>NC_138353.1:42569725-43266391 GCF_046562875.1 Panthera onca | reverse complement strand
AATAATTACATTAATGGTATAAAAGTAATAAAACGAGAAAACAAAATAGAAAACACTAACTCATGCTAATTTACAGCAAAGTAAATCAAAGTTCTAAGTAGCTAGCTCCGAAAAAAGTTAAGGAAAAACTTTTCCTCAAGAATAAAAGATACTACATTATGCTCCAGGGCTTCTGGCAGGGCAGAAAAGGTCAGGAGTGCTGACCATCTTCCAGGACTCTGTGCTGTATTAGGGGAATAAGCACAGCTCATGAAAATATGATACACACTAGAGTTCTGGGAGTGGGCCATAATACATGATATTGTTCACTCTCTTGAGCCAAACCCAACAAGGCCTACCCTAAAGTAACTCTGTACCTCTTTACCCCAATCTCCTCAGGCTACAGACCAAAGCTCTCAAACAAAATGGAGGAGATAAGGCATGACAATTAGGCAATCATAGTATACAGTTTTTGTTCTTGTTTTTATTTAATGAAAAATGGAACAAATTATATAAGACATTTGACTAATGAAATAAAAATGAAAACAAAACCTCCCCCTCAAAAAAACATACACACAAAGACAAAACCCAGAAATTGATTACCAGTGAATGTTCCACACTAAAAAATCTAAGAATATAAATTCAGTAGGGGTTCAGTCCATTGAGTGTCTGACTTCAGCTCAGGTCACGATCTCATGATTTGTGAGTTCAAGCTCTCATCAGGCTAGCTGCTGTCAGCGCAGAGCCTGCTTCGGATGCTCTGTCCCCCACCTCCCTCTGCTCCTCCCCTGCTCACACTCTCTCTCACACTCTCTCTCAAAAATAAACATTAAAAAATATATATATAAAGTCTTTTTTTATAAATATATTTATATAAATATAAATAAAGAATATAAATTCAATAAATCAGGAGATAAAATATAATGATAAAATATCAAATGAGTGGAAAATGTACCTGAAGAATCAAATTAAAGTTCAAGACACAACTGCAGATCTAAAAGCTAATTTAGAGAAGCGCCTGGGTGGCTCAGTCAGTTGAGCATCCAACTTCAGCTTAGGTCATGATCTCACGGTTTGTGGGTTCAAGCTGCACATCAGGCTCTGCGCTTACCGCTCAGAGCCTGGAGTCTGTTTCAGATTCTGTGTCTCCCTCTTTGTCTGCCCCTCCCCTGCTCACACTTTGTCTCTCTGTCTCTCTCAAAAATAAACGTAAAAAAATTAGAAGCTAAATTAGAAACAGCAAGTGACGAATAGATCAAAAACATCAGAGCAGAGCTTTAAACACACACACACACACACACACACACACACACACACACACACACACACACACACACACACAGTAGTAAGACATTAAAATAACCAGAGGAAAAAACACAAAGACATGGGGGATAAACAAAGACAAGTTGACATTTGACTAGTAATTGGAGTCCCTGAAGTAAAGGACAAAACAAATGGACAGGAAAGGTATACAGATACATAATACAGATTTTCTTGTACAAAGGAAGAAATAATCTCAGATTGAAAGGGAGTATCATAGGTACTTGGAAAGACTGATAAAGAACCATCAGCATCCAGACATACTCTGGTTAAGTCAGTAATTTCAAGTGTAATGATATAATTCTTCAGGTAAGAAGTTATAAAAAAAAAAAAAAGTCACTCACAAGGACAATATAAAGCAACGATGATGATACCAGAAGTGCCAGTCTCCTCCTAAGAAGAGAACCAGTTTGGTTTTTAAAAAAAAATTTTTTTTTAACATTTATTTATTTTTGAGACAGAGAGAGACAGAGCATGAACGGGGGAGGGGCAGAGAGAGAGGGAGACACAGAATCGGAAGTAGGCTCCAGGCTCTGAGCCATCAGCCCAGAGCCCGACGCGGGGCTCGAACTCACGGACCGCAAGATCGTGACCTGAGCTGAAGTCGGACGCTTAACCGACTGAGCCACCCAGGTACCCCCAGTTTGGTTTTTTAAGTAATCTCTACACCCCAATTTGGGGCTCGAATTTACGACCCTGAGACAGAGTTGCACACTCCATGGAGCCAGCAGGAGCCCCAAAAGAGAACCAGTTTTTATTTTTTATCTTTTTAATTCTTCTTTTAAATGTTTATTTACTTATTTTGAGAGAGAGAGAGAGAGAGAGAGAGAGAGCGAGCAACCATACAAGCAGGGGAGGGGCAGAGAGAGTGAGAGAGGGAAAATTCCAAGCAGACTCCACACTGTCAGCACAGAGCCTGACACAGGGCTACATCTGATGAACCATGAGATCATGACCTGAGCCGAAATCAAGATTGGCTTCTTAACCAACTGAGTCACCCAGGCACCTCAGAGAACCAGTTTGTAATTAAAGGAATACTGTGGCATCTCAAAAAATTTTTGTTCACTTAAGGACTTGTAAATAATTTCTTTCCTGGTAAGAAAACTCAAAGATACAGTAAATGAAGCAATCTTCTTCCTTAATAAAACTGAAATAAGCTCTCATTTAAGAGCAAAATGTGACTCTAAGAACAAACGGCAGGGCACGCCTAGGTGGCTCAGTCAGTTGAGCATCTGACTTCGCTCAGGTCATGATCTTGTGGTTCATGGGTTCGAGCCCTGCATCAGGTTCTGCCCTGACAGCTCAGTGCCTGGAGCCTGCTTCGGATTCTGCGTCTCCCTCTCTCTCTATCCCACACCCACTCATGCATGCTTTCACTCTCTCTCAAAAATAAACATTAAAATAAATTTAAAAAATTAAAAAAAAAACAAATGAGAGAATTCTTATGACAATTGACATAAAATAGTACATAAATTTAAGGTATATAAATAACTTGATTTTTATGTTGTGAACTGATTACTATGATAAATTTAGCTAACATCCATCGCCTCATATACTTACCAAAAACTGACAGAGATATGGCAGTGTTAACTGTAATCATTATGTTGTACACTACATCCTCAGTACTTATTTATAACTGGAAGTTTGTACCTTCTGACCACCTTGATCCAGTTCTCTCACTGGTAACCACAAACCTGATCTCTTTCTGTAACTGCTATTTCTTGCTACAAGTCGTTTAAAAACCCACCTAAAATGTAAAGCTTTGTCAAGAACTATTAAATATTGTTTAGATAATAATGATAAATCATAAATCATGGCTGATACAGGAAATGATAGTTCATAACCTGTATTGTTCAAATTCACTTCAGATAAAACTAATTCGTCCACAATACACAATGCTGTTAAGACAAGTCCTGAGAGAGAAAATAGGTGACTCAAGATTATTTTTTTTTTTTTATTTTTTTTTTTAACGTTTTTATTTATTTTTTTTGAGACAGAGAGAGAGAGACACAGCATGAACGGGGGAGGGGCAGAGAGAGAGGGAAACACAGAATCGGAAGCAGGCTCCAGGCTCTGGGCCATCAGCCCAGAGCCCGATGCGGGGCTCAAACTCACGGACCGTAAGATCGTGACCTAAGCTGAAGTCGGATGCTTAACCGACTGAGCCACCCAGGCGCCCCAAGATTATTATATACAGGCCATTCTGATGTTTGAGTATTTAAGCCAACAAACATTCTCAAACATGAAAGAACCCAACAAATACAGAATCCAAAGCCCTCCTTAAACAAAACACTTAACAATAAAACATGTAAAAATCAGTAGTAATCACTGAATCCAACTAGACACAGGACTAAAGCTAAACAATGGAGTGTGGAAGGGTACAAGGGTGGGAAGATGGCTGTAGATCTGCAAGGGAAAATAACAGAAGCAACAAAATTCAGGAGGTAGAACCTGGGTAGAGCAGGAGAAGTTTAAGACAATCATCTCATTTTTCAAAGCAGGGAGTCAAAATTCAAACTATCTAAAACAGTGATTCAGTTTCTCAATAATTTAGTATGTTTAACCTTAGATCTTCTTAGGATCTCTGAGCGGGAAGAACAATATCTAAGATTCAGTAGTTCTTACTTTTTACTTCTGTTTCATTTTATAAATACTTCATTCAAATATTAAAATTAACATTCAACTATTACGATTCAAAATTTACCTATTAAGTATATTTCACATGCTCAACTATTACATATTTTTATGATTTCATGTTAGTTTTTCCTAATAAATTCAAATAAAAATAAACATTTTCATCACAAAGATGTTCAGTATAATGCTATCCATAAAAAAATTCAATCTATTTTCTAGCCATCCATTCAGACTTACACTAAATATACACAGAGAATTATCTGGAATGTTAATCAAATATTAACAATTGCTTATTTCTGAGGGGTTTGTATTTGGGGTAATTTATTGCTTTATTTTTGGTATTACTTGGATTTGGATTAAAAAAATTTTTTTAATGTTTATTTATTTCTGAGAGAGAAAGAGCATGAGCTGGGGAAGGGCAGAGAGAGAGGGAGACACAGAATCTGAAGCAGGCTCCAGGCTTTGAGCTGTCAGCACAGAGCCTGACGTGGGGCTTAAACCCACGAACTGAGAGATCATGACCTGACCTGAAGTCGGAAGCTCAACCGACTGAGCCACCCAGACGCCCCAGTATTACTTCGATTTTAAACGAGCAGGTATTATGTTTATAATACAGTTGTTTTTTGTTATTTGGGGTTTTTTAATAAGAAAAACAACTGTTTGACCACTACAATCTTTCCTCTCAGCTGGAGAGTCAGTCCACAAGCAAAAGAATATGTTTCAACTTAGCAAAAAAAATAACCTCAATGCAGAAGTGCCATATGAACAAAAACATAAAACCTCAACAGAAGTTTTAAGCTTTGAATTTTCTTTTTGTGCTCAGCAGTACCTGAATGAACAGACTTTATCATTAAAAAATGTATGATATCTCCAAAATAAGTCCCAACTCATACCTTGACAACAGGATGTCCCCCAGTAGATGCTTTTACTGCTCCTCGGCTACCTTCAGTTTCATAATGGGCTCGATGATGAGTTTTAGGTTGCACTTCTATTTTCAGTTCACATTGTCCAAAATGAGTTGGTAAAGGCCAGTCTAGTGGAGGTAATGAAGATGTGCTATAAACGAAACACACAAAAAATGCATTTCACCATGCTATTACTGCCAAGCAAGGATTTAAATCCCTTCTTTGCCAGCAACCAACATTTTTTTCCTCCTGTGATCTCTGAAGCAGAGTATTCCAAAATAAAATTTTACTTAATAAGTTATAACACTGGATATGATGGGTACTTACGAAATAATTCTTTAACTCAAATCAATTTCATTTACGTTTTGGTTTCCTGTATTTTTTAAAAAGGACAAATTCTAACATTTTGCAAAACTAAATGATTTTCAACTATGTGTACCTAATTATAAAAAAACAACCAAAAGAATAATTTAATTTTTAAGCAAAAATGTCCATTTCTGTGTATGTGCTATCAGTGTCTAAGGATCCAAATACTCCTGTATCTCAGTATATATGTCTCCATCCCTGGTGTGTAGCTATAGAAGTTAGTCTATTATACCTGTTGCTTACCCACTTCCTTCTTATTCTTGTTTCTCTGAAATACTGTACACCGCTTATAGGCAGCAGTATACTGCAATTTGAGGTACAATTTAATTTCACTACACATTTGGCTGAAAAACTATAAGGTCTATCATTGCAGATTCTAAATGTCAATTTTAGAGAAAACATCAATTGATCAATAAGATAATTTAAACAGCTTAAAGGGATATAGGTTCATTTAGATATTTATGTATACATATTTTTTAAATGTTTATTTATTTTTGGAGGGGGGGGGGGGAAGGGCAGAAAGAGGGAGACACAGAATCTGAAGCAGGCTCCAGGCTGGCAGCACAGAGCCAGATGCAGGGCTTGAACTCACGAGCTATGAGATCATGATATGAGCCAAAGTCAGATGCCTAACTGACTGAGCCACCCAACCACCCCTCATTTAGATATATTAACAATGAAAATACGGGATTTAAAAAAGAAACAACTTATATGTCTGTAGGTCAAATGCTAAAGGACCCAACCTACAATAATTTATATTAAAAACATCTTTTGGGGCACCTGGGTAGCTCATTTGCTTGAGTGTCCAACTTTGGCTCAGGTCATGATCTCCTTCAGGAATTCGAGCCCTACATTGGGTTCACTGCTGTCAGCCTGTCAGCGCAAAGCCTGCTTCAGATCCTATGTCCCCCTCTCTCTGCCTCTCCCCTGCTTGCGCTCTCCCAAAAAATAAATATTAAAAAAAAAAAATCTTCTTAGTGACTGGTGAAATTGGACTTTTAAGGTGTCTTCCACCAATGAAATGCTACCATTCCTACATTGCTTCATTCATTCACTGCTAGCATTCCTAAATTGCTTCTCTCAATGTCCTCAGCCTAGCTTTATTATGAAGCTCAAAGGTATTAATTTTTATTAGTCTGAAACAACTCAACTTCAACTCTCAGCTAGTTTCTACACTTGTTCTGCAGACTTAAGCAAACCCCTACAAAGATTAAGATACTTTTCAAAAGCAGAATGATAGGCTCAAAGATATCTTCAATACCATAATTCCACATATTTTTCTAAAGATCTGGATCCAGAAATAAACACTCATACCACTGAAAAAGCATTTTAAAAAAAGTTGTCTCTTCTAAACAATTATATAGACTAGACTGATTCTATAAAACAGGATTATGACAACTGAGAAGTCATTTGGAATGAGTCATGCTGTTCTTACTCCAGTTATCTAGAATTCCTTACTTGCTCTTACACTCTTACTTACTTACTTTTAAACTGTTCTCTACTCCAGCTCCTAGCTAGACTCAAAATTCAAATATATATTCATATACATACAATTATTAATATATAATATATGCATGTACATATAAATATAATTAATATGTATTATATACATTATAAAGCTAATGTATACATAAAAATTTTATTAAAAACATGTGCAAGTTAGATTGTTATTTGTAATTATTTTAGACTGGGGTAAGGCTTTCAAATATAACACAAAATCCAAAACCCATGCAGAAGACAAATTTAAATACATAAAATGTTAAAATTTCTCTACAATAAACAAGTCAAACTTATAAAATCAAAAGATAAAAAATAAATTATGAAAAGAACTTGCCACAATAAACAAATTTCATTTGTATAATAAGGTCTTAAAAATATAAAACACATGTTCCCAATTAGTATTTTTTTTGTAATTTAACTCATACTGTAATCAATGTTTTACAAAAAGCTTTTTAAATAAGAAAATTCTTTCTAGGGAATCTTCAATATAATTTATTACTATCTACAATTCATTATCTATATACTTTTAAAATGATAAGCCTAGCCTATCTGAAGGCTCTTTTAAGACTAAAGGGAAAATAAATGAAGACTTTAATTGATTTGTCTGGAAGACACTAGAAAAAAAAGGGGGGGGGGGCATCAAACCATTCCATATATATAATGCAGTCACATGCCACCAGTAACACATAAGCATGAAAAATGACCAGCAGCCATTTCCATCAACTCACCGAAATATTGGGGTGTGGCCAGGCTTTGGTTTGCTCCAGGTAAAAGGTGAAGGAACTGAAAGAAATTGGTCACCAGATGAATCTTTCTTTAAAGGATACTGAGATCCAAGGCCATCATCTACTGAAGTCTCCCGGGATGGTGATAAACTCCCTTGGTCATCTGAACAGAGCTCTAATTTTCCTGGTAGTATGGTAGCTTGATCTTCAGAAGTCTTCCTTGTTTTCAGAGGGATATCAGTCTCTACACAGTACTGAAATGGAAAAAGTGCAGGGCCAAGGCCTGATCCACCCTGGACAGAAGCATTAAGCCAGGTATCTTCTGTTACACTTCCCCTGGGGGAGTGACCAGGAGAAGGAACAGGTGAATGATGGGGTGAAAGGGACCCAGCATAACAAACCTCAGCACTGGAGTGCCGTCGCTTCCCACAGGGGGAAGTAGGCCTTGATGAGGGTCCTGAGGCTGGCCTGGGGCTCAGCCAATTCTCATCAGTAACACTAGATCTAGGAGAGTGGCAAGGAGATTGCCTGGGTGACAAGGAGTGTCCAAGTCCATATTGTTGATGCCAGGACTCTTCTCCAGGGCAACCTCCTGGTGAGCCACCAGGAGAAGTCAGAGGGGATCCAAGAGTAAATCGGGCGGCAGCTTCATTCAATTCCGAATCCACATCATCATAAATGTGTGAAAGAGATTCGCAAGAAGATGCATCTGAGAACCAGCTCCTAGAAGAGATGCTGCTGGCAGGACTAGGACTAAGGGAAGACTCCCGGTAGGATGGCTCAAGAGGAAGATAGAGATGATCTCTAGAAGGCCTTTCCAAATATTCCCTTTCTGGATCATTTATGTGTAGGTCATCTTCATGAGTATCTATTTCTTGATGACAGTTAGGAGAGATGGATGTAATTTGAATACTTGGACACTCAAAGGGTTTGGGACCACTTAAAGGGCTGTATTTAGATTCAGGAATCTCACAAGTTCCTTCATAGTTTTTGTGACCTTGGAGCTGAAACGATGGTGACAAAACAGAAGAGTGAGACGGTAATCCATGATGTGGTAAGCAAAGTGGTGAGTTTAAAGTAGATGGAGGTGGATCTACATTAAAGATGTAAATGGATGCACAATCATCTGGCTCAAGATCTATGGGGGGAAAGCAAAACAAAAACAAAAACAAAAACAAAAAAGAACAGAAAAAGAAAAAGAAAAAAATCAACAAAACAAGAAATTAGAAAATTTAGATGTATAAATTACTGGATGAGAAAGTAAATAATAATCTTGAGAGAAAAAAGTAGGACATAAAATGTGTACCATTAGCTCCACTAAGAGAATGGTATGTATGTTTTATTTACATTCAAACCACTTCTTTGCCAGCACCAACAATTTTAATTTTTTTTAAGTAATCTCTACGCCCAACATGGGGTTCAAACTCACAACCTCAAGATCAAAAGTCGCAAGCTCTGCTGACTAAGCCAGCCAGGCGCCCCGACGTGTGTTTTTTTAAAAAGTTACCTGGTTATTTCCACAGATACATGTAATTATTATATATTTATATTTGTGGTTATATATGTAATTTTTTTCTCTTCTTGTTTCCATTTTCTAAAATGAGAATCAGAAACCATCTGAAAACAAATGCTTCTATAAAAGAAATAATCATATCCATAATTCTAAAAAACATTCATAGAACTATAAAATGATATAATCACGTAAATTCAGCCTCATCTGGGGTCTGCAAGTCAAAATGGAATAAAGGATAGAACAAAGTCTTTGAAAGGTTTTTAGTTATAAGCACACACACTACTAAGTTTACTAATTAAAAGAATTACAGACTCAACTCAGAAGACCTAGATTCTATGAGCTCTTAGTCATATCATTTAACCGAAGACCTCGGTTTCCTTATAGTAATCCTAGAACTTTTCGATAAAGAAATTTTTATGATTAACAGTAGCTTTTTGCTCCACTGTCATACCATCAAGAATTTGTATCTTTTAATATAGCAGACCAGGTTGCAAGAGCCACGTGATCCCACTGGATCCTTTACCTCAATTAGAAAATAACTCATCACAGCTTTTAACTTATGATAGATTATTAAAGTAAACCTCATAACAGCAGAACTTTTAAAATGTGGTTAGTGAACACATTCAGTAAAGAGTTTTTACATGTACTAAACAACAAAACCCTCTAGGTTTAAACCCTGGCTCTGCCATTCCAAAGCTGTGCAAACTTGGACGAGTTATTTAACCTCAGTTTTCTAAGGCAGGCTTTTTTTCTATAAAATTGTCAAGAGGAGGGGATCAACATCAACTAAAACACACAAGACAATCTGAAGACAAGCAACCTAATATAATGACTAATATTTAGCAAGAACTCACTACCTGCTAATAACCTTATCTTTCCCTTTTTAAAATTTAAGATGGGTATGTTATATTATTTTTTTTAATTTTTTTTTTTTTTAACGTTTTTTATTTATTTTTGGGACAGAGAGAGACAGAGCATGAACGGGGGAGGGGCAGAGAGAGAGGGAGACACAGAATCAGAAACAGGCTCCAGGCTCCGAGCCATCAGCCCAGAGCCTGACGCGGGGCTCGAACTCACGGACCGCGAGATCGTGACCTGGCTGAAGTCGGACGCTTAACCGACTGCGCCACCCAGGCGCCCCTATTTTTTTTAATTCTGAAGTATTTCCTAATAAATTGAAACATCCTTTGAAGTACATCACTCAGTCAACTCTCTCACTCCACTTACTGAATCAAGATAAGTAAGAAGGTCAGAGCTCCAAAGAAGAAAACCCACATTTGACATTAACAAAAGGTGGAGGAAAAAGCTTTTAAAAATAAACAACTGTGGTGAGCATAGCATAATGTACAGAGATACTGAATCATTATGTTGTACATCTGAAACTAATGTAACCTTGGGTGTCAACTATATTCAAATAAAAATAAATATTAATTTAATAAACAACAAAAAGAAGAGGTTTGGGGAAAATGGGAAGTAACTTCTAGTGGATACTGGGTTTCTTTCTGTACTGATGAAAATGTTTTCATATTGACTGTAGCGATTACACTACTCTGTAAATATTGTATGGTATGTGAATTATATCCCAATAATGCAGCTATAAAAATATAAATAAAAAGCATAGC
Organism: Panthera onca; assembly: GCF_046562875.1. Classification (NCBI taxonomy): domain Eukaryota; kingdom Metazoa; phylum Chordata; class Mammalia; order Carnivora; family Felidae; genus Panthera; species Panthera onca. The sequence goes on along the minus strand of NC_138353.1, from coordinate 43,255,827 downwards.
ATTGTGTGCGCACACAATGCTATGCTTTTTATTTATATTTTTATAACTGCATTATTGGGATATATATATAAATTTTTATTAAATTTATTAAATTTTTATATTATTAAATATATATATATATTTAAACTTTTAAGTCAACTCTGCACCCAATGTGGGGCTTGAACTCATGACCTGGGGATCAAGAGCTTCATGTTCTACCAACTGAGCCAGCCAGGCATCCTTAATATTATGCATATTTTATCACAATTAAAAATGTTTTTTAAAAGTTAAAAACATTTGCTTCTTATCTGACTTTAAGAAAATCATAAACAAATGCTATCACCTAACAATATTTTCATGTATATATTTGTCTATATATGTATATATTTTTATAAAGCCATGGATCATAATATTTTGGAGGTTTTTTCCTAAAAAAACCTTTTATTAAAGTACAAGATACATCATAAAAGTGCACACATCATATATAGCTCAATAAACTGTCACATAGGACATACCCTATAACATTACCCTTAAAAAAAAAAAATCCTGGGGCGCCTGGGTGGTTCAGTTAAGCATCCCACTTTGGCTCAGGTCATGATCTCGCAGTTCATGGGTTTAAGCCCCACACTGGGCTCTGTGCTGACAGCTCAGAGCCTGGAGCCTGCTTCAGATTCCGTATCTCCCTCTCTCTCTCCGCCCCTCCCCCACTTGCACTGTGTGTCTCTCTCCCCTAAAAGCCCCTTTTGGCTTGCTTCCAAGTCATTACCTTTCCACCAAAAGTAACCACTATACTGACTTCTAACAGCCTAGATATGTTTTGCCTATATAACATACAACCTTGTCCTTTAATGTTTTTTATATTTTATTGAAGCTTATAAGAAATTCCTAAGCAATTTTCAAGGCCATGTAAAATGTCAAGTCAATGATCATAGCTATTTCCTACTTTTTATTTTTATAAATAATGTAGCATTGAACATGTCTATACATACAGCTTTTTCTCGTTTTGAATCCCTCTCCAAGAATAAATTCCTAAAGGTAGAGATACTAGACCTTAGGGCAACCATTTTTAGCACTCCTACTATGTAGAAACATTTGTTTTAGAAGACTTGTTTTAATATACAACATTAGGACATGAGTATCAGTTTTACTTTAGTTTCTCCAATCAGGATATTATTTTTAATTTTAATGTAATTTAAGAGTTAAATGGTTCTGTATGAAATACAATGTTCTAGGCTGCAAAAACCAGAAAACCCAATTAAAGTACCTGAAGGGAGGGGAGGGTATTTTCCAACATTAACAAGAGGTCCAAAGGTAGGATAGTCCCAGAACTGGTTATTTCATCAGTTCAACAAGGTCATCAAGAAATCAATTTCTTTGTATATTCCCATTTTGCCACTTCTGGGGTGCTAACTTTGTGCTTTTCACTTTTCAACCATATATGTGTATTTTGTTCGAAACCAGAAGCAATGTGATCATTCATTTAAAAAAACATTTTCTGAGTAGCACTATATAATGGTTCAAGGCATGTTCAAGACACTGAAAACACAAGAGTGGACAAAACAAAGTCCCCATTCTCATAGAAATTTCATTCTACGGTGAAAATTAATAAAAGGAAACTTTATTTAAAATGGAGTCAGGAGGCCAGCAGGGGGAGCTCTCACACCCTACAAGTGTGAGAATGCACAATTGCAGAATGAACGGGAAGTTAGGAACATTCCAAGCGGATACCAGTTTACCATCCCAAGGAGGAAGAAAAGCTTTTCTCCTCCCCAGGCAACCACCCAGCCAATGAGAGGCTGTCACAACTCAGCCAATGAAAAGCTAGTATACTTTGAACTCCAATTAACGTCAAAGTACTTTTCCTTTAAAACAGCCCTCCTAACTCCCCCCACTTTACTCTGTAGAAGAGCTTTCCTCTCCTTTGTTCTCAGATTTGCCTGTGGTTTTGCCATTGCTTGCTCGCCCCAAATCACAGTTCTCTGCTATTCTAAACAAACCCATTTTTGCTGGTAAAATAACTGACTGGTTGATTTTTTTTTTTTTTTTTTAAGTAGTCTTCATGCCCAGTGTGGAGCTCAATGCGGGGCTTGAACTCTCCACCCTGAGATCAAGACCCGAGGAGAGATCAAGAGGGAAGCTTAACCGACTGAGCCAATAAGCCAACCTTATTTTTTTTTAATTTTTTTTTACATTTATTTATTTTTGAGAAACAAAGTGAGACAAAGCCTCGAGTGGGGGAGGGGCAGAGAGAGAAGGAAACACAGAATCTGAAGCAGGCTCCAGACTCTGAGCAAGAGGTCAGCACAGAGCCTGATGCGGGGCTCGAGCCCACTAACTGTGAGATCATGACCTGAGCTGAAGTCAGACGCTCAACCGACTGAGCCACCCAGGCGCCCCAAGCCAACCTTATTTTTAAGGTTATGTCAGGTAGTGATATTTGCTATAAGGAAAAATCAAACAGGTAAGGAGAATAGAAGTGAGGGAAGGAGTGAAATTAATTTAGATAAGGGGGTCAGAAAAGTATTTTCTCCAATATTTGTTAAGATTTTATCCAATACCTGTGACTATTTCCCCAAAAGGATATGAGGAGCTAAGCTATACAGAAATCTATGGGAGGGGCACCTGGGAGGTTCAGTCGGTTGAGTGTTGGGACTCTTGATTCTGGCTCAGGTCACAGTCTTGCCGTCGGTGGGATTGAGCCCTGCACGGGCTCCATGCTGACAGTGCGGAGCCTCTTGGGATTCTCTTTCTCCCTGTCTCTCCTCTGTTCGTGCTCTCTCTCTCTCTCTCAAAGTAAGTAAACATTAAAAAAAAAAAAAAAAAAAAAAAGATGATGAAATCTATGGGAAAAACACTGAAAATAGGAGAAATAGCAAGTGCAAAGGTCTGGAGACAGAATTTTTGGATTTTATGAGGAAAAGCAAGGAAGCCAGTGGGAAGAGAACTGAGTGAGGGGGTACAGTTTAGGGCTGGGGATAGAGCAGCACTGACCATAAAGTGAGGTCTCATAGAAAAGTAAGGACATTACAACTGGTTTTTATTATGAGATGAGAAAATACTGGAGGGCTCTAAGCAAACAAATGACACAATCTGATATATTATACATATTTAAGAGACTATTGTAATAATCCAGATGCAAAATAATGGAGCATAGGACATGGTGGTGGTAGGCTGTAAAGGTAGAAGAAATAGTAAGAAGTGAGTTGTGGTTTCTGTTTTGTTTTGTTTTTAAGGTAAAGCTGACAGAAATTAGACTGGATGTGAGAAAGAGAGGAAAGTCAAGGATGATACCAAGGTTTAGGGCCTGAACTATTATAAGATCAGTATTCCTAATTACTGAAATGAAGAAGAAAAGTGAGATAAATGTGGGAGACAGGAAATCGAAAATCCTACTTTGGACATAAATGTGAGATGCTAATAAGCTTTCCAAGTGGAGGTATCAAGGAGACACTTCTACCTAAAGTCTCAGGTTGGCCATATAGATTTGGGAGTTATTAATCTATAAATAATATTTACGGTTATTAAGACTAGAAGAGAGGACAAGGGAGTGAATGCAGAAGGAGAAGAAAGCAGGCAACTGAGGCATAGGAGATTCCAAGTTTAGGGATCAGGGAGACAAAAATGAGGAAGGAGAAGGGACAGTCACCTAAATGGAAGAAGAATCAAAAGAGGGAGGCATCCCAGAAACCAAGCGCTCACTCATTCAACAACTATTTATAATGTCATTATTTTCTAGCAACTGTTCCATATGCTAGATATCTGGAATAGTAAATGAATAGTAAATAATATATAAGCAGATAATAAGACATGCATGGTCCCTGCCCTCATAAAGTATACAATCTCAGAGGAGATTGACAAAAACACAAATTAAACACTGAAACTACTACTAGGTGATAGAAATTTCAGAGACTAAAGAAGGAACATATTTTACAGAAAGTACAGGGAAGGCTTTTTGAGAAGGTGGTATATTAGCTAAAACCTAAAAGATTAATAGGAACCAGAAAGAAATGAAAAGGGGGGTGAGTATGGGCAGGCATAGGTGGAGAACACAAGGAGACAGTATAAGCAAACACTGAGTCAGATATTACCTTAGCTTCTTTGAGGAAGTGGAAGTCCCAATATGTGGCTAGAGCTAACAATAGAAGGAGGAGAACTGAAAAGCAGTAGAACGTAGAATGATCACGGTAAGAAGTGTAAATTTTATTCCAAGGATAATGGAAACCATCAGTTTTAAAAGGGGAGTGACAAGATCTCTATTATATTTGAGAATAAGGGACCACTACTTATCTAGTACCTAGAAAGTTCCTGATGTTTATTGGAAGGTCTATATAAAAGACCTTCTAATATAATTGGAAGGTCTATATAATATATTTGTTAAAATTGTTGTCTTAAATGTCTTAAAGCATTGCAGAGATCTGAATACAAAATTTGGGAGAGTGAGGTTTTATCTTCTTCCCAAGTATCACCAAAGCCCCAGCTCTGGAAAAATATGGGCATCTGCTATAATCTCTCCACAATAAATAATTCTAGGTCCAGATTTCCAACTGTAGAATTCTCAAATTCATGGTGCTTCAGAAATTTGACCATCTCAAGGCTTATTTGCTCTGTTCCTTCAGCCATCACAGGACCCCACACAAGAATGTGGTAATATACAATGTCTTACAAGGGTTGGCAAAATATAGCCCATGGACCACACCTAGCCTCCACCTGTTTCTGTACAGCCTACAAGCTAAGAAGAGTTTCAAATGCTTGGGGAAAAAAAATCAAGTAATACTGTTTCAATGACACATAAAATGATATGAAGTTCGAATTCTGATGTCCACAAATAAGGTTTATTGGAACATATTCATATTCATTCGCTTATGTATGGTCTATGGGTACTCTGCTACTACATGGGTAGAGCTGAGCAGCTGTGAGAAATGACTGCTTCCCACTGCTACTTGGTGAGCTAACAAAACTGCAGTGACACAGTTCTAACTTAACAGCATTTTGAGTGCAATGCATATTGATGTACTGCAACACTGTTTTAAACTTAGCAGTACACACCTATAAAATCAAAACAGGACAGAGAAAAGGGGACTTCAAATTGAAATCCCACTTCTAAGGCACATTGGAATGTGGGTTATTTTGTTATCAAATTAAATGGCAAAGCATTATGTTTATCATGCAATGACATTATGGCTGTGCTCTAAGAGTACCTTATTCATCAGCATTACTGCATTAATACACCCAACCACACAGAAAATACACCCAAACACAAAATACACCCAACCCACAGAAAAACTAGAAGAAAAATTAGAGGGGCACCTGGGTGGCTCAGTCAGTTAAGCATCCAACTTCAGCTCAGGTCATGATCTCACACTCCGTGAGTTCAAGCCCCACATAGGGCTCTGTGCTGACAGCTCAGAGCCTGGAGCCTGCTTCGGATTCTGTGTCTCCCCCTCTCTCTGCCCCTCCCCTGTTCATGCTCTGTGTTTCTCTGTCTCAAAAATAAATAAAAACATTTAAAAAAAAAAGAAAAATTAGAAAACAAAAACAAAAATAATACCTTATCACAAGAGGATTTCTTCACAAAAATAAGGAAAAATGAGGCTGCAACCAAAAAACATTTCTGAATGACTCATTTGTTAGCCAACTGCACTAATGGTAATTTATTTAAATTGAATGCAACAACTGAAGAAACCAGCTCAGAGAAAATAAACTTGTATTAGCCTTTCAGCAAGAATGGTTGATTTAAAAATTGAGAATGTTGTAGCAACATCAATAGGCAATTACAAAACAAGGCAAATGGTTTTCAAGTGGTTTTCTCTAGGTCCTGATGTGTAACCAGATGTTACAGATTCAATTACTATTTATTTAAAGAGTCAAGGCAAAACTTAAAAGTGACTGAGGAATTAGCCTCTATGAATAGTCGGCATGGAACACCTTCAGGCAAGAATACTTCTGAAAAAGTTGAGAAAACAATAGTTTTAGTACAACTTAAATGGACCCTGTTAGGATATATAATAACTGTTGGTGGTAAAAATACATATGAGAATACTATGATAATAATACTATGCAAAATTAACACCACCAAATTAGACAATGTAGAACAAATGAGCAAATTCTTACAAACACACAAATTACCAAAACAGACTCAGAAGAAATAGGAAAATCTCAACAGACCTATACCAAGTAAAGATATTGAACTGGTAGCCAAAAAATCTCCCAACAAAAAAGTCCAAAACAAAATGGCGTCACAGGTGAACTCTACCCAACATTTAGAGAACATTCCACGAGACTACCCTATTACCAAAGCAAGACAACGATATAAGAATACTACAGACCTGGGGTGCCTGGGTGGCTCCAGTCAGTTAGGTGTCCAACTCTTGATATCAGCTCAGGTCGTGATCTCGCAGTCGTGGGATCATCCTGCTTAGGATTCTCTCTCTTTCTCTCTCTACCCCTCCCCTGTGCGATCGTGCTCTCTCTCTTGTTCACTCTCTCTCAAAATAAATAAACTTAAAAAAAAATACTACGGACCCTATCTCTTATGAATATAGACCTAAAAATCTTCAACAAAATACTAACAAACCAAATCTAACAGCATATTTTTTTTTAATGGAATTTAGCCCAGGAATACGAGGGTGATTTGACATTTGAAAATTAATTACTAGAATGAAGGAAAAAAACATGATTGAATTGATACAGAAAAAACATTTTACAAAATTCAACACTCTTTCATGATAAAAGAAAAAAAAAAACTTAGCAAATTAGGAACAGAAGGGAACTTCCTTAAAAATGATCAAGGGATTTATGAAAACGCCAAAACTAACATCTTGCTTATTAGTGAAAATTGAAAGCTTTTTCCCTAAGATCAAGAACAAGACAACAATGCCACTTTCATCAGTGCTATCCAACATTGCACTGGAAGTCCCAGCCAGAGCAATTAGGCAATAAAAAGAAATAAAAGGCATCCAAATTGGAAAGGAAGAAGTAAAACTATCTCTTTGCAGATGGCATGATTCTATATATAGAAAATCCCATAGAATCCACAAAACACAACTAGAGCTAACAAACAAATTCAGGAAAGTTGCAAGGTAGAATATCAACACATAAAATTCAGTTTCGCTTCTATACACCAACAAGGAACAATCCAAAAAGTAAATTAAGAAAATAATTCTATTCACAAAACCTCCAAAAGAATACAGTACTTAGGAATAAATTTATGTGTACACTAAAAACTACACAATATTGCTATAAGAAATTAAGGAATTAAATAAATGGTAAGAATTCCTCCCTTTTTTTTTTTTTTTTTTTTTTTTGACAGAAAGAGACAGCATAAGCAGGTGAGGGGCAGAAGGGAGAGAGACAGTATCCCAAACGGGCTCCACATCCAGCTCAGAGCCCAACATGGGACTAGATCCCAAGACCATGAAATCAGGACAGAAGCTGAAATCATGAGTCAGATGCTTATCCAACTGAGCTACCCAGGTGCCCCAGTGGTTAAGAATTCCCTTGTTCAGGGATTGGAAGATATTCTTGACACTGAAATATTCCACAAAGCAATCTACAGTCAATGCAATCTCTACCAAAATTTCAACGGCTTTTTCTGCAGAAACAAGAAAACTAATGCTCAAATTTATATGGAATTGAAAGAGGCTCGGAACAGCCAGAACAACATTGAAAAAGCAAAAGCAAAAGGATTCCCACTTCACAACTCAAAACTTACTACAAAGCAACAGTAATCAAAACTGTGGTATTGGTATAAGGATAAACACATAGACTAATGGAAGATAAAAGAGTCCAGAAAAAAACCAAAATATCTATGGTCAATTTGATTTTTTAAGATGATTAAATGGGAAAAGAATAGTTCCTTCAACAAGTGGTGCTAGGACAACCGGATAACTACATACAAAAGAATGAAGTTGAACCCCACCTCACACCACATACATAAATTAACTCAAAATGGATCAATGACATAAATATAAGAGTTAAAACCATAAAACTCTGAGATGAAAACATAGGTGTACACCTTCATGACCTTGGATTTGGCAAAAGTTTCTTAGATTTGATATTAAAAGCAGGAGCAATAAAAGAAAAACTGGATGAAATGGACTTCACAAAAATGAACTTTTGTGCATCAAAAGATACTATCAAGAGAATAAGAGGGTTCCTGGGTGGCTCAGTTGGTGGTCTGTCCGACTCTTGATTTTGGCTCAGGTCATGATCTCACAGATCATGAGGTCGAGCCCTGTATTGGGTTCTACGCTGACAGAGCCAGTGTGGAACTTACTTGGGATTTTCTCTTTTCTCTCTCTGCCCCTCCCATGCACATGTGCATGCACACTCCCTCTCCCTCTCCAAATATATAAACCTTAAAAAAAAAAAAAAAAAAAAAAAAAAAGGACAACCCTTACTTAGCCATAAAAAGAATGAAATCTTGCCATTCATACCTAGAGGGTATTATGTTCAGTGAAAAAAAGGGAAAGACAAATACCATACAATTTCACTTATATGTGAAATCTAAAAATCAAAACAAACAAAAACCAGGAAAAGACTCATAAATAGCGCGAACAAACTGGTGGTTGCCAGAAGGGAGAAGGGAGAAGGCGGAGGGATGGGCAAAATAGATGAAGGGGATTAAGAGGTACAAACTTCCATAAAATAAATTAAGTCACAAGAATGAAAAGTACAACATAAGGAATATAGTTAATAATACTGTAATAACATTATTTAGTGACAGAGTAATTGTACTTATGTGGTGAACATGAGGTAATGTACAGAATTGTGGAATCACTATGTTGTACACCTGAAATTAACATAACACTGTATGTCAACTCTACTTCAATAATAAAAACTTCTAAATAAATATTTAAAAAACAGTTCTTGAAAAATGCCAGACCCAACAAGCCCCTCTGCAGATGATTTTCTGTAATAATGACATTTTCCCTTCAAAACTTGATTTCCTCCATATATTAAAAAAGAAGGGTACTTGTGTGGCTCAGTCAGTTGAGCGTCCAACTTCAACTCAGGTCATGATCTCACAGTTCGTGAGTTCAAGCCCTGTATCAGCCTCCCTGCTGTCAGTGCAGAGCCCGCTTCGGATCTTCTGTGCCGCCCCCCCACTCAAAATAAACATTTAAAAAAAAATTAAAAATCTGAAAATTGACAGTGGGGGGGTGAGACAACCCAGAGAATGAAAGAAATTACTTGCAAATAATATATCTGATAAGGGGTAAGTATCCAGAATATATACAGAACACTTACAGCTCAAAAACAAAAAGACAACACAATTTTTAAAATGGGCAAAGGACTCAAACAGACATCCCTCCAAAGAAGATATGTAAACTGCCAACAAGCACAAGAAAAGATGTTCAACACTGGTCATGTAAATCAAAACCACAACAAGACACTATGACACACTCGCCAGGATGGCTTTAATTTAAAACAAACAAAAAAACAATGCTGATGAGGAAGCAGAAAAATGGGAATCCTCATATATTAAGTGGCAATGTAAAAATGGTATAGCCACTGTGGAAAACAGTTTGACAGTGCCTCAAAAAGTTAAACACACGGGGCACGTGGGTGGCTCAGTTGGTTAAGCGTCCGACCTCGGCTCAGGTCATGATCTCATAGTTTGTGAATTCAAGCCCTACATAGGGCTCCATGATGACAGCTCGGAGTCTGGAGCCTGCTTCAGATTCTGTGTCTCCCTCTCTCTCTGCAACTCCCCTGCTCATACTCTCTCTCTCCCTCTCTCACTCAAAAAAATAAACATTGGGGGAAAAAAAAGGTAAACACAGAATTAGCATAGGACCCAGAAATTCCACCTCTAGGTATATGCCCGAGAAAGCAAATGTACAGTCTTCATAGAAGCTTGTACACAAATGTTTACAGCAACATTATTCATAATAGCCAACAGGCAGAAACAACCCAAATGTCCATCAATGGATAAATAGGGAAGCAAATTATGGTGCATACAAACAATGGAAGCCATAAAAAGGAATCAAGTATTCACAGATGTGCAACCTGGATGAACATGGAAAACATTCCCAAAAAAATCACATATTGTATGATGTCTTTTATATGATGTACCCAGAATAGGTAAATCATGCAGACACAAAGCAGATTAGAGGTTACCAGAGGATGCAGGGAGAAGGAAATGGGGAGTGATGACTTAATGGCTATGGGGTGTTTTTAAGGGTGATGAAAAAGTTTTGAAACTAAAGAGAGCTGTGGTTGTACAACATTGTAAATATACTAAATACCATTTAATTGTATACTTTAAAATAGTTCATTATATACTTTAGAATGGTTAATTGCATGTTGTGTAAATTTTACCTCAATAACAACAAAAATAAATAGAACTGCCAGAGAACTGAAGACATACATTTGCCCATTCCCTACTGAAACTCCACGGAATGATAGTAAAGGATATTTTTTAAGGGTATAAATTCACACAGACACACACACAAAAAACATTAAGTCATAGCAACAAAACTTTTAGAAGCTGGAATGCAGAGCACATAGTAACTGATTTAGCATATGAAAACTGTGAACACTGATTCCCAACAAAGAACTCTAAACACTCAGGAAATGAACTACCAGGTACTTCCAGTGAAGGCAAAAATGAAAACAAGATTGGCACAAAGTTTAATGAGTCACTAACCTTCCCAATTTCCCAAACCACCTCACTTTGGGCTCCTGGATGACTGTCTCCCTAGGCAGAACACTGGAGACTTTCTGAAGGGGTAAAACAGAAGGAGAAAGAGAACCAGGGTAACCATACTGGAAACAGAGTTGATGAAATAAAAGTCTCTCTAAAACTTGCATATTAAAGCCCCCAACACTCTTTTCTCCCTTGGCTCACAGTACAATGTGCTTATACTCTGCAAGCAATAAATGAAATTCTTCTCTTGGGAACCTCATTAACCTAAGAGAAAAGACTTACAGTCAATGACATCACAAGGTAACCTAGTAAAAACTCCTACAATGAGGCCTGTAAGTTAACAAGTGCCACTTCTAAGCACAAAATTGCTATTAAGGTTTGGTGCCTCTTTTTTGTTTAAGATTTTATTTTAAGTAACCTCTACACCCAACGTGGGGTAACCTCAAATAACCCCAAGACAGACTCCCACACCACCAACTGAGCCAGCCAGGTGCCCACTGATGCCTCATTTTTTTTTTTTTTTTAATTTTATTTTATTTTTTATTTTTTTTTGGGACAGAGAGAGACAGAGCATGAACGGGGGAGGGGCAGAGAGAGAGGGAGACACAGAATCGGAAACAGGCTCCAGGCTCCGAGCCATCAGCCCAGAGCCCGACGCGGGGCTCGAAGTCACGGACCGCGAGATCATGACCTGGCTGAAGTCGGACGCTTAACCGACTGCGCCACCCAGGCGCCCCAACCTCATTTTTTAAAATAAGCAGATAGCCACAGATCATGGAATATCTGAGAAAAGGTTCAACGATGAATAAAGAGGCAAAAAGAGAAGTGGGGGGAAAGGCTATGCAGTAAGATGGAAACCTCAAAAATAAGAACAAAACCTACCCTCAATAACCTCAAAGAAGAAACAAGATACTGTAACCTTGAAACAAGAACATGTGCTTATTTAAAAGATGAAATAAGAGCCCCTAGGAATGAAAGCAAATTGAAGTCTCCAAGAAAAACTGAAAGATCAAGTTGAAGAAATTCTCCAAAGAATTAAGCAAAGAGAAAAATAGGAAATAGGAAAGAACATTAGAATCTGTCCAAGATTAGAATCTCAGAGTTGAAACTTCAAGTTCCAATAGAAGAGAATACAAAATGAAGAGTAGGGGCACCTGGATGGCTCAGTCAGTTAAGCATCCAAGTCTTGATATCAGCTGAGGCTGTGATCTCACAGTCATGTGATCGAGAGCCTGCTTAGGATTCTCTCTTTCCCTCTCCCCAGCTCAGCATGTGCGCATGTAAGTGCTCTCTCTCTCTCAAATAAATAAACATTAAAAAAAGAAGAAGTAAGAAAGAAAATGAAGAGGAAGAAATAAAGGATCACTAAAGGTCAGATAAAAACAGATCCATACTAATGCACATTATCATGAAATTTCAGAACACAAATGACAAACAGAAGAATCTAAAAAACTGGGAGAGAACAGGTTATACATGAAGAATTAAGAATCAGAATTTCATCAGACTTCTCAAAAGTAACAATGGATCCCAGAAGAAAGTGGAAAGTAGTACCTCAAAAATTTGAGAAAATATTATATCTAATGTAGAATTCTACAGCCAGCAACAATTAAGTGTGACAGGAGAACAAAAACATCTTAAAATATGCTTCCCATTGGAGTGCCTGTGTGGCTCAATCAGTTGAGAGTCCAACTCTTGATTTCAGCTGGGGTCATGAGATCAAGCCCTGCATTGGGCTCTGAGCTGAGCATGCCGTCTGCTTAAGATTCTCTCTCCCTCTGCCTCTCTCCCCCGCTCATGCTCTTTCTCTCTCTAAAATAAAAAAATTATTAAAAAATTAAAAAAATATACACCTCCCATCACCTTCAGTAAGCTACTGGAGGAAGTACTCTACTAAAAAGAGTGCAAAGTAACAAGCAAAAGGAGAACATGTCCAAGAAACAGGTGATCCAACACAACAGAAACGCAAAGAAAAGGCACTACTCAAGATGACAGAGGAGATCTCAGAATGACATGTACAACAGCCTGGTTAACAACCATTCCAGATTACAAAAGTTCAGAAGGTTCTGAGAGAGAAATCTCCAAGAAAATAACAGACTAATTAATGTATTTACAAGTACTGAGATTGAGATTAAAGCACCAGGAAGAGACTTTAGGAACAAATTAGCATAAAAGTACACAGAACTTTAACAACAACAATCATTAACTCTAGAAACAATAACAAATTGTACAAGGAAAGGAAATAATAGTATACTATAATGACTTGACTGTGAATAGCACAATATATAGTTATAATATAAACAATATTAATTTAACCACAATTATGATACAACCACATTGAAGAATGAGAAATGAGCCCATTGTAATTGGGAATGACTGTGTGCTAAAACTTCATTTTCCATAATGGGAAGTCAATAGAAAATGACTAAAACTGAAAAATCAACAAATTGCTGTGCTGTATGTATGTATGTAAATACCAAAAGAAACTGATGCAAGGGAAAAAGGCAAGGTAGAGGCAGAATCAAGGAACTACTTTTATCCAGAATTAGCTTTACTGAACAATTTGATTCTTTTTTTTATAATTTTTTTTTACATTTATTATTTTTGAGAAACAGAGTGAGACAAAGCATGAGCAGGGGAGGGGCAGAGAGAGAAGGAGACACAATCCGAAGCAGGCTCCAGACTCTGAGCAAGCAGTCAGCACAGAGCCTGATACCGGGCTCAAACCCACGAACTGTGAGATCATGACCTGAGCTGAAGTCGAACGCTCAACCAACTGAGCCACCCAGGCGCCCCTGAACAATTTGATTCTTTAAACAAAGGCATGTATATCACTTTGATAATACTTGTAATAACTAAAAAAAGAAATAGTACTCTGTAAGAAAAATGAGAGTTAACAAGCTATTTATGGGCTAAATTCAAAACTCAACCCGTTAAGTATCTGACATGGGCTCAGGTCATGATCTCATGGTTCCTGGGTTCAAGCCCTGTGTCGGGCTCTGTGCTGATAGCTCAGAGCCTGGAACCTGCTTCAGATTCTCTTTGCCTCTCCCCCAACTGTGCTCTGTCTCTCTTTCTCTCTCTCAAAAATAAATAAACATTAAAAAAAAATTTAAGGGAAAATTATGTTGAAAATGAGATTATATTAGCACAGCTAGAATATGAAAAAATAATGCAAAGAAGAGAAAGTGAACTAATTTATACCTCAAATTCATTAAGCAAAGGAAATCCACTTTATTCTAGAACATATTAAGAAGCAGTATGCTAGAATGAATGTGGAATTTTACACAGGTACTTAATTATACTATATCCCACCAAAGCAGGAAGAAAATACTTACTGAGTTGTTTTTTTTTTTTTAATGTCTGTTTATTTTTGAGAGAGGGAGAGAGAGCATGAGTGGGAGAAGGGCAGAGAGAGAAGGAGACAAAGAATCTGAAGTGGGCTCTGTGCTGACAGCAGAGAGCTCGACACGGGGCTTGAACCCACGAACCGTGAGATCATAACCTGAGCGGATGTCAGACACTTAACCAACTGAGCCACCCAGGCATACCTTGAGAAGAGTTTTAAAAAGCAAAGGATTCCCTATCTTTAGGTTCCATCACTGCTAAAAACAAACAAACAAAAAATAGTAACAATGAACAATTGCTCAAAGGAATTCTCACATGAAAAGAAAAAACCAGGAGAATCATTTAGCACTATTACACTTGATTACAGGGACACAGTCAACAATGAAGAAATGATGCTGCAATGACAGCTGAACATCCACATACAGGAAAAAATAAGTAAGGTCAATTTATAGTCATCTAAGAAAATACAGAATATATACTAGAATGATTTTGTAAAAAAAAAAAAAAAAAAACCAGAACAATTTAATTTTTTCCTAAAATAGCCATTATAGTGGGCTATGAGAAGAAAACAATTAGGAGAAAATCAAATCTACCTAGATTATAACAATAAGCCTTTGTTTGAATCCATCACATATGATATTATGACCAACAGGGCAAGAAATCATGGTAGCAATTAAGTACATAAATTGTTTTGGAAACAGTGAGTGACCCATAGATATCAACTTGTCCTTTTCAAATTACTTATGAATAAATAATATATATTCATGTTTCCAAATATTATAGTACAGTAAAACCTTAGATTGCGAGTAACTTGTTCCGTGAGTGTTCCACAAGACGAGCAAACATTTCTAATAAATTTTAACTTGATAAACGAGCGATGTCTTGCAATACAAGTCTTAAGTGATGCCCAATGTCACATGATCACAACTGAGCCAATGGTTCTTGAAATTTGCTTTGAAACAAGTGCTTTGGATTACAAGCATGTTTCTGGAACAAATTATGCTTGCAAACCAAGGTTTTGCTGCATTTGTAATAACTATACATAATGGCATGGGAACTACTATAGAAGACAAAATTCTAAATGACTATGAAAAACTATGGCAAAATTTCCAAAAAGCAAAGAGAAAGCAACAGTCATAGAATTATGATTACAACATAAATACAGACTACAGTAAGACCACATTAGACAAAAAATGGATTGTGTATCATTTAGAAGGTAGTGTAGGCTAACACACAAGTCAAAGGTGAGGGGGAATCAAAAGAGAAAAACACAATGAAGAACAGTGACTCAGGCACCACCTGGGTGGCTGGCTCAGCTGAGCGTCCAACTTCAGCTCAGGTCATGATCTCACGGTTGGTAGGTTCAAGTCCCACATTGGGCTCTGTGCTGACAGCTCAGAGCCTGGAGCCTGCTTCAGATTCTGCCTCTTCCTCTCTCTCTGCCCCTGCCCTGCTAGCACTCTGTCTCTTAAAAGTGGATAAACATTAGAAAGAAACAAAGAAAGAAAGAAAGAAAAAGAAAGAAAGAAAGAAACAAAGAAAGAAAGAAAGAAAGAAAGAAAGAAAGAACGAATGAACACTGACTCTGGAGTCAAATATACCACTTACTAGGCACCTTTACCTTCATCAAGTTAATTAATCTGAGTTTCAATTCCCTTATCAGCAGATAAGGATAATATCTACACTGAAAGGTTGTTTTAAGGATTTTGGACAATCTGTATCAATACCTGCCATTGTAGCTGGAACAGACATCAAATAAATGTTTATATATATAAAATATGTTGAATATATGGGTAACATTTAACAGAACAGAAGTATATCTGGTTCTCAAATAATCTATGTATTACTATTGACTATAATTTTTAAGTCAACAATAGAGTTGCATTATTTAAAAAACAGCACATTATCAGAGAATAATAAAAGCATAATACATGAACTTTAAAAGTAGTCCTCTACTTAGGGGTGCCTGGGGGGCTAAGCATCCAACTCTTGATTTTGGCTCAGGTCATGATGTCAAGGTGGTGAGATAGACCTAGGGTCCAGCTCCCTGCTGGGCATGGAGCCTGCTTAAAATTCTCTCTCTCCCTGTGCCCCTCCTCTACTCTCATGTACTCTTTTTCTCTCAAATAAAAAATAAAAATAAAAATAAATGTAGTCATCTAATAAACCACATCAGTAAGTCCTTTACCATAGTGACACAAATGCTGACCGATATGCTTCCAAGATCCATGATTTCCAAAAAAAAATGTCATGTACTATATAGTCCCTCCATTTCTCCCAAAACCAGCATTCTCTTTTAGATACCATTTCTTTTCTTAATCCTTTATTACTTCACACTTTTCCCCTAGACATCAGGCTACCAACAAGGATGACACCTCCCACCAGACCCCTCTCTGGTCTTAATCTCTTAACAGAAGAGATCCTCCATCCCCAGCTCTCAAACTTAAGGCTAATTCCTTTGAGGACACTGCTTCTCTGGAAGTCACTGTAGTGTACAGCTGTTCATTCACCAATTCTCAAATGTGTACTCTGGGGCCGCTCTCTCAAGTACTCCCACACATCACTTTCAGTTTTTGGAACATTTCTTAACAGTCTTAGGAAGGCCCACACCATCCAGCTAAATCACCTTCCATCTGTTATTACCATTATCTTATGTCCTCTAAGTCACTGGCATCTGACACAGGCTCCCTGTATACTCCAAGTCTACTTGACCCTGGGCATCTTCAACAGTCAAGTCCCTCACCATCACCTCAGTTCAGCATCCAACTCCCAAGAACATAACTTGGACTTTGACGTTGCCAGGGCCCATTTGGTTACTATAATATTAAAACTCTAAAATTCCTATCTCTGACCACTATCCCTAACCATTCTTCACTCTGTCTCTTACTTCATTACACCGTGTTATCTCACCTACATGCACAGTCTCTTAACCCCTCCCCTTTCTCTCAATCTGTCTTTCATCTCCTGGCTTTACTTATTACCTTATCTAGTCTATATCTCAAATTCCATCACTTCAACTGCCTTCTTCCAGGCAGCGCATTTCCATCCACTCTTTAACCTTCCACCCAGCAAATTTCAGCCCAGAATCAATCCACTCATCTTTTTCTGTTATTACACACAAGCAGGGGGGATAGATGGGGTGAGGTGGCACATAAGCAGGGGGGATAGGTGGGATGAGGTGGTTGGAACAGGACAACAACCATCCAGACTGGTAGAAACACAAACAGCAGATAGCAGAGACGCACTCAAAAATATATGATCTCTACAAACATCTATATTTACCCTTTTCATTGTTTTCTTTCTCAGAAAAAAGTGACCTGTCTCCCAGATAAAGCTACTCTTCTCCATCTATGCTCTAAATTCTATTCCCTAAGTCCCATCAGTTATCTTCACTTTCATAGCTGTAATCTTCACATTCTCTCCACTGGCTACTTCCTTCAGTCTGTCAGTTCCTTTAAAAAGTTTCCCTGAGATCGGAATTCTTCAGGGTCTTCACTCTTCTTCACAGTCTAAAACACTGTTCTCAAGACTAGGCAATTTTGTCCCCAGGGAAATGTGACAATGTCTGGAGGCATTTTTGGTTGTGACAGCTGAAGGAGTACTACTGGCAAATAGCAAGTAGAGGCCAGGGATGCTGCAATGCACAATTCAGCTCCCTAAAACAAAGAATTATCCAGTCTAAAATGTCAACAGTGCCAAAGCTGAGAGACCCTGCTCTAAAAACTACACTTCAGAAAGAGTTGTATACTGTTACTGTCTCCATTTCCTTGTTTTTCAGTGTTATCTGGCTTCCATGCACTCTAACACTTCTTAACACAGCTAATTTTTATCCATCTCCCTGAAGAAGTAGATATTTACCCCTTCTCCTTCCTAAAATCTTCTACTTGAAAAGCAGCAATGAAGACATGAAAGCAAAAAATAAATGAAACAGAAAATAGAGAAAAATAAATGAAACCAAAATATGATGCTTTGAGAAGATCAAGTAAACTAAAAACTTATGTTTACACAAAAACCCGTGTGTAACTCTGTACAGATTTATTCATATTTGCCTAAATCAGGAGGAACCAGGATGTTTTCCGAAGGATGAATGTATAAACTAACTCTGGTACATATATAATGGAATACTTCATAGTGATTAAAAATAACTAGCTATTGATTCATACGATGATATGGATGAATCTTAAATGCATTTTGCAAAGTGAAAAAAACTAGACATAAAGGAAGAGGGAGTGACTACAAAGAGGACTCATGGGAGAATTTTTAAGATGAGGAAATGTTATATGGTAATGGGGTAAAGAATATGTAACTCTATGCATTTGTCAAAACTCAGAACTGTACATCACAGAGAATGAACTTTAATGAATGCAGACCTTTTAAAAAACCAACCAGGAGTTTGGGGAGTTCCAGGATAGAATACACACAATGTAAAAAGAATGTACTGTATACAGCATATGCTATAACCTCAAAAAAGTAGCCATAATATAGAAATAACTTTTCCAACTCAACAACAAAAACTCAATTTTATTAAAAAAAAATTTTTTTTTAACATTTATTCATTTTTGAGAGGGAGGCAGAGGGGCAGAGAGAGAGGGAGACACAGCATCCAAAGCAGGCTCCCAGCTCTGAGCTGTCAACACAGAGCCCAATGTGGGGCTCGAACCCATGAACCATGAGATCATGACCTGAGCTGAAGTCGGAAGCTTAACCAACTGAGCCACCCAGGCACCCCAAGACAACTCAATTTTATTTTACTTTATTTTATTTTATTTTATTTTATTTTATTTTATTTTATTTTAACGTTTATTTATTTTTGAGACAGAGAGAGACAGAGCATGAACGGGGGAGGGGCAGAGAGACAGGGAGACACAGAATCGGAAGCAGGCTCCAGGCTCCGAGCCATCAGTCCAGAGCCCGACACAGGGCCTGAACTCACGGACCGCGAGATCGTGACCTGAGTTGAAGTCAGACGCTTAACCGACTGAGCCACCCAAGTGCCCCTCAATTTTATTTTTTTTTAATTTTTTTAATGTTTATTTATTTTCAACAGAGAGAAACAGAGCATCAGTGGGGGAGGGGCAAAGAGAGAAGGAGACACAGAATCCAAAGCAGGCTCCAGGCTCCAAGGTATCAGCACAGAGCCCGACGCGGGGCTCGAACTCACAGACAGCGAGATCATGACCCGAGCCCAAGTAGGACGCTCAACTGACTTAGCTACCCAGGCACCCGGACAACTCAATTTTAAAACAAGATTATTTTTAGGACTTGAATACACATTTCTCCAAAGAAGATATACAAATAGCAGATAAACACACAAAGAGATGCTCAACACCGTAAGTCGCAAGGGAAATGGCAATCAAAACCACAGTGAGAAACCAAAAACAAAAAATAACAAGTATTGGTGAGAATGTGAAAAAACTGGAACTCTTGTACACTGCTAGTGGGAATGTAAAATGGTGCAGCTAGTGTGGAAAACAGTTTGGCAGTTTCCTCAAAAAGTTAAACACAGAGGGGTACCTGTTCAGTTCAGTTCAGTCGGTTAAGCATCAGACTCAGTCAGTTAAGCATCAGACTCAGGACATGATCTCAGGCTCAGGTCATGATCTCACAGTTCGTGAGTTCAAGCCCCGCATCAGGCTCTGTGCTGACAGCTCAGTGCCTGGAACCTGCTTTGGATTCTGTGTCTCCCTCGCTCTCTGCCCCCTTCCCTGCTCCCACACTCTCTCTCAAAAGTAAATAAACATTAAAAAAAAAGTTAAACACAGAATTAATATATGATCCAGCAATTCCACTCTCAGATATATACCCAAGAGAAACGAAAACATGTCCACACACAAACTTAGTCTATCAATGTTTATAGAAGCACTTACAATAGAAAGACCTACACATTGAAAACCATAAAATATTGCAGAGAGAAATTAATAGCAATATATAAAATAATAATAATGATACATAACAAAATAATAAAATAAATGGAGACATTTTATCTATGAGTTGGAAGATTCAATGCTGATGAGGTATCCGTTCTCCCAAAACTGGTCTATAGATTAAACACAATCCGGGGTGCCTGACTGGCTCATTCGGTAGAATATATGACTTTGATCTTGTGATCATGAGTTCAAGTTCCACTTTGAGCATAGAGATTATTTAAAAAAAAAAAAACCAGATTCAACATAATCCTAATCAAAATTCCAGTAAGTTTTATGTTTGTTTATTTATTTGGGGGGGGGGGGGGGAGGGAGGAGGCAGAGAGAGACAGAGAGAGAGAGACAGAGAGAGAGACAGAGAGACAGAGAATGCAAGCAGGGGAAGAACAGAAAGACAGAAAGACAGAAAGACAGACCGAGACAGAGAACCAAGCAGGCTCCGGGCTCTGAGCTGTCAGCTACTTGACTGCCTGAGCCACTCAGGTGCCCCATAATTTCAGTAGGTTTTTTTAAAAAAAACAGAAATTTGGGCGCCTGGGTGGCTCAGTCGGTTGAGCGTCCGACTTCAGCTCAGGTCACGATCTCACGGTTCGTGAGTTCGAGCCCCGCGTCAGGCTCTGGGCTGATGGCTCAGAGCCTGGAGCCTGCTTCCGATTCTGTGTCTCCCTCTCTCTCTCTGCCCCTCCCCCATTCATGCTCTGTCTCTCTCTGTCTCAAAAATAAATAAACATTAAAAAAATTTTTTAAATAAATAAATAAATAAACAGAAATTGACAAGCTGATTCTAAAATTTACATGGAAAGGCAAAAAGAATTTAGAGTAGTGAAAACAGGGTCGCCAGTGTAGCTCAGTCAGTTAACTGCTGACAGCACAAAGCCTGCTAGGGATTCTCTCTCTCCCCTGCATAACTCTCTTCCTCTCCCTCTTTCTCAAAATAAATAAACAGACAAAACATTAAGAAAACAAACTAAAAAAAAAAAAAAAAAAACCAGAATAGCCAAAACAGTTTGAAAAAGAATGAAGTTGGAAAAGTGATACTGATTTCAAGACTTATTATAGGGGTGCCTGGGTGGCTCAGTCAGTTAAGCGTCTGACTTCAGCTAAGGTCATGATCTCGTGGTTTGTGAGTTCGAGCCCTGCATCAGGCCCTGTGCTGACAGCTTGGAGCCTGGAGCCTGTTTCGGATTCTGTCTCCCTCTTTCTCTGCCCCTCCCAAACTTGTGCGCGCACATGCTCTCGTGCTCTCTCGCTCAAAAATAAACATTTAAAAAAAATTTTTTTAATTATCATACAGGTACAGTTATATCATGATAGTGTAGCATCAATAAAGAACAGACATAGTACAACACAGAACAGAGTTCAAAACTAAAATCACACATATACGGTGAACTTATTTTTGACAAAGGTACAAAGGCAATGCTATGGAGAAAGAATAGCCTTTTCAACAAATGGGGCTGGAAAAATTGGATATCCATATAACAATTGGATATCCAGTAACAAATGAACTTGGGTTCATACCTCACACCACACAGAAAAAAATTAACTGAGGGGTACCTGGGTGGCTCAATCAGTTAAGTGTCCAACTTCAGCTCAGGTCATGATCTCACAGTTTGTGAGTTCGAGCCCTGTGTCAGGTTCTGTGCTGACAGCTCGGAGCCTACTTCAGATTCTGTGTCTCCCTCTCTCTCTGCCTCTCCTCCACTCATGCATGCTCGCTCGCTCTCTCTCTCTCTCTCTCTCTCCCTCCCCTTCTCTCTCTCAAAAATAAAAATAAACATTAAGAAAAAAAGAAAAGAAAAAAATTAACTAAAAATAGATCACAGACCTAAATGTAAAATCCCAAGCTATAAAATCTCCAAAAGAAAACCTAGGAGAAAATCTTTGTGAACTTAGGTTACACAAAGATTTCTCAGATATAACATCAAAAGCACAATCCATAAAAGAACAAATTGATAAACTTCATCAAAACTAAAAACTTCTACAAAAAACCATTAGTGAAAAGACAAGACATACATTGGGAGAAACTCTTTGCAAACATCTATCTGATAAAGGACTGATGTCTAAAAACAGTAAAGAACTCTTAAAAATTAAACAATAAGAAAACAATCTAATATTTATTTATTTATTTATTTATTTATTTATTTATTTTTGAAAACAACCTAATTTTTAAAGAGGCAAAGACATGAATGGACACTTGACCAAAAATGATATACAGATGATTAAAAAATGCTTAATAGTATTAGTCATTAGGGAAATATAAATTAAAATCATAATGAAAAAACACTACACACCCATCAGCAGCTAAAATAAAAAATTGTGATAATACCAAATGCTGCCTAAGATTATAAGAAACTGGGTAATCTGTGCACTGCTGGTGGGAATATAAAATTTTGGCAGTTTCTTATAAAACTAAACTCACATGTTGGAGGTTGGGAGGCAACTGTACTTTTGTGCTTTTACACAACAGAAATGAAAACTTCAAACAAAAACCTGTATATAAGTAATGTTCACAGCAACTTTATTCATAATAGCCAATAACAGGAAATAACCAAGTGTCCTTCAATGGGTAAAAGGTTAAACAAACTGTAATACATCCCTTTCATAAAATACTTGTCAGTAATTAAAAGGAAAAAACAATATAGACAACAACTTGGAAGGATCACCTGAGAATTATACTGAATGATGAAAGCCAAACTCAAAAGGTTAAATACTGTATGACTCAATTTATATAACATTTACTTGAAACAAAATTATGGAGATGGAGAATAGATTAGTGGTTGCCAGGAATCAGATACTGGGGCGGGGAGGAAGGAGGGAAGTAGGCGTGGTTATAAAGGGGTGAAATGGAACTTTGTGGTAATGGAACAGTTCTGTATCTTGATTATGGTGGTGGTTACATGAATCTACACATGATAAAATCACACAGAATTACACATACAAATACAAACACACACACACACACACACGAATGAATGCATGTAAAACTAGTGACATCTGAGTAAGTTTGGTGGATTGTATCAACGTCATTTTCCTGGTCTTGATATTATACTGTAGTTATGCAAAATGTTATCATTGGGGAAAACTAAGTGAAGGAATCTCAGAACCTCCCTCTCCTTACATATATTTTTTGCAACTTTCTGTGAATCTATAATTACTTCAAAATTCAAGGTTTTTTTTTAAGTTTATTTTTTTTTTTAATTTTTTTTTTTAACGTTTTATTTATTTTTGAGACAGAGAGAGACAGAGCATGAACGGGGGAGGGGCAGAGAGAGAGGGAGACACAGAATCGGAAGCAGGCTCCAGGCTCTGAGCCATCAGCCCAGAGCCCGACGCGGGGCTCGAACTCACGGACCGCGAGATCGTGACCTGAGCTGAAGTCGGCCGCTTAACCGACTGAGCCACCCAGGCGCCCCTAAGTTTATTTATTTTGAGAGAGAGAGAAAGAGAGAGAGAATCCCAAGCATGCGCCGCACTGTCAGTGCAGAGCCCAATGTGGGGCCCGAACCCATGAACCACGCAAGACCTGAGCAGAAATCAACAGCTGGATGCTTAACTGACTGAGCCACCCAGGTGCCCCCCAAGGTTTTTTTAAATAGGCAAAAAACCTGAATAGACACTTGATGAAAAAAGATATACAGATGGTGAAAAAAAAGCACATAAAAAGATGCTCAACAGCAGTAGTCCTTAGGAAAATATAAAATAAAACCACAAGGAGATACTACTACATACCTATTAGAATGCCTAAAATTAAAACGACTGACAATACCAAATGCTGGTGAGGATGTACAAATGTACATTTCCACTAACAGGAATGTAAAATGATACATCCACTTTTGAAGTGGAAACAGTTTGACAGTTTCTCATAAAGTTAAACTTACACCTATCATACGATCCAACCATTCTGTTCCTAAGTATTTATCCAAGAGTAAAGGAAATATGTGTTCACATAAATACTTATACATGAATGTTCACAGCAGCTTTATTTGTAATAGCCAATAGCTGGAAACAATCCAAAAGTACATCAAGAGGTGAATGGATAAACAACTGTGGTACATGCACATACAATGGAACTACTTTCCAATAAAAACGACCTGATATACTCTTTAATATGAAAGAATCTCAAAATAACAATGCCCAATAAAAGAAGTCAGACCAAGAAAAAAAGTACATACTCCATGATTTCATTTACATGTTTTCTATAGTGACTTCAGTGGTTATCTGGGTAAAGAGGAAAGGTGAGTGGGAGGGAATGACCACTAGTGGGACACAAGGAAACTTTTGGGGGTAATGGATATATTCACTATCTTGAATGTGGGAAAAGTTTCATAGATACACGTGTCAAAACTTATCAGACTGTACACCTTAAATAAGTATTACAGGAGATCAGAATATACCACCCCAAATATGTCACTTTGGCGTAAGGATTATTTGAGCTGAAGGCAATTAAAAAACACCAAGCACAGGAACAACTCTGCCCTCTCCCTTTCTGCCTAAACGCAGGGCATAAATTTTCCTTCACCAAGGTGATATAAATTTCCATTTGTAAGTGTTCCTCCTCTTCAGTACCAGGAAGAGAAGCACTCTTATCTGCTTAACAAATCTTACTAAACAACCCTTATTTATCATACATTTCCCAATCGCCTTCCCTCAACTAACACCACCACGCCCGGAAGCCCAAACCCCCTTTTTACTTTGTCTAGTCTCTTCTCCACCATTTATCACCCAGGTAAAATGGTATATAAGCCTCACAGACTTTTCATAATGCCTAGCACATTTTATTAAATGGAATCACCTTTCCCTCTCTCCACCTCCAAATCTGCTTCTTTCCCTACCACAACTGACCTGAACTAGAAAAGCAGAAATAATCTAGCTTCCTTCCTCTCCTTATTCAATGGATACCAGGTCCTATTGATTTATTTCCCCTAAATCTATTTCAGTTTTATTTCCACCTTGCCATCTCTACTCCCTTGCCCTTAACTATTTCTCAGATACATTTGCTGCCCCCACCCACCCCACTCCCTTGATTCCTGCCTTAATCCATGATCCAATGTAGCCCAGTGATCTAAGCCACAGATTTGGCATTCCTACCCAGTTTCAAATCCTTCAGTGGCTCCCTGCTATCTTCATTCTCATATCCAAACTCTTCATTATGGCATACAAGGCTCTCCTTCTCAGACCAAATCTGGATACTATAGACTGATCTTCAACCTTTCCAAATTAAAGGACTCTCTCTCTAACTTGGGTCTCTGGATCTGGTCATCAATGAACCTGAAATATACTTGCCTCCTTTATCTATCTATAAAACTCATTCTACTGGATTCAGCTCAATGTAACCTCTTCACTGACCTCTCAAAGTTAAGCTCTTTCTCATTTATGCTTTTAGAGGACCTTCTCTGTACCTGTATTATATAGATATTGTTGTGTTCATTTACATGTCTGCTCCAATAAACTGAACCATATTCAAACATAATATTGATATAATAAATTTCGTTAAAAGATTGAATGATTTTGTACATTTACTCAGCTAATGGTTTTAAGGTCCCCTCCCTCTCAGTTACTCTAAAATCTTATATAATGTTCCTGTCTGGTTTCTACTTTCTCTTCCCAGTGCACATCCTTCTATTTTACCACTTAACAAATGCTAGGTTCCTTTCAGACTAGTCTTAAAGACAAAGAGTGAAATAAAACATTTAACCTATGCAATTTTGAAAAATCAGGATTGGTTTAACTAGGTGACTGTCTTTATGCTTCTGTATGTCCGCACAGCCACCCAATTCCACTTGAACAGAAGGAACATGAATTTGCTGTCCCACATATCCCACTTATCAGACACCAAGCCACCAAAACCTACTAGCCATAACTCATTCTTTCTCTGCATTTATAGGAGTTTCCATGTCCACCCCAAGAACTTTGACAAAGCAAGAAAAAAAGCATGTGCCAGAAAAAGTAACTGCACAGTAAAAGTTGCATTTACATTTTAAAGTTCTTCAACTGCTAGGGGCACCTGGGTGGCTTAATCAGTTGAGCATCCGACTTCGGCTCAGGTCATGGTCTCACCGTTAGTGGGTTCAAGCCACGCATTAGGCTCTGTGCTGACAGATCAAAGCCTGGCACCTGCTTTGGATTCTGTTCCCCCGCTCGCTCTCTCTCTCTCTGCCCTTCCCCTGCTTGTGCTTGGTCATTCTCTCTCTCTCTCTCTCAAAAATAAACATTTAAAATAATAATAATAAAGTTCTTCAACTGCTAACAAAGTGCAGAGTATTCTTTTGGTTGATCCTCCCTTCCCCCTCCATTTTCCCCTTCCTCCTTAATATCTGTTCTTCCATGCATCCACTCCTCTCTCATGTACCCTGCGCTTCAGGGGAAGTCAACCAGGCCAAGGGATGGGCCTGGTTGGCTAAGAATAATTCTCTCGGTCTTTACCAGTGACTAATTTAGGAAAGGGAATGTAACCCAATTTTGGTCAATGAAATGAGAGGTTAAGTTTGCTGTAGGCTTCTGGAACAGTCCTTCCTCGCTCTTAGAAAGATTCCACGGGTTTATGTCTGTTTCCCCTACCAAATATATTTTGTTTATATGTAAACTAGTATTTAAAGTATTACTATTTCTTTCAAATAGTGATCAAATTATAAAAGTCAACAAAGTTTCAAAACAGTGATCAGTCAACATTTACTAAGTAATGTAACAAAAAGGCTTTCTTGCCTTTGCTCTGAAAAGTAGAGTTCTGGTAAAGCTCAGAGACAATTGGGTGCGTGTAAAAACAAACAGGTAGTAGACAAAAACAAGCCCAAAAGGCAGTGCTGATCCTGAGAGATAAGAGTAAGTGACAGATGGCAAACTGACCAAAATATCAAGGAAAAAAATGTGAATCAGTGTTAGTGGCTATAGAAGGTACATCAGTTTTTATTTAGGTTCTAAATTCAACCCAAAAAAAAAAAAAAATAGTATGTACATATCTTTTGGAACACATGAAAGCAAAATTCAAACTTAAAACAAACAACCAAAAAAAAACTGCCCTGGGGCACCTGGGTGGCTCCCTCGGTTAAGCATCTGTCTGACTTCAGTTCAGGTCATGATCTCACCGTCAGTGGGTTTGAGCCCCATGTAGGGTTCTGTGCTGACAGCTCCGGCTTCGCAGTCTGTGTCTCCCTCTCTCTCTGCCCCTCCCCCACTCACGCTCTGTCTCTCTCTCTCTCTCTTTCCTCAAAAATAAATGTTAAAAAAAAATTTTTTTTTTATTTTTAAAGCAACAACAAAAAAAAACTGCCCTAACTAGTAATTTCACATTTTTTAAATTCTGAACTTTTCCCTCATTTCAGTTTAGAGCAATTCTGATGACTAATCGAAAAATGCTTTACATTTTAAATCATAAGCGCAAAATAGCCTGCAAAGGTCACAAATCAGACCCTAATCAGGACAACACGGGAGGGAGTTGCCAAAGAGAAAGGCCAAATCCTCATTACTTGAAAACCTAGAACAACATGACCTCTTGACCTCCAGGTCTGCAAGGAAGCAAAGAAAAGAGGCCTAACAGCTAAATTTGGGCCTAGCACAGTTAGCTGTGCAGTACCTTCTACTGATCTGGCTGTAATGCTATACCATTTTTCTAGAGCAGGCAGGAGTAGAAGCATCATCTCTCAAGCAGCCATTCTGAGCCAAAAGCAGAAAATCTAGTCACAAGAACACATATGTAACTTGTAAGCCCTGTTTCACCATGAGTCTTGGTTTCATCAGATGAAAAACTGACTATTTCTGTACTTCAGCTCTGAGAGGTGAGAGGCATAGGAGAAAGAGCCGAGGGAGGGGCGGGGGGGGGGGGGGGGAGGAGGAAGAAAAAAAAGGGTTCAAATGCCAAATCTTCCACTCTCTAAATGCTCAAATCTGGCATTTCTGTTTCCTCAGGTATAAAACGGAAGTAACACACACCTCTTCAGATTATCCTAAGACTTAGAAATAATGTACATAAAAATATCTTGCATACAACAGGTACTCAATTAAATTAAGTACTTACCTAATAGAACACTAACAAAATAGGAACAGTTACCAAAATGATCAAAATTATAAGCCGTGCAAAAACAACTCTATAATTTTCAAGCAGAAATCAAGCAATTTACTAGACAAGAATGAAGGAATAGGAGTCAGGTCCTCAGATCTTCCTTTTAGAAACTGTTTAAATAACCCTGGACAAGTAAACTTAAACCTCAGTTTCCGCTCTTATAAAACGAAAGGACTGAATTAGCCTAAAACTATCCTGTGCTTTTTAAGCAGTGTCACACAACCAGCAACAAACAGGAATCTAGAACTTAGACCTAGCTCAGCACTACCTCAAAATAATATTTTTAGAGTGACTCAAAAGAGAAAGGCACATGGATGGCAGAGGCAATTCAGATAAATGGGTTCAGGGAAAGATTTCACACTGGGACTTAAAAGAGATGAATAAAATTAAAGATGACAAACTTGTTATTAACATACAGAGTGAGGGATATAAAACAGGTAGAGCATAATGAAAAAGACCAGTGTGGAAGCAGGTTATAGATGCAAGCAAGGAGCAGGAATCAAAGATGCCCTTAGCTGCGACTTTCAAAACAGATTTTGGAGGAATAAAATATGAAGAGAAAATTTCATGAATCCAAACGTCATTTTTATTGAACAGCCTCTACTGAAAGGAGATGAAAACTATAAAGAATTTAATAGAAAAATATCAAGCTTCTTTGAAACTCTTATGTTGCAATAAAAAATGAAAAAGTAGCATTTAGATGAAACTTTATTTTCCCCAAAGGGTTTTCTTTTATAAAGGACAAGTTTATTACTTCTATTCCTTTAGTATCCAATATGATCTCACAAATGGCAAGATGTAAGACATAAATTTCGGATCCTGTTTGCTCTGAAATGTTCACAAATCAGAAGATTTTATATGTCAATTATTTTTGTGAGTTAATCTCTATCAATTATATAGTAAACTTAAAAATCTAGTCTTAAAATTAAGACCAAGTTCAGTAGTTTAATTTCATCATAAATCTAAAAGTTCAAGGAAAGTGACGGTACTTAATAAATATTAGACTGATAGATACAAGCAATATGATCAAACATTAACATTTTAAAAAACAATTTCAGGCCCTTAAATTACCAAACAATAAGTGAATTATTCTGAGCCCACAGTTAGAAAACATTTTAAAAATTAAAAAATACCTATTTAAAAAAAAAATTTTTTAACGTTTATTTATTTTTGAGACAGAGAGAGAGCGAGCATGAACGGGGGAGGGTCAGAGAGAGAAGGAGACACAGAATCCGAAACAGGCTCCAGGCTCTGAGCAGTCAGCACAGAGCCCGACGCAGGGCTCGAACTCACGGACCGCGAGATCATGACCTGAGCCGAAGTCGGCCGCTTAACCGACTGAGCCACCCAGGCGCCCCAAAAAATACCTATTTAAAAGCATATCATAAGATCCATTCACCTCCTATTTATGTATACTAACTCACTTCACCATCCTACTACTAATTAAAGAGTGAAATAAGTTTTGTAAATCAGATATACCACAACTAATTTTTATCCTATTTATTTGTTAAACCAGTTTTTTAAAAAATTACACGCAACACCAAATCTCACTAACTTCACAATGCTATTTTAAAACACTTTTCCTGGGGTGCCTGGAGGGCACAGTCAGTGAAGTGTCCAACCCTTGATCTTGATCTAGGCTCAAGTCATGATCTCACCGTACGTGAGTTCAAGCCCCACATCGGGCTGTGTTGATGGCACAGAGTCTGCTTGGGATTCTTTCTCTCCTTCTTTCTGCCCTTCACCTGCTTGTGCACGTGTATCTCTCTCTCTCAAAATAAACTAAAAAAAAAGAAATTTTTTTTTTTTTTTTTTTTTTTTACTATCCTAACCTAGAACTTTAAAAACTTGAAGAGTTTCTGAATGCCATTTTTTAAACTTTCTATCATGGAAATTTAAAAACATACACAAAAATACAAAGACTATTACAACAAACTCCCATATACCCATCATCTAGCTTCAACAATTTTTTAAGTTTATTAGATTTTTTAGGTAATCTCTACACCCAACATGGGGCTCAGACTCACAACCCCAAGGTCAAGAGTCAAATGCTCTTCTGACTGAGCCAGCCAGGCACCCCTAGCTAGCTTCAACACAACTTTTGAATGTCATTTTTTTCCTGTCATTTTTATTTAACAACCTTTTTTACTTCAAAGCAATACCAAAAAATATTTACATTTAAGTACAACTCACAAACTGTCCATTAAAGTGTTCTGGCCAACGATTACCTTGATAGGAAAAAATGCTTTCAGAAATATTTTTCAGGGGCGCATGGGTGGCTCGTCAGTTAAGCATCCAACTCTTGATTTGGCTCAGATCATGATGTCATGGTTAGTGATATCAAGCCCCGAGTTGGACTCTACACTGATAGCCTTGAGCCTGCTTGGGATTCTCTCTCTCTCCCTCTCTCTGCCCCTCCCCCTCTCAAAATAAATAAACATTATAAAAAATAAATAAACATTTAAAAAGAAGTATTTTTCAATGATATAAATTAACATCACCAGAAGTTATTAATATTAATCTCAAAGCTCATACAATCCTAATTTCTAATTAAAATAAACAGCAAAGATGATAAAAATTTAACACAAAATTCAGAACTATAAATATTATTTTAAAATACTAAAAACAGTTATTTAAGACATTTTAGGGGCGCCTGGGTGGCTCAGTCGGTTAAGCGTCCGACTTCAGCTCAGGTCACGATCTTGTGGTCCATGAGTTCGAGCCCCATGTCGGGCTCTGGGCTGATGGCTCAGAGCCTGGAACCTGCTTCCGATTCTGTGTCTCCCTCTCTCTCTGCCCCTCCCCCGGTTCATGCTCTATCTCTCTCTGTCTCAAAAATAAATAAAAGACATTAAAAAAAATTTTTTTAATAAATAAATAAAACATTTTAAAAAATTTAAACTCTCACCTGCTTTTGTAATGTAAGACATACTGAAACTTTACATTTTGGGGTTAAATGGGGCTTCAAAGTTACTTCTCCGGTGTACCTGGGATTTTCTAGCTTTCACAGACATGTAGTTCCCTTACACACAGGAATACCAACATGATAACCAGAACTGTCCCAATGATTAAATTTCAGCTAGCAATTCAAAGAAAGTTCATAGCCAACACTATTTACTTATTTATTTGTTTCTTTTTAGGTTTTTTTTTTTAAGTTTATTTATTTTGAGAGAGAGAAAGAGAGCAAGTGTGGGAGGGGCAGGGAAAGAGAGGGAGAGAGAGAATTACAAGCAGCCTCTGCACTGTCAGCACAGAGCACGATATGGGGCTCGAACTCACAAAGCATGAGATCATAACCTGAGCCAAAACCAAGAGTCAGAAGCTTAACCGACTGAGCCACCCACGTGCCCCTAAACCACACTACTTAAATCTTTCAGGTCCAATTGTTCTTCTCTTCTAAAGTGTACCAAGCAGGTGAGAGTCATGCAATACAATTATATAAATATTACCAGAAATGCTAAAATATATGCAGATTCACACTATGTTTAAAGTTAAACGCATGGCTCTTTAAAAAGCTTACTCCTGTTTGTGACTCTGCTAAGCCTCCAAGAACAAACTCACTCCTCTTAAATTCCACTGTTACTTGAACCTCAGACGGCATGCCTGGGCAAATTTGATGACTTGGATTTTGTTTTAGAAGCCAGGCTTACTGCCAACTCGGTTGTGTCTACTCCCCTGACCCACCAGGACAGCTTTAGACAACACCTCCCTTATTTATGTTACTGCTGTGAGCAAACTACAGCTTACTATCAAATGTGACTCAACCTACTCAGGTTTCCTATCTCTTAAGAGTAATGCGACTGACTTCACAGTATTATGGCTTCCTCAACCCCACCTCTTATTTAAAATAAAACATCACCATCATCATCTACCATCATTATCACCATCACCAACTACTCAATACTAATAAGGAAAGTAAAGGATGCATTAAACTTCATCATCAGTAACACAACTGCATATTTTCTCTTAATAGGTATCCATTTTTATATATCAGTATTTTATTATTTTCTCTGAAATGTCCTTGTGATCACATCTCATTGAAAAAGTAAATAAAGAGCAAAACTCAAAAGCAGGACTTGGGATTTGCCCTCAATAAAAATATATACAATTACTGGCAAAGTTTACTGGTTGCCCCAGAAAAGGCAAGTCATAATAGTAAGTTGATTCTACAACTTACGCTAAATTAATAACTTAAATGACTTTAAATGCCTAAGATACAGGCCTTACAAAACTCCTACAATTTCTTGACCATGTATGTAATACTCAATTGTTATATTAGGTAATATAACTACTACAGTATTACCTCTACGAATAGTTTAGAATATATTCCAAAATATCCCTTTTGTATTGGCAAACGGAAAACCTAACAAAGTGCAGGTATAGCAATGCTCTTCCATTTTTGAAGTTTCAACACAACATGTGACATTGAAATTTTTTTTCTTCAATTTTCCCCATATTCACTCAACTACATTTATTCATTAACCTCCATCACAAAATTCTGCTAATGCCCCCAGGAACATCTACCCTTATCAGGGAAAGTGTCAAACAGAATATTAAGTTATTCTTCCAACTGAAATGCTGAAATGTTTATCAGTGATGCAATCACCAAATACATATTCTCACTTACATTCAAGACTAAAGAAAAAGCTGACCTATGGTATGAAAGTAAGGCTCACCAGTAAACATCTCCTCTATACACTACCTAACGTGCTGTACAAACATACCATTAAATTTCTACAGGAAACCAGAGAAGTAACTTCCCTTTTTTCATACTGATTTAAATATCCAATTATACTTAGTATGGGTAGCAAATCTACCAACTTTCACACCATACTGAGTAACAATTTGATTCAAGACACTAGAAAAATATAAAAGCTAGTGACCTTCAGCACTTTTATTTAGTAAGATATGACAAATGAGGTTAACAAAAAGAATAAAAGATAAAATACAAAAGTCTATGACAAATATTTCAACTTACCTAAGTAAGGTTTAAATAACTGGATCTCCTATCTGCCCCTATTCTCTCTCAGTGTTTTAGTTTAGCATAGGGAAAAGGGTCTAGGGAAGAAGAGGAAATAAAAAATAACCTATCATCAGGGGTGTGTGTGTGTGTGTGTGTGTGTGTGTGTGTGTGTGTTAAGAAATGTTAACTACCAGCACTTAATGAGTACTACTGGACCAAGAACTGTGCTAAGAGCTTTAAATACATCATCTCATTTAACATGGATAAAACAAACACTTTAAAAATTATCAATAGGGGCACCTGGGTGGCTCAGTAGATTAAGTGTCCGACTTCAGGTCACGATCTTGCAGTTCCAGAGTTCAAACCCCGCACTGGGCTCTGTGCTGACAGCTCAGAGCCTGGAGCCTGCTTCAGATTCTGTCTCCCTCTCTCTCTACCCCTCCCCCACTCATGCTCTGTCTCTCTCAAAAATAGACATTAAAAAAAATAAATAAAATAAAGACTATGACAATCATCTAGGAAAAGTTCCTCAACTTTATATGGGAAAAAGTTGTGTACTGAAGTGCTATCTGATGAAATTACACTTCCTATCCTAAAGCAAATTTCTTATAAAAATACATATTGTATCCACGATATTTCTCCCTCTTAAAAAAGTAACATTAGGAAAGATATTATGCAGTCAGTATACAGCACACACTCCTCCCAGTGACTCTCATTCAGGACTAGAGAGTCAGTATTTAACAACGAACCAAACCCTGAGAGTGAAACTTTGTGAAAAATTATGACATCAAACTAAATTAGAGATATACAAATAATAAATAAATAAATACATAAAGCATGAGAGGCTGCCCTTTATAATGGCAAATAATGCTAGTGAAATACATGAAACACTTATCAATTTAAAATTCTCTATTTACTATTGAAGTATGTCTTCATTTTGAAGCTAGGTTATTAAGAAAAAACTTAAGGGGCGCCTGGGTGGCGCAGTCGGTTAAGCGTCCGACTTCAGCCAGGTCACGATCTCGCGGTCCGTGAGTTCGAGCCCCGCGTCAGGCTCTGGGCTGATGGCTCGGAGCCTGGAGCCTGTTTCCGATTCTGTGTCTCCCTCTCTCTTTGACCCTCCCCCGTTCATGCTCTGTCTCTCTCTGTCCCAAAAATAAATAAAAAACGTTGAAAAAAAAAATTAAAAAAAAAAAAAGAAAAAAAAAAAAAGAAAAAACTTAAAATAGTTAGATTCATTATATATATATATATATATACATATACATATATATATATATTAATGTTTATTTTTTTTTTTTTAATATTTTTATTTTATTTTTGAGACAGAGAGAGACAGAGCATGAGCAGGGGAGGGGCAGAGAGAGAGGGAGACACAGAATTTGAAGCAGGCTCCAGGCTCTGAGCTGTCAGCACAGAGCCCGACGTGGGGCTCGAACTCACAGACTGTGAGATCATGACCTGAGCTGAAGTCAGACGCTTAACTGACTGAGCCACCCAGGCGCCCCATTAATGTTTATTTTTGAGAGAGAGAGAGAGACAGAGCACAAGCAGGGGAGGGGCAGAGAGAGAGGGAGACAAGAATCCAAAGCAGGGTCCAGGTTCACCTGTCAGCACAGAACCTGATATAAGGCTCAAACTTGGAAATGTTGGGATCATGACCTGAGTCGAAGTTGGATGCTTACCATCTGAGCCACCCAGGCGCCTCTGATTCATTTTTAACTGAAAAATTAAAACTAGCACTGACCTCATATTAAAAAAGAGAGAGAGAGAGAGAGAAAGAAAAAGGCTAAGGACTCCAGGGTCTTAATCTCTCTCTTCTCTCTCTCTCTGCTCTCTCTCTCTTCTCTCTCTCTCTGCCCCTACCCCCTTGCTCTCTCTCTCAAAACAAGCATTTTTTTTTAAAAAGTCCATCATAAATGTATCCAACATTATCAAGTATCAAATCATCTAATGTGTACTTTTAACAAGCTTGCTCTTAGGACATTTACTAATTCGGCCCCTTAGCTTGTCCTCAGTTCCCGTCCATTATCCTCTCCACCAAATATTTTTCAAAAGTCTTCTGTATGGAAAGTTAGAGGTGATACAAGGACTCTTACACCCTCAGACAGATGGAAAACCTGCTGCCAAAATTACCAAGATCTACTGTCTTATGGAACTGACTGATAAAAGCCAAAGAATTGAAACAAGTCTCATTAACTTCCTCTACCACAAAAAAAAAAGTGAGCAATGACTCAAAACTTAAGAAGGAGTATTTATTAATTCAACAAATACTGGGTGCCCACTCTTATGATAAAGGCACTGTGCTAGGCACCAATCATATAACTATGAACAAGATACAGACACTATCCCTGCCTTCATGGAACTTTCAATCCAGTGAGGAAAAGAATCCAAAAACAAGTAAACACACTGATATAACCCAACATTGATCTGAATTCTACCAAGCAATTTTATTCTCATGGCCCACAGTACTGCATATTATCATCCTAAAAGCATGTCAGTTAATCCACTTAGTTCCTTCAAACTACACACTCTAATTATGCTTATTAAAATGAAAACGTGGGGCTCCTGGATGGCTCAGTTGGTTAAGCAAATGACTCTTGATTTCAGCTCAGGTCATGATCTCCTGGTTCAAGAGTTCGAGTTTCGTGTCAGGCTCCACGCTAATAGTGTGGAGCCTGCTTGGGATTCTCCCTCCCTCTCTCTCTCTCTCCCGCTACCCTCCCCCTTTCTAAAGATAAATAAGTAAATTAAGAATAAATTTGGGGGCGCCTGGGTGGCTCAATCGGTTGAATGTCCGACTTCAGCTCAGGTCATGATCTCACAGTTCGTGAGTCCGAGCCCTGAGTCAGGCTCTGAGCTGTCAGCACAGAGTCTGACTCAGGGCACGAACTCGCGAACTACTGACAGCTCAGAGCCTGGAGCCTGCTTCAGATTCTGTGTCTCCCTCTCTCTCTGCTCCTCCCCTGCTCACACGCTGTCTCTCTCTCAAAAATAAATAAAGATTAAAAAAAAATTTTTTAAGAATAAATTTAAAAAAATAAAATAAAATGAAAACTAATTTTGCAAACAAGTAGTTTTGAATATACAAAACATCCTGCCCAGCAGAATTTTTAACTTAGCTGCTACGTGTTCAAAGCAGCACTAGTCAAGATAACCGAAGGATAGAAACAGCCCAAATGCCCATCAATGGATGAATGGATAAAATGAGGTATATATAAAATATTCAGCCATAAAAAGGAATGAAGTACCGCTGTATTCTACAACATGCATGACCCATGAAATACCACGCTAAGTGAAAGAAGCCAGACACAAAAGCCCACATTTGTATGATTCCATTTGCATGAAATATCCAGAATTGGTAAATCCATACAAACAAATCCCATATTAGGGACTGGGAAGCCAGGACTAGGAAGGGACAAGGGAGAATGAGGAGCAACTACTTAAATAGGTTTGGGATTTCCTTCAGAAGTGATGGAAATGTTTTGGAACCTGATAGAAGTGGTTGCACAACACTGTCAATGCACTAAATGTCACTGAATTGCTCACTTTAAAATGGTTATGTCATGTATATTTCATCTTAATTTGAAGAAGAAAGAACACTTAAAAACAGCTGCCATAATATTTTAAAGTGGACTTTTTGTCAAATGAAACTATTCAAGTTTAAATTTGGGAATTTCAGTTACAAGTCAAGTTTCAAACCTTAACACCTACTAGACCCATTTTAATACCAAAATGGTTTGGAGAGTTTCATGGCAAAAATAATCTCTTAAAAAGCTGTTTTCATAGCTTTAAATGCTGTCCAATACTTTGGATGTACATACAATTCCTACTTACATGAGAATACTACTTTATTGATCATGAATTTGCTTTACAGCATGCTCTAATCACATTTGTCCTCAGTAAAAGTTTGCAGACATCAACTATTTATTTTCTTATAATAAAAATACTCATTAAAACAAGTTGTTTTTACTTTGTTAAATCTCAATAACCTAAACACATAATTCAGTGCCACTACTCTCCACACATGTCACTTTCCCATTTGTGCCTATGTTATAACACACACCACCATTCAGTCTGCCTGGAAGCAGAATTACTTGGGTTATATGTCCCTCTCCCATTTCCCAAGCTCCTTGAGGGCCCTTCAGTCCTTTTTTGCACCCATCATAACACTACAAAGTGCCTAACAGTATCTTCAACATACAAGGTGCTCAAGTAATGTCAGTGGAATTGAAATAAATGTATTTTGCTGAAATAATTATGCTAAAAAGACAACATATGAAGACTAAAAGGACTAATAAGACAATACCGTCCAGAGAATCCTTAAGCCTCACGTTTAGGCATGTTTTTCATTGCAACTCAACTGAACAGTCTACTGAACATCAATATGATCATGAAGTAACTCAACTAATACCCAGAAAGAATAAGGATTAATCCTATCCATCTCTTTTGAAGTTCGTCTACATATGAAATAGGGAAACTGAACTTAATGAACCACAGTATTCCAAACCAGGTCACAGGAGAGCTCTAAGTCCCCAGCCATCCTGTTTCTATTTCCTGATTGGTCTGACCTCCAAGCATTACGGTGTTCAACCTTCCCAATTCACGACCTCCTTTAAAACATCTTCTGAGGTGGGCTTTTAATTAAAATAAAAACTGACTCCCAGAACTTTCTAGAATTATGAACAGGGCACCCCACTTTTCTTAATCTTTCAAAACACTCTGCTTAAGAAATGTAGTTTTCAGAAAAGACCCGTTATAGTTACACTTCGAATTAAATGT
The DNA here is from genome assembly GCF_046562875.1 of Panthera onca. NCBI lineage: Eukaryota > Metazoa > Chordata > Mammalia > Carnivora > Felidae > Panthera > Panthera onca. The sequence goes on along the minus strand of NC_138353.1, from coordinate 43,218,127 downwards.
GGGCCATAAACTTGCCCAAGTGTTAACACGATGGCATTACTCTAAGAAAGCATATTTAAACAGACATGTGCACGAATTTCAGAGAACTCCTACACCTCAAGAATGTGCATCTTTAAAACAAAAAATATTAAAAAAGCTGAAAAGTTAAGTGCGCTTACACTTCACAGGGTCAGCTTTTTCTCCGCACCACGCTGGCAAAGCAACGACAAGCAGACACCACTTGGGCAGCGGCCCCGACCCTCAGCCTCCAAACCGCAGGCGTCCACTGGCCATAGGAGTCCCGGAGTCGAGTTCCCCACTAGTTCGCATCCAGCCAAGCCCGCGCGCGACCACTTCCACGTCGCTGCGACCCACACAACTCTTCAAGCGATTTAAATCTGCTCTTCATTCACCGCAAGCACAAACACACACTAACACCCACACCCACACACACAAATCCGCTCTTCGCTCATCGCGCGCGCACACACACACACACACACACACACACACACGATATTACTAAGCCCCAGACAACCAAGCCACCAGGGAAGCGGCGAGCTCTTGCGAACGAGGAGAGGAGACGCTTTTCGGTCCCGCCCCGCCCGGCACCCACCTGCAGGCCGCGAGCCCGAGGACGGCGGCGCCGGCGCCCCGTCCTCGCCAAAGACGAGTTTGAAGTCGAGCTCGTCGTGGGCGCCACAGTTTGCAGTAGTCATCGGCGTGGCCCAGGGTGCTGCGGCTCCTCCTCTGGCGGCGGCGGCGACGGAGGCGGCGGCAGCGGCGGCGGCAGCTCCTCAGCGCCGCTTCATGCCCGGCCGCTCGGGCCAGGAGGTCGCGGCTCCGCGGCAAAGTTTCCGCGCAGGGACCGTGACACCGAGCGTTCCGTTCCGAACTTGAGAGCTGGCCACGCGCCGAGACGCACCAGGAGCCGCCGTCACAACCCGTCGCTGGTGCCTAAGCCGCCACGGTCGCCTTAGCTGATATTCCCCGCCCCCCAACAGCAGCCTCAGCCAGCGCGCTGCCGCGCAGGGCTGCACGACTAACCCCGCCCCCTACCGCGCGCCCATCAGAGCGTGCTGCGCATAGGCCACTAGCGCCCCTGCTAGCCCAATGGCTCCGCCCCATCAACGGCCTACCGCGTGATTCCCTCTCCGGGAGAAGGAAGTCACGTGCATAAGGAGCGCTGGATAACCCCAGTATCTCTTGGGAGTTGTAGTTCGGCCGCTATCCTTTCCTCAACTTCTAAACCAGGGCCCTACACCCGCGTGTGAGGCAGATAGCCCTCTGTTATTGGATTGAATGCAATCCAATCCACCCGCCAATCGAAGATCCCATTCCTTACTGGGCAGAGCTCACGTCGAATATGGTTATGGCTTCGGTGAAGGGCGGCTGAAATGTTACTCTAATGGCTGGGTTTGGGGAAGGTGTCAGGGCCCCGGAGGGGTATTACGTGAACGCCACTCACACTCTCATCCCGCCACCCCAACCCTAATGGCGGAGCCCGGGGTGAGGCCCGCTGAGCTTCCAGCTCGGTTGGGGCGGAGTCCGAGGAGACCTGCGCAGCGCGAGGAGTCCGGAGTCTTTGCTCCTCAACGATGCAGATCCACCCCTTCGGGGCGGGGCCCGCTCCCGGCAGCGGCGCCTTTGTCCGCGTCGGCTAGCGGGCAACTACTCCCTGGCGGACAGCCAGCGCGTTAGAGGACTCGGCAGAGCCCCATGGGCAAAGTCTGCCCGTTGCTGTAAGCCGACTGAACCAGAAAGCCCGTCGTTAACTCGCACCACTCACGGGCTCGGAGACCTCAGCATCCCGGTGCACATCCGTGAAAGGAGGGCCCGATACCCAAAATGAGTGGTTTGTTAGTGGAGAGGAAGTGACACTGTCTGAAGAACTGTTTTTCGCTCTCGGTTCCTCCCCAGCGAGACTGTCTTCCCTTGAGACCCAAGACGCCTCCTCCTGGGCCTGGGGTGGAAGCTGTGCCAGGGGACGCTGAGCCTGGATTGTTTACCTAGGACTCCAAGAGGCAGGGTGGACTGGGAGCTTGAGAATTGGGAGAAGGAGCGGTGACCTACTTCCCTAGCTCTAGGCCCCAAAGGGCACAGTATCAATAGAAGCATGTTGCGTAGGAACTCAGGGCACTAGGTCTCGGCCTTGGGTGCAGGTGCAAAGGCCCAGGAGCTCTCCCACAAAAAGGAGAAGAGGGCAAAGTGGAGTGCTTTGCAGAAAGGTTTCAATATATGGACCGATACCTGAGCCCTAGGGAAGGCCTAACTAGGCCTCAAGTCAGGAGGACAGGTAATGTCCAGAGCAGATAAGATGTTCATCTTGGATTGGGCAGAAAACTTTTCCTGCTGAGTGCTCTGTACCCATACCTGTGCTGAACCTAGGAAAGCAAAGATAAATTAGTCTCCCTTCAGGAGAGGGGGAGAGGACAGCAAATCTATAATCACTGTGTGAAGAGATTAGGCTTGTGCCAGGATCTCCAAGAAGGTTCATAATTCCACTGGGGTTACAGGGCTTCCACAGGACTAAGTAGGAATTGGAAAGATGGCCAAGAAGTGAGGAAGATGGTTCCAGGCAGAAAACAGATTGCCAAAAACTTAGAAATCAGAAAGTACCTGCAGTGAGCAGAAGCCAAAGATAAGGCCAGATGAATGGGCAGAGTGCTGCAGGCCACTACAAAGTACCTAGATTTTATCCTGAGGGAAGCAGGGAGCCATAGAAGGGTTTAGAGCAAGGAACCTAACATATTCAGAATTTTGGATGAATTACTGAGTTGTACTGGGGGAGGGTGAAATTAGGGGTAGAAGAAAATAACAGGTCAAGGAGAGGGAGCCAATGGCATTGTGTGGGTGGTACCCTCCTAATGAGCAATTTCAGGATGTGTTGTCCATCACCACCCCTGACCTCCCCCCAACATACTTTCCAGGTTATTTATCATCTGGATTGAGAAAATGGATCTTTACCTAGCCCCTCTGCCCTCCAAACAAGGGACCCAGCTAGCCAGGCCACAGAGAATGCAAGAGGGAGACCCTGGACCTATCAGCCCTACCACCGGGAAGGGACCACAGAAGCTGGACATGGTTTGAACAATTCACCAAAGCATCCATCTGTGTGTCTGTTTTTGTGTCTGTTTTACTCATCTGTGTTCCCAGCCACTGTGCACCTGGAGAACACTTAGAAGGGGTCATTTCTTGGGAAGGCTTATGGTCTGGAGAAAACAGAACTCTAACCTAGATTGATAAGGGCTAGAGCATCAGTAGGCACTGACTGTAGGAAAAGTGTCACCATCTTTGTAAGAAAAGCAGCAATGGCTTAGAGCTCTGCAGGGTGGGACAGAGGTCTACCCCACTCACACACACCAAAACCTGAACTCTCTCCACTCCTTTTCCTCAGCCAAGGCCTCCCTATCAGCTCTTCCTCAGGCCAGCTCTTCCTCAGTCCAGCTCAAAAGCTCTTTTAGATGGTAAGAGGCCATCTGACTGCCTCCAGCCTTCTGAGGGCCCTGTGAACCAGGAGGCCAAGGGGACCAGTGCAATGGGACTCCCGACTGGTGGACAAGGACTATGGGGATTGCTATTCACCCCCTTCTTCCTCCTCTATGAATTCCGGCCAGGCCTGAGACTTAAGAAAAGCCATTACTTTCATCAGCTGCCATAGGCCTGGACCTGAACCCCACTGCTGAAGGCTCTCCCATGGCCTCTGAGCCATGGGATGGTACAGCTTGGCCCGGCAGGGCCCAGCCCAACCCCTTTTGTTCCACATTAGGGAAAATAGGAGCTTTGGAGGAAAGTCAGAGTTTAGAAAAGTTCTTTCTATGCCACATATCCCATGCAATAAGCTTATTTGAGTCTTCTTTTGTGCCTGTTCCCTACTCCCATGCTGAGGCTGGCCATAGGGAACACGAGGACTGCCCTTGAGCAGCTCTCAATCTGGGCAGAGGCAATACCAGCCAACTACAATTGACCAAAGTTGTTTGCTGAAGTCAGCACAGGGTGCTGAGAAGACAGGGTCAGCATTTTGTCCTCAGATGCCAGGCTGAGGAGTTTGGACTTGATCCAGAGGGGAGTGGAGAGCCATGGAAGAATTCTGAACAGGATTGACACTTGGAAGGAACTAAGTGTGCAGGGCTGGATGGTTAAGAGATTCCCCACTCATCTTTTTACATTCTTTCTTTCTTTCTTTCTTTCTTTCTTTCTTTCTTTCTTCCTCTCTCTCTCTTTCTTTGAGAGAGAGAGCATGAGCTAGGGAGAGGGGCAGAGGGAGGGAGAGAGGGAGGGAGGGGCAGAGAGAGAGAGAGAGAGAGAGAGAGAGGATCCCAAGCAGGCTCTACACTCAGTGCAGAGCCCAACATGGGTCTCAATACCATGACCCTGGGATCATGACCTGAGCCAAAATCAAGAGTCAGACACTCACTTGACTGAGCCACTCAGGCGCCCCAAGATTCCCCACTCGTCTTTGCACAAAGTTGTCTTCTTGCTGTGACCTTTGGAAGATGCGCCACCCTCTCCAGCTTTATTCATCCCTCCTTCTCATGTGCCCCCAAAATGTGATGAGCTAAGAGCAAGTCCTCAATCTAGGTGGCTGGAATGGATGACTATGTGTTGTGGACACTAGCCCAGAGAGAGGTTTGGGCATCTAAATGGCCTTAGTTTAAGGTGGGCATGGTGAGAACAATGAGTGGAGCTTTCAGACCCAACTGGGCCCTCCCAGTTGGTCCCAGACCTTGGGAAGGTCACTGTGAGACCATGGCAGGCATCATTGAAGTATGCTAAGATGAGACCATTTGAGAGCCAACATATTCAACCAGGAACTTTGCCAGACATCCTCAGTTATGGAACATACACTAGCCCCTCTCTCACCTGCTCCCCTGTGAATGTCCCTCTCCTCAGTGCTTTTCCTGGGCCCTCTAAGTCCCCATACTCCAGCCTCTATCTTAACAGCTGACCTCTACCTCACCTCTCCTTCTCCATAGCCCAGAAATAAACCTGACACACCAAAGAAGGGGCTTCCCCAGGGAAACTACACTGGTGGAAGAGGCCTGAGGGTACAGTCCAACCCCACAGGAAAAATGGATCTTAAGACTTGGTATTTGGCTCCCATAGGATCCTTCCATAAGCTCTGACTAGCTCAGGATGCCTGGGGGTCCACTGGGGCCTCTCTGTCTGCCCTGTTCCAGTTGGGATATGAGGAAAGACCAAGGGGCATTTTAACTGAGATAGTTTGTGAGAAAAGTCAGAAACTGTGCCTAAAGCTTGATGGTTAAGACTGCAACAAGCCTCAGTCTGTCTCCTGGGTGGGGCTCCTTCTCTTGGAGCACTGGTCTGGGAAGCTAGGGCAGCCCTGGCATAGAGTGACCCCATTAGCCACAGAGTGCCCTATCATAGGCCTATTTATCCTCCAGTCAGCCTCATGCAGGCAGAGCAGCTGATCTCCCTCTCAGAGAGGGCCCTTAGGCCCAAAGAGAACTAGAAATGACTTGCCCAAGGTCAGACAGCAATGGGCTCTGGGAGGCAGCTGGTAGTGCAGTATCCTTATCTGCATACAGAGGAACAAGTGTGCAGACAGGTGCAGCTCCAGGACTGAAACAGAGGCATCGCCGCCTGATCCCAGGCCACCAGGGCCAGTGGCTGCTGGCTGGCATAGGGGCCTGACCCTAGAGACATGGGAGAAACATGGCCTTGGCCTAGAGGGGAATGCCCCTCCCTACAGCACTTGGAAAAAGGGAGGAGAAGTAGTGTGTTTACAGTGGAGGAAGCGGGGGTGGTGCAGGGCAGGGACCTTTGGTCAGAACGCCCCTCCCAGTAAGAGGGGGAGGCCCCATGAGATGTGGTAGCCGTTTGTTTGCTTCTCACTGCCAAGAGGAAATTAAAGAGAATCTGCCACTTCCTTCCGGCCCAAGTGGGATAGTGGGGGCTGGGGGCAAGCAGCGGCGTGGGTGGACAATTTTAAGGGACCCAAACTGCTGGCATCAGCAACCTGTGTTCTCAGTGTCCCCTACCCAGAGCAGACACCTCAGCAGGTCTGAACTCCAGCCAGCTGGGGGTCAGACCCAGGACTTGCCCAACGTATCTGAGCTGGTCCCTCACTAGGGTACCAGATACCCTAGCTGTTCCCCAGATTCTATAGCACCTGTCGTCAAGAAAGTCAGTTGATGGGCAGTACCTCAGGTTTGCCATCAGTAGAATGGGCTTCTTGGGCCTTTCTGGCTCGGCCCAAGTCCAATGAGCATTAAAGGATACACCCAACCCCCTACTTCCAACCAGATCCATAAGGATGGGTAGGGGATATGCTGTTGGAAGCTCTAGCTCTGCACAGAGGGTGGGAGTGAAATAATTATGCCAGGTCATGAGTCTGTGTGTGACAATGCCCAGGGCTGAAGCAAGTAGCCATGGGTAAGGGTAGAGGTGTCTTTATTGCACTGTACCAATGTCAAGTTGAGGAGGTGCCACCCAAAAAGTTCCTGTTTTCAAAGAAAATACTGAGGTCACTAGGAACTTGGCCCTGTTACTCAGATCCACCAAGGAAGATGTGCACCCTAGGAACCCTTTGGTTCAGGCTGATGGACCAGGCCAGGACCTCTTAACTCCTGCCAGGAACAGTCAGCAATTTGTCCAATGGCATCAGGTTCATGCTTTGCACCCACAGCCAACTTACGGCCAGGCCCCTAGGGAGGATGGCCAAGGTAGGGACCATGGTCACCAGCCTTCCAGGGGGCTCTCTTCACCACTTCCCAAGGCCACAAAGGGCTTCTTGCACAGCTTCCCAGGCACTGCTGACTCCTGAGCTCTGGGACCCCCAGGATCTTGGTCAGGGGCTTCCCGCTTGCGCTTGTGCAAGGAGGGGCTCTCTTCACCCAGCCGACCTTCAGGGAGGCCCCGGCTCCGCAGACAGACGATGGCTGCAGCCTGCTCTGCCAATTTCTTAGACTTGTCCCTGGGCAGATGAGGTATGGGACAATAAGGCAGGTAGACAGGCAGGCTGGCTCCAGGACTAGAGGCTGGAAAGGCCTGACTCTACACACCCTTGACAAAGATTCTGACAAAACTGAGGAAGGGGTCATTACCCAGGGATGCCACTGCCCAGGTACACCATCCTCCCCAAACCCTCTTACATCAGTGTTGGGTACAGGCCCCTCATCCCAAGCCCCAAGCCCACTGATGAGGAAACTCACCACAAGGTGGACTGGTACTTTTGCTCAGCAACAGTCACAACAGAGCAGAAGAGGCGATCCAGGGGGCGCTGAACCTGGTGCAAAGAGAGCAAAGGCAACAGGGATGGCTACATGGGGACAAGAGGAATGAGCCCTGGGGCTCACCTGCCAGGATCACAAGGAAGGCAGATAAAGGAAGTACTTCCCACCTAAGTTAAATGAAGGCTACTTGTATCACATGCTCCTCCCTAGCAGAAGTGCCTGGGCATCTGCCAGGGAAGAAAGACAGATACACAAACAGGTAACGACATTCCAGTATTTCAGGAGTTCAATCAGGGACCTAAGCAAAGGGCCATCAGAGCCCTTAGCTGCTCGTGACTATGGATCCTGCTTCTACTGACATCTGGATGGGCTAGGTCACCCAAAATGAGGAGGAGTTCAACAGATGGCAAAGGGGTAAGAGGGGGCAAGGATGTGGCAGAGAAGGTACACTTGGCAGAGTGACCAGATGATGTGGCTGGACAGAGAGCAGAGTGGATGAGACATGAAGCAGAAAGGCATGTGGGGGGCCCTGTGCTCTGTGTTGAGGTTCTGGAGCTTGACCCCAAAGGCACTGGGGAGAGGATGAGGACTTGAGCAGGGAGGCAGAAGTCAGATTCGCTTTGGAAAACTCACTCTGGGAGAGGGGGACACAAGTCCCAGAAGGTACAAGTTTAGAGGTCAGAAGGTCAGTCCAGAAGAGACAGTGCAGCTTAAATAAGACATGGCCATGGGGACCAGAGGAGGTGAAGCAAGACTGTCTTAAAGTTTCCACCAAGGGGCCTCAAGTCTGGGGCCCAATTCTGTGCCCCAGTGGCTAAGGCCTGGTCCAAAAACATGTCTAACTTTTAGGTTTGAGCATTCTTCCTAAGTAAGCCAATAGGCCCTTTCCAGAGAAGTCTCCCTTGTCTAAGCAACACCACTGGCAGGGACTGGCCCAAGCAACCCCTTACATAGGCCTCAAGTTCAGTGTTATGAAAGTGGCCAGAATTAGACAACAGGCCCACTGACACAGAGAAGGGGCTATCATATCAGCAACTGGTCCGGCCACCAGCAACCATCACATATTGCAAGCCCACGGAAGACAAAGCCAGGCTCCAGCCAAGTAGTCTTGAGTTCAGGGTACAGGCTATGAGTGTGTTGGGGGTGATGACATCGGCCGTGGGAGCACTCTAGGGCCAGGTGCAGGACCTCACCGTGTCATACACAGGCTGCGCCAACTTCTCCCTCCGGCACCACTCCAGCAGGCACATCTTGGGGGTGATCTGGGGTGAGTATGCTCTCCTGGGGAAAGGAGAGGAAGGAGTCAGGGCTCACCCACCATCACCATCAGGCTTCTGCCTCAAGACTTCTGTACTTATTCCCCTGAGCTCCCATTTCTGTTCCACCAGTGGGGTGGGGCCTGGGTTCTGCCTAAAAGGAAGATGGGCTTCAGCATGCTTGAGGAATTGCGATAGGATGTGAAATCCCGGCACTCTGAACTCTAGCCTGGAAAACAGCCTTCAAAAGCCAAAAAGGAAAGTCCAGTTTGCCTCTTAAAACAAGACAGGAGGACTGGGGCGCCTGGGTGGCTCAGTCGGTTAAGCGGCCGACTTCAGCTCAGGTCACAATCTCGCAGTCCGTGAGTTCGAGCCCCGTGTCGGGCTCTGGGCTGATGGCTCAGAGCCTGGAGCCTGCTTCCGATTCTGTCTCCCTCTCTCTCTGCCCCTCCCCCGTTCATGCTCGGTCTCTCTCTGTCTCAAAAATAAATAAAACGTTAAAAAAAAAAATTAAAAAAAAAACAAAAACAAAAAACAAGACAGGAGGGAGTGGGTGGTGGTTGGGAATATAGATGGCCACACAGCGGTCTCGGATCTAGCTTACTACCCACCCTTATCATGTCCCCTGAGTATCAAGATGATCTGTTTCTGCCTTGGACACAGTGTACTCTTATTTCCAGAGTCAGAGCCAGTCGGTGATAGGGTGACAGAGTGGGAGGCACTATGTTCCAACTTCCCACCAGGAGCTCTCTCCAGATATGACTGACCAACTATGCCCACACTCCGTCCTCCCAAGCCCTTGCCAGACAAGACTGGCTCCCAGTATAGGCCCGGGGACCTGAGAAAGGCTCAGATCCCAGATGGCAGAAGACAAGGATGAGGACCTTACTCCAAGCTGAGTCACACTCTGAAGGAATAGTCATCTTGAGGCTACTTCTGCCTAAAGAGGGAACCACAGGGCTGGTATGGGGCAGTGAGTATGGGGCAGTAGGTATGGGCAGGGGTTGCACAGCCAGATGAGGGCGAGGGTACCACTGCCTTGGAGGCAGCTAGATGCTCAGGGCCAGGGGAATAGCATAGGCTTTCAAGAACAGGAGACAAGTTCTCCATCCCAAGTTGTAGGAGGGGGTGGATCAAAGAAAAGGTGTTTAGTCACACTTGAGACAACATGCACACCCCTGACAGTGCTGCCTGGGCTTTTTCAGGGGCCGTGTTCCTCAAAATGCCATCTCTGGGACACTGAAAAATGAGAACGAGTATCCAAACCCAGAAGACTTGTAGTCCCTAAGCTTAGCATTAACCATGTACAGCAGCCAGCTGAGGGCACTGGCCCCAGCCAAGCTGAGGCCAAGCTGCGGACCTACCGGTCAAACTTGACAGCCATCTTAATGATACCAGAGGTGTCTTCAGCTGGTTCCCCCGCTGCCTCTGGGGTCCTGGCTAAGAACTCAGCCCGCCGGGCATTCAGCTCTTGTGTCATCTCCTCGTAAAAGGCACCAAGGCCAAAGGCCTCACTGTGGAGGGATAAGCAACGCAGTGTAAATCCTTTAGTGGAATCAACATCTAGGAAACTACTGCAGGAGCCCAGGGCCTTGCCATTGAGAAATGCCCCTCCTCCCCACCGCCGCCCCACATATATATGAAAACACCACTGAGATCTAGCCATCAGGGGGTGCCTCCTACCTACCCCTGGGATCAGCCTGGACTGGCAAAGAGTGAATGTGAGCCTCTGGGGGTGGACACTGGAAGACAAGCTGGGGTGGGTGGAAAAGGCTGTAAAGGTCACCTCTACCACCTAAGCCCAGCCTCTCTTCCAAAGAAGAAAACACATGCAAGTGACCCTAGCCAACAGTGAGTGAACTGACCTACACTGAACAAGCGCCTGGCTTATGCACAGCCTCATCCTCATGTGGACCCAAGGGAGAAAGAGACAGAGGCCACGACCACTAAGTGGTTCCCCACTTCCTGCCCCGGCCACAAGCAGTTAGGCCTAGACTAAACTGAGGTACCATCAAGAGCTACAAAATTATACTCTTTCTCTTGAGCTCATTAGACACCTGAGTCAACCCTGGTTAAGCTATGTGGGATAGGGACTGAACCAACACCACAAGCACAGGGTTGGGAAGACCCTTCTGGCAACTCTTTTCCCTGCTAGGAAGCATCTTGAGGACCAGAGGGTATTTGTGAGGATGGGTGCCTGGGCACAAGCATGGTTTAGAAAAGTTTCTTTGATGGGGCACCTGGGTGGCTCAGTCAGTTAAGTGTCCGACTTTCAGCTCAGGTCATGATCTCACACTTCATGGGTTCAAGCCACACATCGGGCTCCGTGCTGACAGCTTGAAGCCTGGAGCCTGCTTCAGATTCTGTGTCTCCCTCTCTCTCTGCTCCTCCCCTGCTCATGCTCTGTCTCTCTTTCTCAAAAATAATAAACGTTAAAAAAATTTTTTTAATTAAAAAAGAAAAGTTTCTTTGAGGAAGGAAGAAGCAGACAGCCAACATGAGGAGGAGAGAGCATTCAGGCAGAAGACCCAGTTTGAGTACAGGTGTGGGCCTAGGGAAATAGGTAAATATGGAGCCAAAGGAACAGGTACTAGGCCACGTTGTGAGGGGCCCCAAAGGTCAACCACCTGAACTGGAGCTATATCAAATGTAGAGGACCATGGGGTAGCCTCCCAGACTGCAAAGTGATGGGGTGTGGGCACAGGCTCAGGCCAGGGGCTCAATTCTGACCATTGGGTCTTGATGGCCTGGTGTGTGACAGATCTGTTACTGGGAAAGTCCCTTCCTCCCCAGGAATTCCCAAGCCCAGTCCCCAGATTCCTCCAACCTACTGGCACTCTAGTTCCCAAAATTCTGCTGTGAGATCAGTCCAGAGATGGAAATTTCCAAAGGTTTCTTAAGTATCCTATTCTGTGAGGCAAAACTGCATCACCACCCCACTCCAGTACATCCACCTCCAGAAGCTGTATCCCTGGTCCCCTGATAGTCAACTAGGGCTCATAGTCAAGTCTGGGCAACGTCTGCAAGTAATTATGGGCGGCCATTGCCTCTCTCACCAAATTTCCTGAGAAGACTGGGCGGCATGGAGCAACCTTCCCTGGGGCGACTCCAACTGTTCTCGTAGCATCTGGCACAAGCAATACTTGGTGTTGGTGTAGTGGTTTTCATACTGCACAGCCTGAGGAAAGAACCAACATGAGCCTACTTGCTGCCCAGACAGGTTCTGAGGCCTGAGCTATGGCAGGGAAAGGGCCTCCAAGAGGGCATCAGAGGTATGCTTGCAGATGAGGTAGTGTGACCTCATAAGAAAAGCCACCTCCATCCTGGCCATTTACTCCTCCTGTTAGTGGCACAACGCTCAAGAGTCATAGCTGAGGGTCAGGAGCATATTCTACTGAACAGCCTGACAGAAGTCCAGATGTGTGGGGACCCCTTCCTGCTTCAGCCACCATAGGCTACCACAGAGGACCTGCTGCCATTCCAGGGCAGGGAGGAGGAGCAAGTCAAAATCTGGTGCGACAGGAACAGCACCAGGACAGGGGTGAGATTCTTCCATTTCTAAACACAGTGTAGAACAGCCTGTCTCCAGTCTACGGGCATACCACCCTGAACGCGCCCGATCTCATCTGATCTCGGAAGCTAAGCAGGGTCAGGCCTGGTTAGTACTTGGATGGGACAACAGCCTGTCTCCAATCTCCCCAGCCATGGGTAAGGCACAGCACAATGTGCCAGTCGTGTTCACATGTTACTTGTCACTTCACTGAGCTTCACAAGCGTGAGGTGCAGTTGTTACCCCTACTCCACAGACTGAGAAATGCAGCCTCGGGAAGCAAGCTGACTGCACAGGGATACCCAGTAGAAGCCTGCCTAGCTGGGCAGACAGAAAAGCAGTGAGTGGAGGGTGCCCCAGTCTCTAGAACATCCTCCCACCCTTTGCCCCCTACACTCTTCTAATCTCTCCACCTAGGCCTGTATCTTCAGTAACCTGGAAGGTACCGTGACATGCTGAGGACAAAGCAGACATACGTTGGTAAAGCCCCAGCCGGTGGCAAGGCCTTGATCCAGCTTGTCAGAAGGCACCTGACTAGACCAGCAGCAGCCCTGCCTAAGCTTGAAAGCCACTCCCCTCCTTCAGGACTACAGCTCTTGAGAAGCTGCCAAAGGATGGACTGAGCAAGAATGACAACATCACCTTTTACCCAGTGAGCAAGCTCAGCACAGCTGAATGTATCTTCTCTGCTACAGACTTGCTACTCAGGTGGAAGAGCTAGATAGGTGACCTAGGCTAAGGCAAGGTCTCTAGCTGACTCAGGGTACTGGATGGCCTGGTGGTCACAAACCTGCCCAACAGGACACCTGGAACCCAGGGGATGAGGGCTGTAGTATCAAGCTGGGGAGGCTCTAGGGACAGAAACTGCCCATCTTTGGGCAGTTAGAAGCCTCAGGGCCTCCTACCATACCCAGCTTGCACAGTCCCAGGGATACCCACATGCCATGGCAGCCACAGAGCCAAAGGCATGGCCATGGCCTGAAGGGGGCATGGGCAGTCTGAGGATCTGAGAAGCTCCTGACCCTCCTAGGAGGGTGCAACTCCCAGTATCGAAGAGGATGAGGGCTAGACTCTCTGCTCAGGCCCAGTGCACTGATGAATTAGAAGTCTTCCGACTGTCTCTCTGCCTGCAGACATGTACAGCTAATCACAGAGACTCACACAATTCCAGGATTGTACCAAAGGGACAGGGCAGGTGAACTGGTCAAGAAATTCCTTTAGAGGGATGGGGCATCTGGATGGCTCAGTCGGTTGAGCATCTGACTTAGGCTCAGGTCATGATCTTGTGGTTCATGAGTTCAAAGCCCACGTTGGTCTCTGTGCTGACAGCTCAGGACCTGGAGTCTGCTTTGGATTCTGTGTCTCCCTCTCTCTCTGCCCCTCCCCTGCTCATGCTCTCTCTCTCAAAAGTAAAAAAAAAAAAAAAAAAAAAAAAAAAAATTATAAAGAATTTTTTAAAATTCCTTTAGAGGGAAATGTTTCTGGCACTACAATCAAGCTCTCAGTGAGAGGAAAAAGCTAGTCCCTAAGGAGAGGGTTAAAGTTAGGCTATTCCCTAAGTCAGAGGTTAAAGCGTTCTGGGAATGAGCAAGAGAAGAGTTTTATTTTATTTCAAATAAGTCAACTCTACACCCAGTGTGGGGCTTGAACTCACGACCTCAAGATCACCAGCCACATGCTCCACCAACTGAGCCAGCCAGGCACCCCAGCAAGAGAATAGTTTTAGAAGTGATTCTGACGCATGACAAGATGCAAAGTCTCTATGCAGATAATCTATCCTCAACAATAGTTACAATGGCTTTTCTTAGCTGTAGCTGTTCAGGCACCAACCACTGGCATGAGTGTCTTCAGTGACACAGATCCCATTGTCGTTGTGCATGCGTGTATATGTGTGTGGAGGATGTGAGAGAGAAAGATTCACATGTTTGGGGCCTTAGCAGCATCCTGAATCCCAGGGTCCTTGATAGGACCTCATTGCCTAGAAAGCTTTAGAAGGAGGTGATGGTAGGGGTTGCCCCAGCATCCTCTCTTCACATTGAAACCAGGGAGACCCAATGCTACATTATAAGAACTACAAAGAGAAGGAGAGGGACAACAATGGCTGCTGGGGGCTGGGGGCTCACCCAAGGCACCTTCTGCAGGAATGTGGCAGACAGTGAAAAATGTTTCTTTTGAAAAAGTGCATAGACGTACATATCGGATGTACTTCTGCATGACCTCCTCCAGGGGTCGCAGACCCTCCTTGAGGAAGATGGATGGGTTCCACATGGCGGCTCGGGCCACCATCACAGAAGAGGCTGCTGTGGCTTGTCGAAAGTCCTCTATGTCCAAATATTCTTGGATGTGGTCATGAGATCCTCCGCTGAAAGGCAACAGGGGAGTGAGGGGTATCCTCATACTAGCATCTTCAGAAAAAAGCAACTCCCAGATCTGCTACTCATTAACCTTGTGGCTTTGACCAAATCCTTCAGCTGTGAGTACTTTGGGAGACTGGAGGTTATAACACACACCCCACTATGGGGTCAGAAACACCAAGTGAGATAACACAGTGAAACAGCCTGAACCAGGCCTGGCACTTAACAGGTGTCTCAGAGATTTTACCTTCCTTCCCTCCTCCTCATCCTAAACAGTGGCTAAAGCCAGCCCAAATCTGAAGACATAGGTCTGTTAAGTGGATGCTGGGATCACAGAAAGATCCCCAGCCTGGAGCACCTATATACCTACTAACAGATGGGTCAAAAACCACAGACACAGTGGTGATCATGAGAGGAAGGAAGGAGGCCCAGTTTGGTTGCAATTTCCCTTCCTGCCACCCCGAGGCCCCAAGGGCCCCCTTGGAAACTGCTCCATTTGCATCTGTTCCATTGGGGGCCAGGTGGCAGCCTCAATCCAGGCACAGCCTTATATGTATGGTGGGGAAGACCCTCAGGTGGCAGCAGCAGCAACAGGATCCAGGGTCTTGAGTATCCTACCCTCTCCATGCCAGCCCTAAAACTCCTGGCCTGGGAACAACCAAGCCTGGCTACCACCCCCAACCTTAACTCGCTCCCTCCTTCCTACCAGGCAGGCATGCCCTTTGTCAGGACTTCGGGGCTTTAGAATTTCTGTTCCCATCTTGCCATCAGGCTCTATGCCATCCTAAGGTACAAGGCTGCACTGGACTGGCCCACATGGCCAGCGCCCCAATGACAACTGGACACTGTCTTACTGCTAAGCCTCTGGGCTGGTCACTGGTACCTCAGAACTGTCAGTCTCATCCCCTGGTCCTATGGCTGCCCAGAATGCTTGTCTGGGCTTTGGACTGTGACCTGCCTTATGCCCCCTGAGCCATACGTCTGTATGCTCTGGCTTGGGACTACTCACCCTACACCCTGCACACCTAACTCTGGGTGTGACATCACTTTTGCCTTGGGTCTGCTTCAGAGGCCGCTTTCTTGCTCTCCCTGTCTCCTGAACACTCCTACCCTCAACCCCTCTATCAAAATGCCCTGGGACCCTGCCTACTGCACACCTACATCGGCCACTCACCAGAGGCTAGTGGACACAATAGGTACTTTTCAGCTTCATGTCCAACCTCATTTTTTTGTACTACCCTTTTCTCCTTTTCCCTTAGGTCATTTTTTAATGCTAGCTCATTCCATTTTTTGTATGCCAGCTCAAACTTCTCTGAGTGAGGTGGAGCACAAAAAAGTAAACGATGAAGAAGAGAGGCTTACTTGGCTATGACAGGAATGGAGAGGGTTTCAGCAATGGCTCTGATGGCTTCACAGCTTACAGGGTGCTGAGGTCTTTCTTCCCGCTTTCTTGGAGATAAAGAAAAAAGGATGGGCTGAGGGCTGAGGCCATATCACAGTTCAAACTAAGGTTTACCTTAGCCAAACCCTACCATCCTCCCTACTGAACCTCAGGAAGGCCATGTGGCCATGAAGGACAGGGTTCTGGGCTGCAGAGGATGGCTCTCCATGACCTCTGTTGTAAGGGGCAGGAGCAGCAGAAGTCCCTGCTGAGAAGGCAAGTCCAGCCCTTGCAGGCCTGCAGGTGAGGCGTGGCTGCACAGGGCTGGTGTGGGTGGCCTGGCTCCCGAGGTCACACTGCCTTTCCTTGGCTTCCCTTCACCTGTGCCAGAGATGAGGGACAGTGCTATAAGAATGCTGCCCCTACTGTCCCGGTGCTGCCCTCCCCACGAGACTGGGAACAGCTGCTGCCCTCAGACTGGCCACTCCCACACAGCTGCCTATGCTGAGGCTGAGTTGGGCAGCTGATCCTGGGGAGAGGCACCTGGCACAGGGCAGACCCAGCAGGCAGGACAGGCCACAGATCATGGCTGTCACAACAAGCCCTGGAGAGGTAGGACCACAACCTAAGCCCTCTCCTTCCAAGGTCAACTGCAAGAGGTTCTTGTGTATGAGTGAATGAGTCTTAGAGATGCTGAAGTGAAGCCTGATCTAAGCTATGCTCAGGAACAAGCAAGAGAGATGGTCAACCAGACAGCCCTTGCTCAGGTCTTGTCTGCGTGCATCTCCTCTGGTATGCTCCTCAACAAAAGGGTCAGGAGGCTCAACAAAAGCCTCAGAAGGCCCTGTCAACCCATCCTCACCTCTACCTCCCCACACCCCAGCAGCCCGTTTCAGCCCAGAACCCATCCTCAACAGCTTTGATGGCCAGAAAGCCCCTCTTTAAACTCACCCGAATCTGTCTTCCTGGTGTTTCCAACTACTGGTAAAAAGGAATAGCTGTATTTATTCAGAGAACACCATATGCCAGGCACTGTGCCAAGGCTATATATTCACAACCTCATAAAAGCCTCAAGACAACCTTATAAAGCAGAAACTATCTTAATTTCCAAATGAAAAATGTGGTACTCAGAGAGGTTAAGTGATTTATCCAAGGACATACAGCCAACAAGCAGCAGAAATGGGAGCCCAAACCAGGCAGTCTGAGCCTAGAGCCTGCTGCCACAGGGAGGAGCTTGCATGTACACGTGTGTAGCCTTTCCCTGCCCCCTACTGGCTTCAGCCCACACAGCTCTCCTTTTCTCTTACACATGTTGGGAGTTAACATTTTCTCTGAAAATCCTGTCATAGACACATCCAGCAAAAAGTGGGCTGTTCCTATAAGAACCCTGAACCCAAAAGGAACATCACTCAGAGAAGAGAGGTCACTCTGGCCAAAGTCTGTTGACCTGGGATTCTGTACAAAACTACATCATAGGGGTGCCTGGGTGGCTCAGCCGGTTAAGTGTCCAACTCTTGATTTCACCTCAGGTCATGATCTCACGGTTCATCAGGCTCTGCATTGACGGCACAGAGCCTGCTTGGGATTCTTTCTCTCCCTCTCTCTGCCCTTCTCTCACTCGCATTCTTTTATGTGCTCTCCCTGACTCAAAATAAGTAAACTTTACCAAAAAAAAATGTACATCATGGACACACGGAACAAGTCTAACTGGGAAACCAAAAGTAGCCTTTAGCAACACCTCAGCTCCCAGAAGACAGCATATTAGCTACAGATACGAGAGCTGTTTAAAGTAGTCACTGTTGGGGCGCCTGGGTGGCGCAGTCGGTTAAGCGTCCGACTTCAGCCAGGTCACGATCTCGCGGTCCGTGAGTTCGAGCCCCGCGTCAGGCTCTGGGCTGATGGCTCGGAGCCTGGAGCCTGTTTCCGATTCTGTGTCTCCCTCTCTCTCTGCCCCTCCCCCGTTCATGCTCTGTCTCTCTCTGTCCCAAAAATAAATAAAAAAACGTTGAAAAAAAAAAATTTAAAAAAAAAAAAATAAAAATAAAAAAAAATAAATAAAAAAAAATAAAGTAGTCACTGTGACAGCTGGCAGTCCAAGAAGGGCAGACAAAAGAGACAATGCCATTAAAAGCAGAGCCATCTGCATGGGGTCATTTGGGGGAGAAGCTATTGCTCAATGTAGTGGAAAGCAAATGAGATTCAGAGTCAGAGTTCTAATTCCACCACTTCCTGGCTGCACAGTACAACTGTGAACCTATCACTCAATCTCTACCATTTACACATCCTGAGGGTAGAGGCGTTTCCCCTTCCTCTTGTGTCTTTAAACTCAATCTTCCTCTCCTTCTCTGTCTCTAAACTCAGTGTAGTGTCTACCACCAGTAGGTGTTCAGTGAATGAAACAAAGAAAAATGCCCACCCATGAAGGGTTTAGCTGCCCTCAGGACTCAAAAGATGTCAAAGAGCTAGGCAGAGGCAGGCTGCATATGTAGAGAAAAAGTTGGCTGTCACCTAGGGTCTGACAAAGGATTGTTACGATGGTTGAGGACTGCAAGTCAGTCACTAGATAGGGAACCACTCACCTCCCATGAACTGCAACGGCAGCAATGCCAGTCCTTTCTATCCGCTTCACAAGGCTCAGGGTATCTTCCAGCTGGGGAAGAGGACAGTCCAGGGTGGTTAGACAAGCTACCCAGCGAATAGCTGCCAGCTCCAAAAGTGAGCTCAGCCCCACTCCCTCCTCCAACCTAAGTCAACTGTCCTCGAGAACCATTCACCTCCTCCCAAAACAACATCCTTTGAAAAAATGGACCTTGAAATGTAACACGTCATCCTTACCGAGGGCAGGATGCGAATCTTGCAGGTCACAGGTCTGCGAGTCCCTTTAACAAGAGTGCTGAGGATCTGCAGAGAGGAAAACACAAACACTTCTGGAAAAACCACCACGACTGCTCATACTATTTTTTTTTTTTTCAACGTTTTTTTTTTATTTATTTTTGGGACAGAGAGAGACAGAGCATGAACGGGGGAGGGGCAGAGAGAGAGGGAGACACAGAATCGGAAACAGGCTCCAGGCTCCGAGCCATCAGCCCAGAGCCTGACGCGGGGCTCGAACTCACGGACCGCGAGATCGTGACCTGGCTGAAGTCGGACGCTTAACCGACTGCGCCACCCAGGCGCCCCACAACTGCTCATACTAATTAACTCTGTTACAGACCTGTGCATTAGGCGCATACAGTGATGTATGTCAATTTCTTGGTAAAACTAGAAAATCTTTTCAATTTTTAAAAAAGTTTCAGCTTGGGGCGCCTGGGTGGCTCAGTCGGTTAGGCGGCCGACTTCGGCTCAGGTCATGATCTCACGGTCCGTGAGTTCGAGCCCCGCGTCAGGCTCTGTGCTGACAGCTCAGAGCCTGGAGCCTGTTTTGGATTCTGTGTCTCCCTCTCTCTGACCCTCCCCCGTTCATGCTCTGTCTCTCTCTGTCTCAAAAATAAATAAATGTTAAAAAAAAATTTTTTTTTAAATAAAAATAAAAAAGTTTCAGCTTAACATACTCCCTCCTCCAAAGGATTCTGAGGCCTAGTCCTGGTTGAGAACACATGGCTGACAGCTTCATTCCTGCGTGAAAGCAATGTTCCCTGAGTGCTGTTCCAGGATCTACTGAGCGAGAGAGCAAGGAAGGTTTTACAGGTCCTGGGCCCTGTCCTCATATGCCTCTCTTTAGGTGAGTCAGATATACAGAAGTGAAATGGCAAAGGAAAAAACAACATATTCAACACATTATAAAGTGTTAATTTGCACAGTAATTGCAAAGGACTTCAAAGAAAGATCAAGAAGTTATACAGGAAAGTGTCAGAGAAGTGTCAAGGCCAGGTCACGTATGAATCAGAGATCAAGAGACATGCAGATGACAGTGAATGTCTGTGGCATTGCTATCTTCTTCCCTTATCGAAAATTTCAGGCCAGGGGTGCCAGGCTGTCTCAGTCATACAGCATCCAACTCTTGATCTCAGGGTCATGAGTTTGAGCCCCACGTTGGATGTAGAGATTACTTCAAACTAATAATTTTTAAAAAACTTTTTTTTTTTTTTTTAAATTTCAGTCTAGACAAGCTGGAGGGAAGGTGATCCCAACAGCTCTCTTCTAAGAACTGACTGCCAGAAGAGCAGAGAGGACACCCACGCAGCTGGTGCCAGTCTTGGTTCTAGACAAGTGGGGGCAGCAGAGAGCGAGACTGAAAGAACCAGTCAAGGAGGCCTTTCAGGGACATTCTCTGGCAAACCGCTCCAGAAGACATGAGACGAAGAGGCTGGGCTGACAAGGCACGTTAACAGATCACAGGCAAGACAGGGCCTGTTGGCCCAAGGACCAATGCCAAAGACTGGCAGGAAGGAACAGTCCCCAGATGCTGCCCCAGGAGGCATACTGGACCTGTGGTCCTAGGGTCACTCTGGCAGGCCTTAAGGGGGCAGCTACCCTTTAAGGCAGTGGGGGTGGGGAACTGCCAGATCCACTGAGATACACAATAAAAAATTCTCCCTTGAGTCCTATCCCTCACGCTAACCGTAGCATATCTGGAATGTTCCTTTGCTATTGTGGACTTAGAATCCCATAATGTTTGGGGTGCCTGGGTGGCTCAGTCAGTTGAGTGTCTGACTATTGATTTCGGCTCAGGCCATGATCCCATGGTTGTGGGATTGAGCCCCGCTTCAGGCTCCGCGCTGAGCGTGGAACCTGCTTGGAATTCTCTCTCCCTCTCCCTCTGCCCCTCCCCTACCCATGTGTGTGTGTGCTTTCTCTCTCTCTAAAATAAATACAATGAAAAATTTTTTTAAAAAAAATACAAGAACCCCCTGATATTTGGTGACTGAAGCAACATGAGCTGGTTTGATCCAGTTCTCTGTTTTGCAGAACTTCCTTTGCTGTATTTCATCCAAGTAGCTCTAAGCACTTTCTTTGGTATTTCTGTTCATTTCATGTGCTTGTTCAGAATCAGGAAGGAAATTAGTAATCAAAATGCCCAGCCACCTGCAAAGGTCACATTAAGGGGAACGGGTGAGAGAATCTGTCTTCTGGCTAGGCCCTAGCATGAAACCCCCCTAGACTCAACTCTCCCAGATCCAAGTCACACCACCTGTCTCTGTAGTATGAAAATCAGTGAGGGAGAAGGACCTGAGATAGGCTCATAACAGATAACACAGATAACACAACACATCTACCCACAAGCAGGCTCAACTCACCAGATCTACCAGCTGACTCAAGAAAAGCAGACTCTTAGCTCCCCTGGTTGTTGGGGAATGAGTGGAAAGGAGGATGGAGAGCATAGGCTTAGGTATCACTGAGAACCGAGTTCAAGTTCTGGCCCTGCCAGTTGTTAGCCTTGGCCCAAGTGCAACATGCACAGGGGGATGCCCTGGGCAGCCACGGGGGTCAGATCTTGGAGTCCAGGGGTTAGAGAAAGGATATTACCAACTAAGAGTCTAAAACTAAGGTCCTTGGGGCACCTGGGTGGCTCAGTCGGTTAATTGTCCGACTTCAGCTCAGGCCATGACCTCGTGGTTTGTGAGTTCGAGCCCCGCATCGGGCTCTGTGCTGACGGCTCAGAGCCTGGAGCCTGCTTCGGATTCTGTGTCTCCCCTTCTCTCTGCTTCTCCCATGCTCATGCTCTGTCTCTCTCTGTCTCTTGATAATAAATAAATGTTTAAAAAAATTTTTTATTAAACTAAGGGTCTTAACCTAGGAAAGATGTATCAGTGTTACCAAGAAAGATTTTTCGAAAGACTAATTAATACTTCCTCCCTGCCCCTATCTACCCCACGCCTATACAGAATTCTCAACAGATAGAACACCAAAAAGAGAAGAAGCAGAATGAACTGAGCAGTTTAACTCTTCTGCCTCATGTGTGAGACATGTCTTATCCACAGAGGGGCAGTGGAGAAGACAGAGCCAACAGCCTAGGTAGGAGAAGCCAGAAAACTGGAGAATAATAAAGATGTCTGAGTGCATGTGTTGTAAAGCAACACCACCCCATACCGGGCCCTCTTCCCCAAGGGGGGGTGATGAATTTGACATCCACAGTTGTCCACATCCACTCCATCCTACACAGAGGGGTCTGACTAGAGGTTCCTAAGTACAGATGTCAACTGATCCATAGCTAGACACTTCTAAACTACACCCAGGCACCTCTAAACTGAGATGCCATCAAGAGGGAGCACTGATATTGGCATAGGGGTCACAAGACCATGGCTCTAGACACTGCTCTGCCTGCTACTTACTTGCTATATAATCTTGGGCAAACTACTTTTATCTCTCTGTGCTTTAGTTTTATTATTGTTGATCAAATAGAGATAACAAATGCCTGCCCTATTTACTTCAAGGGGTTTGAAGAACAAATGGAATAAATGCTAGAATATATTTTGAAAAGGAAATTACCCTACAAACTGCAGGGATATACTATAGGTACTATATACATATATAGGCACGTTATATATATTACTACAGTACATACATATATAGGCACGTTATATATATTACTACAGTACATACTATATATATTACATATGTTATGTTATTTATATATAAGTATTATATATTATTATTATACATACAGTGTGCACATATATGTGTGTGTGTGTGTGTGTACCTATCTTCACATGGGGAAAATGAAAAGGCACCAAGCCCCTCAACACATTGATCTTCCAATATCCCAAAGACAGTGGGGCTGGAGGAATATATATGGTTGAGCTGCTGACACAGCAGCCAGCACAAATAATGGCAGCTTTCATTGGTGGTTCCCTATCTCAAGTTACTCTAGCCTATGAGAGGCACTAGAAGGTTTAAAGCGCAGACAGGGAAGCCGGAATGGAGGATTAAAACAAAGGAACTAAGAGGGGCAACAAGGAGAGAGCTGGTAGACTGACAAAGAAGTAAAAGGTGCATATGGCTTGGTAGAAAATGTCACCCCTACAGGCCCTGGCAGCTCACAACACGGTGACAAACGCCAACCTGTCTGCAGGGCCTCATAAACCTGACTTTTGGAATCACCAAGGGAAGGGGAGCAGAGGCGACCAAGTTCAACTTGCCTCACATGACACTGGCCAGGCTGCTCTCAAAGGCTGGTGGTGGACTCTGCCAGTGTGGAGGGGACCCACTTTTGCTCTCAGCAAGCCCGCTGGGAGAGGCCAACGCCCACCACCACTGGCACAGAGTCTGTCCACAATCTACAGATAGCCTGGCCTATGCTCACATGATCTTCTCAGAAGGTAGATAGGCAATACAGAGGAGCCTCTAAATGACTCCTTAAGCCCCTCGGCTCTCAGTTGACATGTCTCCAAGCCCCGGACTTTGGAGGAACTCCAAGGCTGCTATGGGTTCGCTCAGGGGTTCCCAAACCTGACTGTATGTCACAGTCACTGGGAAGCCTTTCAAAAATTTTCCAGACTCCAGGGGTGCCCACCTGGCTCAGTCACTAGAGCATACGACTCTGGATCTTAGGGTCGTAAGTTTAAGCTCCACACTGGGCACAGAGCTTACTTAAAAAAATTTTTTTTCAGACTCCAGGGGGGGTAACTGATAAACTGAGTCATTAAATCTTGGGGGAGGAGGGGTTCCTGGGTGGCTCAGTTGGTTAAGCGTCCGACTTTGATTTCGGCTCAGGCCATGATCTCATGGTTCATGAGTTCGAGTCCCACATCGGGATCTCTGCTGGCAGTGCAGAGTCCACTTTGGATCCTCTGTTCTCCTCTCTCTCTGCCCCTCCCCTGCTCACGTGCACATTCTCTCTCTCTCTCTCCGTCTCAAAAATAAACTAACATTAAAAAAAAATCTTGTTGGGGGAGATGAGGGTGGGTGCATGTTCAGACAACTCTAGTTCACAGGCAAGTTTAAGGACCTCTATTTTCACTCCTGCAGGACTTACCTTCTCAATCTTGTCAGGGTCTGACAGCAGAGCAGCTCCCATTCCCCCCTAAGAAAAAGCACACAGAGGGTCTTCTTACACTTGGAGAAGGGTGGTCCCTCCCCATGGTATGGCAACGTGGTGTGGCAACCTGGCACTCACAGCTAAGAGACCAAGCAAGGTTCACTGGCAATTAGCACTTCCCCTCAGCAAGAAGGAAAGCAGCAGCAACTAGGCTCACAATGCCAGGGATCAGAGTTTGATGAATTCTAAAAGTCATCACTCTGATCCTCTTAGCAAAATCCACAGATCTATCCAGAAGTGGGTTCTACAAAAATTGTTTTTCAGGAGTGCCCATTCCCTACTCAGGATCTCAGTGTCTCAATAAGCTAAACCCCACAATCTCCCAAGCCCTTTAAAAAGCAATGAAGCATTCTCCCTTCGAAATGAGATCCAATGTACCTTCATCCTATCCTACCAACACTTGCTTTGGTACCACCACCGCCAGCAAAGCGACTTAGAGGAATATAACCTGCAAATCTTGTCCAGGCTCTTCTTCCCTGCCAACAACAATGCTCCAGACCAGCATCAAACTCTAGCAAAAGCCCCAGCTAATGGAAACCAACAACTTGAGGAGCTACTTAAATCCTGACATTAACACCAGTTGAGTTTTGACGGTGAGATTATTAGTGATTGGTGTTTTTTGTTTTTTGGGGTTTTTTTTGTACTTTTCTATATCACACAAGTTCTGGACAATGGTATGAATTACTTTAATAATCAGGAAAGGGAAGGATCTCTACAACGGTAAAGGGAAAAAAACAAACCCAATAAATAAATTGCTTGTCAGTATATAGACTGCATACCAATGAATGCTCATAGGATGATGGGCTCAGAAGTTTTAAGTTATTACAGTGTAATTTCCTATTTAAGGATGACAGATTAGAATCAGAGAACTCTGAACCACCACAGACTCAGCCAGCCTGAGCTTGCATTTCAGAGGAAAATGGGAAAAGCAGAGGAGCTACCAGCCCTGGCCTATCTTGTTACAGATACAACCTTAGAGGCCTTAAGGAAAGCCCTGGCCACTCACCCCAACTCCGTGTGTCCTCACGCATGATCCAGCCCTTCCTTGGGTAATCAATCACAGAATCTAAAATCCAGTCTTACTGGCCCTTCCACAACAATGGTTTTCTCAATTAGTATTTCCTTCCTTCCTTCCTTTCTTTTTAACTTAATTGCTTTTTTGAATAGGTGACACATTAAAAATTTTCAAGGTTCGGGGCGCCTGGGTGGCTCAGTCGGTTAAGCGGCCGACTTCGGCTCAGGTCACGATCTCGCGGTCCGTGGGTTCGAGCCCTGCGTCATGCTCTGTGCTGACCGCTCAGAGCCTGGAGCCTGTTTCAGATTCTGTGTCTCCCTCTCTCTCTGCCCCTCCCCCGTTCATGCTCTGTCTCTCTCTGTCTCAAAAATAAATAAACGTTAAAAAAAAAATTAAAAAAAATTTTTTTCAAGGTTCAAAAGGGAAAAAGTAAGAACTCTCCTCCCTTGAGGAATGGAAAACTTTTCATATTATATTTTCTATAAGGCTTCAATTTTTGAACCACGAGAAGAGAGTGGCTATTCAGGTGGCATGTACTGGTATAGCACACTGGTAGACATCTGTTCTGACCGGTCAGGGCCAGTGCTGTACCAGTTGTTAGTTATTTTGAGAAGCACCCCTATAATGGGAATTTATTCCCTATGCCAAACCAAATAAAAACTTGGTTTCCTTCCCCAGGGAAAGGCAGTGTTACTAGTTTCCTGTGTGTCTTTCCAAATATATTCTATGAAGAGAAATGTAAATATATACATAAATATTCATTCCCCATTCCTCATATATAAATGGTGGTATACCATATCTAATTTGGCTCCTTGCTTTTTCATTCCACAACGTGTCAGGGAGATTATGCCACTAATTTAAACTCTGCTCCTTACATAACTCAGAAGCACAAAGGAGTAATTAGAAGACAGCAAAATATGGTCCCAAGTTTTTAACTCCTCATAGACAATTTCAAACCTCCATAATCCCTTGAAATAGCTGTCGACAAGCCCTGTGGTTTTCAAGCATCCAAAGATCCTTTCCCTCAAGTAGCCTTTTGCCTCCTGGCCTAAAGCCAAAGCCCCAAGCCACATAACTCCTGGGAGCAGAGTGCCTGACTCTGGGCAGTGGATCCAGGGGGACATCTGCTATGTCTACGCTGCAGATCCTGACCATGAACCCTGTGATAAGATTCCCAGTGGCAGCCCTGCAGTCAGTCCCAAGCTGTTCTTGTTTTCTGCCCCACACATGCTTTTCTTCCAGCAGTCCCAATCACACTGAAGACCAACTGTCCTCCTGGCTACTGGTCTTTCCTCCCTCTCCCGCAACCACTCACCCCACCTCCCCACACCCGGTCTGATCATTTGCCACCCAACTCCTATCAAATTCTACTCCAGTTTCACTTCTCCTCTCCCCATCCCTGGTCTCCCCTATGAGCCCAGGACGTTCACCTCCTAAATCTGTGTTTCTAAGTATTTCTACACAGAATATATTTGGAAAGAGATAAGAAAATAGTAACACTGGTTTCCCCTAGGGAAGGAAACTAAGTTTCTGATCACATGCCTTCTCTGTTCAAAAAGGTGAGAAATATCAAAAGTCCAAGTTCAGCTAATCTGGTCCTAACCAAAATTTACAATCCTGTGCTCCTCTGCTTTCTCTTTGTCTTCCGCTACCCAACTCTCAAGTCAAATCAAGGTTCTCTGCCTCTACCTCATGTTGGCCTCCAGGCCCCTGCCTCTGCCACTCCCTCTGCCTGCAGGGTCTCAAATCTCCTCATCAAGGACCACATTTCCCTATATGATACTGAGTTTAAGGGCTGCCTTTCCACTCCTTTCTGTGAGCTACCCTAGCACTATGTTCTGACCTTCTGATATGACAATGGGGACACATGTATTGCATGGTCTATTTTTTTAAATATATGTCTCAGTTTTATTCATGAAACAACAAAGTCCTGTTCACATTTTTTCTTTTAACATTCACATCGTTAATTACTCACGCATAAGTGCTCTGTGTGTGTTTATCTATGTGTGTATGTGTATGTGTGTGTATATATATAAAATTTTTCCTGAACTATTTCCAGGTAAGTTACATTACATGATAGCCCTTCACACTGAAATATTTCAATGTGTATTTTCTAAGAATAGAGATATTCTTGGGATGTCTCATTGGCTCAGTCAATGGAGCATGCAACTCTTGATCTAAGGGTTATGAGTTTGAGCCCCACATTGGGTATAAAGATTACTTAAAAATAAAATCTTAAAAAAAAAAAAAAAGAATAGAGATATTCTTACAAAACCGTAGAAGAGTTATCAATTTGATAAATTTACACTGATACAGTATTTCTAGCTAATCTACTATGGTCCATATTCCAATTTTGCCAGTTGATCTAATAATATCCTTTTGAGCATTTTTCCCATCTACTACAGGATCTAGTCCAGAGTCAGGTACCATACTTAGCTGTAATGTCTTGTTAGTTGCCTTTACCCTGTACCTTGTACTTGTAAGGCATATAAACAAATCAGTTTACCTTGGTGGAATACTCTTTTGGGCAGCCCATGTTGACATCAATCCCAGCCACATCATTTTCCCTGGAAAAACATGAAATAGAAAAGGTAATAAATATTCAACTTAAGGAGAGAAGTTAGAGTCAAAGGCACGGGTCTGTGTTCATGAACCTCTTGCTGTGTGCCTCAGTAACAGAAGGTGAAAAAACTGGTCTCTGAAATGTACAACTGCCTTCCCTGAGCAGAGCTCAAGAGGAAGAGCATTTTGTGCTCAAACATCTACAAAGGGCTAGTTGTAGAGGACTTTGCTACTTGGGAATTTTACCAGATAATCCAAATACTGAGTGACAGCCACACTGAACCCAGTCCCCAGAGTTCCACTTCTGACTGGGGTAGTGAAAGCTATTTGTCAATGCAAAGAAGTGACATGAGTATAAGAGCCCCTTCCCAGAGCACTGGTTCTAGTAGAAGTTAAAGGACTGTCTTTTGTTTGCTGGGCTGCACAGATGGCTTACTCCAAACAATTTTCCGATGTGGAAGGACCCTTAGCTCATCTTCCATTACGTATACAGTTAACAGTCTGTAGCTACTGCCTGAATTCCTTCTCACCATTATTGTAATTAATAACAACAGTTAACAGGGCGCCTGGGTGGCTCAGTTGGTTAAGTGTCTGACTCTTGTTGATCTTGGCTCAGGTCATGATTTCACAGTTCGTGAGATCGACCCCTGCGTCAGGCTCTGTGCTGACAATGCAGAGCCTGCTTGGGATATTCTCTCTCTCTCTCTCTCTCTCTCTACCTCTCCCCAGTTCACTCTCTCTCTCTCTCTCTCTCTCTCTCTCAAAATAAATAAATAAACATGAAAAAATTTTTAAAAATAATAATAGCTAATACTAAATGCTACGTGCCACTTACTGCAAAGACATCTATATGCATTATTTAATTTACCCTCCCCTATAATGTTAGAGGTAGGTAGTACAACAGGTCTCTTTTTTTTTCCCTAAGATTTTACATTTTATTTATTTATTTATTTAATGTTTGTTTTTGAGAGAGAGAGAGAGAGAGTGGGGGAGAGGCAGAGAGAGAGTGGGAGACAGAATCAGAAGCAGGCTTCAGGCTCTGAGCTATCAGCACAGAGCCTGATGCAGGGCTCAAACCCATGAACTGCGAGATCGTGAACTGAGCCGAAGTCGGACACTTGACCGACTGAACCACCCAGGCGTCCCTATAGGTCTCATTTCAAAGATAAGGAAACTAAGTTCTCAGTATGGTTAAGTAACTTACCTACGGTCACTCAGCAAGCAGCAACCCAGAATTCCAACCCAGGTCTGTCTGACTCCAAAGCCTATCTCCTTAACCACAGTACACTCCCGCCTTCATTAATTTAGGCAGCAATGAGCCTTACCTACATTTCATGAGACTTAAAACCTTAGGGCTCATAGTCGTAAGAATCCCTGGAAATCCATGAATAACCCCTAAAAAATAGTCACCCAAGCAGAGGTTATCTGGGATCTGGGCACAGTGGGTACATGTGAGTCCCAGGCCCGCCCTTGAATGCCACAAACAAAGAAAAAGAAAACAGACATTCTTCACCTGGAAAGAGAAGGTAATGAGTTAAGAGTCAGGAGGGTGGTCACCTCCAAAGTCACCAGAAATAGTAAAGCTTCACAGGAGAGGCAAGGCAATCCTAAAGGGAGAACTTACACAAGTCTGGCCACAGCAAGGGCTCGCTCTGCATCTGAAGTCCCCTGGGAACACAAGAGGCTGCATCAACCACCATCCCTGACACAGAAACACATGCATAGACAAACACATCTGTGCATGCCATACGTGCGCATGCGTGCACACGCAGCCACAAATGGAATCTGCTGGCATTCTCTTAAACAGCCAGCCAGCCCACTGGACTGGCTGTCGGAGGTAAAAATTGGACTTAGAAGGGCTAAAAAATGTCCTCAAAGCTGTGATTACTTTCAAACATATAAAAAAGTTAACAAAATTTTATAGTGAACATTCATATACTCACTACTTACATTCTACAATTAACATTTTGCTATATTTGCTTTATCATGTCTACCCCATTATTCTTAGCATTTTTTAAAAAATTTAAACATCATTCAAAACCTATTTCTGAAAAGTCACCAAAAATGCCCAAAGTGAGAGAAGAGCACTAGGAGTCATTATAACCCTAACATGAACAAACTACTCTTGAGGAAACCTAATTTTCTTTCTATGGGAAATATATACAGACTATACAAAAACAAAGAACATGAACTGAATAACCAATTGTAGGGGGTAAAAATATTTAAGTCATGCCAAACAAATAATTAAGGAAATTAAACTTGGAAAGGAAATTAAACTTGACACTGGAGGCATGTAACAGAGAACCATGGCCTGATTTCCTTAAATTGTTTCTACCAGTGTAATTGCGCATGAACAAATCTTTGAAAAACATTAAAGCAGAGTCTTAGGAAACCACAACTATGCAACAGAGCCCAGGCGTTTAAAGATGGGTGAGCCTTGGGAGGGCGCTCAGCCCTGGGATCTCATACCATCTGGAAGACAACCCTGCTCTGTTCTCTTTTGCAGGTGCGGAAGACTACTCGGTCATCAGGAGCAACAAAGTCCACAGTGCTCAGCACCTCTGCAAGAAAACACAAACACATGGGGTCACCCAATGAGGAAGCGAGTTCAACCTAGCCTATTCCCTGGAAGAAAACACAGCAAAAGTATCACTTTGAAGGGGAAAAAGGGATACTGGAAGTACACACAATTCTTAAAAGAAATCAGTGTATACATGGAGGCTTCTGAGGTGCTGATGATGGTCCCTTCCCTGACTTAGGTGACGGTTAGTTACACGGTTGATTGCTTTACAGCTATTTGTTATACTGCATGCTTGTGTTTTATGCACTATCTTGGTGTAGTGTTTACATTTCACAATTTTTAAAACACTGGAAAAAAATGTACATACAAGAAACCTTGTCTATGTTTCAGATTTGGCCCATATTTTCCCAGATGTCACTCTGAAGTTCAATAAAGTTGCCCTTTCTTTTTGTTTGTTTGTTTGTTTGTTTGTTTGTTTTTAATGTTTACTTTTTAGAGAAAGGGAGAGAGACAGAGTGCAAGTAGAGGAGGGGCAGAGGGAAAAAGGGGGTTGCACAGAATCCGAAGCAGGCTCCAGGCTCTAAGCTGTCAGCTAAGAGCCCAATGCAGGGCTCGAACTCCACGAACCGTGAGATCATGACCTGAGCCAAAGTCAGACGCTTAACCGACTGAGCCACCTAGGCGCCCCTTAGTTGTTCTTACTTAATTATTTATCATGTGCTAAGTACTATGAGTGGAGATTTATTCAATTACAGTCAACTCTCATTATGTGGACTTATGTACTTGCAGATTTGCCTGCTTGCTAAAATGTACCTATAACCCCAAAATCAATATGTAGAACTACCAAAAAATATTCGGTCACCTGATGCATGTCTTCCCAGCTGAGATCAAACAAGGCAATACTCTACCTTCTTGTTTCAGCTGTCATTCTGTAAATAAATGTCCTTATGGTGGTATATTTAATGCCACATTTATGTGCCTTTTGTTGCTCCCACCATTTAAAATGGTCCCAAGCACAGTGCTGAAGTGCTATCTAGTGTTCCTAAGCACAAGAAGGATGTGAAGTGCCTTCTGGAGAAAATGCATATCAAACAACCTTTGTTCTAACATGAAGTTGTAGTGCTGCTGGCTGTGAGTTCAATGCTGGAGTAGAAACACACGTAAAACAAGGTTATGTATCCATCTGTTGGTGAAAATGTTGTGACCAGAGGCTCGCAGGAATCTAATCCTGTATTTCCCTTAAGAACAATGGTTCAGGGGGCGCCTGGGTGGCTCAGTCGGTTAAGCGGCCGACTTCAGCTCAGGTCACGATCTCGCGGTCCGTGAGTTCGAGCCCCGCGTCAGGCTCTGGGCTGATGGCTCAGAGCCTGGAGCCTGCTTCCGATTCTGTGTCTCCCTCTCTCTCTGCCCCTCCCCCGTTCATGCTCTGTCTCTCTCTGTCTCAAAAAAAAAAAAAAAAAAAAAAAACCGTTAAAAAAAAAAAAAAAAAGAACAATGGTTCAGTATTTGCTAGTTTGGGTTTCAAAGCAACTTTATAGAACATAACTATTGCATATAACAAGAATTTCATATGCTCCTTCAGAACAGAGCTCTATGGTAGGTACTACCATTATTAGCTTTCAAAGATGACTGCCACATGAAAGAGATCCAACGTAGCAGATGAGAGAATACGCCTACCTTGTGCATTTATTTTAAGAAATAAATGAGATCTTTAATACACGTCAAGCACTTCCACAAATGGAACCAGTTATTATCACCCCAGCACTAAACAGATTAGAAGGTTAAAAATGTAGGATAGAGGTGGTGACACGTTGGGAGCGGTAATTGAAAAGAATTCCCACAGTACAGGCTCATGACTGGCAGTAGGAAGACTGGGAGAAGAACCACAAAAACTCAGTGTGTTTATACAATAGCTTTATTATAACAGCAAAATACCGGAAACCCCTGTTAAAGCATGGATGAAATCAATTCTGATATAGTTATCTGTAGGTACTAACATGGGAAAATGTCCTAGCAAAAAAGTAAGAGGCAAAATATGCACAGCCTGATCCTAAGAAAGGGTGTAGATATAAACATGTTCTATTTTTATATACACGCTTTACTAAATGTATAAAAAATATACATTATTCCTCTCTGTGATTACTTCTTCAAATAGCAGATTATGGGGGATTTTCATTTTCTAGGTTATACAGGTCTATAATAATAAATTTTTCATAACAAAAAAACTATAAATCTAAAACAATTAAAGACAAAATTGAGTCATAACTTCTGGCAAACTGATATTAAGGTTTCACAAACGTGCGTACATTTCGAAAACCTCAAACAATACCACAATTCTAATCAAAACAGAATCAGCCTCATCAATAAAGCACCAGCAAAACCACAATTTAGCACAACCACTTCTATCTGCAAAGTACTTACATGTACCTTATCTTATTTGATTCTCACTCCAACCCTATGATTTAAGTAAAGCAGGGATTTTGATTTCAATTTTACAGCTGAAGAAATGGAGGCAGAGAGGTCATATGACTTGCCCAAAGTCACACAGCTATCGGGTGGCAGAGCCAGGAACAATGCTGAAGCCATCCCAAGCCCAAGGCTTTTCTATGTCAATTTCTATGCCAGCAAGCCTGTGATGGAAGGTTATCTCAGCCTGTTCCACATCTGGCTCTTTGTCACAGTCTCTGGAGAGTAGTGACTCTTTTCAAGGGAGCACATGATCCACAAAATTACACAGCCAGACAAGGAGCACAATGGAAGGACACCGTCACCGCAGGCAAGGGCAGTGATAGTGCTGCATGGCCCTGACCAGGCACATGCACAATCCTGGGACCAGAACTGCACTCACCATTAACAACTCTCTTGCACTGAAGCATCTTGAGGTCAATCAGCTCCTGCAGAGGAATCAGAGGGCATTTGTCAGTGCTGGTCATGTAGGTAATGGGTACAGGGGGAGGGACCTTCATCACAAACCTAATGGGGGTCACTTGGCCTGTCACCCTGCTACTAACAACAAATTATGGCTTTGGGGAAATGTAGTGCTGACCTCCTCACCTAAACATGGCAAGCAGGAGCCTGAGTGAGCTACCCTCAATCAGCTGCTCTTCCCAGGGCCCTTGGAGATGCTGGGGGCCTAGAAAGGGTGAGCCACTCAGGGAGCCAAAGACAAGACAATGGCCCAGATTATGGACACCTAGACACTCTCCTCACCTACTAATCTCAGCTCCAGTCGATCCTCTCAAAGAACCTCGCACCTCATCCTTATACAAACAGCGGACAACGAAGGGCTGCCAGGAAATATCCAAATGACAGAAGCGGGACCAGTGAATAAAAGCAGAGGGAGAAGATTTGAGTCTAAAACTCCTGTCCAACATGGGTCATACTGTGTGGAAACAAAAGGGGTGAGCTCTTTAGCTCTGGACATATTCAAACAGACTCGGGAAAGAAAGGACAAAGAGGTTTCTTCAAAATCAGTATCATGAAAATGAATGACAAGCTGATGTCTCCTGAAGGATTGAGATTCTCTGCCTCTTGGTAGGAGACAACTGTTTTGCTTTGTTCAGCGATCATTTCAACAAATGTGTAAAATAAATCACAAGAGCCAGGCACCTGTCACACTTCCCAGAAACTTATGCCCAGGGGTTCTGGGGGTTGAGAAAAATACAGGAAGGAACTCTGTCCCCTGGTCCTCATCCCCATACTGACTACCCATGAGCCTCAGCAACTCTAGCCAGGTAGGCACAATAGCCTTTGCTCCCTCAGGGGAGCATGTAGGGCTAAAGTGGCCAAAGGGCACCTACAGCATCCGTGGGGCTCCCCCTAGCATACTCATCATCAAGGTTAGTACACACTGTTGGTGTTTCTGTGGCTCCCCACTCCATGTTGCAGTCAGGTCAACAAGTATCTAATGTCCACCAGGCCTGGCCAAACAAATCACCACTACCAAACAGTTATGGATAAACAGATGCCATTTAAGCCCCAAGAATCAATGTGGTGTCTCAAGGGATGGACAGAGCCCAACCAGACCCCTATTGCCAGTGATCTCAGTTGCAGGAGCAAGCAAAAACGCAAGGGGACAAGTGGGCGGCACTGAGTGGCCTGTACTCATAAAAAGAAGTTCTGCAAGGGCGCCTGGGTGGCTCAGTCTGTTGAGTGTCCGACTTTAGCTCAGGTTATGACCTCACGGTTTGTGAGTTTGAGCCCCGCATTGGGCTCTCTGCTGTCAACATGGAGCCCACTTTGGATCCTCTGCCCATCTCTCTCTCTCTGCCCTCCCCCACTCGTATTCTCTCTCTGTCTCTGTCTGTCTCTGTCTGTCTCTGTCTCTCTCTCAAAAAATAAATAAAACATTAAAAAGAAGCAGCAGCAGCAGCAGCAGCAGCAGCAGCAGCTCTGCAGCCAGGCTGGGCTTTGGCTGGAGAGGAGCTGGGTAAAGCAAGGGTGGCCCGTGCTGGGGCCCCAGCCCTGCCAGCAATAACTTGTCCTCCCCAGGATTCCCAAACCACCCTCTGCCGAGTCTACCTTTACTACTTCTTCATATGCCAGTTATAGATACACCTGTCATATCTTTACCATTAGACTGTGAACCCCCCCGAGGAGGATCCTGTGTCCACACAAGAGTAGGCTTTGAGGACCCAGGCCAGGTAGCCTGAGTCCCAAGAGGAGGAGTTAAGGCAAAATGGTCCTTGAGATGTCTTATTTTCTTTTCCATTGCCCCACCATACCAAAAGAGCTTTTGGGGCCTGGGTTCTGTCTTCAAATCAGCAACATCCAGCACGTTGCAAGTTCTCACTTAACATCTGCTGAAACCTCAAGACCTTACACAGACCTTACACAAGATCTTACACAAAACCTTTCTCAACTGCTTAAGTGGAGAAATTCATTTAAATTGTCACCAATAAAACCACAAGTGTGTCCGCTTACTCACGTACCCTCAACACCACTGTTCATTTTAGTTAGTTCTATGGGTATAAAATGGAACCTCATAGTTTTGTTTTGTTTTTCACTGTATTTCCTTAATTAGTGAAAACAAACATTGTTTTTCCAAGTGGGACAGTTTATCATCTGTGAATCTTTGTAGAAAACTGCCTTTTACATCTATACAAGTTGCAGGAAAAAGTCTATTCTTTGTCAAATTTCCTATTGAGTTTTTCTGTCTCTATTATCACAAATACTTTTCCTATATCACTACCACTCCTCAATTTTTTTTTTACCTACACCCCATTTTTTTCTATTTTTAATTGACATAGTTGACATCATTTTTTTTTTTAAGATTTTATTTTTTAGTAATCTCTACACCCAACATGGGGCTTGAACTCACAACCCTGAGATCACCAGCTGTATGTTCTCCCTGCTCAACCAGCCAGGCACCTCAGCTGACATATAATATTACTTTCAGGTCTATAACATAGTGATTCAACAATTCTATATGTTATGAAATGCTCACTACAAGAAGTGTAGTTAGCATGTGTCACTACACAAAGTTATTACAATATTATTGACTCTCTTCCCTATGCTGTACTTTTCTTTTTGTTTTTTCCTTTTAGGGAACTATGCTATACTTTTCAACCCTGTAACTTTATAACAAAAAGTCTGTACCTCTCAATCCCCTTCACCTATTTCACACATCCCCCCTACCTCCTCTCCTCTGGCAACTACCAGTTTGTTCTCTGTATTTATGAGTTTGTTTCTCTTTTCTCTGTTGCTTTTTGTTTATTTGCTTTGTTTTTTAGAGTCCACACGCAGTGAGATCACACAGTATTTTTCTTTCTCTGTCTGACTTATTTCACTTAGTATAATACTCTCTAGCTCCATCCATGTCGTCACAAAACTCAATTTCTATCAGACATAACATTCTATTTTTATAGAAGAGACCACCCTAACTTTGCCATGAACAGTGCCTTCTCATTGCTAAATATATCTCTATCGTATGGTTAAGAATATAATTTTAATTGTTTTTTCTTTTTAAAACTAATTTAGCTTTTTAATTTATCTGAAAATTAAGGCCATTTATAAGTCACTTTTTCCTCACATGGCTATCCAATGTTCTGAACATTTAATTTAATTTAATTTAATTTAATTTTAATTTAAAAAAAAAATTTTTTTTTAACATTTATTTATTTTTGAGACAGAGAGAGACAGAGCATGAACAGGGGAGGGGCAGAGAGAGAGGGAGACACAGAATCTGAAACAGGCTCCAGGCTCTGAGCTGTCAGCACAGAGCCCGACGCAGGGCTCGAACTCACGGACCATGAGATCATGACCTGAGCCGAAGTCGGACGCTTAACCGACCGAGCCACCCAAGCGCCCCAATTTTAATTTTTTTAAAGTAGGCTTCACACCCAACATGGGGCTTGAACTCACGACACTGAGATCAGGAGTCAAGTGCTCTTCCAATTGAGCTAGCCAGAAGCCCCACAACACTTAATTTAAAAAAAATTTTTTTTTAACATTTATTTATTATTGAGAGACAGAGAAGAGACAGAGCATGAGCATGGGAGGGGTAGAGAGAGAAGGAGACACAGAATCCGAAGCAGGCTCCAGGCTCTGAGCTATTAGCACAGAGTCCGACATGGGGCTTGAACTCACAAACCACAAGATCATGACCTGAGCTGAAGTTGGACACTTAACCGACTGAGCCACCCAGGTACCTGATCACAACATTTATTTTTAAAATGCCTTATCAGGTGGGAATGCAAGCTGGTGCAGCCACAATGGAAAACAGTATGGAGGTTCCTCCAAAAACTAAAAATAGAACTACCCTACAACCCAGCAATTGCACTACTAGGCATTTATCCAAGGGATACAGGAGTGCTGTTTCGAAAGGACACATGCACCCCAACGTTTATAACAGCACTATCCACAATAGCCAAAGTATGGAAAGAGCCCAAATGTCCATCGATGGATGAATGGATAAAGAAGATGTGGTGTATATATATATAATGGAGTATTACTCGACAATCAAAAAGAATGAAATCTTGCCATTTGCAACTACGTGGATGGAACTGGAGTGTATTATGCTAAGTGAAATCAGTCAGTCAGAGAAAGACAAAAATCATAAGACTTCACTCACATGAGGACTTTAAGAGACAAAACAGATGAACATAAGGGAAGGGAAACAAAAATAATATAAAAACAGGGAGGGGGCCAAACATAAGAGACTCAAATATGGAGAACAAACTGAGGGTTACGGGAGGGGTTGTGGGAGGGGAGATGGGCTAAATGGGAAAGGGGCACTAAGGAATCTACTCCTGAAATCATTGTTGCACTATATGCTAACTAATTTGGATGTAAATTTAAAAAAATAAAAAATTAAAAATAAAAAAAAGTTAGCATACTAAAAAAATAAAAATAAAATAAAATAAAATAAAATAAAATAAAATAAAATAAAATGCCTTATCAGGGGCATCTGAGAGGCTCAGTCAGTTAAGCACCTGACTCTTGATTTTGGCTCAGGTCATGATCTCACAGTTTGTGAGATTGAGCCCCACGTCAGGCTCCATGCTGACAGCAGGGAACCTGCTTGAAAATTTCTCTTTCTCTCTCTCTCTTGCCCCCGCCCCTGTTTACACATACTCTCTCTCTCAAATAAATGAAATGAAATGAAATGAAATGAAATGAAATGAAATGAAATAAAATAAAATAAAATAAAATAAAATAAAATAAAATGCCCTATCATTCATGTATGGGCTTATTCTTCTTTGTCTGTCACATGTTATGCTCCTGTGTCTAAAACATGCCCTGCACCTTCATCTCCTCCATTCTACTGGGCTTGCTTTCTGTATGAGCTGGTCATAAAGTTTATCACCAGTGTGTCTCTTGGGGCACCTGGGTGGCTCAGTCAATTGAATGTCCATCTTGATCTTGGCTCAGGTTGTGATCTCATGGTTCCTGGGATCATGCCCAAAGTCAGGCTCTGTGCTGATGGTGTGGAGACTGCTTGGGACTCTCTCTCTCCCTCTCTTTCTGCACCTCCCCTAGTCAGATGCACGCACACGAGCTCTCACTCTCTCTCTCTCAAAATAAATAATAAACTTAAAAAAAAATCCAAATGTCAATCAATTGATGAACGGATAAGTGAATTGTGGTGGACACATACAATCATTAGTCAGCCACTAAAAGGAATGAAGCACTGATACATGCGATGACACGGATGAACCTTAAGAACATTATGCTACAGGAAAGAAACCAGGCATAAAAGACCACATATGGTATGATTCCATCTATATGAAATGTTTAAAACAGGCAAATCCATAGAGACAGAAAGTAGAATAGTTTCCAGAGATTGGGAGAGACGGAAACTGGGGAGGGATTGCTAACGGATAAGAGATTTCTTTCTTTTTTTTGGTTAAGGTTTCTTTTTGGTGTGATGAAAATGTTCAACAATTGACTGTAGTGATGGATGCACAATTCTGTACATATACATATCTGCATACAACCATATCTCAATAAAGATGTTAAAAAATGCTTAGAGGAACAAAGTTGGGTCAACTGACAAAATTAGAACATGGAAGGTAGATTTTAAAAAAGTATTGTATCAATGTTAAACTTGCTGAAGATGATGCCTATGTCGTAACAGTACAGAAAAAAAGACTTTATTTTTAGAAAAAATATATACATTATATATTATATATATATATATATATATATATATATTAGATACAGCACAATTTATAAAACAAATCAAGCAAAAATGTTGACCATAGGTCAATCTGGGCAAAAGGTATATGGATACTGTCTATTCCTGCAACTTTCCTATAATTTTCCCTTTTTTTTAATTTTTTTAAAAAATATTTTCTATTTTTGAGAGAGAGAGACAAGCGCGAGTCAGGGAGGGGCAGAAAGAGAGGGAGACACAGAATCTGAAGCAGGCTCCAGGCTCTGAGCTGTCAGCACAGAGCCCAACATGGGGCTCAAACCCACAAACCATGAGATCATGACCTGAGCTGAAGTTGGACGATTAACTGACTGAGCCACTCAGGAGTCCCTAATTTTTTCCCTTTCTAAAAATTTTATTTTTTAAATCCTTTTTATTTTTTTTTTAAGTTTATTTATTTACTTTGAGAGAGAGAGAGAGAGAGAGAGAGAGAGAGAAAGCAAGTGGGGGAGGGGCAGAGACAGGGAGAGAGAGAGAATCCCAAGCAGGCTCCTGACCCTGTCAGTGCCACCTAGGTGCCCCTAAAAATTTTATTTAAAAAAATTTTTATTTTTTATTGAAGTATAGACATACAACAAATTTTCTATAAATCTGAATACTTTTTTAAGTTTTAAAAAATTATCTATTCTGGGCAGAGGACTTGAATGAAAATTTCTCCATGGGTTCCTGGGTGGCTCAGTCAATTAAGCAACAGACTCTTGGTTTTGGCTCAGGTCATGATCTCACCATTTATGAGTTCGAGCCCACGTCAGGCTCTGCACTACTGGTCTGGAGCCTGCTTAAGATTCTCTCTCTCTCTCTCTCTCTCTCTCTCTCTCTCTCTCTCTCTCTCTCTATCTCATTCTGTATCAAAACAAATAAACTTAGAAAGAAAAATTTCTCCAAAGGTGATACACCAATGACCAACAAGCACATGAAAACATACTCCACATCACTCATCATCAGAGAAATACAAATTAACACCACAATGAACTATCACTTTTCACCCATTAGGATGGCTACTATTTAAAATAAAAATAAAAATAAAAATAAAAATAAAAATAAAAATAAAAATAAAAAAGAAGAAGAAGAAAGAAAAGAAAAGAAAAGAAAAGAAAAGAAAAGAAAAGAAAAGAAAAGACACCAAAGGGGCCCAAGGGATAGCTCAGTTGGTTAAGTATCTGACTCTTGATTTCAGCTCACGTCATGATGTCACCATTTGTGAGATCGAGTCCCCCATCAGGCTCTGCGCTGACATTGTGGAGCCTGCTTGGGATCCTCTCTCTCTCCTTCTCTCTCACCCCTCCCCTGTGCGCTCTCTCTCTCTCTCTCTCTCCCAAAATAATAAATAAACTTTAAAAAATAAAAATATAAAAGTAAAAATAAATTTAAAAAAAAGAAAAGAACAAATGTTAGCAAGGATGGGCAGGAATTGTGCACTGTTGGTGGAACTGCAAGATGGTGCCTCTGCTAGGGAAAACAGTACAGAGTTTCCTCAAAAAATTAAAAATAGAACTACCACCTGATCTAGCAATCCCACTTCTGGCTATATATATCCCAGAATTGAAAGCAAGATCTCAAAGATTTGCATATCTACGTTCACAGCAGCACTATTCAAAATAACCAAGAGGCGGAAGCATCCAAATGCCCATCAACAAAATGTGGCATATATATACAATGGGATATTATTCAGCCTAAAAATAGAAGGAAATCCTGTCACATTCTACAACATGGATGAACCTTGAGGAAGTTATCCTAAGTGAAGTAAGCCAGTCACAAAAAGACAAAAATCGCATGCTTCTACTTACAGGAGGTAGCTAAAGTAGTCAAATTCATAGAAACAGAAAACAGAATAGTGGTTACCAGGAGCTGGAGAGATGAGGTAAGGGGGATTCGTTTTATGGGTATAGAGTTTCAGTTGTGCAAGATGAAAAGGTTCTAGAGATCTGTTTCACAACTTAACCCTACTGAACTGCACACTCAAAAAAATGGTTAAGATGATAAATTTAATGCTATGTTTTTTTTAACACAATAAAAAAATTTTTTTAAGTACCCATTCTGGCCATCGGGGCCTCTTAAGAACACTGCCTCGTCCCTTAATCTTGCTTATTAAAAGTTTTGAATCTAACAGGTAGGTGTCCTCTCACAGTCTGGGCAACTAGAGACCCCTTGTTTTTATAAAAAGGAATAGATACAGGCCATTTGAGGAACTCCTAGAAAACCCCTATCAATGTGGCAGACCTTAGCAGGGATTCAGACTACTCCTCCCTTGACTTTGGCTAAGCTAGTTCATCCTTTCTTCACCTCCAGCTGCTGAAGGCTCTGAAGGGCTTTTAAGGAGGTGCCTGCATGCCTGGTATGCCCTAGATCCTATACTCTGGTTCTGGGAAGTGGGTGGGGTGGTTTAACTAATCCACAGATGGGCCACCTCATGTGAACCCAGGAAGATCATCCTGCAGAGAAATGCCAGCCTGCACAGACAGCCTGCAGAGAAATGCCAGATCCACCAGGGGGCACCAGGCACCATACTACGCCACACCACACCACATCCAGTACTCAGCCTAGTCCCTAGCCACCTACCCATGCCAAGCAAGGGTCTCTGGCCAGCTTGCTTCTGCTCTCCATAGGGTATAGGCCTGGATGGAAGGCCTAGATGTCCTCTTCCAGAGGCCTCTCTGTTTGTTCATAAGCCATATTGACTCTCCCAGAGTAAGCGTCTATCAAACATGCCAAGGGGGCATCACAACCAACAAAACAAGTTAAGTTCTCTGGGATTTGGTCTTTTGATACCTGTTCCTCAGGCTCTGAGACCACGAGTCCTCACAATCCCTCACAGTCCATGAGTCCTCACAGTCCTTCCTTCCTCCCAATCCCTTTCTAAATCCAAGAGGTTTTTCTGGAGGGCAGGAGGGTGCAGGCCAGGACAGGCTATATCTAACCCATGGCTGACCACTTGGGGGCCTGAGTGTGGGCTCAAAGGATGAGTGACAAGATTAATAATGCTCAGTGCACTACCACATTTCCCTGGGACTGGCCCCTGGACACAGGTTCCTCCCTGCCCTAGGCACATTCTAGCAGCCTGCCCTCAGCACATTCTGGCAGCCTGGAAGGCTTATGGATGCCCAGCTCTCATTTCTTGGAACTCCTTGCCTTTATTTCAACAAACTGCTTAGAAGTCGGGTCCTAAGCCTGTGATCCTGAACACGGGAACCTCCTTTTCTGACTCCCACATTTGGACAACACATACTCCCTCCCTCCCATTTCACCTTGCTAGCACCCTAGATGGCTCTGCCCCTGCTGTGCTATAGACACTGGCATGCCAATCCCCAGCCATGGGCATCCCCTGCCAAGCTTTGCAGATCTCCTTCCCATAAAGCTAAAAATCAGTATGACTATACACACCTAGCTGCTAGGCAAACACCCAGCCCATTCTCCACAGGAACAAGACCAAAATGCCCTCACTTTCTTTCCTCGGTCCCCACCCCACTCCCGCCACCCTCACTGCCAAGATGTGGGACTGGCTTCCCACATCTTGTAAAACAAGTCTCTCAGGAAAAAACCCTTGGCTTTCCTGCCTTCTATGGTCCTGCCACTCTTCTCCTTGCCCTATCTTGGAGCTAAGCCCCACCACCTCATCTAGAATCTATCCCTCCAAGACCAGGCCCTACCTACTCCCCACTGATCTGCCGAATCTTCAGGTCCCTCCTCACTGCTAAGTGCTTCCTCTTATGTTGCAAACATGCAAGTCACCCAAACACAATTCCCTTCAGGGGTGCCTGGGTGGATCAGGAGTTAAGCGTCCTATTCCTGACTTGGGCTCAGGTCATAATCAAGCCCCATGTGGGGCTTGACGTGGGGTCCCACACTGGGCATGGAGCCTGCTTAAGATTTTCTCTCTCCCAAAAAAAAAAAAAAAAAAAAAACCGGGGCGGGGGGTGAGCCTGGGTGGCTCAGTTGGTTAAGCATCCGACTTTGGCTCAGGTCATGATCTTGTGGTCTGTGAGTTCAAGCCCCATGTCGGACTCTGTGCTGACAGCTCAGAGCCTGGAGCCTGCTTCAGATTCTGTGTCTCCCTCTCTCACTGTCCCTCCCCCATTCATTCTCAATCTCTCCCTCTCTCAAAAATAAACATTAAAAAAAAAAAAAAGATTTTCTCTCTCCCTCTGCCCCTCCCCCACTTGCATGCTAGCTCGTGCTCTCTCAAAAAGAAACAAAAAACAAAAAATACCCAATTCCCTTCATCCAGCTTCCTTTGCCTCCACTACCTACATGTACTCTTTTCCTCCCCTCACCTCCTGAATTCCTAAGGGGTAGTGAGCAGCTCTGCTTCTACTTCCCCATTTGCTGCTCACTCCACAATCCATTGCCCTGTCAGATGTATCTCGGTGCACTTTGGATTTTCTTTTTTTTTTTTTTTTTTTTTTTTTAACATTTTTTATTTATTTTTGGGACAGAGAGAGACAGAGCATGAACGGGGGAGGGGCAGAGAAAGAGGGAGACGCAGAATCAGAAACAGGCTCCAGGCTCCGAGCCATCAGCCCAGAGCCTGACGTGGGGCTCGAACTCACGGACCGCGAGATCGTGACCTGGCTGAAGTCGGGCGCTTAACTGACTGCGCCACCCAGGCGCCCCTGGATTTTCAAATCAAACACATTTTTGGTCTTTTTGCAATTGGACTTCTATGCATCATCTGTCACACCTGACAAACTTGACTTTTGCCTTCCCTGACACGTTCTTCTTAATTTGCCTATTTCTCTCACTCTTTTACTTTACTTTTCTTTTTTTTTTTTTTTTTTAATTTTAAGTAGGTTCCATGCCCAACATGGGGCTCGAACTCACAACCCCAAGATCAAGAGTTGTATGCTGTACTGACTGAGCCAGCCAGGCGCCCCGCTCTTACTTTTCTATCATAAATTACTAGCCTGAGTATCCAAAATCTGTAAGAGCTCACCAAACTCCACACCCGAAAAATAAATAACCCAGTGAAGAAATGGGCAGAAAACATGAATAGACACTTCTCTAAAGAAGACATCCGGATGGCCAACAGGCACATGAAAAGATGCTCAACGTCGCTCCTTATCAGGGAAATACAAATCAAAACCACACTCAGATATCACCTCACGCCAGTCAGAGTGGCCAAAATGAACAAATCAGGAGACTATAGATGCTGGAGAGGATGTGGAGAAACGGGAACCCTCTTGCACTGTTGGTGGGAATGCAAATTGGTGCAGCCGCTCTGGAAAGCAGTGTGGAGGTTCCTCAGAAAATTAAAAATAGACCTACCCTATGACCCAGCAATAGCACTGCTAGGAATTTACCCAAGGGATACAGGAGTACTGATGCATAGTGGCACTTGGACCCCAATGTTTATAGCGGCACTCTCAACAATAGCCAAATGATGGAAAGAGCCTAAATGTCCATCAACTGATGAATGGATAAAGAAATTGTGGTTTATATACACAATGGAATACTACGTGGCGATGAGAAAGAATGAAATATGGCCTTTTGTAGCAACGTGGATGGAACTGGAGAGTGTGATGCTAAGTGAAATAAGCCATACAGAGAAAGACAGATACCATATGGTTTCACTCTTACGTGGATCCTGAGAAACTTAACAGAAACCCATGGGGGAGGGGAGGGAAAAAAAAAAAAAAAAGAGGTTAGAGTGGGAGAGAGCCAAAGCATAAGGAGAGCAAACTGAGGGTTGATGGTTGATGGGGGGTGGGAGGGAGGGGTGGGTGGGTGATGGGTATTGAGGAGGGCACCTTTTGGGATGAGCACTGGGTGTTGTATGGAAACCA
Source organism: Panthera onca (assembly GCF_046562875.1). Lineage (NCBI taxonomy): Eukaryota > Metazoa > Chordata > Mammalia > Carnivora > Felidae > Panthera > Panthera onca. The sequence goes on along the minus strand of NC_138353.1, from coordinate 43,173,902 downwards.
ATTTGACAATAAATTTCATATATTGAAAAAAATAAAAAAATAAAACAATTTAAAAAAATAAAAAAATAAATAAAATTACTAGCCCGTCTCTCCCACACACAACATCCAATACATTAGGGTGTACTCTTTCCAAATCCCCTCTTAGGCCCTTCCTTCTCTCTATACCAGTGGCTTTCTTTTCAATGAAAATTTTTTTTTATTTTGAGATAATTAGAGGCTCACATGCAGTTGTAAGAGTGTGAGCTCCTACGTACTGTTTGCCCAACTTCCCCAATGGTAATATCTTACAAAAGTACAGTATAATGTCACAACCAGGATACTGACATTGATACAGTTAAGACACAGAACAGCTCCATCCCCACCGGGATTCCTTGTGTTGCCCTTTTGTAGCCACAGTCCCCATCCCACCACCAGCGGGACAAAAATATCAGAAGCATTTGAGCAGCTTCTTCTTTAACTTCTCACACATACTAGGGGGACATATCAGGACTGGGGACTGGAGGGAAGCTCTCCAGATAATTCTGTTAGATATCCAGCTGAGAAACACTGCTCACACCTCCACACTATCCAATATCAGCTACTCCTACAACGCTGTTTTTCCTAGAAAATGCTTTTTATTTATTTTTTAAAATGTACGTATTTTGAGAGAGAGAGAGAAAGAGAGAGAGTGCACATAAGTGGGGGGAGGGGCAGAGAGAGGGGAAGAGAAAGAGAGAGAGGGGGAGAGAGAGAGAATCCCAAGCAGACTCTGCACTGTCAGCAGGGAGCCTGATGTGGGGCTCACACCCACAAACTGGGAGATTTTGACCTGACTCCGAAAATAGGAGTCAGACACTTAACTGACTGAGCCACCCAGGCGCCCCTAGAAAATACTTTTGAAACCTTGGTCTGAAGTCATACTATTCTCCAGAGCAGCCAGGACATAGGCAACCTACCAGTTACTGCCACCAGAAAACCCTACGGTTCCCAAAACCAACCCCATACAGCTTCCTTCTCTTCCTAACCTTGAGTTCATTCATTCATGCACTGAATGTATATTAATTCCTACAGGGGCCAGGGCTGTGACCTGATACAACACTCATCTATCCACCTGGCCCAGGCGTTCCGCAATGCCTCCTTGCTGCCCAGGCTCCTGGCCCTCAACAGGGCTTAGAGAACTCCTAAGAGTCATACATGTTTATCTCCCACTGCCTTCAGCAAGCACCTGTGATGTGAGTGCCCATTCTGCCTCCCACCAACTCCTGATTACTCCCACCTGCAGAGAAGGAGGTTGCACTGGTGAGGAAAAAAAAAAAAGAAAAGAAAAAGCCCTCCAGGAAAATCAGGAGCCCCTTACCTCACAGTATACAATGTCTGCTCCATAGTCCAGGGCCAGCAGCCGCATTGGGAGAGTGCCTACCCGAACCATAGGGGCTAAGATAAGTTTGTTGTGGTAGCACAGCGACAGGCTGTGTTCAATCATTCCTCCTCTGCTACTGCCTGCAGAAAGGGAAAACAAGAGTCAGAAATCCAAACAAAGAAATATCTTCTGGGGCGCCTGGGTGGCTCAGTCTGTTAAGCATCCTACTCTTGATTTTGGTTCAGGTCATGATCTCTTGGTTCATAAGCTTGAGCCCAGCGTTGGGCTCTGTGCTGACAGTGAGGAGCCTGCTTGGGGTCTCTCTCTCTCCCTCTCTCTCTCTCTCTCTCTCTCTCTCTCAAAAATAAATAAACATTAAAAAAAAAAAAAGGGAAAAAAAAAATCTCTTCTGTTACCCAGGGCAGGCTTTTCCTCTTCTTTCCAACACACAGGACTTTGTTTTCCTTTTCTCTGATCATAAAAATAATGCTTCCTTATTTATTCATCTAAAGAATATTTATAGGGCACCTGGGTGGCTCAATCGGTTAAGCCTCTGACTTCAGCTCAGGTCACGATCTCATGGTTCATGAGTTTGAGCCCCACATTGGGTTCTGTAGCACAGGCCCTGCTTCAAATCCTGTCTCCCTCTCTCTCTGCCCCTCCCCCATTCACTCTCTCTCTCAAAAATAAAAATAAACATTAAATAAATAAATAAATAAATAAATAAAATTTATTAAGTGCCTAGTCTTGCCAGTCACTGTCCTAGTCTGATACATGGACACAAAATTGCTGCTCTGGTAGAGCTTTCAATCTAGCAGGGGAACAAAGGCAGAAAACAATACATAACAAACTATACAGTATGTTGGAAAAGTGGTAATGCTACAGATTAAAAAAGCAGGGAGAAAGGAAATTGAAAACACTGGGGATGTGACTGACACATAATGCTGTATCAGTTCAAGGTGTACAACAAAGTGATTTGATATACATATATACTACAAAACGATTACCACAATAAGTTACGTCCATCACCTCACACACTAATAATTTTTTTCTTGTGATGAGAACTTTTAACATATACTCTCAACAACTTTCAAATACACAAAATTATCAACTATAGTCGCTATGTTATACATTACACCCCTAGAACGTATTTATCTTCTCACTGCAAGTTAACACCTTTTGACCACCTTTACCCATTTACCCCACACCCCAGCAGGAAAAATGTAAATAATTGGTATATCAATGGTATATTTTATATGAAAATATTTACATTAAAATATGAAAATATTTATATTAAAATATAAAATTTTAAATAGGTAAACCAGGGCACCTGAGTAGCTCAGTTGGTTTAGCGCCCAACTCTTGATTTCGGCTCAGGTCATGATCTCATGGTTCATGAGATGAAGCCCCAAGTCGGGCTCTGTGCTGACTGCACACAGTGTGCTTGGGATTTTGTCTCTCCCTGTCTCTCTACTCCTCCCCCACTTATGCTCTTGCTCTCTCTCTCTCTCTCTCAAAATAAATAAATAAATAAACAAACCAAAAAAAGCTCAAAATGAAATAAATAGGGAAAATAAGATAGACTTCAATGGGAAGATAACATTTGAGCTAAGATATGAGTTAGCCAAGTTGATATCTAGTAGAAGAATACACAGAAGAAACAGCCAGTGCAAAGGCCCTCGGGCAGGAGCTTGCCTGGTATGTTAGAAAAACATCAAGGAGACCAACATGGTTGGGACACAGAGAGGAGAAGAGAAACTAATGTTTCTCATTACACGATGTTTCTCAGATACACAATGTCACAGCAGTAAACAGGTAGGGTCAGATCCCATATGGCCTTTGTTAGCTCTTCATGAAATAGAAGTCAGCAAAGGGTTTCAAGTAGAGGAGTAGCATGACTGAACATGTTTTCTCATGATCACAGTGATTGCTATAAAAAGAGCAGTCTGTTAGGGGCCAGAGTAAACACAGGGAGACCAGGTACAAGGCTCTTTAGTAACCAACATAAGAGATGAGATAATGGTCGCTCAGGCCAGGTGGTGAGAAGTGGTCATATACCAAAACTACTTTGAAGGCAGAGCCAACAGGCATAAAAAGAAGAAAATCAAAATCCCATATCCCAGAGAGAACTGTTCATATTAATTTATTTATTCTAAGCAAATATGGACCCCTCCAAAAAGTCATAAAGCTGGCTAATCAATGCTGTGTTCTGCTCCATTACTAATACTGTCTCCATTTTCTTTTTACTATTCAGCCCATTCTGGTTGGCCCCCACCTCCACCGTTCTATCAAAACTGCTCTAATTAAAGTCACCAATTACCTGGAAGTTAAGCAATCAACCAGACACTTACTTATGACATGGTTGAAACTCCCCTCGTCCTTGATCTCTCTCCTCCCTGGGCTTCTCTGACCCCACACTTTCCTGGTTTTTCTCCCACCAGTCTGCCCTGCTTTTCAGTCTTCTTTGCTGGTTTCACTTCCTCTACTTACCTGTTGAGGTTCTTCCTTAGTCTTGAGTCCTCTTTCCTTCTAATTCCACACATCCTCCCTTGAAAGTTTATTTACTCCCATGGCTTAAAATGTTGATAAAATGCTGGTGATCTCATACCAACTGCTCAAAACACGTCCCTACCCGGCTATCTTAAGGGCATCTTATACCAAACATGCACAAAACAAGATCTTTATCTGCCCTCCTAAGCCACCTCCTCTGTCTTCATTAATTCATTCAACAGAAATTTATCGAGCCCCTCTGATATGCCAAGCACTGGCTGGCACTAGAAATAAAATGATGAGGAGAAGGAGGTACAGTAGAAGAGAGGGTTATAGAAAGGGAACTTAGAAATACGTGTGAAATTATAATCATGTACAGTGCTATGTGAAGGACATGAGGATTTAGGAATTTGTGTCAGAAGGAAAGGGATGGATGGGGGTTGAGGAAGGCTTCCCTTAAGAAATAGTTTCTGATTCGAGATCTCAAGGGAGAGAATTAATCAGGCCAATACACGGAGAGAAAATGTTTCCCATTTCAGCAATTAGCACCTCCATTCACCCAATTACTCATCATTAATCCACATTCTCCACATTCAATCTGTCACTAACTCCTGTGAAACAACCTTCAAAATATAACTCTAATCCATCTGCTTTGCTCCAGTGCTATCCATCTCCAGTGCTACCACTGTGCACAAAGCCAGCGTCCTAATGGGTCTCCCAAATCTAATCTTACCTCCTCCTATCCTCTTTGTGATACTGCGTGGCATTTGAAAAAGGCAACTCTGATAATACCGCTCCCCTGTTTATACCCTTCAATGGCTTCCCACTAAGTTTAGGATAACTGCCAAACCCTTCTGCTGGCCCAAGAAGCCCTGCATGACCTGTCCCTGCCCACGTCTCCAGCTCACCTTGAGCCTTTCTCCCACTCACTCTCCTTGCTCTGGCCACACTGACCTTTGGAAGTCTCCCACACCAAGACCTCTGCTGCCCTGGGGCCCATGTACCCGCAGTCCTCTGTCTGGAACACTCTCCCCGACTCAATCACACACACTCCCACTAAGATCCTCTTGACTTTGAATGTCCCCTTTTTGGAGACATTTCCCTACCAGACAACCGTACTTCAGGTCCCTGGTCACATGCTCTCACAACACTCTGTGCTTCCCGATAGCTCAGTAACAATCCATGTGTTCACACTTATTTGTGTGGTCTCTTCTTTAACCCTTAGCTGGTCCTCTAGATCACCAGCACAACAAGTTCCATAAAGACAGGAGCGTGGCTGTCTAGTTTACTGCCAGGCTTTAGCACGGAGCCCAGCACTTGACCCTTAGCAGCTGCTTTGTAAGGAAGGTGTGACTGAACACCCACCTCTCTGGTGGCTGAGGACACCCTCCTGCAGCATGGTTGATCCAGGAACTCCCTCTGGCACCAGGCCAGCAGTGCCTGACAGGGCCTGCCTCCACGAAGGCTCCTCTCAGAGAAGCTAGGCAGCCCTACCCTTTCCCAGCTACTGGCACAACCATTCACCGGGCCCTGAGATCACACCCAGATCACCATTTTAGCACAAACAGAAACAATCTCTCTACCATTCTTTCAAGGAAGGGCTGGTCTTCTCTATGACAGTTTTGATTGCCTTCTCAGACTATAACCTTAACGTCAGTCGCATGGATACAAAATTCCATTAGTTATAATGCCTTCAGTTTGAAGATAACAGTATTCAGGAAAAGCAATGAATGGAAAAAACTTTACCAGTCCCATCCACGTAAATTTTCCTGTAGACTACGACCTTGCTTAAAAAGCAATTTCTTGAATGTGTAGATAGCTTTGGGTAGTATTGACATTTTGACAATATTTATTCTTCCAATCCATGAGCAATCAAAATTGCACCAGCATTCTTCTCGAAACTAGAACAAGCAATCCTAAAATTCATATGGAACCACAAAAGGCCCCGAATAGCCAAAGTAATTTTGAAGAAGAAGACCAAAGCAGGAGGCATCACAATCCCAGACTTTAGCCTCTACTACAAAGCTGTCATCATCAAGACAGCATGGTATTGGCATAAAAACAGACACATAGACCAATGGAATAGAATAGAAACCCCAGAACTAGACCCACAAACGTATGGCCAACTCATCTTTGACAAAGCAGGAAAGAACATCCAATGGAAAAAAGACAGTCTCTTTAACAAATGGTGCTGGGAGAACTGGACAGCAACATGCAGAAGGTTGAAACTAGACCACTTTCTCACACCATTCACAAAAATAAACTCAAAATGGATAAAGGACCTGAATGTGAGACAGGAAACCATCAAAACCTTAGAGGAGAAAGCAGGAAAAGACCTCTCTGACCTCAGCCGTAGCAATCTCTTGCTCGGCACATCCCCAAAGGCAAGGGAATTAAAAGCAAAAGTGAATTACTGGGACCTTATGAAGATAAAAAGCTTCTGCACAGCAAAGGAAACAACCAACAAAACTAAAAGGCAACCCACGGAATGGGAAAAGATATTTGCAAATGACACATCGGACAAAGGGCTAGTATCCAAAATCTATAAAGAGCTCATCAAACTCCACACCCGAAAAACAAATAACCCAGTGAAGAAATGGGCAGAAAACATGAATAGACACTTCTCTAAAGAAGACATCCGGATGGCCAACAGGCACATGAAAAGATGTTCAACGTCGCTCCTTATCAGGGAAATACAAATCAAAACCACACTCAGATACCACCTCACGCCAGTCAGAGTGGCCAAAATGAAGAAATCAGGAGACTATACATGCTGGAGAGGATGTGGAGAAACAGGAACCCTCTTGCACTGTTGGTGGGAATGCAAATTGGTGCAGCCGCTCTGGAAAGCAGTGTGGAGGTTCCTCAGAAAATTAAAAATAGACCTACCCTATGACCCAGCAATAGCACTGCTAGGAATTTACCCAAGGGATACAGGAGTACTGATGCATAGGGGCACCTGTACCCCAATGTTTATAGCGGCACTCTCAACAATAGCCAAATTATGGAAAGAGCCTAAATGTCCATCAACTGATGAATGGATAAAGAAATTGTGGTTTATATACACAATGGAATACTACGTGGCAATGAGAAAAAATGAAATCTGGCCTTTTGTAGCAACATGGATGGAACTGGAGAGTGTGATGCTAAGTGAAATAAGCCATACAGAGAAAGACAGATACCATATGGTTTCACTCTTATGTGGATCCTGAGAAACATAACAGAAACCCATGGGGGAGGGGAAGGAAAAAAAAAAAAAAAAAAGAGGTTAGAGTGGGAGAGAGCCAAAGCATAAGAGACTGTTAAAAACTGAGAACAAACTGAGGGTTGATGGGGGGTGGGAGGGAGGGCAGGGTGGGTGATGGGTATTGAGGAGGGCACCTTTTGGGATGAGCACTGGGTGTTGTATGGAAACCAATTTGACAGTAAATTTCATATATTAAAAAATAAAAAAAAATAAAAAAATAAAATTAAAAAAAAATAAATAAAAAATAAAAAGCAATTTCTTTAAAATACAAATTTAGGGGCGCCTGGGTGGCTCGTCGTTTAAGCGTCTGACTTCGGCTCAGGTCATGATCTCACGGTCCGTGGGTTCGAGCCCCGCGTCGGGCTCTGTGCTGACAGCTCAGAGCCTGGAGCCTGTTTCAGATTCTGTGTCTCCCTCTCTCTGTGACCCTCCCCCGTTCATGCTCTGTCTCTCTCTGTCTCAAAAATAAATAAACGTTAAAAAAAAAAAAAAACTTAAAATACAAATTTAGAGTTAAAATGACAATTAGGATTAAATACTTAGAGAATTATCCTATTTCCCACTCAAACCTGTGTAGATAAGAAAAAAATTGAAGCCATCTATTATATTTGTAAGACAAAGAGGTGATATAGCATATCACCATTAAGATTCTGATCTCTGAAATCAGACAGACCTGCAGTGGAATCCCAACTATGCCCCCAGGCAGATGAATTAACCTAGTGGAGGCTCAGCCTCTCTCTCTAGAATGAATTAACCTAGTAGAGGCTCAGCTTCTCTCTTTAGAACGAGGCTCCAGCAGAATCTATGTCAGGTGAGACGCTGTGAAGAGTCAATTCTAGGACACACAATAGTTCTCAACACAGAGTAAGGGTTAAATGTTTTGTTTTTTATGTTTATTCATTTTTGAAAGACAGAGAGAGACAGAGCACAAGCAGGGGTGGGGCTGAGAGAGAGTGGGACACAGAATCTGAATGAAGCAGGCTCCAGGCTCCGAGCTGTCAGCACAGAGCCCGACGCAGGGCTCCATCTCACGAACCTTGAGATCATGACCTGAGCCGAAGTCAGATGCTCAACCAACTGAGCCACCCAGGCGCCCCTGTAAGGGTTAAATGTTAACTGCTCTCATTATTGGGCTTTTTACACTTGCAACACATTCTATGATTACATCAACAAACATCTACCAGTTCTTTTAGGATCAAGGCACTGTGTGGGGTGTTGAAGGTAAAGAAATGGAAGGAACTAAGCTCTTGACTTCAAGGAGCTTCTCGGTTCTGCCACTGCCACCTATCAAGTGAATGATGGCAACAGCCTGCAAACCAGTCTCTGCTTCCAGGCTCATTATGTTCAATTTATGTTCTTTCCAGCAGTCAGAGGAGTCTTTCAAAACACAAATCAGGACAAGATATTCCATTCTCCAAATGGAATTCTTGCCCTTAGAATTAAGTTGCAGCTCCTTAATATTGCAAACAAGTCCTCCCCCTGCCTTCCTCAGAAGCACTATCTTTCATCACTTGCCTCCTGCCCTCTTACCTCCCCCATGCTAAGCTTCAGCTATTCTCAAGTATTTCTAGTTCCCAAATTGTCCTGCTCTCTCTCTCTGAACAAGTTGCCCCTACATAGAACACATATTCCTATTCCCCCACCTGGCTGACTTCCAGTAGCCTTTCAGAACCTCAGTACAGATGTCACCTGCTCCAGAAAGCCTTCCCTGACACTTACCTTCCAGAGTAAGGGCACCTCCTCTTAGCTCATGTCTTTCTTAGCATTAAGTACACTCTTGTAATTCCAAGAGCAACTAACTATCAATCTGCCTCCCACATCACAAGGTGAAGGCAAGCACTGCACCTTGCTCATCACCAGGTCCTGTCACAGAGCACACAGTCTGGCATAATGTAGGTGTTTAGAGTTTGTTGTAAAAAGAAGTTAACAAGTCAAGTGGCAACGAGAATTTATGGTTCATGCTTCAGCCACAGAAGAGCTCTATCAAAGACAAATGTGCTCTATCACAGAGCATTTAAAGTGCCTCATCACAACCCCTATCAAAATAACACCAGCATTCTTCACAGAGCTAGAACAAACACTCCTAAAATTTGTATGGAACCAGAAAAGACCCCGAATAGCCAAAGCAATCTTGAAAACCAAAGCTGGAGGCATCACAGTCCCAGACTTCAAGCTGCATTACAAAGCTGTAATCATCAAGACAATATGGTACTGGCACAAGAACAGACACTCAGATCAGTGGAACAGAATAAAGAACCCAGATATGGACCCACAAACATATGGCCAACTAATCTTTGATAAAGCAGGAAAGAGCATCCGATGAAATAAAGACAGTCTCTTCAGCAAGTGGTGTTGGGAAAACTGGACAGCGACATGCAGAAAAATGAACCTGGACCACTTTCTTATACCATACACAAAAATAAACTCAAAATGGATGAAAAACCTAAATGTAAGACAGAAAGCCATCAAAATCTTAGAGGAGAGGGGCACCTGAGTGGCTCAGTTAAGCGTCCGACTTCAGCTCAGGTCATGATCTCGCAGTTTGCGAGTTCGAGCCCCGCGTCAAGTTCTGTGCTGACAGCTCAGAGCCTGGAGCCTGCTTCAGATTCTGTGTCTCCTTCTCTCTCTGCCCCTCCCCCACTCATGCTCGCTCTCTCTCTCTCTCTCTCTCTCTCTCAAATATAAATAAACATTAAAAAAATTTTTTTTTAAATCTTAGAGGAGAAAGCAGGCAAAAACTTCTTTGACCTTGGCCACAGCAACTTCTTACTCAACACGTCTCTGGAGGCAAGGGAAACAAAAGCAAAAATGAACTTTGGGACCTCATCAAGATAAAAAGCTTCTGCACAGCAAAGGAAACAATCAGAAAAACTAAAAGGTAACCGATGGAATGGGAGAAGATGTTTGCAAATGACATATCAAATAACATACCAGCTAAAGGGTTAGTATCCAAAATCTATAAAGAACTTATCAAACTCAACACCCAAGAAACAAATAACCCAGTGAAGAAATGGGAAAAAGACATGAATAGACACTAATCCAAAGAAGACATCCAGATGGCCAATCGACACATGAAAACAATGTTCAACATCACTCATCACAGGGAAATACAAATCAAATCACAATGAGATACCACCTCACACCTGTCAGAATGGCTAACACTAACAACTGAAGCAACAACAGATGGGGGTGAGGATGCAGAGAAAGAGGATCTCTTTTGCACTGCTGGTGGGAATGCAAACTGGTGCAGCCACTCTGGAAACAGTATGGAGGTTCCTCAAAAATTTAAAAATAAAACTACCCTATGATCCAGCAATTGGGCTACTAGGTATTTATCCAAGAGACACAGGTATGCTGTTTCGAAGGGGAACATGCACCCCAGTGTTTATAGCAGCGCTATTGACAATAGCCAAAGTATGGAAACAGCCCAAATGTCCATCGATGGATGAATGGATAAAGAAGATGTGGTAGGGGCGCCTGGGTGGCTCAGTCAGTTAAGTGTCCGACTTCGACTCGGGTCATGATCTCGCGGTATGTGAGTTCAAGCCCCACATCGGGCTCTGTGCTGACAGCTCAGAGCCTGGATCCTGCTTCAGATTCTGTGTCTCCCTCTTTCTCTCTCCTCCCCTGCTCATGCTCTGTCTCTCTCTTCTCAAAAATAAACATCAAAAAAAATAAAAAAAAAAAAGATGTGGTACACACACACACACACAATGGAGTATTACTTGGCAATCAGAAAGAATGAAATCTTGCCATTTGCAACTACATGGATGGAACTAGAGGATATTATGCTAAGCAAAATTAGTCAGCCAGAGAAAGACAAATATCATATGACTTCACTCCTACGAGGACTGTAAGAGACAAAACAGATGAACATAAGGGAATGGAAGTAAAAATAACATAAAAACAGGGAGGGGGACAAAACATAAGAGACTCTTAAATATAGAAAACAAAGACAGGGGGCGCCTGGGTGGCTCAGTCGGTTAAGCGTCCGACTTCAGCTCAGGTCACGATCTCACGGTCCATGAGTTCGAGCCCCGCGTCAGACTCTGGGCTGATGGCTCAGAGCCTGGAGCCTGCTTCCAATTCTGTGTCTCCCTCTCTCTCTGACCCTCTCCTGTTCATGCTCTGTCTCTCTCTGTCTCAAAAGATGAATAAACATTTAAAAAAAAATTTTTTTTTAAATACCAATGTTCAGGCCTTACCCCAAACGAATTAAGTCAGAATGTAAACTCCTGTTTTGTTCACTGTCTCTTTGAATAGTACCCAGCACATACATGGTGCTCAGGAAATATTTATTGAATGAATAAATGAATGAATGACTATACCATTATCAGCTGAGATCCAAGGGACAATTGTGTTGAAAACTTACGGAGTAACCAGGCAATATGAATTACCATGGCAGCCCTGGGACAAAATACTACCAAGTTAGGCCCCTACTCCCAGGAGCTTACATTCTTTCCACAATAAGTAAACCTTTCTTATTTCTAGAGCACTATACTATAAAACATGTATCTCAATAACAACTAGAGGTTACTCAATGTCTGCTGTGAGCAGAAGGAAAATAAAGGGGACTTATTCAGTGGCTGATGAACTGAGAAGAAATTAAGGGTCATAGGCAGAGACCAGCTCAGACAGATTCCAATCCTTATGAGATTTTGTAAGGGCTCAAGCATGATGAGAAAGCAGCCATATACTAACCAGCTTCCCTGCCCCAAATATTTGGACAGAACCCAAATGCAAGTACATACCTATGTAGTATTCTTTTCTGATAATTCTTTTAATGTATCTGTTCTGGCTTTGTGCAAATCAAGTCTTTGTTTTACATCTGAAATAAGCAGTGGCACATGCAAATGGATAAAACCTGTTGAGTTAGATATACATAGATAAGAAACAAGGAGCCCTGAGTCCTTGAAAAGAATCATAAAAGTAGTATAGAATTACAATCTGTCTGACCATTCATTCAGAGTCTCAACAAAGATATGGGCAATTCTAGTTGTTACAGCAGTTCTTTGTAGCAAATTCAGAATCTGCCAGTTACCTATAGGTCCTAGTTCTGCCTTCTGGAATGGTATACCTCACAGCATACCTCATCTCTTTTCTTTTCTTTTCTTTTTAATGTTTATTTATTTTTGAGAGAGAGAGAGAGAGAGAGAGAGAGAGAGAGAGAGGCAGAGCATGGGCAGGGGAGGGGCAGAGAGAGGGAGACAGGATCCAAAACAGGCTCTGCGCTGACAGCAGAGAGCCCAATGTGGGGCTCAAACTCACAAACTGTGAGATCATGACCTGAGCCAAAGTCAGACACTTAACCAACTGAGCCACCCAGGTGCCCCTGATCTCTTTTCCATCCGGTATACTGCCCAAATACATGAGGACAGTTTTGTACTCCCTAAACTTCTCTTCTCCAGCTTCACTCTCTTGAATCACTTTTTCTTGCGTTTATGATTTTCAGGGTCCCCAACGTTCCTGATCTCAAGGGCACAGCAAGCAATGGCATCAGTGTACTTGGCTACCGATTCTGGGGAGGAGGCGGACTCAGTGCAAGAGCTTCCCAAATGTGCCTACCTAAAGGGAAAGTTACATGTACCTCAGCCTCTCTTCAGTCCTCATCTTGTATGCAGGGTTTCTCAACAACTCACTATTCATGTATTGGTCAGATAATCATTTTTTGTTAGGGGCTTTCCTATGCATTGTACAATGTTTAGCAATATCCCCAGCCTCTACCTACTAGATGCCAGTAGCAACTTCCCAGATGTGACAACTAAATATGTCTCCAACCTCTGTCAAATCTCCTGGGGCGGGGGGGGGGGGGGGGGGGCGGGCAAGTAGGGAGGGAAGGATGCAAAATCACCCTCACTACAGAGTCACTGCTCTATCCAACGACTCTGTTCCCTGGTACTACTCAAAACTCTCTCCTCTGCTGATTCAACAGGTAACTCTCCAGGAAGTCTACTTATATATCAAAATGGCATTTGAAAATTTAAAAGTATTTATCTTTTTGGAAACAACATTTGTTGGCGAGGCTGTGGAGAAAAAGGAACCCTCCTGCACTGTTGGTGGGAATTCAAACTGGTATACCCGCTGTGGAAAACAGTATGGAGGTTCCTCAAAAAATTAAAAATAGAATTGCCACATGACCCAGCAATTCCACTACTGGGTATTTACCCAAAGAATACGAAAACACTAATTTGAAAAAATATATGCACCCCTATGTTTATTGCAGCATTATTTACAATAGCCAATCATGGAAGCAACCTAAGTGTCCCTTGATATTTGAATAAAGAAGACCATAAACACACACACACACACACACACACACACACACACACACACACACGATACATATATATATCATATATATGACATATATATATGATATATATATACTATATATGATATATATGTCATATATATGTCATATATATGATATATATACTATATATGATATATATGTCATATATATGATATATATGATATATATACTATATATGGTATATATGTCATATATATGATATATATAGGATATATATACTATATATGGTATATATGTCATATATATGATATATATAGGATATATATACTATATATGGTATATATGTCATATATATGATATATATAGGATATATATACTATATATGGTATATATGTCATATATATGATATATATAGGATATATATACTATATATGGTATATATGTCATATATATGATATATATAGGATATATATACTATATATGGTATATATGTCATATATATGATATATATAGGATATATATACTATATATGATATATATGTCATATATATGATATATATATATGATATATATACTATATATGATATATATCCTATATAGGATATATATATAGGATATATATCCTATATAGGATATATATATAGGATATATATATACTATATATAGGATATATATATATCCTATATATATCCTATATAGGATATATATACTATATATGATATATATATATCCTATATAGGGTATATATAGGATATATATATACTATATATGGTATATATAGGATATATATAATTCAGCAATTAATAATGAAACCTTGCTATTAGCAACAACAGGATGAATGATCTAGAAAGTATAATGCTAAGTGAAAGAAGTCAGTCAGAGAAAGACAAAAAAGACACGGGGGTTTTGTAACCTAAACATCTGAATTCAAGTAAAATACTGTGTCTGACTAGGGCTACCACACATGTGAGGAAGGACCCTCCTCACCACTGTTCAAGCAATTTAGCTATCTGGCTGGGATGCTGGTAGAGGTGAGCAGACTGCAAGAATGTAAGGTTCAGAATGAAAAGTTGGGAGTGGTGGCAAGAGAATGGAGAGTGAAAAAGAAGGGGAAAGGTATAAAGAGAAGGGTCTGCTTGAAATAAAACCTGAAGGTCTTACCTCCCACTTCACAAAGAGGCCATCAGCTTGCCCTCTCGGCTCTCAGCTCTCGGCCAAGAGGAATGGGAGTGCCTAGATCTAAGACATCTGGCTCTTGTCTTGTCCCCCAGGCCTGACCATTCATTCAGAGTCTCAACAAACATTTATTACCAGACCTTGCCCGTGGACCATATCTGGGAAGGCACCACCGCACCCTCCGAATTTACAGGAGGAGACCAGCACTGGACAAGTCATCAAAGGTGCGGTGAGAGCGAGAAAGGAGAATGGCAGGGATCGGACACCCGATCACCAGAAGCCCTCCGCCCTCTGGTCCAAGAGGCCAGGCCTCCATCGCCGCTTATCGCCAGACCCGGGAGCCTGCCTCCATCGCGCCCTTTTCCCCAAGGTTGGTCCGGGTCTGGATGTCACCAACCCCGGTTCAGACCTACAGACCTCACCACAGTTGAACTTTACAGATTCCCCCTCCTTCCTCACGGTTCGCCGACTCCGCAAGTCTTACTGAGCCACGCCAGACACCGTCCTCGAGGCTCTTGCGCGCCCGTGACGTCACTGCCGTGCGCCTCTCCTACATCAAAGAGACTATGGATCTCACACGGCCGCCGCGGTTGGTGTGGCTCGCATCTCGGTTACTTCTCGCTCCTCGACGAGGCCTGGTGGTCCGCCGTCCCGACGAACCCTTGCCCGTGGTGCGCATCCCGCGGGCTCTACAGCGGCGGCAAGAACAGCGGCAGAGCGGGCGGAGCCCCCAGCGGCTGGTGTTGGCGCGACCTGGCCCGCTGCTGATCTCAGCGCGGCGGCCAGAGTTGAACCAGCCGGCGCGCCTCACGCTGGGCCGGTGGGAGAGCGCGCCACTAGCTTCGCGTGGCTGGAAAAATCGGCGCTCCCGCCGGGACCACTTCTCCATCGAGCGTGCGCAACACGAGGCGCCGGCTCTTCGGAACCTCTCGTCCAAGAGCAGCTTCGCGGATCTGGGTCTGGAACCTCGCGTGCTGCGTGCTCTACAGGAGGCTGCTCCTGAAGTCGTTCGGCCTACGACCGTGCAGTCAAGCACCATCCCCTCCCTACTTCGCGGATGCCACATCCTTTGCGCGGCGGAAACCGGCAGTGGCAAGACTCTCGGATACCTACTACCTCTGGTTCAACGGCTCTTGGGCCAACCAAATCTGGACTCCCATAGTCTGCCTGCTCCTCGAGGCCTGGTCCTTGTGCCTTCGCGAGAATTAGCCGAACAGGTGCGGGCCGTGGCGCAGCCCTTGGGCAGCTCCTTGGGCCTTCAGGTGCGGGAGCTAGGGGGAGGCCATGGCATGAGCAGGATCCGAATGCAACTGTCCAAACAACCTCCAGTAGATGTACTAGTGGCCACTCCAGGGGCTTTGTGGAAGGCCTTGAAGAGTCAACTAATCACCCTGAAGCAGCTCTCCTGTTTGGTATTGGATGAGGCAGACACGCTTTTGGATGAAAGCTTCCTGGAACTAATGGACTACATCTTGGAGAAGAGCTATATAGCAGAAGGCCCAGCTGACTTAAAAGACCCCTTCAATCCCAAAGCTCAGTTAGTGCTGGTGGGGGCCACATTTCCCGAAGGTGTAGGCCAGCTGCTGTGTAAAGTTGCCAGCCCAGACTCTCTGACCACCATTACCAGCTCCAAGCTCCACTGCATCATGCCTCATGTCAGACAGACATTTATGAGGCTGAAGGGAGCAGAGAAGGTGACTGAATTAGTGCAGATCCTCAAGCAACATGACAAAGCATATAGGACTGGCCCCTCCGGAACTGTTCTAGTGTTCTGTAATAGCTCAAGCACTGTGAACTGGCTGGGATATATTCTGGACGATCACAAAATCCAACACCTAAGGCTGCAGGGACAAATGCCAGCCTCAATGAGGGCCGGTATCTTCCAGTGCTTCCAGAAGGGCTCCCGAGACATTCTTCTCTGCACAGACATAGCCTCTCGGGGCCTGGACAGCTCCCACGTAGACTTAGTTGTCAATTATGATTTCCCCCTCACTCTGCAAGACTACATCCACAGAGCCGGGAGGGTGGGCCGTGTAGGGAGTGAGGTGCCTGGCACTGTCATCAGCTTTGTAACCCATCCCTGGGATGTAAGCCTGGTTCAGAAGATTGAGCTGGCAGCTCGCCGGAGGAGAAGCCTTCCAGGACTAGGGTCCTCAGTGAGAGAGCCTTTGCCCCAGCAAATCTGATGGCAGCCGGTTTAGATATGATGACATTAACAGGGATCCTTCCCTTTGTCCTGGGTGGGTGAGCACACTTATCGTAGGATGCCCTGGGCTGCCCAGTCACCCCCCCTGAAGCCCTGGTGAGCTGCTATCTGGCTTCCAAAGGTAAGATGTGGCCAGATGTAGAGAATGAGCTACTGAGGATGATTCCTTGTGGGCTTTGACATGACTCATGAAAAATAAAGTAGATTTTTGTCTTTGTATTATGTCATAGTTTCTAACAGTAAATGATGTGTTCATTGAATTGTGAGAAGATTCACACTCCAGACTACCACACCTAGGACAGAGGCTCTTTCAGTTGCTGTTTGAATTAATAAACGTTTAGATTTTATTTCCTGCCCCCAAAACATCCATTAAGCCCCCAGAGAAGGGAAAGGGGATGTGACTAGCAGTAGAGAGATTTTCTTCACCAACAGTGCCCATGGCAAGCTTGGGCATTCTTGGTGAAATCTCTCTGGGAAGTACTGGCAGAAGAATAAAAAACAGGCTGACACAAAAGTATTGCTTGGTGTGCATTTCCAGGCTCTACCTTCTTTCTCATCTCTTCACGGCAGGGGAAGAGAAGAGAAACAAAACTGTTTACAAAATTGGCAAAATAAGCATATAGCTTCCTCTCACTATCTCCTAGGTTCCGGCTTCTGCAGCATTATACAAGCCTAAGTAATGAGGAGCAGCTGAGGTCAAATATAATACTGCACAAAACAACTTAAAAATACTTCCACACTGAAACAGATAAGGAGGCAAAGAACAGAAATGGACCCATGGCAATCTTTGCCAGAAGACAATGTTGTACTAAATGTATAATCATAGCTCTCTTTTTCATGTGAGGAAACTTGAGGCTCAGAGGGATAAAACAACTTGCTCAAAATCATACACATAAGTATGATAGAATCTGGTCTGTCTGCACTGGGGGTTGAGTTATTTACCAACTTTTAATAGTGCCCACTTGGACTCTCAAAAGCAACCCAATTTGGACAATAATTTGGTCACTCTGTCCATGAATCAGTGTGGCAAAACTGCCCAGGAGGCTTGTCTAAAGTACAGATTCCAGGGGCCCCTGGCTGACTCAGTCACTAGAGCATGCGACTCTTGATCTCAGGGTTGTGAGTTCAGGCCTCACAATGGACAGAGAGATTACTTAAAAATAGTCTTTTTTTTTTTTTAAGTACAGATTCCTGAGCTCAGAACCATTTGTCTGTGCCATTCTGCTTTCCCCAGAGACCCAGCCAGGTCCTGATAAGGTATCAGTAACCCCACCAGGTCAGAGTGATGTTCCCAGACAATAATCTCTCTGGAGCCTTGGAGAATCTTAAGTGGTCTTATGCTGGCCCACCTGCCAGAATGAACCTCCTCCAGAGCTCTCCCCTTCACATTTTACCTCCTAGCACTCCCTAGGGGCAGACCTGATTTTGTGTGTCCTAACTTGCATCACACTAATTCAAGCAACTTAGGAATAGAAAATGATGTGGTTCTCAACCAGGGTTGCCCAACCTCTAAAATAGTGGTCTAATCATTCTCTACCTCCGGGACATCTCTCCTTCCCAACTGCCCCAGGAGACAAGCATCCCATCTTTGCATGTTCGAGGTCAGCAACAGGGGGCCCCCTCACAAAGAAGGTTCTCTCTCATTGCTAGGAAGTCCTTGGCTGCACTGTATCAAAGTCAGGCCCAAATATGGTTCCTTCCTATAGGCCTGATCAGGCTAAGGGCAGAGTTATCTCTACTCCTCCTCTCAGGAGGATCCAGCCAACATAGTAACACCTCTTCACAGTTTGACCACGTTTTTCACCTGGACTTCTCCTAAGCCCATCCTAAGCTTCATCCTTTCATGGTGGTAGTAGCATTGTTAATACAGTATTTGCCTTTTGGGGGGAGAGATGAATGTAATGATTAGGTTGTCATTTTGTGTTATGTCATTTTGTCATGAATTTGTTTTGAATTTTATATTAAAATGGGCCCACTATTCCCACTTTGTGAAGCCATTCAGGACCCTCATTTTGCCTTGGAACACGTTTGATATCTCTCCCAGTGTCACTTTGAAATGTGATGAGCTTGCCCACACATTTCTTTCGGGTATAAATCCAGAGCCCAACATGAAGCCCTACCGTCCAGCAGAACACTTCTCCACTACCTGTGGAACCTTGGTTAGGCCCCTTAACCTCCTGGTTTTTTGAGCCCTCAGTTGTAAAAACGTGAGGGGTATGTGAATTTACATTTGGGGCACGACAAGTTCAGTAAGAGCTTGTCTTTGCTTTTATTATTCCCAGCTGGAATGTCTTCCCTCACCTCTCCATGGGTCCAAATCTAACTTGTCTTTCAGGCCCACTGCCAAGGAGCCTTCCACACAAATTTCTGCCTGTCTAGCTATTGAATACTTAGGGTCAGTACCATACAACCAGGCTGTGTCTTAGGTTAATCTTGTCTCTCAAGCCAATGGCAGAATGTGGGTTTCTCTTCCCCTCTTTTGGTCCCTGGGGCTGTTCCGGCCTATAGGTATGCTCCACGGGAAGTGGCTGGGTGAGGAGAAAGATGGGAGGGCCCAGGCAGGGTGTTCCTCTGCCTCCACTCTGCTCTCCTCCGATAAAACTCAGAGAGCCTAAAAGCTGCCCCTCAAGTCACAGATTCCTTATGTGACCTCACTGGGTAGTGATGACCTCACAGGCCTTTTCACAGTTACCATGACAGGGTAACTACACAAACGTGGTGCTTTCAGGAAAGCTTCCCTACCAGTTCTCTACCAGATACCAGTCTGTTTGGATGCCTGAGAGAGAATGTCTGACCGGATCTTCTATATTCATTCTAATTTGTCCTCTGTCCCCTGGGAGGGCAGCACAGCAGGTAAGCGTAGGCCAGGCATCTGTACAAGAGTCACTGGTGTACACACAACTTCACATGGCTGCCACATGTTGCTTTGGGGCTTGCCCGCCACACCTCTGAGCTTCTCCAACTGTAAGTAATAGCCCTCAGGGACCCACAGTGTTCCTGCTCATTGCCGAAGACACGTAAAATGTCATCCCTGGGCAACTATTCAGAAAGCTTCTAAACTTTATAAATGTAGCTTTTCCCTTTTGGGCTACAAGATGCTTCCATTCTGACCCTTTCCTGATCGGCCTCTTAGCAAAAGTCGAGCGAATTTTTGTTGGCAAGTAAGAAATGGAGCAGTTTGAGGAAGAACCGTCGAGGTCCGCTCATGAACCTCGCCTTCAAACCCAGGCACCTTCACCATGCTGTCGTGTAAACATCCACATGGGGCCCCTCAAATACACCCCAAACGGAGCTGCTGAGTACTGGGGTAAGGGTGGTGGTGTCATGTGCACGGGCAGAACAAAAGAGCCAAGGAGAGTGATGAAGTGATACCAAGACTGGAGGGTTGATGAAATGGTGTCCCAGGAGGTTAGGTTGATGTGAGCCTAGACTTGCTACCCAGAATCTGGCTTTGAACCTCCTGATCATTCTGCCTTAGTATTTGGCCATTTTCTAATCTAGATAAAAATATTAGAGGGCTAGAGGACAGTGTGGTTGAAACAGGCAGTATGAATGGGGCCCAAGAGGAGTTGCCCAAGAGGAGATGGGAGGGTTTCTTAATCCATTTATTTTAGGTTATTTTTTCCAACACTTGAAAGGTATTTCCATTAAATCTTCAGAAGTTACAGACCTTAGGAATTTCCCCCCTATGGAAGGGAGAGATGGAGGGGATCCTGGTTGCAACTGTTTTCAGGCTCTACTGTTTCCTCTGAGAATGGGGAACAGATTTCCAGGTCTCCTGCTGCTGCCATGAGCTCCAGAGAATCACCTTTGCAGCCATGTTCCTTCTCTAGGGGACCCATTGGGGTGACTGGCCAAGGCTGTGTTTTGAATACCAAGCAGATTAAAGGGCTTCAGCCAGAAACTGGGAGAGACATGAGAGGGGAGGTCCTGGCAGGACACTGTATACAGCAGAAATGACTGATTAGATCTGATTTTCTTTCCAACAGCAGGGGCTCCCTCTTCTCCTACACCTGGTCACTACCATGTCCTCTACCGAGGGTGTGGAGAAACCCAGGTGGGCTGGCATGGGGAGACGTACTGCCTGGTTGGTGGCTACCGGACCTATGGGGATGCTCCTGTGGCCACCCCAGCAAAGACGGAAGCAGAGAAACCAATTCCCAGCCAGGCTCCCAAAAGACGTCGAGCTATGGCAGAGTCAAACAAAGATGTAGGTTGCTCCAGCCCCAAAATTCGGCGACAGAAGCACAGTGGCAGGAGGCTGACCCCAAAGAAGCTTGCTGACTGAGCCACTTTACAGGAATGGCAAACATTTAACTGCTTAAGACAGCTAATGCCTCTTCCTGAAGTGACCCCCCACTGCCCACCACTGGAGATTAGAACCTGAGCCATTCTGTCTGAGCCTTCCTCAGCCAGGAGCCTCCTTCCATACTAACTGGCCATGGGCAAGGAGCCATAGAAGCTGAGATTTGAAATGAAAGCCTGCTCTGAACATCCCAGAGCCAAAACTGGCCTGGAAGAAACCCTGATGTTTCTCCACTCAATCCTGTAGAGTCCCTTCTCAGGAAGAAGAAAGCAAAGTTTGCACTCTTTGAACCAAGGAGGATGCAGGAGCAGAGGGAGCATTCAGAGTGGCCTTAGCAGGGACTCAGTCCATCAGATGGACTCTTGCCCTGAGTCATTCATTGCCAGCAGTCACCAATTAAACCAAGAGGAGCTGGACTTTTTTAAACTGAAAAAAGCAATATGGGTCTACCGAGGGAGCCTCTTGTCTGGAGTGGCAGGAAGCAGAAAAAGGAAATCCAGGAAGACCCGCTCCCCAGAGCAGGAAGAAAATGGAGAGTTGGGTGGCGCCGCCACTGAGGCTCACGTGCTCCTTCATTCCCAGTCCTTCTTAGCCCCAATGGGATTTCTTACTGTTCAATAAAATGGTTTTCTCTAACATATTTGACTTGAAATCCAGCTTGTCCAAGGCCAGGCCCCAAATCTTCCTTTTCCCTTGAAGTACATTTCCACATGGGGTATCTGGTGCTCTAACACCTTCTGCCTCCAAAAAAAGACCCGTGAGTGCAGCTTCTAACTGTATGGCTACCATAATGACACCCGTGCAAATTGGGGTAGGACACAGGCAGGTTCTTTAGGAGCCCAAGGGTGGCTGGGTGGTTCAATTGGTTAAACGTCTGATTCTTCATTTCGGCTGAGGTCATCATCTCACAGTTCGTAAGATTGAGCCCTGTGTCAGGCTGCACGCTGACATCAGGGAGCCTGCTTGGGATTCTCTGTCTCCCTCTCTCTCTCAGCCCCTCCCTGGCTCATGCTCTCTCTCTCTCTGTCTCTCTCTCGCTCTTGCTTTCACTCTTGCTCTCACTCTTGCTCTCTGTTGCTCACTCTCTCTCTCTCTCAAAGTAAATAAATAAACTTTAAAAAATGGTGAGCTTAATGAGAACTTCCCCCTGTTTTGTGTGCGTGTGTGTGTGTGTGTGTGTGTGTGTGTGTAAGGAGATGGGAGGCAGGACTGAGAAGATGTTCTGTGTGTCAATCCACTTTCCAATTTACTCAACAAATATTTATTGAGCACCTGCTAGTTGCTTGGAGTATATCAGTGAATAAGATGATTGAAATCCCTCTCTTCAAAATACCCACAAACTAAAGAGACAAGTAAATTTATATAGTTTCAAGTAATTATACCTGCTATAAAGAAAAGTAAAATAGGATAAGAGTATAGTGTGATGAGGGGGTGCTAGGTTCCACAAGGTAAGCAGGGAAGGCTTCTTTGAGGAGGTGACATCTCAGTGAAGATGTGAGGGAATCCTGTGAAGAGCTGGAAGGAAACTATTTTTGGAGGAGGAAATGGCAAGTGCAAAGACCCTGAGGTAGGAATGAGGCTGGCCTGTTCTAGGACCAATAGAAAGGTCAGTGTGGGCAGAGAAGAAAGAGAAGAAAGAGATGGTTGGAAAAGTAGACATGGGCCAGACCATAGCAGGCCTTGTCAGCCATGTTGAGGAATGTGGATCTGAAGTGTGAGGGGAAATCCTAGGTGGGAGTTGAGCAGAGTGGTGAAATGATCAGATATAGATGCTAAGAAGATCATTCCAACTACTGTGTGCCATGGCAGCGAGATGCTGGCTGTTACCAATAAATGTCTCTCTCAGCAGTTACGGGGACAATTGGTCCTGGGGAGTGGGGGTAAGAGAAGATCCTCAGAGAAGAAAGAGCACAGGGTGTGTGTGGGCCTCTGTGCTAGGCCCACCCGCCTCAGCATCCCACATCAAAAGGGGGCACTGTCAGCAGCATGTAGCCCTCAGGCCCAGATGAAGCCACCCACCCTGTGGATGGCACACACACCCTCAAGGGCCACAACAGCGAGAGTCTTGCTTCTCCCTAGACACCCTCAAGGCCAGGAAAGGTCCCGATAACTTAAGGAGTTTCCCTAACCTGGGTTAGAGGAAGGAGGCAGCACAGGCCCTGCCTGGGGCATTCCCACTTTGAGTCTCAACTAACCCACAAAAGACAGCTAATGCCTCTTCCTGCAGCAGCTCCCACTCCCCACCACTGGAGATTAGAACCTTACATTGCTGATACTTGGTGTGACTGAGGAAGATTTGCGATCCTAGAGGAGTCAGGTAGGTTGGCAGTTCCCAAACATGAGGCAAACAGATTCACCTGCGGCTCCTAGGGAAACCAGAGATCCCCAGCACCTGTATCAGTCCTACTGAATACATTTTTAGGGTGGGATCTGGACATCTGCAGTTTTACATTTTTCTCATAATCATGATTTCATAGCAAATACAAGTGACCGAGGAACCTGTAAAAGAACACCATGGAATACAATCAGCAAATTCCAAGACAGAAAACTCTAAATGACAAAGGACATGATTTTTTCAACAAATAAATTGCAAGGAAGAAAGAAGAGGAACAACAACAAATGCAATGCAGTTGGCTTTATCTACATTATAATTAAAACAATTATTTAAAAATTAGGCAACCAGGGAAATTTGAACAGAATAGATAATTTATGATATTGAGGAAGTATTGTTGACTCTCTTAGGTGCCATAACGTTATGGTAGTTGTCTTTTATTTTTTATTTTTTTTTAATTTTTTTTTCTTTACGTTTATTTATGTAGTTGTCTTTTAAAAGAAGCTGTTATCTTTTAGAGATGCAAACTTAAATATGGAAGGACTAAATGTTTGATGTGCCTTAAAACTATTCTGTAGAAGGGGATGAGTAAGGTATAAATGAAACAAAATGGGACATCCATGCTTGTTAAAGCTGGATGATTGGTACATAAGTGTTCAATACACTCTTCTACTTTGTTTGAAATTACCCTAATAAACAAATTAAATTGAAAGTAACCCTAAGTTTAAAAAGGTGCAGCATCAGGTACAGCCAGATGTTCAGCCAGATTTGGAATCAGTGAGGACTCGGGTGGTCAGCGTCATAGGGTAAACTAGCTGGCGGGAGCCACGGCAGCCAGGCAGAGGAAGGCAGAGTTCCTGCATAAAAACAGGAGGCACGGAGGGCTCTGAGGCAGGGTGTGCCGTGTAGCATGTTGTTGCAGATCTGACAGGCCTCAGAGACAAGCACGCTAGGTTGAGCAAAGAGATAGCATGTCTGAGCTTGAGGCTAAACGACAAATCACATACGCCAGACGGTAGATGTTTGTTTGATCAGAGCTGGTTCCCGACACCTGGTGTCCACGCAGCCCACCCTTCTGGATGCTTATGTCAGCCGATGTGGTAGACAACTGAAGACTCGTCCAGACCTCTCACTGCGTATCCCAGTAAGGGACCAGCTCCAGGGGCTGATCAGTAGTGAATATCTAGACAAACAGATGATGTAAGGGGCTTAAAGCCCCTCCTGGTGAGAGAGGCAGCAGCTGGAAGTCAAGAAGTCCGTGGAACCCCTATCTGACTTGGCCAGAAGGGCATGATGTGGTCATCTGCCTGTCCAGCTGCTGGTCTCCCTAACTTTCCTCCCCTTCCCCCAGGGTCAAGGAGGGTTATGTCCTAGGGCTAGTAGTCTACTCTCTCTACCACTGCTGGCTTCCCCAGATGGCTTCCTTATGTCCTGTAAGGCCACACTGAAGACAGAGCCAGTCTAGTCCAACTTTGGCGAGCCTGGCAGTGGTGAACAGATGAGTGCCATGTGCAGAAGCAAACAGGACAGACCTTATGAAATGGCTGGCAGTCATTCTCCAAAGTTCTCTTTCTTCAGGGCCTGGAGCACCCACAGAGGAGGAGCCCAAAGAGATAAAAACTCTGAGTAACTCTGGCCTGGGGTCCCAGAGAGCCCTGGAAATCAAAAGGCTAAGTACAGTCCTCCACCACAAACTCAGTCCCATTGTCCTCACGAGGTGACCCAAATTCATGAATCCCCCTGCCCAGTGTTCTGGATTTGGATTCAGGGAGGTCTTCCGACAGAGGTATACAGAGGTTAAGAAAGGGCATCTATTAGCTGGGGCAACTGCTTTATGCCTGGAGTGGTCACAGATGAAGAACAGATTTAGAGAGATCAAAGCTTGAAAATCTAGGAATAAGGGAATTTTGGTTTCAGGTCTCAGCTCCACCTGCCAGCTTTATCCAGCTGAACCTCAGTTTTCTCACCTAGAAAATGAGGCTGGTAAAAACCTACCTTGTGGGCCATTGTTAAGATTTAATGGACTGAAACACATCAAACTGGTAGCACAGTTCTGGACACACAGTAACTTTGACTGCTCTGACACGTTGTTACTGTTGTCACATGCTCTTACTCCCTGAAGGAAGGAAAGGCAGAAGTCTCCTGAGCTCTTCCACGAATGTTGGTTGAACATTTGTTGTGTGCAAGTGTGGTACTAGGGGCCAGAATATGGTGGTCATGGCCTCACTGAGTTCACATCCCAGCTTCGTCCAGGCCAGCCGCTGCAGACTTCTGTGAGGAGGAGGCAGATGAAGGCGAAGCGGGTGGGGGGGGGCGGGGGAGAGAGAGAGAAGTTCCAGCAAACCTGAACCAGAGCAATCTGAGAGGCTCATCCATGTTCCTGTTTTTATTTTTGTTTTTAATGTTTATTTATTTTGAGACACACACACACACACACACACACACACACACACACACACACAGAGTATGGGGTTAGGAGCAGAGAGAGAGGAGAGAGAGAATTCCAAGCAGGCTCTGCACTGTCAGCATAGAGCCCAATGTGGGGCTCGATCCCACAAACCATGAGATCATGACCTGAGCCGAAACCAAGAGTCGGATGCTTAACTGACTGAACCACACAGGTGCCCCCATGTTCCTGTTTCTAAAGAGGGTAGAGGTGGGGCATCTGTGTGGCTCAGTCAGTTAAGCAGCCGACTTCAGCTCAGGTCATGACCTCATGACTCATGAGTTCAAGCCCTGCATTGGGCTCTGTGCTGACAGCTCAGAGCCTGGAGTCTGCCTCTGCCTCCCTCTTCCCCGCTTGCATGCATGTTCTCTCTCTCCCCCGCCCCTCAAAAAATAAACAAACATTAAAAAAAAATTTAAAGAGGGTAGAGGTACCTGGATGGTTCAGTCCGTTGAGTGTCTGACTCTTGATTTTGGTTCAGGTTGTGATCCCAGAGTCGTGGGATCGAGCCCTTTGTCAGGCTCCGCACTGAGCATGGAACATTCTTGGGATTCTCTTTCTTTCCCTCTACTCCTCTCCCCCACTCATACTCTCTCTCTCTCTCTCTTAAAAATAAAAGAAAGGAAGGAAGGAAGGAAGGAAGGAAGAGGGTAAGACACCAAAGAGGGTTTGGATTAGAGTTCTCCATGATATGCCCCCCTCTCTAGGTAACTGCATATCACAGTCCAGAAGGTGCCATCTGAATCCCAGGGATGCCCTGTAGGATCTTCCTCAGTAGATCTCCTGTACCTCATGGCCCTCTAGCCTCCACCCAGCTGATGCACTACCTCAAGAACATGGGACAGCATGCAGGACAAGAGTCCCAAGCCCTGTGGACTTTACACTTAAAACACCAGAATATCTGGTCCCAGGAAGCAGCCCAGTCAGACACTTAAAGCCTGTCAGACACCATTGTGACTTTTCTCTGGGGACCTTGTGTACTGGATCTTCCATACTGCCTGAAGTCAGGCAGAGCCTGGCTGCAAGAGACCCGAGATGGGCAGAAAGGCTGGCAAGGACATGGAAGACAAAGCTGGGGATTTGGGAGAAGGCCAGGTGGAAGCAGGAAACACAGATGCATTAGGGCTTACTGCACTTCTAGCAGAGTAGATGGTGGCTGCCTTTTGAAGAAGGAAAATGTGCTAGCTGTTGGTCACTTCTGGAAAGGTAGCCTCAGCTTTGTGATTAGAGGATGTGTGTCCATGGTGGCCAAGCTGTCTTTTGGCCAGGGAGACTGCTGTTTCTTGAGAATTTGGCTATGTCAGTCATCATGCCAATGGAACCAGAGCAACACCCAGAAAGAAGCAGGGGCAGCATGAGTCTCTAGGAGCAAGGAGCCCTGAATGAGGATGAACATCACCTGGGCAATGCTGGATACTGAGGAAGCTCCCCCACCCCATTCCCCTGCACTATGAGCATGTGAAGTGGTCTGTGTGATTACCAGTCAGTCGCCATTTTTCTTCCTCGCATATTCTTGTAATACACTGGAGATCAGAGGGGGTGGGTCAGCTCTGCCACCGTACTAAGCTTGGTCCCAGCAGAAGCCTGTTTCTACCACTGCCTCCTCTGCAGATCTTGATTTAGGTAAACACTGCACAGGTGAAGAATTAAAAGAGAAGGTGCTTACTCACATACCCCTACCTGGTGTCAAGATTTCCTGTGCTGGCCCTGCTTCAACAGCCCCACCAGGTGGAGGCTAAGGGGATAGCACGTAACAAGGCCCTGTGGTAGTAGGCAGCAAGAGAAGCAGGGGGGAAAGAGGATTTGTGCCATTTGCTGAGACTGGAGAGGCCAGTGGGACACTCGCCAGGAATTGAAAGCCAAATAATGGAATGTGGTAGCCAGACCTACATTGGTATGGTAATGGCTTTCTTCCTAAAAGCAAAAATCCTCTTCAGATTTCTTTTGACTGGCAAAAACAAGTACTAAAGTAGATCTTTTGTAAAAGCAAAGTGGCATAATGCAAACTTCCGGAAAGCAGGGATACCATCAGTTTACACCGTTCTGATTTATGAAAGGTTTCATGGGAAAGTTCTGATTGCAGCCAGTGGGGAAACCTATATCCTAAGAGCAATGGGAAGCCATGGCAGAACTTTAGGCAAGAGGACGACAAGTTTTTTTTCAAAGAGAGATATGTCTGACTGCACACTGGGGAAAGGACTGGAGGTGGGGACACCAGGAGAGGATAAGAGATAAAGGTTACCAGTACTGGGGAAGAGGTAGTGGGAATGAAGAAGAGACACAACTGGTAGATGTTTGGAGGTTGAACCAGAAGGATATGGAGATGCTGTCAAGGAGAGAAGTGGGCAGAGGGTGGAAAGCATCACAGATGACATTCAGGTCAGCTCTGGAGCCAGTCCCTGGGCTTCCCTGCCTCCCCTGTTTCTTCTTCTGTCCATAGCCAGCATGCTCTTTCCCCAAATTGTCCAGGTCTGTCCACAGACAGTGTGTACTTATTTCGCTAGTGTGTACTTATTTCCTCCTCCACAGGACAGAGCAGAGAGACGGTCTTGGGCAAGGTCAAAAAGAGAACAGGCCACCCAGATGGCTGAAATCTGCTTGCTACTTGAGTAAGAGTATACACATGTCCCTGAGTGTATAAGGGTCTGGGTATGTCTGTGTTTCTGTGCCTGACTTTATACGGTCATTTCAAGGCCATGACTAGCAGTGCCAGCCTGTTTAAAGACTGAAGTTAAACATTACGAAAAAATTGTGCCGCATAACTAATCTTCTATAGAGATGATACCCACTTTCTATGGTTCAACACAGACTGTCTCTACTGGGCTAGAGTTTCTTCCAAGTCTTGGGGTGTAAGACATCTGGCCCCTGGAGAAAAGCTTTAAAAAAAAAACTCGAAAAACTAAATTCTCCCTTCTCATTTCTCTGTCAGCAGCTATTTATTTGAATAGACTTTTTACCTCTTCCCCATTGTTTATACTCCCCACTTCCTGGGGGCGGGGGGGGGGGGGAGATGCTAACAAGAGTGGAACAGATAAGTTGTTCATCCCCCAAACCAACGTTTTTGCCCTGGAGATCAGAGGACCCAAGAGTTTTTCCTCCCTTTCTCCACTCTGCTGGCTGCGTGGGTGGACGTGGGGCTGCTGACCAGCATCAGGGGGAAAGAGAGGAGAGAGACCAGTCTGAGTTTGGGTTCCCCAGCCACCCAGGGCACAGACACACCCTAGGGGACTCACATTCCGGTAGTGGGGCTGCCTAAAGACCCCTGCAGCTGCAGTAGTCAGAGAGTAGACCCACCTTCAACACAGTGCCACTCCCTGGACACTGGACACCATCACATGCCCAAACACTCAAACATACCCAAGCTGGGACCTGTCCCCTCCTAGGTAGCTCTGGAAAAGTTTTGCTCATTTCCTTTCTAGGATGGTTTCTAAGGTCTCTAGTCCTCAGACTTAGGTCACTACCTCTGCTCTGGTCACTCCTGCCACCTGGAAAAGGTTCCAAAGGTGAAGCAGCTCCAGGGGGTGCCAAGGTTCACAGCAGAACCTTGGGAGGCTGGGGATGAAGGAGTTTGGTCAGAAACTCTGAAGCCTCTCAGTGGCAGAGCTTCCAGAAGATGCCATCCCCATTTGTGAGGTGTGTGAAGGGAGGTGGTTCCTGGAGAAGGCAGCTAGGGTGAAGGCCTGAGGCTAAAATGGAGGTGGGGCCTTCAGAGGAACCCAAATGCCAGGCCTTTCCTTAGGACCCATACCTCTGACTTCAATGAAGATGGGGCTTCCACACTGAGGTAGGAGGGACCCTAGCCAACAGCTCAGCCAGCAGCTCTGGGAGGAATGTTGCTGGGATGGGGGATAGGGTGCTATGCTGACCTAAAAATGACTTAATTTCCTTCCACTCATAAAGTTTACTGAGTTCCTGCTCTGTTCAGTAAACTGTCCCTGACCCCCCAGATGGTTGCTCAGTTCACGTCCCAAAAGTCCCTCCATTCAGACCGTAGGGAGCACTAGCATTTCCTGAGGAGGGAGGTCTTTCCTGAGACACACGGGGGAAGACAGGGGTAGGGGCACCCCTGACAGTTCCCAGTTCTGGCTGGAGTCCCCAGGGGACAGACATGCAGGCAAGGGAGTAAAGTAGGGGAGAGAGAGGTCAGGGGCAGAGGGCCTCTTCCTGAATGCAAAGTCCACAAGGTTAACCCCTCATTTCCAGAGACTTCCTCCTCCCACCCCCACCCCCACCCCCACATGGCTCAGCACCAGGAAACCGAGAGCCCAGAGACACTTGCGTGCAGCCCTCAGGGTGGCCGGTGCAGGATGCAGGCAGGTGGGGACATAATGTTGATGACAGAGGCCTCAGAGCCCAGGGCTACACTCTGAAAGGAGTAACCTTGCCTCTCTTGGAGAACAAGGTTAGAGGCAGAGCAACCTGGGTCAGCCCCTCAGAGCGCTGGGAGTGGGGTGAGGGGTAAGAACAGAAAGCCCGCCCCTCTGGTGAAGCCCTGTAGGCTGGGGCAGGGGGGCGGAGGGAGGGGAGGGCGTGCCTTCGCCTGGCGGCCAAGCTGCTCCGCGTCGCGGCTTTCCGCGGCTGGGTCCGAGGTCCTGTGACTCGGTTCTCCCCTTGCAAGACCGCACCGCCGCGTGACCCGAGTCGACGGTCGGGACTCCATCGTCGCCCTCTGCCCCTGTCGCCCCCTCAGGCTCTCGAGACCGGCCCCTGCCCACCTGTCCGGCTCGTGCAACATGCGGCCCCTGGGCCTCGATGGTACCTCCCCGCCCTGCCGGCGACCTCTGCTGCGTCTGCTGCTCCTGCTGTCGCTGCTGCCGCCGCTGCCGCCGCCCTTAACGCGCGCCCAGACCGCTCAGGGAACCCCCAGCGCCCCGACTACGCCGGCCACCTCCAGCACCCCAAGTCTGCGGAAGCGCGCGCGGGCTCTGATGCGAGACTTCCCTCTCGTGGACGGGTGCGTAAGTGCGATGTGGGGGCGGGTGGAGACTGAGCCGACCCCATGGCAGGGCTAGAGGTCCTCATGCAGGGCTCCTAAGGAAGCCCCTTCACATCACCCCTGGATTCACTCTCCCATCATCCGTGGGTGCCTTTTCCCTTCCTCTGTCACTCCCTCCCTGGTGGGAACTCCCCAGCCTAGGCCTCGAGGGGTCCTACTATAGTCTGTGACAGTGTGGTGTGGGGGACATCCTCCCCCCCCCCCCCATTGCTGGCCCCATGTCCTGCCTAATCCCAAGGTCTAAGGAGCCCACCCATTTCCCCCTGACTTGACCTTGCCTTGCTCTCCCTCCAGACACAATGACATGCCCCTTGTCCTGAGGCAGTTTTATGGCAACAGGCTACAGGATGTTAATCTGCGCAATTTCAGCCATGGCCAGACCAGCCTGGACAGGCTTAGAGACGGTCTCGTGGGTGCCCAGGTATCACAGGGACACACAGCATGGCTGAGAGGGAGTGTTGGGGCCCCAGAAACCATGAGTTAGTCACATGGAAACTCAGTTATCATAGGGCCCCCCAAAATTCTACAACATGGATGCTGGGGGCTACAGGGGTTGCAGTGAACCAGTTTGGTGGGCATCCGAGTACCACCAAACAAGCAATGCATCACATGTGACCCCATTTGCTGTGTGGGCTGTGGAGGCTATGAGAAGTCCAGGGAGCTCCAACCCCTGGCCTTCCCCCAGTTCTGGTCAGCCTACGTCCCATGCGAGACCCAGGAAAGGGATGCTGTGCGCCTCACCCTGGAGCAGATTGACCTCATTCGCCGCATGTGTGCCTCCTATTCTGAGTTGGAGCTTGTGACCTCAGTTAAAGGTAGGTAGACTGGTGGGGGGTGTTAGGGACTTGATTGAGATACCCCAGCCTCTGAAAGTGATCATCTGACCTACCTGCCCCCAGCTCTGAACAATACACGGAAGTTGGCTTGCCTCATTGGTGTGGAGGGTGGCCACTCGCTGGACAGTAGCCTTTCCGTCTTGCGTACGTTCTATGTGCTGGGTGTGCGCTACCTGACGCTCACTCACACCTGCAACACACCCTGGTGAGCACAGTGCAGATGGTATGCACCCACTGATGCAGTGATCTGCCCAAGATCACACTGGGGCTCAGACCAAGCTTTACCCCTGGGATCTGGCACTGACCCTGGGGGGGTGGGGGGGGGGGGGAGCAGGGGTTTGCAAAGCAAAACTGGATCCCAGTAGGGACTCCCTCCTGCCAGGCCCAGCCCAACTTGGGTCCCTACTCTTGCTCCAGGGGTTGCAGGTATAGAGAGTTCAGTAGGCTCTTGTGGCCAAGTCATGGCCACCATTCAGACTGTCTCCTGGCCATCCTGCAGGGCAGAGAGCTCATCTAAGGGCATCCATCCCTTCTATAGCAGTGTCAGCGGGCTGACCAGCTTTGGTGAGGTGAGGACCCTGATTCCATACCCCGCCCCGCATGAATGTGCATGCCCCACCAGTTCCTACAGATAAATGCACGCACATGTGCACCCCTGACGCCCTTTCCCTAACCTGTCTCTGCAGAAAGTGGTGGTTGAAATGAACCGCTTGGGCATGATGGTAGATTTGTCCCACGTCTCTGACACTGTGGCACGGCGAGCCTTGGAAGTGTCACGGGCACCTGTGATCTTCTCCCACTCAGCTGCCCGGGGTGTGTGCAAGAATGCCAGGAACATTCCTGATGACATCCTGCAGCTTCTGGTGAGAGACTACCCTGACTCTCAAACCTAAAACAAAAGGTTTAAACCAGGAGTCCTTGAACCTGAACCCCTGTTTCCTCAACTTCCTCAAACCCTAGGCTGAACATCTTCTACCCTCACAAACCCACAGTCCACAGCCCGTGGATTCTTGAACCCAGGTGTGGGGGGTTCTAAGTGGTAAATACTCCTCTACTCTATAAGCCCCCCATGGTCAAGACATTTCCACACCAACCAGAGCTGAGACTCCTCCATTCACATAATCCTAGAGTGTAGAAAGGTGAAGTCTCCTCTGACTTCAAAACCAGAGCTGAACACATTCCTCACAGGAGCCTAGAGGCAGGTGGTTGCTCTGGGGGCCAAGCTGATTGTCCATTTGTCCACCCCTGCAGAAGAAGAATGGTGGTATCGTGATGGTGTCTTTGTCAGCGGGGGTGCTGCAGTGCAACCTGTTAGCCAATGTGTCCACTGTGGCAGGTAAGCCCTACCTGGGCTCTCTGAATAGCTCTGATTTGGGCCCGAAGCCTTGGGGGGAGGGCCTCAGAACAGCCCCAGTGGTCTGACTCATTGTTGGCAGTAGACACAGTGCCCAAAAATTCAATGATGGACAGTATAAAGCATCTTGGTGCCATGTGGAACTGAAGATACAGAATTGATACTACAATACTGATGGGTAGAAAGGAGGCAGTCAGACATAGAGCCCAGGTGCTAACCATCTGTGCTTCTCTAGGGCCTCATAAAGCTCCCTGCCCCTGCCTCTGGCCAAGGGATTGGGCAGCCCCTTAAGTCTCTTTGGTCTTTATCAGTTATATTCTTTATCCATCTCTCATCCTCCACACCCATGGAAAGGGGCCCCCATGGTTCTCAAGGAGACTGGAGGCAAGGTGAATCCTGAATGAGAAATGGCCAACTGGGGTCCACTCCAAATCTAAATTCCAGTCTAGAGCCAACTGGAATCTACCTCCTCAAGTTGGCACACTGGGTGCCAAGCCATGAAGGAATTGGCCTCCATAGCCTACAGGCTTCAAGAAGGGGAATCAGTAGAGACCAGTCCCCACCTCACCCCCGTCCTAGAAGCCCCACACTGCTGACCCTTCATCCCCCAGATCACTTTGACTACATCAAGGCAGTCATTGGATCCAAGTTCATTGGGATTGGTGGAGATTATGATGGGGCTAAAGGGTAAGTGCTTCTCTGGGGCTTCTCTGGGGCTAGCTGTGCCACAGTAGGGCCTTGATAGTCACCATGCCCACCACACTGTGATCCTCATGGACTTTAGGCCCACCTGGCATCTTCCCACACACAGAGTGTGTTTCTGTTTGCGACCCATTGGTCCCACCCCTAGGTCATGATCTGCCCACCCTTAGTGCCCCACCCTTAGTTCCAGCAGACCCACTGCCTTTTTTTTTAAGTTTTATTTATTTAAGTAATATCTATACCCAATATGAGGTTCAAACTCATGACCCCGAGATCAAAAGTCACATGCTCTTCCTACTGAGCCAGCCAAGTGCCGCTGACCCACTGCTTCTGAGCAGACTCTTAGCAAGGTCTGGTGTGGACTGACCAACTCCTCTGCCTACAGCTGGGTCTTAAAAAGCTTTCCTTCTAGGGGCGCCTGGGTGGCTCAGACAGTTAAGCGTTCTACTCTTGATTTCAGCTCAAGTCACAATCTCACTCTTTGTGGGTTTGAGCCCTGCATCGGGCTCTGTGCTGATGGTGCGGGGACTGCTTGGGATTCTCTCTCTCTCTCTCTCTCTCTCTCTCTCTCTCTCTTTCTCTTTCTCTTTCTCTCTCTCTCTCTCTTTCTCTCTCTCTCTCTCTTTCTCTCTCTCTCTCTCTTTCTCTCTCTCTCTCTCTCTCTTTCTGTCCCTCTCTCTCTGTCCATGCTCTGTCTCTCTCTTTCTCTCAAAATATATAAATAAACTGAAAAATAAATAAATAAAAGCTTTTCTTCTTTTCATAAATGGAGGAAAACCTTGCATTCCGTGAAAGGCATAGATCCAAAAAGTATAATTTGATGAGTTTTTATGAATATTCAAAGAGGTTGGGAGTTTCCTTCTGCAGGATGAAGAACAGGGGTGAATCACTTACTCTCTCCAAGTATCCATTTCCCGTGTCAGACAAGGGCTGGGATTCAGTAGTCCCTGGACACATAAGCCTGTGGTTTTGAGTCATGAACAAGGAACAGGGCTGAGGTTCCACAGCTGACTGGCTCACGACCATATAGGTTCCCTCAGGGGCTGGAGGACGTGTCCACATACCCAGTTCTGATAGAAGAGTTGCTGAGTCGTGGCTGGAGTGAGGAAGAGCTCCAGGGTGTCCTTCGTGGAAACCTGCTGCGGGTCTTTGGACAGGTGGAACAGGTATGCTGGGCTGGACAAAAGAGTAGCGCAGGGGCCTGAGCAAGTGTGTTGGGGCTTCTGTGTGAGCTGCTGACCACTGACTGCCACCTCCAGGTACGGGAGACAAGCAAGGGGCAAAGCCCCTTGGAGGATGAATTCCCGGATGAGCAGCTGGGCAGTTCTTGCCGCTCTGTTCTCTCACGTCTGCCTCAGACATGGTGTCTGGCTCGAGACCAGAAACTAACTGAGACTTCGGCACATTGGGCACCTAAGTGTTCACCTAAACAGTTATTGTCAAAATCTTCCCCCAACGTGGCCCCAAGCCTCACAGTTATTGCTGCCTTTTCAGTCCTCATTCTGTGGCTCTGGTGACTCAGTTAATCCTACCAGATGTTACTATGGCAGTTGCAGATACCCCACATTGCCCTCCCCCACCCCCACCCCCACCCCCATCATGCAGACAGGCACATTTCCTGAAAATAAATGTTTTACACATGGAAACAGGCATGAGTGTCCTTCTCTGTGGCGGGGTCTGGTGGTGCCAGCTCCCAATTCTGGTAGTTGGTCGAGGAACCTGCAGTTCAGCCACCATTTACTCTAGTAACACCTGAGTCTCACTAGCATGGCCTGAGAAGGCCCAGATGGTTGGGCTCAGCACTAGAAGAAGACAATGAGTAGCTCTGGCTGTGGGAGAGTGGACCTTCCTCTGGGATGCCTCTCAATAGCTCACCTCAGTCCACATCCTGACCCACTGACCACCACCTGGGGATCTTGAAGGGAACTCTGGTTCATATTCCCAAGAAAGGAACCTGCCTGGATCACAAATGATCTTTGTTCCTGTTTGGATAGAGCCCAGAATGCCAGGCTACAGGATAGTACATGGGCTTCCAATGACTGAATTTCCCTGGATATAGATCCACTCCTTGCCCTGCCCTTCAGGGACTTCCTTTCTGAGAGGCACAAGCTACTTAGACAACCACACTATCTTACCCCCAGGCAATTAATGGCAATAGCAACTCTGTTAATTATAGCCAAAATTAAGAGTTAATACTCATGGCAACAGCTAATAATAATAAATAACATGATAATAGATAATGGCTAATAAAAATAATAGTTAATACTAATAGCCTATGCATACCCCATGACTGAGCAGTTTTGCCCCAGGTATATATCGCAACGGGAATGCATACATAGGTTTTCCAAAAGGCATACAAAATAATATTTAAAGCAGTGCTGCTCATAATAGCCCCAAACTGTGTACTTTAAAGTTAGACTGCAAGAAGACAAAGACAGGAGATTGTCTTAAAAACAGTCATATTTTTAAAAAGTCATATTAATTTGAGGAACATCAATAAAACTGACAAATGAGTTTTAATGGAAATAATAGAAATCCATACACAGTGGAATATCTTTAGCCTGATGAATGAAAGTAACTACCAATGTTCCATTCTATGCACAGTGAAAATATTCTTCAAAAATGAAGGGAAAGTAATACATTTTCAGACCAATAAAAGCACAGTGAGAAATTGAAGATATACAAATCATGAGGCACCTGGGTGGCTCAGTCAGTTAAGCATCTGACTTCACCTGAGGTCATAATCTCATGGTTTGTGAGTTTGAGCCCCGAGTCAGGCGCTGCGCTGACAGTTTAGAGTCTGCTTCGGACTCTGTCTCCCCCCCACCCCCTCTCTGCACCTCCCCTGTTTATGCTTTCTCTCTCTCAAAAATAAACATTTTTTTAAAAAACATATAGGAACACATTTTTCCTTTTGCCTCAGCCTCCAAATTGGCTGTACTCTGCAGCGTACTCAGAAAGTTCCAATAGTGTTTTCTATTCATTTTACCTATTCCCTCTTTTCTTGACTTCTTTTGGGCGGATTAAGTAGCACTCTGAGATGGCCTTAGTCCCTTTACAGACCCTTTCAGGGGGAGCTGATCCAGCTCACTGTCCATTTAGGGGAAAAATGGGAAAAGGTGGTAGAAGATAGAAGCTTACAGCAGGGCCCTGTGTTGCTAGGGAGCAGACCTCTAAGGACAGGGCCCTGTGAGGTGGTGCAAGTGTTCTAAACGTGAGCTGGCAAGGCTACTCGATGACAGCCAGAAGTTGCAGACTGCAGCCAACTGTCACTGTTGGAACAGGAAAACCTCTTTCAGTTTGCTCTGTTGCCCCTATTGACAGAATGTAACAGGAAACCAGCTAGGCTTCTAGGAAATGTGGTTTTGAGAGTTGAGCACCAGGGGCACCTGGGTGGCTCAGTCAGTTAAGTGTTGGACTCTTGATTTCAGCTTAGGTCATGATCTCACAGTTGGTTCTCATGGGTTTGAGCCCGGACTTGGGCTCTACACTGACAGTGAGGAGCCTGCTTGGGATTCTGTCTTTCTCTCTCTCTGCCCCTCTCTTGCCCAATCTCTCTCGCTCTCTCTCAAAAATAAATAAGCATTAAAAAAAATAGGGGTGTCTGGGTGTCTCAGTCAGTTAAGCATCTGACTCTTGATTTCGGCTCAGGTCCTGATCTCACGGTTGGTGAGTTTGAGCCCCACATAGGGCTCTACACTAACAGCACAGAGTCTGCTTGGGATCCTCTCTGTCCCTCTCCCGCTTGTGCGTGCTTTCTCTTTCTCTCAAAATAAATAAATAAACTTTAAAAATATAATTAAGGGACACCTGGGTGGCTCAGTTGGTTGTCTGACTTCAGCTCACGTCATGATCTCATGGTTCAAGAGTTTGAGCCCCACGTTGGGTTCTCTGCTGTCAGCACAGAGCCTGCTTTGGATCCTCTGTCCCCTTTCTCACTGCCCCTCCACCGCTCACTCTCTCTCTCTCCCTCCCTCTCTCTCTTTCTCTCAATAAATAAGTAAACTTTAAAAATATATTTAAAAAATAGGAAGAGTTTGAGCCCCAGCCTCACAGAGCTGAGAACAGAAGACTGCATCTGGAGTTGAGAGACAATTGCTTAATAACCAGAATTGCTGCAGACCTGGAGTAGAAGGCCCTAATTCCAATTCATTCTTTCTCCTAGGTACATTTTTTTGTGTTCCAACTCAAAACTAAGTGTTCATCAGGATTCTCCTTATTTTGGTGGACCCTGGACACTAATCTCTGCCTCTTTAGAGCACCACACCCCTAGTAGAAGAACTAGCCCAAAAGTTGGGCTCATCTCTAGGTTTCCACTTTCCTTGGATCCTCATCAAGTAATTTTGTAATATCTTGTTTAACTTTTTGATGTCTTCAGGAAGATCCTTTTTATATTTTGCCCAACATTTCCAGTTATCAGGAAGAATATTACTCTGATTTACTTAGTCAACCAAAATCAGACATGTGAAATGGTGTTTATTTATTAATTCAATAACATTAAAAATCAATCATAGGGGCAGTTGGGTGGCTTAGTTGATTGAGCATCCAACTTCAGCTCAGGTCATGATTTCTCAGTTCATGGGTTCGAGTCCCACATCGGGCTCTGTGCTGACAGCTCAGAGCCTGGAGCCTGTTTCGGATTCTGTGTCTCCCTCTCTCTCTACCTCTCTCCCCCCACCCAAAAATAAATAAACATTTAAAATAAATAAATAAATAATAAATAAACTTAAAAAATCAATTATAAACATTATGTTCCCTACTTTCACCTAAGACTATTACAGGAAACAGCTGTATGTGCAGTACTTCTGAACTTTTGATAAAGTTTTGAATTAACAAATTCATCATTCACTATATTGTTTATATAACTTAAATGAAGACCTCCCCTGGCAAGTCAGCTTGGTATATGAGACCAGAATAAACATTCCCTCTCTTTCTCCCTCTCTTCTGAGATAGCCAAAGCTGAAGGCAGCAGGGTCAGACTTAGTCCTTAACCACTAGGCATGAGAAGGGAGCAGTGATGGACAGGAGGCAGTAGTGGCCAGAGGTCAAGGCCCTTTTTCTGGCACCCAAAAGGGGAGGCCCACCTATCAGGGAGCCTAGGTGGGAGAACAGCTGACAGACACAGATACAGAAGGGGGCAATTCATATTTTAGTCTGTGTTATAGACCCCTTTCAGCCTGGTAGGACCTCATGCAGGCCCAGGAGGCCCAGACGCCACCCAGGTGCAGTTCTGAGATCAGTTTCCCCTGTGTCAGGGCTTTTTTTCTGCAGAAAACAATGAATTATACCGCTCAAGCCTCCAGCCATCCTGGAAACCGCCTTACCTTGAAGGAGGATTTCTGCCCCACATGAAGTCATGTCAGACCAAGTCCCCTCATGTTCTTAGCAGTAAGAATTTTTGTCCCACTGTTCTACACCTTTGAGGACCTTCCAGCTCCTCCCTTACAGACAGCCATCCTGTCGGAACTAGACCTTTGCTTGAGCTATTGGCCAACTTGGGATGCCCTCTCCACCTCCCTGCCCAATGCAGACCCCATCCTTTCCAGGCTCAGCTGCTGTGGTGCCTCCACTAATCTCTTACCAAACGAGCCAGCCCTCACCAGCACTACCCACAAAATCCCTCAGCCAGGATGACCATATTACAGAAAAACATGTGACATAAATTGACCAGGGAGTAATTTACCCCCTTTCCAAGATGGCTATAGTTAATTAATGTTTAGAATCTAGAGTCTTTTTTTTTTAATTTTTTAATGTTTATTTTTGAGACACAGAGAGAGTAGGGGAGGGACAGAGAGAGAGGGAGACACAGAATCCGAAGCAGGCTCCAGGCTCTGCACTGTCAGCACAGAGCCCGACACAGGGCTTGAACCCACAAACCATGAGATAATGACCTGAGCTGAAGTCATACGTTTAACCAACTAAGCCATCCAGGAGCCCCTAGAATCTAGAGTCTTTTTTGTGTGTGCCCATATATTAACAAATGTACAGATGCAAATTTCAATACTAGTTACTAAAACAAAATGGTTTCCCATAATATTATTCTTTTTTAATTTTTTTAATATTTTTAAAAATGTTTATTTATTTTTGAGAGACAGGGAGAGACAGAGCACGAGTGGGACAGGG
Source organism: Panthera onca (assembly GCF_046562875.1). Lineage (NCBI taxonomy): Eukaryota > Metazoa > Chordata > Mammalia > Carnivora > Felidae > Panthera > Panthera onca. Next base: position 43,134,096 of record NC_138353.1, on the reverse strand, counting down.
GCAGAGAGAGAGAGGGAGACACAGAATACCAAGCAGGCTCCAGGCTCCAAGCTGTCAACACAGAGCGAGACGCGGGGCTCGAACTCACGAACCGTGAGATCATGACCTGAGCCGAAGTCGGACGCTCAACCGACTGAGCCACCCAGGCGCCCCTCCCATATTATTCTTAAATTTCATTTTTATTAAAAAATGTACAGGGGCACCTGGGTGGCTCAGTCGGTTGAGCGTCATGCTCAATTTCCGCTCAGGTCAGGATGTCATGGGATCCAGCCCGGGTTAGGCCCTGCCCTGAGCACGGAGCCTGCTTGGGATCTCTCCCTCTCTCTTTGCCGCTCTCCCACTCGCGTGCTCTTGCGCGGCAGAAGCTGGTCTGGCCCCCTGGGGCGCCCTCTAGTTGAGGGTGGAGGTCTGTGTCGCCCCCTCTGGCCACGCTGCGCAGCTGCGTCGCGGATCCCTGCTCGTCTGGAGAAGCATTCTGCCTGCAGCCCCTCCTCACGACCGGTCACGTAAATCCGGTCGGGACCCCACCGTCGCCCTCTGCCCCTCGCGCCCCTCCTCTCGAGACCGGCCACTGCCTGCCCGGCCGACCCTGCGCAACATGAGGCCCCTGGGCCACGAGGGCCCCCACGCGCTTCGCTGGCGACCTCTGCTGCGTCTGCTGCTCCTGCTGTCTCTGCTGCAGAGGGCGGTAACCCGTGCCCAGACCACTCCTGGCACCCCCAGCGACCCGACCACACCCGGAGCCCCCAGCAATCCGACCACGGCCTTCTCTAGTTCCCCTACCACGCCGCTTACCTCCAGCACACCAAGTCTGAGGAAGCGCGCGCGCGCCCTGATGCGGGACTTCCCTCTCGTGGACGGGTGAGCAGGGGCAGTGCGGGGGCAGGTGGAGACTGAGGCCACACCTGGGTAGGGGAAGGGGTCCTCAGCGTGCAGGGCTAGTGAGGAGGCTTCCTCACACCACCCCTGGATGAACTCTCTCCTCCATCAGCCAGGTCCCCTCCCCCCACTACCCTGTTCCTGGTGTACACTACAGGCCCCCACCCCTCCCCAAAGCTGCACCTCAGGAATTTTTCCATATTGTCTGTGTGAGGTGGGGGGGGGGGGGGGGGAGGGGGGAGAGGGAGGGGGACAGGACATGCCCAGGTACTTTGACATGCCCTGTCTGACCTGAGTCCATGTTCTCCACTCTACCTTTGTCCTGATGCCCCCAGCCACAACCACTTGCCCCTGCTCCTGAGACAGCTTTTCCAGAACAGGCTACAAGATGTTAACCTGCGCAATTTCAGTTATGGCCAGACCAGCTTGGACAAGCTCAGGGATGGCCTCGTGGGTGCCCAGGTACTACAGGGATACACAGGGTGCCACGACATGGCTGCTGGGGAATGTCGGGGGCCACAGAAACCTGGGTAGGCAGGCCTCTCAGTGATTAGAATCGTAGAACACACAATGTGTCATCGCATGACTGCTGGGAATGTGGGGGCTCTGGAGGCCAAGACAGGCCAACCACATGGGTACCCAGGTTCTGTGGAGACACACAGAAAGTGACCAGAAAATCCCTGGTGAGTGTGGGGTTAGAGTTAGAGCCACAAAGGATATAGTGGATTGGCCTTGGGGCATTCACATAGCACATGGACAAACAGCAGACAATGATATTTCACAGTCCACAGTTTGGCTGCTGGCAGCAAGCTTAATAGGCATCAGGATACCATAGGGTCATGTAGTGTTTCGTTCTGGGCCAATGACCCAAATGAGCACCTTGGGGGCTGAGAAGGAGTGGCAGGCCAAGGACATTGGAGACCACTCTAATCTCATTCTGGACCCCCGGGGCCTACCTCTAGTTCTGGTCAGCCCAAGCCCCATGCCAGACACAGGACCAGGATGCTGTGCGCCTCACACTGGAGCAGATTGACCTCATTCGTCGCATGTGTGCCTCCTACTCTGAACTGGAGCTTGTGACCTCAGCCAAAGGTGGGCTGGCAAATGGGGAGATAGTTAGGGGCTCACTCTGATGGTTCTGGCCCTGGGCCCTGACCACTTGATTATCCATCCTCTTCTAGGTCTGAACAGCACTCAAAAGCTGGCCTGCCTCATTGGTGTGGAGGGTGGTCACTCACTGGACAGCAGCCTTTCTGTGCTGCGCAGTTTTTACCTGCTGGGAGTGCGCTTCCTGACACTTACCTTCACCTGCAACACGGCCTGGTGAGCATAGTGCCTAGCCACGGTGAAATGGTAGATGACATGGTGGGGCAACTGCCAGACAGGTGAGGACAGAGGGATCCACAAAAGGAGGCTGGACTCTCAACAGGTCCTTCACACTCCCAGAAAGCAGCTGGCCCAGGTCCTTACTCTATTCCAGGGGTAGCGGGGGAGGGGGGGGGGGAGAGGGGGTGTGGATAGACAAACAGAGGGACTGCAGAGCCCCCAGGCTCTGATGCCCAGGATGTTGCCTTTGAGACTGCCTTCTTCTGGCTGTCCCACAGGGCAGAAAGTTCCACCAAGTTTAAACACCACTTCTACACCAACGTCAGTGGGTTGACAAGCTTTGGTGAGGTGAGGATTCCTGTTCCATACCCTACCCCACCCATTCTCCACCTACAGATAGTGTACACGTGTGTGCATCCTTGACATCTCCCCCACCTCAAAAAACAAACTGTCTTTGCAGAAGGTGGTAGGGGAAATGAACCGCCTGGGCATGATGGTGGACTTGTCCTATGCGTCAGACACCTTGGTGCGGCAGGCACTGAAGGTGTCTAGGGCTCCCGTGATCTTCTCCCACTCAGCTTCCAGGGCTGTGTGCGACAATTTGCTGAATGTTCCTGATGACATTCTGCAACTTCTGGTGAGCAGCTACCTCAGCCCTCACACCCAGAGCTAGGCGCGTTTCATGCAAACATTCTTGACCTTGAACAAAGCTACCAGTCCAGACCTCACCCTTGGACCCATGGCTGGTTAACCTTCCCCATCTCTGAAAATTGAGGCCAAATCAGCTCCACTCAGGCGCCCATAAACCCAGAGCTGAAACCCCTTCCAGCCCCTGAAGCCAGGACTGAGCACTGTCCTACTAGGCCCCCAGGGCACAGAGCAGGCCATCAGGCTTGAAGAGCCAAACTGAGGGGGCTGAGTGTTCATTTCTTTATCCTTCTAGAAGAAGAATGGTGGCATTGTGATGGTGACGCTGTCCATGGGGGTGCTACAGTGCGACCTGTTGGCTAATGTGTCCACCGTGGCAGGTGAGCCTCGCTTCAACTTCTTGTGCAGTTTGAGCCTGTGGCCATGGGGCCTTCAGGACAGCTCCAGCAGTGTAGCACACCTGTTGGGCAATGGGCAGACCTCTGACAACCCAGGAGAGGAGACATGGCTCTTCGCTGCCACCCAGATCTGGGGCCACAGTCAATGTTGATGGGTTTGGGGGAAGCAGCTGCCCCTGCCTCTGAATGTCTTTTGCTGTCACCTCTCTGGACAGGACAGATGGGTTCTCAAGGAACCCAGAGGCAGGGTGGCTTCTGGGCAGAAAAAATTCTAAAGAGACACAGTTCAGCCTGTAGTCACTTCAGAACTCACAATGGGCTGGGAGCTCCATGAAGTCAGCTGCCATGGCCTGGAGTGTTGTGGGCAGGAGAACTGGTCAGGACTGAGTTTCCCCAGACCAGGGCTGGTCCCAGGGCCTGACTCCAGTGTAGTGCTGCTCACACTAACCCCTGCCACCTAGATCACTTTGACCACATCAGAGCTGTCATTGGATCAGAGTTCATCGGGATTGGCGGGAATTATGATGGGTCTGGTCGGTGAGTATTTCCCTGGGGTTTGTCTTGAGCAGGGCACAGCAGGGAGTCCTTTAGTCTCTCCATTCCATGGTCCTCCTACCCTTCAGACCTCATCTACAGGCTCTGGTTTTCCAGCTCACTTGACGTCTCTCCACTCCCAGGGGCTGATTCCTGGGCTCTCCCTGTCCCTCCTGTGGCCTGGTGGACCCACTGCCACTCCAGATCGTCACATTAATTAAGTATTCCCCGACACCCCACCCCAGCAGAGCCCGTTTGCCTAGCACCTGCTGCAGTCCCAGCTCAGCAGATCTGTTGTAGGCCAGCCATCTGCTCAGGGGGTAGACACCACAGAAGCTCTGTCTTCAAGGAGCTTCCAAAGTGACATTCAGTAGCCTGGAGAATATGGCCTTCAATTTCACATGTGTGATTGGGGCTGGTGGGACACTGGGCCCTAGACCAGGATCAGGGCTCAGGTTCCACAGCTGGTGGCCCATGGCCACACAGGTTCCCTCAGGGACTAGAGGACGTGTCCAAATACCCAGTACTGATAGAGGAGTTGCTGAGTCGTGGCTGGAGTGAGGAAGAGCTCCAGGGTGTCCTTCGTGGAAACCTGCTGCGGGTCTTCAGACACGTGGAACAGGTATGCTGGGTTGGGCAAAAGGATGGTGCAGTGGTTAGAGTGGGTGAGAGAGGAGCTATGGGAGCCACTAACTGCTGACTCCCACCCCCAGGTGAGAGAGGAGAACAATGGACAGAACCCTGTGGAGGATGAGTTTCCAGACAGGCAGGTGGTCAGGTCTTGCCACTCCCACCTCCTATCTCAGCTTCAGAGTGAACACCTCGCCACACACCTGGAGGTGACCGAGTGGCCAACCAGTCAGGTCCTCCGGAGGCCCTCAAAAGCTTCCCCATACTTTGTTCTAAGTTTCTTGTTTGCTGCTACCTTCTCAGCCCTCATCCTGTAGTTCTGGTGAGCTGGCCAGTCTCCCAGAGGTCTCTGTGGCAAAGTCTCACAAAGTCCCCTTCCTAGTCATCCAGGCACAAGTGTATGCTGAGAATAAACATTTTGGGTATGGAGCCAAATGTGAAAGTCCTTCCTTCTCCCTGGGGAGCAGGGGAGTGGGGTCTGGTGGGCTCTTGGTTGGTGAGGGGTCTTGTAGGTCTCACCTCAGTTTCTCAAGTGAGTGGCCTCCAACTTTGTCTCTTTTGGGAAGGGCAGAGGCATCTTACCATGTTATTATGATAAAAGCCTGAGCCCACCAAAGAGCACAAAGAAATCTAGTTCAAGTGTGGTATCTATCCCATCATGGAGTGTAACAATGGGTGGGTTACCAGTCTCTGAAAGGTTTACGTTTGTTTGTTTGTTTGTTTGTTTGTTTGTTTGTTTGTTTTTAAGAAGCTGAACCTAGAGGGTGCCTGGGTAACTCAGTGGGCTAAGTGTCAGACTTGATTTTGGCTCAGGTCATGATCTTGTGGTTTATAGGTTCAAGCCCCACATCAGGCTCCACATGAGGAGTCTGCTTGGGATTCTCTCCCTCCCTCCCTCTCTCCTTGCCCCTTCCTCTCTCTCTCTGTCTCTCTCTCATGCCCCTTCCCCCCTTTCAAAAATAAATTAATTTTTTAAAAATTTAAAAAGAGTGAAAGAGCAAGCCAAAGAGTAAATTTTCAACGTATATAATTGACGAAAGGCATATATCCAGAGGCAGACAACCCCATATAAAAATGGAGAAGATATTTGAATAGGAACTTTACAAGAATGGATATTAAATTGGCCAATAAGATGAAAAGATAGTCAACCTTATTAGCCATTAAAGAAATGCAAAATAAAACTCATAGTAACGACAACTAAAATTTAACAGGTGAACAATACCAAGTGTTAGCAATGATATGGAGCAAGGAGCATACCCTGCTGGTGGCTGATTCAACTGATAAACACTGCTTTGGAAGACAGTTTGATATTTTTTTTTTTTTACTAAAGTTGAAGACATATACCCAAGGACAGTTACACACAACGTGCAAGAATCTCTCAAAGTAATGTTGAGTGAAAGGAGCCAGTACAAAATAATATATATTATGTCATTCCATTTATATAAAGTACAAGCAAAACTGATCTATACCGTTACAGTCAGTTTTCGGGGAGGTATTGCCTGGAAGGGGGCATGAAGAAGAGCTTCTGGGTTTCTGGTAAAGTGCTGTATCTTGGGTCCTGGTTGCATGGGCGTGTTCATTTTGTGAACATTTCAGCATGCTGTATACACTTATGTGAACTTTTCTGTATGGATATTTTTTTCTCAATGAAAAGTTTTTTAAAAAACTGGGGCCCCTGGATGGCCCCTGGTAGAGCAGGCAACTCTTGATCTTGGGGTTGGAGTAGAGCCTTCTGAAAAAACAAAACAAAACCCAGAAAAGACTAAACTTAATGTTCAGGGATGCATGATCAGGTTGAGACTTTAAATAAGGAAACAAGAGGGCACCTGGGGGTTCAGTCATTAAGCTCTGACTTCAGTTCAGGTCATGATGTCATGATTCAGGAGTTTGAGTCCCACATTGGGTGAGCTTGAGCCTTGCTTCCAGTAAAACACAAGCCCTGCTTCTCCCTCCCTCCCTCTCTCTCTCTCTGTCTCCCCCACTGCCTCTCCTGGGATTCTCTCTCTATCTCTGCCCCTTACTCACTCGCACCCTCCCTCTCATAAATAAATAAATAAATAAGAAAACAAGAAGTGGTATCATCAAACTCAGATACTTAGAAAATGCCTGACTTACACAATGTTATGTGTCAATTGCATCTCCATTTAAAAAAACAAAGACTAAAAAAAAAAAAAAAAAAAGTGTCTGTGGTTGGTGGGGAGAGATGGGGTGGCAATTGGAGGAGGCATTAAGGAACTTCTGGAGTTCTGGCAATGTCCATACCTTGCCTGGGATGGTGGTTATTTAGGGGTGCACTTTGTGGTAATACACTGAGCTGCCAGGTGGGCTGAAGAGTCAGCTCCCCAACTTCTGTCCTCACACTCCCATTCCCCAATTCTGTTCTCCCAGCAATCACTCAGCACTTTTAACTGTTGATATTTACTGGTATTTTCCTCCATATTTCTAAATAATGTATTTAATTGCCAGCTGTTTATTTGTTTTCAGTTTATTTATTTGAGAGAGAGAGAGAGACAGAGCATGCACATGAGCAGAGGAGGGGGAAAGAGGGAGAATCCCAAGCAAGCTCTGTGCCCAACAGAAGAGCCCAACGTGGGTGGGGGCTCAAACCCACAAACTGCAAACGCATCACCTAAGCCAAAACCAAGAGTCGAACAGGCTCAACTAACTGAGCCACGCAGTCATCCCAAATGCCAGCTCTTTAGACATACATTTTAGATACTATTTATTGACTCAGTAATTTGAAAAGTGAGGATTTTGTTTTTATTTTCTTAACCCTTTTTAAAGTTTATTTTGAGAGAGAGATCATGGAGGAGAGTCAGAGAGAGAAGGAAAGGGAGAATCCCAAGCAGGCTTCACACTGTCAGCATGGAGCCCAATGTGGAGCTCGAACCCACGAACCATGAGGTCATGACCTGAGCTGAAACCTAGAGTCAAGACGCTTAACCTACTGAGCCACCCAGGTGCCCCCCAAAATGAGGACTTATAGCTCTCACTCCCCCTCTCTCCTCCTATCATCCTCTAAATATTAGAATTATTTGGTTAATTACATCTTGGATTTTTTGTTTGTTTTTAAACAAGTTTACTGAGATAAAATTGATATACCACACAATTCACCCATTTGAAGTGTACAGTTCAAGGGCACCTGGGTGGCTCAGTCAGTTAAGTGTCCAACTCTTGGTTTCAGCTCAGGTCATAATATCACAGCTCATGGATTCAAGCCCCGCACTGGCTCTGCACTGCATGGAATTCTTTCTCTCTCCCTCTCTCTCTGTCCCTCCCCTGCTCACATGATCTCTCTATTTCTCTCTCAAAATAAGTAAATAAAATTAAAAAAATAAAGTGTACAGTTCAGTGGTTTTCGTATATCACATTATTTTTTTAATTGTAAAAGATATGTAATAATTTGCCATTTTAACCATCTTCAAGTGCACAAACCAGTGGGCTTAAAAACACTCACAAATGTTGAACAAACATCATGGTATTTCCAAAACTTGGTCATTATCTCAAACAATGTAATGTAATTATTAAGCAATACCTTCCCGTTTCCCCTCACCTCAGCCCCTGGTAACCTCTATTCTTTTTTCAGTCTCTATGAATTTGTCTATTCTAGATAACTTATATACAGCATTTGTCCTTTTGCATCCAGCTTATTTCATTTAACAAAATGTCTTCAAGGTTCATCTACCTTGTAGCATATATCAGACTTTATTCCTTTTTATGGCTGAATAATATTCCATTGTAGGTATAGATCACAGTTTGTTATCTATACATCTGGTGATGAAAACCAAGGTTGCTTCCACCTTTCAGATGCACAATGAACACTGGTATACAGATACCTGTTCAAGTCCCTGCTTTCAATTCCTTTGTTTTTTGGGTTTTTTTTTTTTTTTAAGTTTCTTTCTTTATTTTTGAGAGAGAGAGAGAGAGGGAGGGAGTGCAAGTGAGCAGGGGAGGGGAAGAGAGAGAGAGGAGGACAGAGAATCTGAAGTGTGCTCTGAGATGACCACGAAGAGCCTGATATGGAGCTCGAACTCACGAACCATGAGATCATGACCTGAGCCAAAGTCAAATGCTTAAACAACTGAGCCACCCAAGCACCCCTGTGTCTGGCTTCTTACATTTAGTGTGTTTTCAAGGTTTGTTCATGCTGTAGATTTTCTCCATTTTTTATTTTACTCTTTTTCTGGGGTTCCTGTTGTGCAGATATCCTATTTCCATCCTCCATCTTTGTTTTCCCTTTCATTGTTTTCTCTTTCTTCTTTTGGGACGATTGCTTAATTTGGTCTTTCCAATTTATTAATTCATTCTGAATTACAAATTTTTTTTCAAATATTATTATGGTAACTTTAATACATGGTCCCATATTTCTTTGATACTTCTCCCATCCAGAGATGGGTTCAGTGCCTCCCCACCCTCTCTTGAATCTGGGCTTGGTTATTGCTTGAGCAGTAAAATACAGCAGAAATGATGTTGGGCCTGTTTCCAGGCCAAGACCTAGAGAAACTGTCAGTTTCTACTCCCTGCTTCTTGGGGTGCTTATTCATGAACTGCAGCCACTATACCATGAGGAAACCAAGCAGCCCGTGGAGAGGTACACATGTTGGGTACCCAATCCCCTGATCCACAGCCCCACTGAGCTCTTAGCCTACAGCCAGTAACAACTTGCTAGCTGTGTGAATGAGTCATCATGGAAATGGATCTTCTGGTTCCAGCTGATGCCATGTAGAGTAGAGCGGAACTTTACTCAGCCAGCAGGTTTGTGAACAAATGTTTTTGTTGATTGTTATTTTATTTTTTTTTAAAAAATTTTTAACGTTTTTTTAAATTTATTTTTGAGAAAGAGAGAGACAGAGCATGAACGGGGGAGGGGCAGAGAGAGAGGGAGACACAGAATCAGAAGCAGGCTCCAGGCTCTGAGCCATTAGCCCAGAGCCCGATGTGGGGCTCGAACTCACGGACCGCGAGATCGTGACCTGAGCCAAAGTCGGAAGCCCAACCGACTGAGCTACCCAGGCGCCCCGTGTTGATTGTTATTTTAAACCATTGTTATTTTGGGGTAATTTGTTATGTAGCAATAGACCCCTGGAACAATTATATTTTTTCATATCTGGCATTCCTTCTTGAGCTTTTCAATATTTTCTGGTTTTGTATTGCTAATATTTTACCTTATCTTTTTGTAATGTTTATTAAGCTAATTTGGAATTTTTGTTGCATGTGTTCTAATAATTTTCCTGATAGATGTATTCTTTATATATATATTATATATATGCATATACTATATATACATATATATAATATATATTATATATATTATATATATACGTATATATTATATATATTATATATACGTATATATATAATATATATATATAGTTTTGGCAGTTTAAGTGTTCTTTTTTTAATTTTTTTAACATTTATTATTTATTTTTGAGAGAGAGAGACAGAGCACAAGTGAGGGAGGAACAGAGAGAGGGAGACACAGAATCCGAAGCAGGCTCCAGACTCTGAGCTGTCAGAACAGAGTCTGACACGGGGCTTGAACCCATGAACTGTGAGATTATGACCTGAGCTGAAGTCAGACACTTAGCCAACTGAGCCACCCAGGCGCCCCTAAATGTGTTCTTTACATGTGAATAGGCAATTGATTTTTTAAAAATGTTTATTTATTTATTTTGAGACGGAGAGCACACAAGAGAGAGTGGAAGCCGGAGAGGGGCAGAGGGAGAGGGAGAGAGAGAATCCCAAGCAGGCTCTGAACTGTCAGTGAAGAGCCTGATGTGGGGATCCATCCCATGACCATGAGATCATGACCTGAACCGAAACCAATAGTCATCACTTAATTGACTGAGCCATGCAGGCATCCCATAGTTCTCTTTTGAAGTGTCTGTGCCCCTCAAATATTTTTCTTTTTGCCTGCATGTACCCTGATGTTACAATCTACTTGGTCAGTCAGTAGTAACCGGGGGAAGTTGTATCCTAGCCACAAGCTCTCTCAGAGTCTAAGGTTGTCAGTTGGGCTGCAGTGACCTATCTCCTTCACACAGTACCTGACCCCACCCCTGAGGTGAGGCTGCATGTGAGGGTGCAGTGGGAGCTTTAGGAACTTTTGCAGAGCATTAGGGAAGATGGGAAGGAGGGGGCACTTATTCATTCTTTATTCAAAAGATGTGTTGGGACAAGGGACTGAGAATACCAAGGCAGCAATACCGAAAAGGTCCTGTCCCTGTGAAGTCTACAGTCTAGTGGGCATGAAAAATGTTAATCAAAGATCCCCACCAACACATTTCCCCCTGCAGTGGGGACTGTGAAGGAAAAGTGCTTAAGGACAGCCCAATCCAGTGGAGGATGAGGTGGGGTGGATGGATGTGGGTCAGGGAAGTCTTTGGGGGAGGAGGTGGTACTCCAGGATGAGACCTACCCTAATAGCAAGGAGCTTGGTTAGTGAGGGTGGGGGCAGAGGGTAGAAAGGCACTCTGTCAGAGTGAAGAACAGGTAATGCGCGGAAAGATGAGTTTGGGGAAGTGAAAGAGGCCAGAAGGCTGGAACTCCTTCTGTTGGAGGAGCCACTTGGAACAGGGCCTTGTGGGCCAAGAGAAGAACATGGGCGTTCTCTTCAGAAGAGGTGCCGCTACCATGAGCAGTGGGAGAGAACGGGGAGTCCATTTGGAAGGCTGCTACTGTGGACAGCTGAAGGTGGCGTGAAGGACAGGAGGTCAAGTCAACAGGCCCTGGCCGGGTGACTGTGGGGTAAGTGTCAGAATGGTGGTCAGCTTGGAAGTCCTCCTACAGGACCCAGTGACTTTCCTCATTCCATCCCAGAACTAAGGCTGAGAGGAGACAGTAGTCAGAGTCTGAGTTCTGTTGGGAGATACCACTGATTCTTCCGCTATGTTCTAAAGCTCTCTGAGCCATAAAAGAGAGGGAAAAAAGCAGATAAACAAGTCAGATGGGCTTGGGAGTTTTCTGATAGAGAAAGAAATAACTGAAAGGATAGCCTAGAGAGATAAAGGATGTTAAAGTAAAGCCAATGAGGATAAGTTATCTGAAGCAGGGGAGTGAAAAGTGAAAGAAAAGTTAAGAGTGAATAAGTAAACGACTTGGTAAAGGAATCCCCAGGAGGTGAGACAGTAAAAGAAAATTAAGATGAAAGAACTTGGCTAAAGAACATAGTGTAGTGTTCCAAAGGGGCAAACGGGCCACCGAGGAGGCGGGTGGGTGTCCTTCCCACCAAGGAGGCAGCAGCTTCTGGGGAAGGGGCATGAAATTCCCAGCCACCTTCAGGGAGAGAGTGCAGTGAGGGGCACGGGAAAGGGACGGCATCTTCAAGGGGGTTCGGTTTACAGGGACATGGAGGACAGGTGGGAGACAGAGATCATGGAAATGGGGAGGGAATACCTTGGAATGGCAGGAGGCCCTGGGCAAGACTGGGATGGTCTGTGTGGTCCTGCGCGCCGGTCCTGCCTCCTCTTTCCCGTCCCTAAGTAACAGAAATGTCGCTGGATGCTTGCTAGGGCAAGCATCTTGCAGAGAGTGCAGAGCCAGTGCACCCAGCGCCCTATCTCACGGAGCACATTTCACCATTTTACAAGTATTGCATCCGAAGCTCAGAGAGGGCGGCCCCTAACCCAGGGTCACACAGGAACCGGGCTCTACCCAGGGCGTGGAGCAGCCAGCAGCACTGCCCCCGTGGGGGGGGGGGGGGGGGGGTGTTGCTTCGCGACCCCTAGACCCCCCTCGGGGAGGAGCCGGCCAGAGCCCCTCCTGCTCCCCGCCCCCGAGGGGCGGCCCGGGGGGCGGGCGGAGGAAGTGAGCGCAGCGGGGAGGAATGCGAGCGGGCGGGGCGCGGCGGCCGGGAGCGGCGGGGACTGCCCGGCAGGCAGCCGCGGCGGCGGGGCCGAGCGCGCGCGATGCCTCACTTCACCGTGGTGCCGGTGGACGGGCCGAGGCGCGGCGACTATGACAACCTCGAGGGTCTCAGTTGGGTGGACTACGGGGAGCGCGCGGAGCGGGAGGACTCGGACGGTGAGGGCGCGCGGGGTGGGGGCCTTGGCGGGGGCAGGGGAGCGGGCCACGCGTGGCCCGCGCTCGCACATACATCCGAACCGTGAGAGCACACGTCGATGCGGGCCCAACTTTTGTTAGCCTGCGCCGCCTCCACCTCCCTCGCTTCGCGGGCGCAGACACTATTTCCCTGGGCCCCCGGCGCCCGCGGCTGGGCTGCCCTCCCCACCCCAGCTCCTCCCATGCGGGCGGCGGGCGGGGGCTGCAGACGTGGCCGACGAAGGAGGCCAGGCCAGTGGGGCCGCCCGGATAGTAAATACCACCGAGCACCCCCATCTCTGGCCCTTCCCGGCTGGGAGCACAGCCACGTCTCGGACCCCAGTTCCTCCACCTCTGTGAACCTCCCCCAGCCTCCTCTCGCCTCGCCTGTCCATTTGCGCTTCAGTGACTCTTTCCCAGAGACTAACCTACCCTCTCTCCTCCCCCAGCCGTTTGGCGCCAGGTTTTGCCTGCCTGAGGGGTCTATGGCTAACTGCCTGTGAGCGCACTCGTGGTGATCCCACCTTGGGGCTGTAGGTACAGTGGGCATCTGTAGAGCACTCCACAGAACCAGGCTTGTCTAGGCGCTTCACGTGAATTAACTCGTTTAATCCTCCCAATTTCTCTCATGGGATGGGTCCTGTTACTCACACTTAGGAAGGAGTGAACTGAAGAGTGGAGCAGTTATATAATTTGCCTCAAGGGATTCAAACCCAGGCTTAAGAAACTCCAGCACCCTCTTAACCTAGGTGTTAGAACTGAGCTTAAAGGTATATCCACCCCCCCCCCCCTTCTCCCAGGTTCCTGCCTCCCTCCAGACCCCTTTCTCCACCTCCCACCAGGAGAGGCCAGGGGTGGGGGTGGGGGAGCTGTCATTGCCGAGACTCACTCTTGGAAAACGTGTCTATACATATAGCAGCAGCATATGTATGTGCTTGTGCAAGTGTGTAGCTGTGGCTCTCACACCTGACTGCTATGTGTGGAGATGGCACCGGACAGTGGTGTGGGCTGCTGGACATGTAGGTTTTACAGGCTTGATGGTGTGTGCATGCACACACCCCACCTCCACCCCCTGCCCCAAGCCTTGTTCCAGTGGTCAGCAAGAGCCAGCATCCCCTGCTTCCCTGTTAGCTCTGGAAGGCTCTTCTCCCCCAGAGGCTGGGCCAGCCTGCATCCCTAGGATCAGCCTTGCAGCAGCAGGCCGGCAGAATGAGCCTAGCCTCTGGCCCCGCCTTGGCTTCTCAGGGTGTCTGGAGGGACCTGGAGCCACATTGGCTGCGTCCTGCTAGGTCCCTCCAAGCCGGACGAGCTCCTCCCACTATCCCCCTCCTTCTTCTCTTGCTCCTTTGCAGCCAGAACTTGGCTGTGTCTGCGGTATGGGGGACACAATGCGCCCTGGTGAGTGCTTATGATCCTTCTTGGTGGGTACTGCAAAGGGTCAAAGGGCACAAAACAGCCTCAGATCCATCTCGTGGGGCCACACCAACCTGGTACCTGAATCTCTCAAGGCCCCTACTTCTGCTCCAAGGGGTGCAGATGGGCCTCTCATCCAGCCCACTATGGCCTGTGGGCAGGGGTGGGGAGCTTCCAGAGGCGTACCTCTGGCAGATGCCTGTGAGCACGGGGATGAGGAATCTCACCTGGGTCCCCAGTTATAGCTGGTGTGTTCACAGCTGCTGGTAAGGACACACATATATGTGTACCTCACAGGTAGTCCCCAAGGCCCACACCATGCTCTGATTCACTGGGGGTCTCAGGTTGGTATTTGAGCAGCTTTGGCTTGGCAGGCATGCCCAGACCTGCTCTGGAATTTTTGGAATAGCTGAAGGCTGTACAGACATCCAGGCACTGCTTAGGTCCCTGCACATTCCCACAGTTCTGTTGGAGCTGTCATTAAACAAGTCTTTGGGAAAATCCAAGGAATGACTGGCGCCAGATTGTCCCTTTTCTGATGCATCTGGGTAGTTGGAAGAGTGGCTGTTACTTATCTCTACTTCATTGAAGAGGAAACCAAAGCAGCACAGAGAGGGTAAGCAGATTGCCCTGGGGTCACACAGAAGGAGGTTCTGGAATCGAAGCCAGGCAAATTGCAATCCCAGTCACTCTTCTCTAGTTAAAGGTTTATAGCGCACCCTGGGATGAACTGGGACCCAGAGTAGGAGTAGGAAACCTGAAGGTTAGCTCTCACCTGGTTCTAGTGGATCCTGGGACCCAGATTTGGGCCCTCTCACTGGGTGACCTTGTCTCTGACTCTCTCTGAGCCTTATTTCGTTGTTACTAAAAGGGGGCAAATGGTATCTGCTGAAGTGTTGCTGTGAGGACTAAACACAACTCTTAGATGGGCTCTCAGCCACTCTGGAGTCATGGCTGAAAGGACAAGGGATTGGCTAGATTTTGGAGGAGTATTCACAGGCACTTTGGGAGGACTGCTACATGCTGAACTCTGCAGTTTTTGGATACTAGTGCAGTTTTCCTCAGACAGACAGGCAACAGTGGTGGGATAGACTGAAGTGCATGAGTTTAGCATAATTTATCATTTATTTCCAACCTACTTCCACAAAAGGGTCAGAAGAGATAAATGCAACAAAAGTGACTCCCCAAAGGACTGTCACTGTCAGATCATAACCATGAAGAGGAAGAGGGCAAGGATGAGATGAGACAGAGGGTGACTGCATCTAAAGAGTAAATTTAGCTTAGAGATTCCTGGCAGTCAATGCACGAAGGGAAGTAAGATGGGCTCTATAGTTGCCATTTTCTGACAAAATGAAGCATCTGATTCATTTAGGGCAGACACTTTTTTTGTTTTGGTTTGGTTTTTTGGTCACAAAACCCAAGAGTACGTTTCAGAGGGCTTCTCACTGAAGGGCTGGTAATATAACGAGCACTGTTACTAGGTTTTCTGATTTTTCTTGTGGCTCTTTATCCTGATCTTGAACAAATATCAAGGGCACGGCAAATGTCAGAGGGCATCTGAGGAGCTAAATGACCCCCTGAGGCTTTAACATGACTCGGTGGGCTGGCTTGACCTCCCGCTGCCTTTGTCACTGTGTTGTTGACGTTGACCTACACACAATCATGTAGCTCATGAGACTGAGCAGCTTGGCTCACTTACCTACTCCAGATTACTGAATGAGGCAACGTACTGTTTTCACATGCTGTGGGAAGGAAGAGCTGACTTTGCCCTGAAAATTGTCATCGACACGCTTTACTTCTCAGTCTCTGGGTCATAAAGAATCCATAGTACAGCACCTAATGAGTTTTGTTGCCTCAGAGAAGGCAAGTTAAACCTTATACCAATGGCGAGAGGATATATCAGATGGACGATGCATCATTCAGCATTCTTAGCTCCAAACAAGAGAAGTGACTTTTGGGCATTTAACCAGAGAAGGCTGACAGATAGCTCTCACAGAACAAGGCATGGCCAGTGCATGGCTGGAACATTCCACTAGTCTGAGTCGGTGATGACAATTCTGTTGCCACCTCCATCAATGGACACCAGGCTAACACTGCTGCCACAGTTATTGCCATCCAACACCAACATGGCTCTTTTGAACTAAGATGAGAGATTTCCATTTGCTATGAGGCCTCTAGGCACTACAGCAGTTGCCATACCGTCTTGAGGAGGGGGTGGGGGGGAAGCATTTAACGATCAGAAAAGGAGCCCTTCATGTCTTCTGCCTGCTCAGTGGAAAACTGGGAATGTCACCCACCGAAACTAACAAAGGATAAAGTTTGGAAAACAGGGCAATCAGAAAAAACAGGCAAGCTTTGAGACTTGAGTCAGGTTTATTAAAAAAAAAAAGAAAAAACCTCATCTGGCTCCTTTCTGGGAGGTTTCCTTGGCAGGAGACACTCTGACCAGCCCCAGGGTGGGTGCCTGGAAGCTGGTAATGGCCGCGCACCTAGTCT
The DNA here is from genome assembly GCF_046562875.1 of Panthera onca. Classification (NCBI taxonomy): domain Eukaryota; kingdom Metazoa; phylum Chordata; class Mammalia; order Carnivora; family Felidae; genus Panthera; species Panthera onca. Next base: position 43,117,732 of record NC_138353.1, on the reverse strand, counting down.
GGGGCAAGTCCCTGAGATCTGGGGACAGGGAGACCAACAGGGCTCCCGCTAGTAGCACTTGCTCAGTGCAAGAGCCACCTAATCCGGCTTTGGTAGGGCTTTCTTAGGAGACCCTTGATGGCTTCTTGCAACTACTTCCGCCGGCTGGACAGCCCTTGCCCCTCCTCCCAGCATGCCCCGGGTTGCCCTCCAGGACGCCTCCGCGTGGTGCATGGTGGGATAGCTAGCAGGGGGCCCGCTGGCCATGGCAGCTGAAGGCGCCTTGTGTAGCTTCATTTATCTGGAAGGCAGCACCCAGTCAGGCCCTGAGGACGCCGAGCCCTTGGCGCCTAGCACGCTGGGTATGCCAGATAGGCCTGGGAAAGAGGAGTTGGGGCACAGGGGTGGGGGTGGTCTGAGGGCAGGCTAGAGTCTGGCCACGCCCCCCCCAAGCTGGCTCCTCCCCTCAGCGTTAACACGTGGTTGTGCCTGTGTGTCTCGGGCCTTCCCACCCATGCCCTAGGGCAAATGATGCGCACTCTTTTGATCATTTACCGCCCTGGCCATTCCGGCCCTTCACGGAGGCTGGCAGGGTATGCTGGTGAGCCTGAGGCCCAGCCTGGTAACACTGGCCCCTGAAGTGCTCCACAGAGATGATGTTTGTGGGCTGGCTTGTTGGGCTGGTGTGCTAGGGGCTCAGGAGGCATTCCCTAACTGGGATTCTGCCCCTCTCTCTTCACAGGACATGGCAACCACAGAGAGAGCAGCCCTTTCCTTTGTCCCTTGGAGGCTTCCAGAGGAAGTGACTACTACGACAGGAACCTGGCACTGTTTGAGGTAGCTGAAGAGCCATTCTGGGCCACAGGTGTGGCAGGCAGGTGGGAGTGGGGGCAGGAGCCTTTCACAACTCAGACCTTAGCTAAGCAGGCAGTCTGGACAGTTATGTCACCTAATATCTCGGCTCTTCCTTCAGTCTCCCTTTGTCTGTTTCCCTTGGCCCTTTGAACTGAAACTGCTCTCCCAGAGGCCACTCACAATCCCCACCTCCATCGCCGCCTCCACGGGTGATTTCCACGTAGCCCCTCAGCAGGGTAACCATCTGTCAGGATTTCTCCCCTCAGGATTTCTTTTTTTCCCCTTTACTCACAGTATTTCTCTTTCTTCCCTCTCCTGTGAGCTCTTCCTTGTCCTCTCTGGTTGGCTCCGCTGACTCTGTCCTCGTGTTTACAGAGGCCTGGTCCTTCTTACTGGATCTACTTTCTCTCTCCACACCTGCAGCCTAATTGGACACCTGTCTGGAAACATTCCCAGTTTTATGCCTCTGAACTTGAGTTTTATCCTTTTCAGACTCAAACTCAGAAGTTGGATGGAGATTTTTAAGACATGGTTTAGGCCTCTAAACTCTGACACACATTCAGCTAACTGTCCCATGAGAATCTCCTGGGCTTCTCAATCTCCACATGCCCCAAAAGACCTCCATCTTCACTTCTCACTCCAAACCGGTTTCTCCTTGTGTGTAGGGTCAGAAGGGAGCTGACAGACAGGGAAAAACTAAATCTGGGCAAGAGGTAGGTAGCGCTACGGTGCTGGGGAGGGTGCAGGTGCAAAGCCTAGACTCAGGTGGCGGTTGGGGAGCCCGAGCCCTGGAAGGCCTCCTGGCCTAGAAAGCAGCAAATTTCTGCAGCAAAGGCTTTGACCTGGCTCCACCCCAAGATGGGCCAGGATCCTACCTTGGGGACTGAGGTGTGTTACAAGGCCTGGGGCCTGGGGGTAAGACCATCTGTTCAGCTCAGGGTTTGGGCAAATAAGAGAGACTTCACTTGTTCCAGACATCCCCCTTTTGGCTTCCTTGGTCACTGTGATGACTTTTTTATGGGAGAGTTGAGGGCAGACGTGAGTCCCAGAGGCCCACTTATAGCTGGAAGGAAGCCAGGCAGAACAGGCAGGATGAAGTGTGCCGTTTGCCTGTCTGCCAGCCCTGCCCTGCCCTGCCCTCACCCCTGAGGCAGGTCTTTTTCATAAATGTTCTGGCAGTGACTGTAGCCAAGATGAGGCAGAGAGAAGCAGTCACTGGGCTGAGTCTTTGAGTGGCACGTGCTGGGGTGTGGCACCCACACCTGCCCAGTAGGCTGGCTTGGGCTTCCCCAGGCAAGAGTGGCATCAGGCCCGGGCCTGCCTGAGGGCTTGCAAGGGGACAGAGGCCAGGCTGCTGGCCACCACAGGTAGCCTGGCACTGGCCAGGCCCATTGCCAGATTACCCTGTGGCTCTATTTACAGGAAGAGCTGGACATCCGCCCAAAGGTATCATCTCTCCTGGGCAAGCTCGTCAGCTACACCAACCTCACACAGGGCGCCAAGGAACATGAGGAAGCTGAGAGTGGGGAGGGCACCCGCCGGAGAGCAGCCAAGGTAAGCTGGTCAGGGGCAGCAGAGGGGCCATTGCCAGGAAGACTGACTCAACGCTCTGGAATTGGCAGTTGTGAGCAACCCAGGGGAAGTGGGTACCAGGTATGGTGAGCATGGATGATGGGCACTGAGTGCCTTGGGCTCAAGAAGGCTTTAAGGGGTGGGCTAAAGAGGAGACCCTGAAGGGGACAGAGGGCCAGGTAGGCCCTCAGCAATGATAGTGAGAGTGACAGCTGCTTTTTTTCTGACCTCTGTGTGTGACATCATGCTCAGCAGTGGACTTGGCTTCTTACATTGTCATCTTTACGACAAAGCTATGAAACGTGCTACTTTCACCCTTAGTTTACAGATAAGGAAATTGAGTGTCAGAGGTGTTAAGTGACTCACCTAAGGTGACTCAGCCAGACAAGATAATTGTGTACACTAGAAGGCAGATTTGTGGATTCACCGTGAGCTATACTACGTAGAAGGCCAGAGCTCTGGCTCTATCCGTCAGGATAGATAAGGGTGTTACCTTGGGAATCAGGAACCTGGTTGTCCATTGGGACTGTGTAACCCGGTGACCAAAACCTACCCATCACTGTGTTGCCTCCATTGGCAGACTTCTCCAACAGCCCCTGTGAGTGCCAGGGTTAGGGGGGTGATTGGAACAAAACACTGCCTCTTGGGGCTTCCCTATCCCTCTCCTGGCCCCATCCCCCATTGCTATCCAGGCCTCTGGCCCTCCAGCCCTCCTCTCTCTTCAGAATGACTTTACATGTCTTTGCTCAGCTCCCCTATAGGCGGGGCTCAGTTTAACTGAAGACTGGAGGGTTTTTTTTGTTTTTTTTTTTTACATTTTCAATTTGGAGGCAAGGAGCCCTCCCTCTCCCTTACTGACTCCCTGAGGTTTGGGAAATAGCTGTGACTTAGAAGGAGGTTGGGTTTGGCTGGTACCGGCTGTAGCGTTCTTGCTGGAGTTCAGCACAGACCAAAGAAGTTCTTGGTTGGGATAAACTGGGGACCCAGCCTCAGACCTGGTCATGAAATGTGGACCTTGAAGGGGTGGCCCAAGGAGAGGGTAGATGAGGCCGTTGTGCACCCCTCACTTTACTCCTCCAGGAGGCAAACCAGCCCCCACTTCAGGGAGGGCAGCTGAGATCTTGAGGTCACACAGACTGGACCCCCACCCTATCCTGCTGGTTGTGATTTTGCTGGCATTTTCTGGACTGCACATGGCAGAGAACCCTGAGTATCCCTGGCTATCCTTATTTAGCCCTGCAGAGGGTAGCCTCTGAGAGTGTTGCCTGCAGTGGATGGTAGAATCCTTTAAACAAAAAAAAAATTTTTTTTAATTTTTAATTTTGAAAGAGAGAGAGAAGGAGAGAGCTCATGAGCAAGGCAAGGGCAGAGGGAGAGAGAGGGACAGAATCCCAAAACAGGCTTGATCCCATGATGTGAGCCGAAATCAAGGGTCAGATGCTTATCCAACAGAGTCACTCAGGTGTCCTCTTTTTAAAATTTTATGTATGTATGTATGTATGTATGTATGTATGTATGTATTCAGAGAGAGAGAGAGAGAGAGAGAGAGAGGTAGAATCCTTGATAAGAGCCTCTCTTTGTTCCTTAGGGCCAAGTCCAGGGACCTGGTGACGAGGAGTAAAAAGGTCCCTGAGAAAGGCTAGTGCACATCCCAACAGGACTGTCACAAGGAAGTCTGGGTTGGTAAAGGGTCATGGTCCCTTAGCTTTATGAGGAGGCTTTCAGGATGTTGGGGCTCAGTTTCAGCTTACCTGCCCAGCTTATTGGCCCTAGGGTTAGGATGTGGGAGGATAGCAAGACTGTCTCAGTTCCAGTGGCTTTTCCTATGGAGGAAGGAGAAGGCTGGTCCAGTCCCTAGTGAGTCAGCAGGTATCTAGGGAGTCGGAGCTACTGAGCTGTGGTCCTCACCCAGGATGGGTCCGAGCAGGGCAATCATGAAAGGAGGCATAAAGCAGGAAGGGTGGGCCCCCAACCAGACCCAAGGCAGCCTCTCCATGGCAGCTGCTCTGGCTCTGGCCTGATGACCTTCGCAGGCTGCCAGAGGTTATTTGGGGATGCAGAAAGCATTTCCGGCCCTGCCCTTTCCCACACTGCCCTTTCCCCAGAGTGACTCAGCTTAGAATGGGGGTGGGGCTGGGAGCTGCCACTATCCAGTGTGTGGTCCAGGGCCTCTGTGAAGGGCTCAGAGCCCAGATAAGGTGTCACCAGTTCAAGGGACCATTTGTTTTTACTTGTGCCTTTCCAGGCTCTTCTGAGGTCCCTTTATTTTTTTATTTTATTTTATTTTATTTATTTATTTATTTATTTATTTATTTTTAATTTTTTTTAATGTTTATTTATTTTTGAGACAGAGAGAGACAGAGCATGAACAGGGGAGGGTCAGAGAGAGGGAGACACAGAATCTGAAACAGGCTCCAGGCTCTGACCGTCAGCACAGAGCCCGATGCGGGGCTCGAACTCACAGACCACGAGATTGTGACCTGAGCCAAAGTCGGCCGCTTAACCGACTGAGCCACCCAGGCGCCCCTGAGGTCCCTTTAGACTGCACAGAGATCCTGTCCCAGGCCTGGACCCTTCAGAAAAGTTCCTGTGGCCACATAGTTCTCTTTGCCACCCCACTCCAGCTTGCTGGGTCTGTGGTGGAAGCTCTTAGGGCCCTGCTACCCTAGGCTGCATTCGTGGGGGCTCAGTTTTTCAAAAGATGCTAGCCTTGCCTCTTGTGTCAGCTTCTGCCCTGGCCTCCTGGCTGGCCCCTACTCTGCCCTTAGAAAGTTGAGAAATCCTGCCTGGATTTGCCCACTGGACCTTCCTTACCTGATCTTCACCTTGAGTTTTTATTGTCTATGCAGGATTTTCCTAGCAGGTTATCCCAGGGGGCCTTCCAAGACACCACTCACTGGGCTTAGGACCACCTTCTGGGTACCTTTGGGGCCTACTCGTGATAGAAAAGTAAACAAACCAAGTATAACCCGATATGGTCATGAGACATTCAAGTGAACTGTTACCATGACCTGTAGTGACTACTGTGCTAGAAAAGTGTATCAGATGTGTTGAGGGGATGCAAGAGGAAGTACCAACTCAACCTAAGGCAACCCCGGAGAAGTTCCCAGAAGAGGTAACAGTTAAAGCCCCCTGAAGGTGTAACTGAAGAGTTTGCCAGGCAATGAGGCAGGACTGACCCTTCCAGGCAGAGATGAGCACACGTTGTCATCAGGGGCTGAAGCTGTCAAAGAAGGTGATGGGGCATACCTGGTGGCCCAAACTGGGGAGTCTGGCCGACACTGTGGATTATAGGAGAGACAATGCAGAGGGTTTTCGACAGGGATGATGAGATTGGCCTTGGTATTCAGTGACCCTCTACGGCCGCAGAGTGGGCTGGAGTGTAGAGAGGTCGACAGGCACCGGAAGGCACCATCCGGGTGCCACAGGTATAGTGCCCCAGGTTCAAGGGGCTGAGGCTGAAGTAAGGCAGGCTGATTTAGGGCAGCTTGGGAGGCAGACTGGGCAGGACTTAGTATCCACCTGGACTGGAGTTAACTGGAGTTGGGGGCTGGAGAGGGAGTCCCAGGGACAACTTCTTGGACTCTGACATGGGTGACATGACACCTGCTGGGTGAGATGGTGGGCATCAGGACAGACCTTTCTTTCCAGAAGTTTAGCAGAAAAGAGGAAGGGAAGGGAGCAGTACCTTGAGGGGGAGGTGAGGCTCAAAAGCTCACAGGTGGGGTTTTGAAAATAAGCAGGTTTTGTACCTTTCCAGTCCCAAACACCTTCATATATGGAAATCAACATAGATACCCCAGCTGTCACCCACCCACCCTGTGCTCCCCAGGACTTACACTTGGGATTTCCCTCTCCAACCTATTCTCTGATAGAACACCCTGGGAATAAGGGGATTCTGAGTGATCAGAGGCTGACCTTCCATGGTGCACCTGAGACCCCCTGATGTTCTTTGATCCCCCCCTCCCTTTTTGCTTCACAGGCACCCAGTATGGGCACCCTAATGGGGGTGTACCTGCCCTGCCTACAGAATATCTTCGGGGTTATCCTGTTCTTGCGGCTGACCTGGATGGTGGGCACGGCCGGTGTGTTGCAGGCTCTCCTCGTCGTGCTCATCTGCTGCTGCTGTGTGAGTATCCTCACTGGGGTGCGGGCCATAGCCCCTTCACAGAGCCCACCCGGCTGAGCTGCTCACCTAAGCCCTCCTTCCCACAGACTTTGCTGACGGCCATCTCCATGAGTGCCATCGCCACCAATGGTGTGGTTCCAGGTGGGTAAGCGCCACCCAGGCCTGATGGGAAGAAGGGGCCCAGGATCTGCCTTGACATGCCCAGGAACCCTCATTGCCAAGCCACGCCCTCCTTCCCCCCAAACAGTTCTCTGGTGAGGGCGTATTTGCTGACTCTGACGGTGCCAACACTTAGGAGCATCCTTGCTTGACAGAGTTTGAGATTGCTGTTATGTTTTATGTTTTGTTTGTTTAGTTTAAAAGTAATTTTTTTAAAGGGTACTGGGACTGACAAAGAAGATGATGGAACACATAGGGTGACCCAAACCAAAAGTCTGGACACTATGGATTATAGGATAGACAATGTAGAAGGTTTTCATTTTCAGCAGGGATAATGAGATTGCACTTAGTTCTCAGAGACCCCATTTATTTACTTATTCAACCATTTAAAACAATTTTTTTTAATGTTTACTTTTGAGAGAAAGGGAGAGAGAATGATAGAGGGAGGGGCAGAGATTGTGAGACAGGATCTGAAGCGGGCTCTGTGCTGAGAGCAGAGAGCCCAATGTGTGGCTCGAACTCATGAGCCGTGAGGTCATAACCTGAGCTGAAGTCAGACGATTCACTGATTGAGCCACCCAGGAACCCCTATTTAACCATTTTTTCAAAAGTTTTAATTTATTTGTTATTTTGAGAGAGAGGGTGAGAGCATGAGTGGGGAAGGGGCAGAGAGAGAGGGAGAGAGAGAATCCCAAGCAGGCTCCATGGTGTCAGTGCAGAGCCCAACTTGGGGCTTGAATCCATGGACCTTGAGATCATGACCTCGGCAGAAATCAAGAGCCAGATGCTTAACCAACTGAGCCACCCAGGTGCCCCTACTCAACTATTTTTTACACTGATGTGGATTTCTGAATATGTATTTTATTTTTTGGATCATAATCTAGCACTATCATTATTTATTTTGTTGCAAATGAATATTGAAGAATAATTTCTTCAAACTGTTTCACTTTGGCTGCTTAGCTATTCAGGTGGGCTTCTGTGTCTGGATTTTTTTTTTTTTTAATAACAGCTTTATTAGTAGTCGTGTAAAAGTAATAGGGGGAAAAAGGGAATATATGATTACCATAAAAAGGTTTGAAAATGAAGAAAAATATTTAAAAGAAAATTGAAAGAATCCATAATCCCACCATCCTGAGTTAGAAACAGTTTATTTGGTTATTTAAACAGGATTGATAGGATACCTATAGCTGTACCTAATATATATGGATTTTTCTCCTGCTCTTGGGATCTATTTCTCCACTGTTGTAAACACTGTCATTAGCAGCTTTGCACACAGATCTCTGTTCACGACCCTGTCAGTCCCTTAAGGAGAAGATCCTAGAGTTAGGATTACAGCATGGTGGCAGGCCCTGTGCTGGGCCCTGGGAACAAAAAAATGACAACACAGCCCTTGCCTTTGTCTGGAGGGGTCAGACTAACAGACACAGCCCTAGGGAAGGGTAAGGCAGGCTGAGATGGGACATACTTAGCTAGAGGAGGCTGTAGGGACTGGCCCGAGTGCAGGGAGTTGGAGGACAGTGGGCCAGCACTGGAGCACTGCTGTGGATTAGAGCTGCCCTAGCAAAGCAGTCATTTTACTGGCCCACGCTGGGTGTTGGAATCAGATGGGAGAGGGGTTCAGCCCCAGCCTGGCCACTTACTAACCACGCAGCCTTGGGCAAACCTCCCAACCCTCTGTTCATCTGTAAGTGGGAAAAACAGTCCCTGTCACGCTGGGTGGTTGTGAGGGGTTGTCTTGGGGGAAACCCCTTTACAGAAGAACCAGCCTTGACTTTCTTTGTTGTAGCCGGGGGCTCCTATTTCATGATTTCCCGCTCGCTGGGGCCAGAATTTGGAGGCGCTGTGGGCCTGTGCTTCTACCTGGGAACAACATTTGCTGCAGCCATGTACATCCTAGGTGCCATTGAGATCTTGCTGGTGAGTTAGGCTAAGCTCTGGCCGATTCTGGTCTTCTCCATGTAGTCCCTTTCCTATTGGTTCAGGCTGCTCATGCTCCCCTCACCTCTGGCCAAGGTCTGGGGCTTCTAATATGAAAGGCCTTCTCGAGGGAGAAAGATCTGTGCTCACGCCAGTCTCCCCTTCAACCCTTACCAGTTTGGGCCAGGCAGGGAAGGGGCCTGGCTGCCTTCACCTTGGCCCTAAGTGTTCCACCCATCTGGGCATATTTCAGCCATAGCAGGTGGTCTGTAAACTGTTGCATTTAACTGAGTGATCTTGGTGATCATGCAGAGCCTACTTCCTGGGCTTGTGTAGACTCTGGCCAGGTCTGTCTCCCCCAGGGCTCTATGCCAAGGATCTATGTTATCCTCATCCCTAAACCAGGGTGAACAGGACCTTGTCCGGAGGCCAGTGCCCCCTCCATGAGCCCCATGTGTGCTCTGACTCAGCTTCCCCCTCCCCACTGGACTTCCCCAGCTGGTGAAGAAGAGATGGAGGGGTAGTGGGGAGTGCAGGGTAACCAGTGCCCACCCCTGGAGATCCAGACAGTAGATGTTTAGAGGAACTGCCTGGCTACTCCCACCTCCAGGTTCTTTGCCTGTAGAATGGCTCTGCTCCTGGATCTCTTCTGGGGTAGGGGAGGGGGGTTGTTTTTTGTTTTTCTATTTCCCACATTCCTACATTTATTATTTGGATTTTTTCTCTAAGGAAAATGTGTCCTCTCTCCCATTTACTTATTTAACCGTGTATTTATATCAGTGTGGACTCCTGGATATTTATTTTATTCTTTGGCTCACAACCCAATACTATCATTTATCATTGTTGGCTGTTTATTTGTTGGTTGTTAGCTATTCAGGTTGTCTCCTGTGTCTGAATTCATTTTTTTTTAAATAATAGCTTTATTAAGATATAATTCACATACCATATGATTCACTACCTATTTAAAGTATACAAGTTAATGGTTTTTAGTATATTCACAGTTGTGCAACCATCACCACAATCGAATTTGGAACATTGTCATCCCCCCAAGAAGAAGAAACCCCATACTTGTTGGTAGTCACTCCCCATTCCCCCCAGCCCTAGGCAACCATTAATTTGCTTTCTGTCATTGATCACATTTACACATTTTGGACATTTCATATAAATGGACTCGTATACTATGTTTTTTTGTGTGTCTTTTTCTGAATATTAAAGGAAAAAGAAAACCAAAATGACAGGACTCACTTTCCAAATAGGAAGGTCGAACTTTCTTTATCTGTCTTGTTTCAGACCTACATTGCCCCACCAGCTGCCATTTTTTACCCAGCGGGCGCTCATGATACATCAAGTGCCACCTTGAATAATATGCGGGTATATGGGACCATTTTTCTGACCTTCATGACCCTAGTGGTGTTTGTTGGTGTCAAGTATGTGAACAAATTTGCCTCACTCTTCCTGGCCTGTGTGATCATCTCCATCCTGTCCATCTATGCCGGGGGCATCAAGTCAATTTTTGACCCTCCTGTGTTTCCGTAAGTAACCTGGGAATACCTCTAGACATTGCACTGACATTCCTCCCAAGCAGTGGCCTTTGATGCCATGAGTCCTGAGACTGCAGGATGGGCCTCTAGCTGAGCAGGTGCTGATGCTTCTGCTCCCCCCCCCCCCCCTCACAGAGTGTGCATGCTGGGCAACAGGACCCTGTCCCGGGACCAGTTTGACGTCTGTGCCAAGACGGCCATGGTGAACAATGAGACAGTGGCCACCCAGCTATGGAAACTCTTCTGCCACAGCCCCAACCTTACCACTGATTCCTGTGACCCCTACTTCCTGGTCAACAATGTGACCGAGATCCCTGGCATCCCTGGTGCGGCTGCTGGTGTGCTCCAGGGTGCGTCCTCCCTCCCATCCTCCTGCTTCTGACCCACAGGCTGAGCAGGAGGCAGGCAGTACAGCACAGAGCTGTCCTTGTGTGGCCAGCTCAGGAAGGGGGGCAGGTCTGGCTGCCATCCCAGCCCAGCAGTGTCCTCTCAGCCTGGCTCCTGGCAGCTAGGTTTTGAGTGAAAAGAGCCTGTTTGGCCAGTATCCCAGGCATGCAGCAGCCCCCAGAAAGTTCTGGCAGCCCCTCTCCCCAGTCACCAGCCCCTGACGCTGCCTGGGATTGTTCTCACAAGAGCCATAAAGGGCCTCTGTCTAGGAGGCAGGCAGTGGTGATGCTGTGGCCGATGGTGGTTCAGCCACCTTTGCCTGTCAGACCTCTAGCCAGAAGAGCTCCTTCCCTGGGGCTGATGCTACCCCACCCCATCCTGAACCCCCAGAGCCTCTCACATCTGCAGCCTCTGGCTGGGCTGCCCCAAACTGCCCCTGGGAAGTAAGTGGGGCTGCGGTAGTGATACTGCTGCCCCCACAGAAAACCTGTGGAGTGCCTACCTGGAGAAGGGCGAGGTCGTGGAGAAGCACGGACTGCCTTCCACAGATGCCCTTGGCCTGAAGGAGAGCCTGCCCCTGTACGTGGTGGCTGACATCGCCACATCCTTCACCGTGCTGGTCGGCATCTTCTTTCCCTCCGTAACAGGTGAGTACTTCTTGCCCACCCACCCAGCCCTGCCCTGTCTCCCGGGGGAGCCCCTGAGGATGTCTTGTTTTTGGAGGCATTATGGCTGGCTCAAACCGCTCCGGGGACCTCCGGGATGCCCAGAAGTCCATTCCTGTGGGGACCATTCTGGCCATTGTTACGACCTCCCTTGTGTGTATCCTTTCCCGGGCCTGGAGTGGGCGGGGAGGGGGGCGGGAGGCACTCGCCTATGTGTAAGTTACCAGCTGGCACTCACAGACATACCACACACGTGTGGACACATACACACCTTACTCTTCACGTGCATTCGCTTGAGGGGTGTGTGCACAACACGAAATCCTCAGCTGCGTCTACTGGCTAAGGCTAGGACAAGGGGCATGTGGGTTCTGTGTGGGGAATGAGTGGGGACAACAGTGGCAGCAGAGGCCTAGCTTTCCTTGACACAGCTGCAGACTTCAGCAGCGTGGTTCTCTTTGGTGCCTGCATCGAGGGTGTGGTACTCCGGGACAAGTGAGTGACCTGGGCCCCTCCCTGTGGCAGGGGGCTCAGCTTTTGCCTGCCCTGACACCAGCTCCCCTCGTGCGCGTGGTCCCACACATGTCCTCAGGCTGCTGGTTGCCAATGGTGGTCTGTGCCACCAGGTGAGTCCGGCCCCACCAGGACTTTTTCTTCTGAGAGGATGGTGACATCAGGACCAGGGCTGGGCTGAGGGAGAGGATAGGGGCTGGTGGACTAGCCTTCTCTGCTGAGGGGCCAGAGCTCTGCCCACCATAGCCATCCTTCCTGACTGCTGACATCCCTCGCTCTGGGCAGCCCCACCCAGGGCTTGGGGGGCTCCTTGCCTGGAGCATGGCCTGAGCCTGGCTCCTGCAGGTACGGTGATGGCGTCAGCAGGAACCTGGTGGTGGGCACATTGGCCTGGCCTTCGCCCTGGGTCATCGTCATCGGCTCCTTCTTCTCAACTTGTGGTGCCGGCCTACAAAGCCTCACTGGGGCACCACGCCTATTGCAGGCCATCGCCAAGGACAACATCATTCCCTTCCTCAGGGTGAGCCCATCTGCACTCCCCCATAGCCTGGGTACTGCGGGTCTCTCACACTGGCTGGGGTAGAGGGGTAGTGGATATGGATGCATTGCATCCTGCTGGGGCCTGTGGTGGGGCCTCTGGTGGCCCCAGGGCCACGAAACCTTCCATGGGAAGTTGCTGAGGGCTGCCCTGGCCCTGCCCTGATGTTGGCAGAGCTCCTTGTGGCCACAATCCTCAGGGCCTGTCTATGGCTCATCCATAACAGAGAGGCCCGGAGAGATGGGAGGGGAGAGAAACTTGTGGTACCTATCGGGACAGGCGTGGGTGTGACCTGAGCCCCAGAGGGGGAACTTGGGGATGATGGAGGCCAGGCTGTGGCTTATGGCCCAAGGTGTGGGATGGGGGTGATGGGACCGGCTTCTTCCCTCACTGACCCTGCTCACTCTGGTGTATGCAGGTATTTGGCCATGGAAAGGCAAATGGTGAACCAACGTGGGCACTCCTCCTGACGGCACTCATTGCTGAGCTGGGCATCCTCATCGCCTCCCTTGACATGGTGGCCCCCATTCTATCCATGTGAGCTGGGGGGCAGGACAGGGGAATGGTCTTGGGAAGGGCTCCACGCACCCTCAGCACCCCTCAGCCAAGGGCCCTAGCACCTCCCTATGACTCTGTCTCGTGTTGAGGATGCGGCTGGGAGACGTGTCAGGGTGTATGGGGAGAAGTGTGCATGGCAGAACGCAGCCTACCTCTACATGCAGGAGTAAGCCTGGCACTTATGCAGGAGTTTTACAGAGACCAACAGGTCCCACACTCCTCCGTGGGAGACTCCCAGAGCGAACAGCCAGAGCCCTCCCCTGCCGGACACAGCAAGCACCTAGTGCCTAGTGCCTTGAGGAAGCCACCACTGCTCCACCCATCTGTTTTAGAAGTTGTTTGCTTTTACTTTGTTATTTTTAATTTTTTTTAATGTTTATATTTGAGACAGAGACAGAACGTGAGCAGGGGAGGGGCAGAGATAGAGAGGGAGACACAGAATCTGAAACAGGCTCCAGGCTCTGAGCGGTCAGCACAGAGCCCGATGCGGGGCTCGAATCCACGAACTGTGAGATCCCGACCTGAGCCGAAGTCAGACGCTCAACTGACTGAGCCACCCAGGTGCCCCAGAAGTTGTTTGCTTTTAAAGTTCTGTAGTCGGCTGGGCATTTGAGATCCCCAGTGCCCTGCGGGAGGTGATCAGCATGTGGCAATTTCTGGGGATCCCTGAGGCAGAGCTCATGTGGTTACCGTGTTCACCTCTGCCAGTGGCTACTCCATTTCTCCTCACACATCTCATTCTATTGCCCATGTTCCCTCTTGCTCGCTCGGTTATCACAGGACTACTACTCACTGCCCCAGTCAACCTATAGGCCTGAAAGGTCCTCCTTCCCCCTGGAGGTAGCCCCCCCAGCCTCAGCCAGGCCTGCCAAAGTCTCTTATTCCCCACTGCAGCCCAGCTCCACCAGTGCATAAATGCACACCTGAAACTGTTCTTGCCACCATCATAGGGTGGTGACCCCTCACTGCCCAAGCCAGAGCATGTATCTCAGCCTTTATCAGGTGGCTCTTCCTTGCAGCCCTAATGGGACTGACCATTTCCCCCTTCTGGGGGTTTCTGCCCCTGACCTGCCCTCTCTAGTAAGACTTCCTGCCGCCTTGTCTGCCCTTTCTTTCCAGCCAGCTGAAGGGCTCACGCAGCAGGCCTCGCCCATGTCCCCGTCTCCTACACCCACCACGGTATCCCTCAAGCATCTCTAGTTCAGTGTATGCCAAATGGCCCTTTTGTATTCCCTTGAGGTTCTCTTCTCCACACTCATGACAGCCCCTCATCCAACTGGTCACCCAGGCCAGAGGCCTGAATATTGTCCAGCCATCTCCAGACACTGAGCAGTCCTCAGCACCATCCTTTCCGCTGTTCCCCCTGCCTGCAGCCCACCTTCCCACCTTGTCAACCTGTGGACGCTTGCCCGTCCTCTAAGACCTGGCTCTGTGGATGCCCTTACAGAAGTCCCATCTGCCTCAGGCTGTGAGGCTGAGGCGACCTGGCTGAGCCCACATAGGGCAGGGCCTTGACACTCAGTTCCTAGTCCAGCTCCAGCCTGGGGAAGATCAGGTATATCAGGCACCTGGATCCCAAGGAGGCCGCTCTGTACCAACTATTCCCTGTGCTGCAGGTTCTTTCTGATGTGTTACCTGTTTGTGAACCTGGCCTGCGCTGTGCAGACACTCCTAAGGACACCCAATTGGCGGCCACGGTTCAAGTACTATCACTGGTAAGTGCCAGCTGGACCTCTGAGCCGAGTCCTCTGACACAAGAACTTTGAGGGAAGCTAGGAGCCCCATCCAGGATGGAGTTTGAATTTCGGCGACAGTGTTTGCTATTGGTGAGAGATTGGGGGGTTGGAGGCTTGGCTTGGGGCCCTACTGATCTTTCCTGATTCTGGCCCTTCCCCACTCTGGCCCAGGGCGCTATCCTTCCTGGGCATGAGCCTCTGCCTGGCCCTTATGTTTGTCTCCTCCTGGTACTATGCCCTGGTCGCCATGCTCATTGCGGGCATGATCTACAAGTACATTGAATACCAAGGGTGAGTGCGGGACTGCCGCCTGGCTGGGACAAGTGGGATAGTCTGTATGCTGGGTTTGGGGGAGCTGAGCCATCTTTCACTAGCCACCATGGGTGTGGGGCTGGCGGTCTGTGACTCAGGGGGCTGGCTGCCTTCCATCTCACATACACATGGACAGAATCCCATGGGTGGGCCCAGGGGCTCACCAGCTTGTGGTTGGCCCCTGCAGGGCCGAGAAGGAGTGGGGTGATGGAATCCGAGGGCTGTCCCTGAGTGCTGCCCGCTATGCACTGTTACGGCTAGAGGAGGGGCCTCCTCACACAAAGAACTGGCGGTGAGTTCACATCCAGACTGACAGGAGCCACTCAAGGTACTCAGGGGGTTGCTGTGAGGGTGGGAGGGTCAAGAGGTGCTGGTTCTCCCTCCCTAGTCCATGTTCCCTGTCCTGGGGTTGTCAGTGGTGCCCTTGGATCCCTGCTACTCACACTGGTGGGGGCATGTGAGCTGAGAAGGGAAGAAGAGGGGCTTCCTGGAAACCTCTGGCCCAGGTCTCAGGCTCCCCATCTGGCCACTGCAGGCCTCAGCTGCTGGTGCTGCTGAAGCTAGACGAGGACCTTCACGTGAAGTACCCACGACTCCTCACTTTCGCCTCCCAGCTTAAGGCTGGCAAGGGCCTGACCATCGTCGGTTCTGTCATCCAGGGCAGCTTCTTGGAGAGCTATGGCGAGGCCCAGGCTGCTGAGCAGGTGCCTGCTGTAGGGGGTGGGGAGCTGACTAGAGGTGTCTGGGCTGCAGCTGGCTCCTAGGAGAAGGGGACTAATCCTGACCAGCCAGGTGGACCACACTGCTGCCACGTGAGAGCTGGAGCAAGGGGGTATGGCTGTCCCATCTTAAAAACACGGCCTCTGGGTGGGCAGCTTACCTCCTTCTCCTCCCCCACCCGCACCTCCAAGTCATTCTGTTGGGAGGGAACCAAGGAGAGGGAACGCTAATGGCCTCGCCTTCTGACCCTGGTATGTTTCCTACAGACAATCAAGAATATGATGGAGATTGAGAAGGTGAAGGGCTTCTGCCAGGTGGTGGTAGCCAGCAAGGTGCGAGAGGGGCTGGCCCACCTCATCCAGTCTTGTGGCCTGGGTGGCATGAGGCATAACTCTGTGGTGCTGGGCTGGCCCTATGGCTGGCGACAGAGCGAGGACCCACGTGCCTGGAAGACCTTTATTGGTTTGTGATGGGATAGATAGGTCCTGGGCTCGGCTGTGTGGGAGAGGGGCTGGGGATCAGGTGAGGGCAGAGGC
Organism: Panthera onca; assembly: GCF_046562875.1. NCBI lineage: Eukaryota > Metazoa > Chordata > Mammalia > Carnivora > Felidae > Panthera > Panthera onca. Next base: position 43,101,618 of record NC_138353.1, on the reverse strand, counting down.
CAGAGGGCCACGGGCTGGCAGTCAGCAGTGGCCTTCTTCCCCAGACACCGTGCGCTGCACCACAGCAGCACACTTGGCCCTGCTCGTGCCCAAGAACATCGCCTTCTACCCCAGCAACCATGAGCGCTACCTAGAGGGCCACATTGACGTGTGGTGGATTGTGCACGACGGTGGCATGCTTATGCTTTTGCCCTTTCTGCTGCGCCAGCACAAGGTGGGCCTGGTGGGTGGGCCCTGGTGGCAAGCGCTGGGCCCTTGGAGGGGTGGAATGTGACTAAACCACCCACCTGCTCCCGTGCCACAGGTGTGGAGGAAGTGCCGGATGCGCATCTTTACGGTGGCCCAGATGGATGACAACAGCATCCAGATGAAGAAGGATCTGGCCATCTTCCTGTACCACCTACGCCTTGAGGCAGAGGTGGAGGTGGTAGAGATGGTGAGTCACCTGCCCCTGTGGCCCTGTGGATACCCTGTCCCATGCAGCCCATTCTTCATGGCCCACTCTCTCCCTAGCATAACAGCGACATCTCTGCATATACCTATGAGCGGACACTAATGATGGAACAGCGGTCCCAGATGCTGCGGCAGATGAGGCTGACCAAGACAGAGCGGGAGCGAGAAGTCCGTGGCTTTCTTGTTTGGGGCAGGGGTGGGTGGCAGGTCAGGCCTTTGGAGACACCATTAGTTTGGGACATCAGAATGAGGCCCCCCTTTTCCCATGGAACTGAGGCCACCTCCTCTGATTTTCCTCAGGCCCAGCTGGTCAAGGACCGGCACTCAGCCCTGCGCCTGGAGAGCCTGTACTCGGACGAGGAAGATGACTCTGCAGCTGGGGCTGACAAGATCCAGATGACATGGACTCGGGACAAGTACATGGCAGCTGAGTCCTGGGACCCCAGCCACGCCCCTGACAATTTCCGGGAGCTGGTGCATATTAAACCGTGAGTGCAGCAAGAATGGACTCAACCACACTGGAGTGTGGGGGTGGGATGGGGCCGTACACAGTCTTTGGGGGGGGTGAGGGGTGGGGCCCACGATCAGCTGCATTACCTGCAGGGACCAGTCCAATGTCCGGCGCATGCACACCGCTGTGAAGCTCAATGAAGTCATTGTCACTCGCTCCCACGATGCCCGCCTGGTCCTACTGAACATGCCTGGCCCACCCAAGAACAGCGAAGGTGATGAGAACTGTATCCTTTTGTGGAGAGGCAGGCAGTGGGGAGGCGGACACACAGGAGGTCAGGCCAGGAGCTCTTCTCTCTAGATGAGGGGGTGAGAGCTTACCCCAGCTCTGATTAGTAGGCCAGATTTCCCTGGGTGCCCTTGGTCCTGGTGCTGCCTCCTTGACCTGATGTTCTACAGACATGGAGTTCCTGGAGGTGCTGACCGAAGGCCTTGAGCGTGTGCTGTTGGTGCGTGGCGGTGGCCGTGAAGTGATCACCATCTACTCCTGAGCCTCATATACACTTGTGGCTTAGAGTGGAGGTGTCCAGGGTAACAGCCCCCTCCCAGCACCCACCCGCCAGCCCTGCTTTGCCTGGCCCTGCCCCGGACCCAGCTTTGCTAGGTCTCCTTGGAGACTGGGACTGGGCCTGGCAATGGAGAAGGATCCAAGGTACTGACGGACCCTGAGAGGTTTGGGGATTTTCCCATCCAGCACCCCAGGAGAGGACTGGTGGGAGCTGATGTGGGATTTGAAGGCAGCCTGCCCAGGAATGCTATTTATTGCATATTTATTGTTTGGATGTCACCATCAGAGAGGAGGGGAAGGGTGGTGAGGAAGGGGGGTCTGGCCCAGCCCACCTGCAGGAAGATCTGGCTCAGGCTACTGTGGGCAGGGACCCCCACGGAGCAAAGCGCAATGGAACTGTCCAGCTGAGGCCTGACTTTTTTCAATAAAACATTGTGTACTTCTGGGCCTCCTACTGCCCCGTCTCTGTTTCCCTTGGCACCAAGGGAAGAAGGCGGAACTGAAACCAGGCCCAGAGCTGGCTCCCTGAGGCTATGTCCCTTTCCGGCAATGTCTGGCCACCCCCATTGGCTGGGCTGTCCCTCCCACTGGCCTTAGGGCCCCTCCCACCCCCACTCCAGATAAGGCCAGCCCGGGACTGCTTCCCTGGGCAGTAGGCACTAGGGCTGGAATGGGGCCGTCGGGCTCCCCATGGCAATGGGGGCTGCTGCTGCTGGGGCTGCTGCTCCCCTCTGCCACCCCCTTCTGGCTTTTCAATGTGCTCTTCCCCCCGCATACCACGCCCAAGGCTGAGCTCAGTAACCACACACGGCCCGTCATCCTCGGTAAGCCCCCACAGGCCCCTGATGCACCAGGCCAGACCTCAGGGAGCTTGGGCCCCAGCCCCTGGTAGCAGACCCTGCCATGGCCCTTCTGCGCCTGCATTAGCCCTGATACCTGCCTCAGTGTTTGAGGGTCCAAAGGCTTGTCCTGCAGAGAAATCCACCCCTTCCCCCACCACCTGTTCCTGTCTCTGAGCTGATTTCCCTAGGGGGGTGGAGTTGGGGGCGGGTATGCCTGAGGGCTTAGCCAGGGCGTTACAAACTGTGGTCAGCTGCAGCCACTCAGCCCCCACCCCAGCAAGGACAAGGTGCCTGGCCCCTGGAAAACAGGTCTCCAGCCCCCATTCTCCCATACCTATTTGTTTTCACCTTGGACTTTGGCATTAATGGAGAGCCAAGCTAGGTGTTTTCCTTATGGGGACAGGGGTCAGTGGCCTTGGCCCCTGCACCTCCCCTGCCTGAGGGGAACCAGGGCTTTGGGCTGCCGGGGGAATGGGGTGGGGGGGGGTGTTATCAGAAAGGATCACATCCTTAGTTCCTGGGGGTTGAGGGCATGGGAGATGAAGGGGTGGAGCTGGGGGGACAGGCAGAAGGGCGGGAAGGAATGCAAGGAATTCAGAATGAAGGCTAGTGCCCACAGTGCCTGGCTGCCTGGGGAATCAACTGGAAGCCAAACTGGATAAACCAGATGTGGTGAACTGGATGTGCTACCGCAAGACAGAGGACTTCTTCACCATCTGGCTGGATCTCAATATGTTCCTACCCCTTGGAGTGGACTGCTGGATAGATAACACCAGGTGTGTGCCACCCCCTCTGCCCCAGCCCCCACACTCTGCCCCTTGGCTACTGGGCTGCTGAATGTCCCACTGCCCTCAGGGTTGTCTACAACCGCAGCTCTGGGCGCGTGTCCAATGCCCCTGGTGTACAGATCCGTGTCCCTGGCTTTGGGAAGACCTACTCTGTTGAGTACCTGGACAACAACAAGCTGGCAGGTGTGTTTACTGGGGAAAGGGCAGGGCTCCAGCTGTGGTCAGCCCACAGGAGCCATGACCAGAGCCTCCAATGCTGCTGCCTCCCCTACAGGTTACATGCACACACTAGTGCAGAATCTGGTCAACAACGGGTATGTGCGCGATGAGACAGTGAGGGCCGCCCCCTACGACTGGCGGCTGGAGCCGAGTGAGTGTCTCTGAAGGCTTGGGGCAGGGCAGATGGGCCTTGACCCCATCCGTTGCCCTGACCCCATCCACCCTACTTCAGGCCAGCAGGAGGAATACTACCAGAAGCTTGCTGGGCTGGTGGAGGAGATGCATGCTGCCTATGGAAAGCCTGTCTTCCTCATTGGTCATAGCCTTGGTTGCCTACACTTGCTCTATTTCTTGCTGCGCCAGCCCCAGGCCTGGAAGGACCGCTTCATTGATGGATTCATCTCTCTTGGAGCTCCTTGGGGGGGCTCCATCAAGCCCATGCTGGTCTTGGCTTCAGGTGAGAAGGCCTTGGACCACCTGTGTCAATGAGGGGGTTGGAGTGAGGGGGATGAAGCTGACCATGGGCCTGCCCTCACTCCTGCTTCTTCTCACCATGTCAGGCTAAGTGTGTAATTTACCACCCCTGAGGCATGGCCCTGGTCACTGGCCCCCTAGCCTAGACATTAGAGTAGCTCCTGCCAGAAGTCTGGGTGATTTGGTGCTTCAGTGACAAAAGGAGAGTAAACAGAAAGGAAGTGAACCCCAACAATCTGACTCATGGACCTAGGTCTGTTTCTTGTGGTTTCAGGTCCTGCCCACTCAGCTTTCAGCTGCCTCTGTTTCCAGGAGCCCATTTTCCCAGGGATCTGTCTATTAAGGACAGATCTGCCAAAGCCAGGGCCAGACCCTAGAAACCCTTATGCCCTTCTCTGAGAAGTGGCATAGCTATCACTTGTTGAGCACGCACTGTATGCAGGGTATAGCCAGACTCAACTTGCCCCCTAGTAGCTCACAGTCTGCTGAGGGCAACACTCATCAGACTATGTCTGTAAGTGCCAAACACAGACACAGTCTAATACCCTTCCCAGAAGGGAGCTCTGACCCCTGTGCAGCGCAGGCCACAGGGGCCAATTAGCTGAGGGAGAACCACCAGCACCATCCTCCCACATTCACACATGTACACCCGTCCTCAGGAGGCCCCTCCTTCCCTGGCCTCCTTCTGAGGCTCTACAGCTGTGCCCCACAGACATGCCATCAGGGCTTCTCATTTAAAAAGCACACATTGAACACCTACTGATTGCCAGGCCTGCTCAGAGGCTCAATTTGGATTGGGTAGGGACAAGATTTAGCATCCAGCTGAACTTGGGTTGGGGGCAAGTTGTGGGCCCAAGGGACCCAGACCTGGCTCCCTGACCCACCTTGCTTCGTGTTCACAGGTGACAACCAGGGCATCCCGATCGTGTCCAGCATCAAGCTGAGAGAGGAACAGCGCATAACAACGACCTCCCCCTGGATGTTTCCCTCCAGAGAGGTATGGCCTGAAGACCATGTGTTCATTTCCACGCCCAGCTTCAACTACACAGGCCGTGACTTCCAGCGCTTCTTTGCAGACTTGCACTTTGAGGAAGGCTGGTACATGTGGCTACAGTCACGTGACCTACTGGCAGGCCTCCCAGCACCTGGAGTGGAAGTATACTGTCTGTATGGTGTGGGCCTGCCCACACCCAACACGTACATCTTTGACCACGGCTTCCCCTACACAGACCCCGTGGGGGTACTCTATGAGGACGGTGACGACACTGTGGCCACACGCAGCACTGAGCTCTGTGCCCGCTGGCAGAGCCGCCAGCCACAGCCTGTGCATCTGCTGCCTCTGCATGGGACACAGCACCTCAACATGGTCTTCAGCAACCAGACGTTGGAGCACATCAATGCCATCCTGCTGGGTGCCTACCGACGTCGTACCCCTGCACCCCCAGCTGCCAGCCCAGGGCCCCGGCCCCCTGAATAAAGACCCTCTTTTGCTCTTTAAGTTTTGACATGTGTGTTGTGGGTTGCAGAGGAGGCAGTGGCATCCAGGCACCAGTATCCACCAAGCAATAGCCATAGGCCTGGTGCTTTGTGGAGCATAAGGGCAAGATGGGCTTTGATGAAGCCTGAGATTGAACTGAGCACCAGGATGATAGCTTCCCACTCTCCCGGTTGAGCTGTTTATGTAGCACATAGCCTGCCTTGTGCCTGCCTCTGCTCTGGGGGTGGGCGACTGGAGGTAATTGCACACATAGCTGTGGGATGGAGGCACGTGGAGCTAAGGGTACAAGGCAGGGAAGATGTGAGCTGTCCCACCCACTCCCCCAAGGGAAGGCAGAACCCACCTGTGGACATGGACTTGTGAGTGCTAAGCCTGCGACAGAAGCACAAGAGTTTAGAATCTGAGGGAGATCCAGTCGCTAATCAGATCATTCTTCTAATGAAAGATTAATTATTGGAGCTAAGTGGTCTGAGAGAAAAGTTTAGGGAGCACCAAGGGGCAGAATCTTGTTTGTGGGTCAGGGAAAGCTTCCCAGAGGAAGTGATGGCTATTCTGAGATCAGATGGGATGAGAAGGGTAATGTGGGCCACTGAAAAGACTTGGGTTTGAGCCTAAGGGCAATATGCAGTTGCTGAAGGGGTTAACTAGGGAAAGTGTAACCAGATTTCCAATCTAGAAACAGTCCCTTCTCTGAAAGGTAAAGGGGAGCCTGGGGGTGGTGGGTAGGGGCAGAAACTTGGGGAAGGCAGGGAGGACAGTGCAGTACCCAGGAGAGAGAGGATGCTAGCTGAGGCTAAAGCGGTAGGAGAAAGGTGTGGATAAATAAAGGGTCATTTGGGATGTGAAATAAGGCTTGTCCATGGGTAGAGCCCAGCATGCTTCCGGGCCACTAGATGGGCAGCCCCACGGCACCTGTTCTGTTAGATAGAAGACACCATCTGAGACAGGGAGGCTGGAAGGATCAGTGTCACCATGATGGAGGACTGAGCTTTGGGGTTTCAAGTTTCAGGGAGGAGGCAAAGGCAACAAAAGAGAGGAGCTGAGAGAAAGTGGATGCTGAAGGACAAAAGGCAGCCATGCCTGATAATGTTGGGAGGGCAGTAACAGAAGCCTGGCCAATATGACAGCCATAGGGCTGAGGGACTTGAGGTTAGAGTTGGGGTCAGGACAGGCAAGGCTTGGGGCTCAGGCTGGAAGAGGCAGAAGCTGCTGAACAACGGTCAGAGGGAGGGATCTGTTCCTCTGTTAAGACGGAGTACTAGGGAGCATGATGGAGAGCCAAGCAAGGAAACCTCCCCTTTGCCAAGCTGCTTAGGACCAGGAGAAGATGCACAAAGGTGACAGCCAGGCTCTGAGGAAAGGTGAAAGCGAAAGCAGGAAGAGTCAGACGCCAAGGGGGGCGTGGGGAAGACGCTGACAGAGGACCAAGGCTTTGGTCTTTCTCACTCTGCGTTGGTCCCACATCGACCCCCAACCCCTGGACCAGCCTGCCCACCTCAAGATGCTGAAGCCAGCGCTAGAGCCCCGAGGGGGCTTCTCTTTCGAGAACTGCCAGAGGTATGTGGGGGTGAGCTGGCTCTGCAGCTTCTACTCCCAGAAACCCCAGGACCTTTATTTCTGGAGGGGGCAAAGGGACGGCAACATGTGTTGGGCGACTTGTATTCCCAAGCTCACCCTGAGAAGTGAGGGAGGCTGGGACAGAGTTGGAGGATGTGATGGAGTCCCAGAAGAGCCTCAACCTGGGCCTTAACACTCTGTTTCCAGAAACTTATCCTTAGAACGCGTCCTCCCGGGGTTCCGGAGCCCTCAAGCACACAAGACTGGTACCACCATCGCGGGCCTTCTGTTCCGAGTGAGCAGGGAGTTGGGACTGGGGTGTTTAGAGGGGCTGCTGGGGGATCCGACAAACACTGAGCTAGAGGCCCCTCCCCCTCCCCAGGACGGAGTCATCCTGGGCGCGGATACGCGGGCCACCAGAGATTCCGTAGTGATGGACAAAAGCTGTGAGAAGATCCACTTCATCGCCCCCAAAATCTAGTGAGATAATCCCCGACCCCGTTCCCCCACGCATCCCCGACACAGCACATCCATCTCAGCCCCGCCTACACCGACCCTCCCTTCGTTCTCAGCTGCTGTGGGGCTGGAGTAGCCGCGGACGCCGAGATGACCACGCGAATGGCGGCGTCCAACATGGAGCTACACGCCCTGTCCACAGGCCGCGAGCCCCGCGTGGCCACGGTCACGCGCGTTCTGCGCCAAACGCTCTTCCGGTGCTGGGCGGGGCTAAGATGACCCTGGGGAAGGGCTGTTGCAGGGAGGGTGGGGCTGAGAGGAAGTGGGACGGGATGAAAGGCGGGACTGCGACAGCCCCGGAGACCGGAAAAGGCAGGCCTAAGTGGAGCTGGGCAACAGGAAGGAGCAATGTTGGTCAAGGGACGCCAGACAACAGAAAAGGGTGGGGGAGGGGTGGGTCCGGGGCGGTGTCACGGAGGGGCGGGACCTGGAGCCGTGTGCTTGCGGCTCACCACGCCCATTCTGCGAAAGGTACCGGGGCTACGTGGGCGCGTCGCTGATAGTGGGCGGAGTAGACCTGACCGGACCGCAACTCTACAGCGTGCACCCCCATGGCTCCTACAGCCGTCTGCCCTTCACAGCCCTGGGTGAACACTTCCGCCCCTTCCCCACGAATCCCGCCCCTGCGACCCTGGCCTCACCTTCATCCGGCAATGGGATGGCAGCGACTTACCTCAGATGCCCTCCTGCCTGCAGGTTCGGGCCAGGATGCGGCCCTGGCGGTACTGGAGGATCGGTTCCAGCCCAACATGGTGGTGAGCAACACCTGTCGCCCACTACGCGTTCATTGATGGGAAGTGCACGCTGGAGCTGGGATAACACAGAGATAACCTGACCTAGTCTAGAGGTCAGGAAAGGCTTCTTGGAGGAGGTGACGACTGAGTCAAGACTGAGGGGCCAGTGGAGTCAGAGTGAAGAAGTGCTATTCCAGCAGACCACCGTTAGTGCCAAAGTTTGTACTCCTGGAGAAGTCAAAGCTCAGAGAGGACCGTTTGAAGCTCAAGGAGGAGGGAACAGCAAGTGGGGTCTGGATTTTGTTTGGGGTGGGATGGAAGTGGGTGACATGTGTTGCTTCAGAGGTGCCTAAGGACCAGAAGGGAAAACGCAGTGAACCAGTAGATTGGGGATCAAGACCATACTGGTTGGGTGGACAGCCCTGGAAGCAGAACCACAAGTGTAAGTGACTCAGAGGTTTATGAAGATAGGGAGCAATAGGAACACAGGGTCTTCTGAGAGAGGGAGGCAGAGACCAGGGCAGGGGAGCTTGGGCTGGAGATGGGAGTAGGGAAAGAGAGGGGTTTGGGTATGAGCAAATGGCAAATAGTCTGGGCTTCGAGACGAACAAAACCTCTAGGCTGTAGCCTGAAGGTGATACCAAAAGGGTCCATCAGGCATCACACACATGTATCATCACAGCTGGAGGCCGCGCAGGAGCTGCTAGTGGAAGCCATCACTGCAGGGATCCTAGGTGACCTGGGCTCTGGGGGCAGTGTGGATGCATGTGTGATAATGGGGACTGGCGCCAAGCTTCTGCGAACACTTAGCTCACCCACAAGGCCCTTAAAAAGGTGAGAGCATGGGAGATGGGGACCACTAGGGAGGATGGGGCAGTAGCAGGGGAGACAGGGGGTGCAAGAAACAGATGGGCCACATGATGGGCCCAAGTTGAGAGGCCATCCCTTCCCTCTCCCAGGCCTAGCCAGTACCGCTTTGCCCCTGGGACCACAGCTGTCCTGTCCCAGACAGTGAAGCCACTGACCCTGGAGCTGCTGGAAGAAACTGTGCAGGCCATGGAAGTGGAGTGAAGTAGGATGGTGCTCAGAGCTTGGAACAAGAGGGAAAAAACCCAGGAAATAAAAAAAAAAAATATTTAAACAGATGGCTATGTTCTTCCTGGGTGGAGGGGGAAAAGCAGCCATGAGAACTCTGTGGCCAAGTTACATCTGCAGAAGCCACTCCCTGCCAAGGTTTCAGGGCTTGGCCTAAGAGGTGACCACCCATCGCCTCAGGCATCTACTCCTCCAGTCCCCCAGGCAAGCATTGCAGCTCCAGCTGGAAAGCCCCCTCCTGACTCTCCACACTGCAGAGGCCCCCCTGCCACTCCCATGCACTGCTCTTGGCCTCTGGTCCACTGGGGACTGTTGTAAAACCCGGATGGGCCACATGTGCTGCCCCTACCTAGTCTTTCCGTGGCTCATCAGTGTCCCAGGACAAAGCCCACAGCTCTCAGTCAAGGAGGCCCCCATGGACCCCACTGAGGGCTAAAGTGCTGACCAAGGAACTGCTCCCTGACTCCAAGAGTACGTTTTCACAAAACACTCCTCACCCCTGCGACACTTTTACCTGTGAAACCCCTCCAGTGACCAGGCACACCTGAGGTGCTAACACCAAACAGGGCTTCTATTTGCACATGCTGAGCTGTGAACAGGGGAACTGACTCCCAACTTTGCTGGGCTGACTGGGGTCAGGGCTCATGCAGAGAGAGATGACATGACACATTTATCCAGCAAACCCACTGCTGAGTACCCACTGCGGGCCAGCCTAGGTGCTGTGTGCTGGCAGGAGCATCCTGCCCTCAGAACGGCTGACTGAAACGGACCTCCGGAACGGTGAGCGTCTGCCCAACCTCTGGGGAGGGTCTACTCTGGGATGGACATCCTTGGGACCCTGATTATGCTTTTCCCCCCAGTATTTTACTATGAAGATTTTAAAACACAGAGGTTGAAAGAATTGTACACCAAACACCTATACACCCACAATCAACTTTGCAATTAGCATTGTGTTATAACTGCTTGATCACATTTCTGTCCCTCCATTGCTCTGTTCAACCACTAACTCATCTTATTTGCCTGACTGATGCTTTGAATCAGTCAGAGCCCCCACACCTCTCGGAGCCCAGCCAACTTACCCACTACAGCTTTGCACACAGGGTCGTCTTCTCTTCCTCAGTGCAGGCTCAGCCTGGAGCTCTACAACAAATGGGCTGCAGACACCAAGAGCTTGCCCACAGAAGCCCCAAGGCCTGGAGGCTGTCAGAGATTGATGGCCGTCACGCTTGTACCTGTAACCTCCATCCAAGGTCAGCCAGTCACCAAGGACTCACACCTTACCCTCCTGTGTGCTAGGCCCCTCCCAGATATCATTTCATCAACAAGAATATGGGCTTCAGAGCCAGACAGATGAAGGTTTGGAACCAAATGCACCATGTGCTGGTGGGAGAGTCACCATCTCTCTGAGCAAACCGACTCCTGTTCAAGTTGGTGAGGGATCACAGAGATGCTATCTGTTAGGATTTGTGACCTGCCAGAACCCCTGTGCTGGCCACATGGCCCTGGCCTTCCTCAGCAGGGCTGGTACAGCTGGACCTTCCCTCCACCTGTCAGGATCACCCCCGGGTGCAGGGCAGGCTTCTAAGTCTGATGCCCCTGACAGCCCTGGGAAACTTCCCTGATCCCAGCCACCAGGTGGTTACCATAAACCTAATTTCACCAAAGGTCCTTGCTACCCAGTCCTCAACACTTGGGATGCGAGGTAGTTCAGGGAGCCAATCAGAGACCAGGTTTTGGAGGGTGGAAGTGAGAGCCTCACACCTGGGCTCTGATAAGTCCAGGCCTGAGTCCAGGACCTTGGCCTAGAGACCCTCCTCCTGACTGGAGCATGGCTTGCCTCAGGCCTGGGACTTTGGCCCAAGGACGAGGAGATCCATAAAACCAGGCCCAGTTCTCAACCTCACATCTGCCACAATGCTGCTGCTCAGCCTGACCCTTAGCCTGGGCCTCCTTGGCTCCTCCTGGGGTGAGTGGGCCTGGACCAGCCCTGACTGACCAGCCTTCAAGCAACCTAGCCCCCAAAGCCAGCCCAGGTTTCCTGCCCAGGGGCTCAGCTGGGCTGCCGGGAAGGGAACCAGGTGGACAGAATGGGTAAAGGAGAAAAGGATGTGCCAGGGCTGGAGGGGGGCAAGAGGTGCACAGGGGCTGGCCTCAAAATGGGACAGGAGGTAAGGCCAGAGCTAGGAGCCAGGGAGGGTTTAGGAAACTGAGAAATGAAGGTTGGACATGTAGTTCAGGGAGAAACCTCTGGCTGTGGAGGCCTGGAGCAGGTGCGAGGCTAGAGAGGAGACTATCCCAGGGGTCGGAGAAAAATGGCGGGTGGTGGTGAAGTTGGGGAACAATGGGGAGTAAGTTGGAGAGAGCTGTCAGAGAATGGACAGAATTGGGGGCCAGTTGGACATGGGTAACTGAGATACCTAAAAGTGCTGTGGGTGAGAAGGGGTAGTGACGAGCCCTCTCTGATTTGGACCTCTGGGGCAGAGCCGGGGGCACCCAGGAGGAGGTGGGGAGAGGTGGGCAGGCTGGTGTGAGAAGCAGGTCCTCACCAGTCCAATGGCAGAGCAGGCTGCGGCATTCCTGCCATCAAGCCGGTACTGAGCTTCAGCCAGAGGATTGTCAACGGGGAGAATGCAGTGCCAGGCTCCTGGCCCTGGCAGGTGTCCCTGCAGGTACATGCACCCTAGGTGTGGGGCAGGGTACCAGGTGCTTCCTGCCTAGGCATAGCCTGAGCCCACTCCCACTTCTGACTTCTGACCCCAGGATAGCAGTGGCTTCCACTTTTGCGGTGGTTCCCTCATCAGCCAGTCCTGGGTGGTCACTGCTGCCCATTGCAAAGTCATGTGAGTACTCCCACTCTGCCCCCTTGCCCTCCTCTCCAGTCTCCTTTCCCTGGATGCCCTTCTTTTGTTGCTCTGCTCTCCCTGCGGCTGCCCAACCCCACTCTCACTGCAGCCCTGGCCGCCACTTTGTTGTCCTGGGCGAATATGACCGATCATCCAATGCTGAGCCTTTGCAGGTTCTGTCCATCTCAAAGGTGAGTGTCTGGGCTATAGACACGGAAAGGAAGAGTGGATGGGGCAGGTGGGTGGGCTCTGGGGATGAGGAATTCAAGGCATGCCCTAGGCTAGCCCCTCAGCACCTATCAACACTGGAGGCCTGTGCCCACCCCCCATTCTACGTGGCCCCTTCCTGGTTCCACAGGCCATCACGCACCCTTTCTGGAACCCTACCACCCTAAACAATGACCTGACACTACTGAAGCTCGCCTCCCCGGCCCAGTACACAAAACGAATCACACCAGTCTGCCTGGCTTCTCCAAATGAGGCACTGCCTGCAGGCCTCACGTGTGTCACCACTGGCTGGGGACGCCTCAGCGGCGTGGGTAGGAACTTGGGCCAAAAATCTGGGTGAGAGCACTAGGGTGGGAACAAGTCATCCCGGGCCTAACCACCCCCTTCTGGCCCACAGGCAATGTGACCCCAGCACGCCTGCAGCAGGTGGCTTTGCCCCTCGTCACTGTGAGTCAGTGCAGGCAGTACTGGGGCTCACGTATCACTGACTCCATGATCTGTGCAGGCGGCTCAGGGGCCTCCTCGTGCCAGGTGAGCAACAGCACCCTGTCTTATCCTCTCGCTGTCCTGTGGCACCCCCTAATCGCCGAGCTGACTTCTCCCCTCTCCTTCCCTCAGGGAGACTCTGGAGGGCCTCTTGTCTGCCAGAAAGGGAACACGTGGGTGCTTATTGGCGTTGTCTCCTGGGGCACCAGCAACTGCAACGTGCACAAGCCTGCCATATACACTCGGGTTAGCAAGTTCAGCACCTGGATCAACCAGATCATAGCCTACAACTGAGACTATCACAGGCCCTCTCCCCATCTCAATCCAATAAAGACGCCATGCTCTGTCCTCTTGTGTATTCTTGTCTGTCCTTATAAGGGAAGGGAGAGGCTCCTGGGAGTCCCCTTCCCCTCTTGCGACTTTGACTTCTGGCATGGCAGGTATCTCCTCCCCTGGTCCACAGCAAGGAGCCTGGGCTGTCAGAATGGATGGGCAGCCTTCCCTGGGGAGGGCAGCCTGTTTATTGAGTACAGAGGATACATTTACAAACTGAGTACACAAAATAAATAACTGCACACTCTCCATCTACGGTCCATGGCATAAAGGCCCATGTCTCCAACCTCCCTCTGTCCTACCCTTAGGGTCAGGCCTATCTTGGACAAGAGAGGAAATAAATCCCCAGGGTTCAGGCCTCCAGAGGCACTTGGGGAAGTGAGGGGAATTCTGAGGCCACAGGGCTTGGGCTCTCTGCTGCCTTGTGCCAGGAGCACTGAGGATAGGAGGGAATGTTTAAGGCAGTCGACTTGGCCCAGAGTGTTCTCTTTGGCCTTGTTTCCCACTGGAGGTGGCACATGCAGAAAGAGGAGGGCCTGGCCCAAGGCTACCCACTGGGAAAAACTGAGTGAGGGCCAGTCTCTCCCTGCTGGCAGAGGCCCTGCAATCTAGCTACAGCTAAAGCTGGGCCACACCTCCTTTCCTGCCACTGAAAGCAGCTGAGAAAGAAGGGGACTTGGGTTCCAGCCTTGTTTGTGGTGGTGGGGAGGCACCTTGACTAACACGGGGATGGTCTGGCTCAGGCCTCCGGGAAAGCAGCCACCCAATTCCACCCACCTCCTGCAGGAGCTCCCTCCAACCTAAGATTCGGCAGGGCCCAGGCTGGACAGGTAATGCTGTGAAAGGAAGCAAGGACAGGCTGGACCAAGCAAGGCCAGCTGTGAGAAGGCCAGGGCCCCAGGCACTCAGGGTTCAGAGGCAGGTCACACAGTATGGCTAAGTTCCAACTGGAGCTGTGCAGAAGCTCAGCAGAAGGGGAGGGCTGAGCAGCCTGGGACCTTTCCTCAACACAGCAGCTCCTTCCTTCCCACTTCCTCTAGAAGATGAAGGGTGAGTACAGTGGTCATTCCCAGGCTGCCCATACTCATGCCAGACACTAGATGGCGCCTTTATGCCACTGCAGAGCCTGAAGGGAAGGGACATTGGGCAGTACCAAGGGTAGAACCAGGGCTGACACTGGAATATTGATGGGACTCTCCCTGGGAAGCCCCTGGCCTGTGCCTTGGCCCAGGTGCCCCCATTCCCCAGGTAGCAGCAGTGGGGCTCCCTTTAATCCCCCACAGTTGGGAAGGAGGCACCCAGGGAATAGAATGGGCATCCAAGGGGGAGAAAGAAGTGATAGTGGGCTCTGCAAAGAAGGCACTGAGAGCAATGGGCTGGTGGGCAGGAGCTCTCCCTCCCACTGTCAGAGAGAGGTTAGAGCCTGGAGCAAGCCTGCTACCAACATGGCCACACAGTCCAGAAGGGCCAAGGACTATGCCATGGCCCTACCACCAGAGATTCTAGCCAGTCCTGAGTCCAGGAGGGGCCTCTGGGGGTACCACAAAGGAAGAGAGATCTTGGGTGAGAGGCGGGAGACTGTTTAGACTTAGCTGGGAGTCCAGCCAAGACACAAGCTTTGGGCCTACCTGGGCCTCTCTCTGTGTTACAGATCAGGATGCAATGGAATGTGGGAGGCCAGAGATGAAGGTTCAGTGGAGGAAAGAGGGTTTCAGAAGTAACTGTCCCAAAGAGTCCTGGGACAACAGGACACCCTCTACCTGGCACAGCTTGCCTCTTTGGTCTTGGGGAAGAGCCAAGGGGTGAAAGAGCCCGAGGCCAGGTCCTGCCCTTTTCCCAACTGGTAGCAGAGCAGTTGCCCACCAAAAGGAGCACCGGTGCCAGTTCAGAGGGCTCACACGTCCCCAGGCTCCCTCCACTTGGTCACACCAGGCTCAGGCCCAGGATGAGGATGGGGGCTGCTGAAGAGAAGCAGGTAGGGCCATTCACCTGCTGCCGGCCATACAGGCCTATCTCCAGAGAGGGCATCAGGGCCAGATGGCACAGTGATGCACGGCCAAGCTGGGACCACGGGATGTCTGCGCCGTAGCCAGCAGCTCAGCCGTTGTACTGCTGCTGGTATCGCAGGTTGAGCTCCCGCAGTTCCCGCTCACGCACACGGCGTGACTTGTTGGAGCGTGTAGAGCGGCTAGAACGCGTGGACTGGGCCGACTTGGTGCTCTGGCAGCGGGAGGAAGCACGTTTGAGGAGGTTCTGGGAGATGGAGCGGTGCAGATTCTTCATGGATGAAGAGGCTGCCATGCTTACCACCCACGGGTGCCTCAAGGCCTGCAGTGCAGTCATACGGGCGCCAGGATCCACCGTCAACAGGCGATCAATGAAGTCCTTGGCCAAGTTAGACACACTGGGCCAGGGCTAGAGGCCAAGAACAAGCATTAGAGCGGGAGCACTCAACACTGCTCTCCCCATCCTGATGATGCCATCACCATAGCACTTAGCATTATGCAGCATTCCAGCACTCTCCCCCTAGGAGAGGCACTGCCCAGCTCCTCCCAAGTACAGCATTCTTTCTGGACCTCCCCTTCCTACCCAACACTGGCCCAGGCCACCAAGCAGAGGCTGTTCTCTGGGTAAGGAGTCCATCTGACAAGTAGGAGAAAGACCTGTTCTCCCCCGTTCCCCCAAGCAGCAAACTTCTAAGGTATCTGGACTCGAAGCCTGGCTCAGGAAGGTGGTCCCCGTCAAGATCCCCCAGCTACCCCCAAATCACTATAACTCAGGAAGATTTAAAGAGAATGACCCAAACCTTCCACCATATCCTGAGCCAGACTTAAGCTCCAAACTCTGGATGTCCATATCAGGCCACTTAGCAGGGAACTTCCTTGTCTTTTAAGAGGTGACCCACCTCTCTCCATCTGACAGAGTGATGGTGGGCAACCACTGCCTTCCCCGCATCAGCCTCCACCCCTCAGCCATGGGGAGACAAGGAAACAATTCAAGGCAACTAGATTTCTCCATCTGCTGAGAGGGCAGGGAGCTCTTGAGGGATAGGTGGGACCAGGGCCTTTCTTCCCAGTCTTCACGACCTCTTTAAACCACACAGGGGATGCCTGGCAGTGCTCTAGACCAGCCTCATTTTAGTACATTCTGTCCTCAGAGAAACTGCACAAAGCCTGATCTCCTACAAACACCCGTGGCTGCCTCACCTCAGCCATACACCAAGCAGCTGTCTGTCTCAGGGACTCAGCCTGTACAGCTTGTCTTCACCCGGCTGAATCCTCAGGTTCTCAGGGTAAAGGACACTTTCTCAGGCTTCCTCTTAGCCCCCAGAGCTAAGCAATTATTCCAGTGATTTCAAGTTCATTGTTCATTCCCATTAGACCAAGCTAAGCTGGACGAGCCCTAGTGCCTGGTGCTAGGCATACAGAGGCCCTCAAGGCCCTCAAGCCCCTCTACTGGAGGAGGGTAGACACAGAACTGTTCTGAGTGCCTGAGTCTTCTGGGAGCACTTTGGCATGGGTTCTGATATTCCCAAAGAATAGGCAAGTAGGACCTTTGCTGAGCCTAGGGCAGGTTTGGCCGGGATATTAAGGGCACCGTCACCCTCCTTCCTGCCGAATGAGGTCTGCCTGTTCCACTTTATGGTGCCCTTTGCCCTGGGGCACAACTGAACTCAATCTCCAGGGGGTTCAGGAAAATCTAAGAGCCCACATTCAGGGCAACTGTATGCCCATTCAGCAGATACACTTACACACTGACTATTGCTTCCCCCAGTTCAACTCCCTTGACCTCCAATTCTTCCCCCGTACCCTTACCCACTTACATACAGGAGGTGGAGGGAGAGCACCAAGGAGAACACTCTTCTGAAGTCCCGAAGAAGGGGTGGGGACTACTTGCAGTTGCTACCCTAACCTGGTTTTTGGAAGGCAAATCTCAGCTTTTACTAAACTGAACTGGTGGAAAATGACAGATCACATTACCGAACAATCACTTAACAGGGTCCTCCTCACCAATGTGCTAGCTCCCAGCAATTCCTGGGGAGACAAGAGCCCTCAGGAGGAAGACAGGGCCTCAGGATATGCAGGCAGGGGAGCCCATAAATACCTTGCTGAGAGCAGTGAGGGGGTACAGAGCGACAGCCCTCCCACACACACAGTCTGGTCCAAGTTTCCCTGCAGGCCCGCGCAGCTCAGGGCTCCGCTACAGAGGCTGACATGCAGGGGGACTGGACTACACAGCTGCCACAGTAGCTTTTGGCTCACGGTTCAAGAAAGCTCCATGTCTTGCTCCTGCCATCTGAACACAAGAAGCCACTGTGAGGGGCCAGCCAGTCGAAACCACCGACACTCGCTGCAGCCCCGATCACTCACTTAAGTAATGGAAAGAAAGGCATAATGGGGCCCCCGACGGACAGAGCAAAACCTAGAAGCTGAACAGACTGGGTCATGGGAATACCTGTGCTGCCCTACCAGCCTTTCTGGTCTCCAAGAGAAAGAAAATCACTGAGAAATACACTGTGGCTCAGCAGGGCCTACTGGTGGGACAGCCCAAAGACAAAACTGGCAGCCCAGGCTAGCCAAACAGGGCTGGGACATGGATTCTGCCCATGCCCCCTTGGTCCAGCCAAGAGAGAAGAGGGACAACTCCTCTGATGACAAAAGAAACAGTGGTGAAGCTGGACTCACAAGCCAGGAACCTAAACATAGATGGGTCAGAGACACCCCCACTTCACATCCATACCCAGCCAGACCAAGCCAGACCCCTGCAGTTCCACACAAGTCCAGTGCAGTCCGAGACTGGCCTCTCACCAGACCCATCCTGTGAGCTTAAGCATTTTCATCTCCAGAGTGACACATGCTCACACCAGGCATCGACCCCTGCTGCTCGCCGAGCGGCCAGCCTGTTAGTGACAAAAGTGAGCCAGATTGATCTGTGCCTTCTGCTCCCCCAGATGCTTGCCTCCCCAATTACTGTGTACATGCAGCCGTGTGCAGAATGCCAATGAACTCATTTATCTAAGGGCCAGCCCGGCCCTCTTCAGCAGGCCCTGGCTCTCCCCATCTTTCAGGAGCTATAAGCAGCTGGACCAGGTGGGTCCCCCAAGCCAATGTGACTTAAGTCATCCTGACCTGAGAATCAGGCTGTGCCAATGGCACCCGGCCTAACCCTCATACCCTGAGAGGCTTGCGGCAGGAAGTCAGGCAGGCCAAAAGCAGGTAAGTGGTCCTCAACCCACCCCACTACAGTGAGACAGGGGCTCAGGCTGCCCTTCAGAACAGTGCGCCCCTGGGAGCACTGCTGAGGCCTCCAACAGTACTCAGCAAGGAAAAGCAAGACTCCACACTCACCCAGGGCCATGCTTCTGGTCAAGTCCAATTCAGTACCTCCTAAGAAAGCTTTCAATACCCACAGACCAACCCACTTGTTTCTGCAACATACTTGGGCCTCTAGAGCTCCATGAGTATGTCTGTCAGCCCATGACTGTCTGGCTGGGTAGCACTGTGGGCATGAGAAAGAGAATAGTGATAAACAGTCATGCCTTTGACTTTCCATAGCTCTAACTGCTGGCTCTGGGTAAAGAACAGAACTCTCACCTCAGTAAACTTGGAGTCAAGTCGGGGACACATGTGAGGCTCAGGTGGCTGACAGAAGGGACAGGCCCCAGGTACCACCTGGCCAGTCTCCCAGAGGCTTCCACCTGTTTCTGGACTGACTGAGAGTATGGGGCATGGAAGGGAATGTTAAATGTCAGTCTGCCATGCCTCCAGATTCAGGTCTCCCTCTGCTGTGGGAGCCTAGGGCAGCTTCAATACCCAGGGTGAGAGCCTACACTGTCCTTTCCATGAGCCTTTTATGAGCTGTGTGTGTGAAGGGCTGGGCCCTGTCCTGAAAAGATAAGGAGAGACTGTAGGAGGAGGGACATCACCTCCACCCTGTTTCTGACCATCAAGCTGGTTGTCCTTTTCCCTAGTCTGTGGCCCTTGAGTCCTCCTCCCCTTGCAGTTAGGGTACCTACCTTTTTTTTTTTTTTCCCAAGTAAGCTCTGGGCTCAACCTGGAGCTTAAACTCATGACCCCAAGATCAAGAGTCACGTGTTCTACTGAGTCAGCCGGGCACCTCTAGGGTATCAACTCTTGATACTGTAACAGCAGAGAAGCCAAAAAGGGATAGATGGAACTCTCCCAGAGCACTTCCTTACCAACTTCACCTTCCTCATCCCCTGTTTCTGAGGGACCAGTCACTCCTCAGCAGCAGAATCCAACATTCCCTCTAAAGGGAAGCACAAAATCAGAAAGGACTTTCCACTCCAGCTCAGAGGATGAACTTCCCTCCTCCCCAGCCCCTTTTACTTGCTCTAGCTCTAATGTCACAGGGCCTGGGAAGAACACTGCCCAGGCCACACTACCAA
Organism: Panthera onca; assembly: GCF_046562875.1. Lineage (NCBI taxonomy): Eukaryota > Metazoa > Chordata > Mammalia > Carnivora > Felidae > Panthera > Panthera onca. The sequence continues at coordinate 43,082,125 of NC_138353.1, read as the reverse complement.
TGGTTTCGCCTTAAGCCCAAGGGCTAAAGGAACAAAGGATGAAGGCAGCTCTCTGGCCCAGACTGCCGAGAGAGGAGGAAGCTGCTTCCCTCCAGAAGCAAACCTAGCTCACAGGCCTTGCCCTAGACTCCCTCTGAGAGGCAGGTCTGACCACTCTTAAGTGAGGGCAAAGAAAGGCCTGGCTTTTCTGGATGGCATCTGGGTGACAAATTAAAGCATTAGGCTGAAAGCCCAGAGACTTCTAGAGCTTCTAGACATTCTAGGTCTACTTTCTCTGTGCAACCTTAGAGAAAAGAAGCCTCCTCACTTTTAATATGAAGGAGCCAGGGGCGCCTGGGTGGCTCAGTCAGTAAACATCTGACTCTTGGTTTTGGCTCAGGTCAGAATCTCACAGTTTGTGAGTTTGAGCCCCATGTCAGGCTCTGCACTGGCAGCACAAAGCCTGCTTGGGATTCTCTCACTGCCCCCCCACCATCTCCCCCCACTTGTGCTGTCTCTCTCTCAAAATAAATAAACTTAAATTTTTTTTTTAATGTTTACTTTTGACAGAGAGAGACAGAGCATGAGTGGGGGAGGGGCAGAGAGAGAGGGAGACACAAAATCCGAAGCAGGCTCCAGGCTCTGAGCCATCAGCCCAGAGCCGGACGCGGGGCTCGAACTCACGGACCGCGAGATCGTGACCTGAGCCGAAGTCGGACGCTCAACCGACTGAGCCACCCAGGAGCCCCTCAAAATAAATAAACTTAGAAAAATATATGAAGGAGCCAAATGCAATGGATTTTAAGTGTCTTCCAGTTGCTAAAGTCCTGGATTCTAAGGACACGGCTTCCCAGCTTTCTTCCTCACTTGGCTGCATGTGAGAAACAGAAGCATAGCATCTAACATTTAAATGGCCTTGACCTCTTGACCTCTATGGGTTCTTTTCTAGGCCATGATGACTCGGGAAGGTTCCCTGGCAGAGAAGGTAGCCTCACCAAAGAGCTGCAAGAGCTGCTAGAGCTGTTAGGGGAATGAAGGGAGGAAAGAAGCCTGGGCTTTGCTCCCATGACTCAATCTTCCCTCAGCTTTGTCTCAAGATGTATTTTCAGAGCCAGTATTCCCACCCCCAAAGGCCTCCTTCCTGTACTTACGTGGGCCTGAACGAGAGCAGAGAAAAGAGCACGTTTCTGGGAAATGGAGCTTTGGGTTTACACAGGAGAAGAGAACTATTAGTACGACAAAAACAGCACACTCTGACATTGCCCATGAGGCGAAGTGTTTTGAAAAATTCGGCAGAGCTAGACATAGTGTGGCAGTGGAGCCAGCAACCCCTTCCTCTGGTCAAGACACTCACCATCCTGGTGCCTGGGCTTCCACACCAAACAGAATCCACCACCCTAGGACCTGGCAGGGGATGGGTGGGGGCTGAGCAGCAGGAAAGAGGACCTTAGGGGAGAGAGCCTGAAGGGAGAAAAAGAAGGAAGATAATAGAATTTTAAAAAGACGCAGAGAATGAAGATAAAAATAAAACAAGAAAAGGCGTGACAACTTAAAGGTTAGCAAAGCTGTGTTCTGAAACTTGAAATGAGTAACAAAATGAAAATCCTGGGGGCGCCTGGGTGGCTCAGTCAGTTAAGCATCCTGACTCTTGGTTTCGGCTCAGGTCACGATCTCATGGTTCGTGATCGAGCGTCACATCGGGCTCTGAGCTGGTAGTGTGGAGGCTGCTTGGGATTCTCTCTGTCTCCCTCTGTCTCTGCCCCACCCCCGCTCATGCTGTCTCTGTCTCTCTCAAAATAAACAAACTTAAAAAAAAAAAAAGTGAAATTCTGCACCCCCACCTGTCCCTGCCCAGAGTCCACAAAGTGAAGGACAGGGACAGGAGGGAGACAGGGTACAACTCAAGAATCCGCAAGGATGCTACGTGCTCACTTTGGAATCAGGGGGATGCTGGCAACCTGTGCCAGCAACCAAGTGCTGTCTGCTTTTAATAATGTCTTGGAGCAGTCCTGGAAGGTTCTGGATTTTAGAGCATACTGCTGAGTGGTCTCTTTTAATTCCACTCACAGATTTTGCTGAGGCCAACCTGGCTCTTTAAAAAAAAAAAAAAAAAGTAAGAAAAGAAAAAACAAGGGGCGGGGGGGCGTCTGGGTGGCTCAGTCGGTTAAGTGTCCAACTTCATCCAACTTCAGCTCAGGTCGTAATCTCACTGTTCCCGAGTTCAAGCCCCACATCGGGCTCTGGGCTGACAGCTCAGAGCCTGGAGCCTGTTTCAAATTCTGTGTCACCCTCTCGCTCTCTGCCCCTTCCCTGCTCACACTCTGTCTCAAAAATAATAAAATAAGCATTTAAAAAATAAAAAACATAGGGCACCCGGGTGGCTCAGTTGGGTAAGTGTCTGACTCGATCTCAACTCAAGTCTCAATCTCGAGAGTCCTGTGAGTTTGAGACCCCTTTTGGGCTCCGAACAGAACAAAACAAAACAAAACAAAAACACACACACACGAAAACAAAACAAAAAAACTTCCTCCCATTCTAATTTCTGACACAGTTTGGAGCCCTGGTGGCTATTAGCATGTAACACACACTGAGACTCTGTCCCTGAACCCTGGGTACACAGGACTTGGACAACATGGAACGACAGGATGAGTGAAGAGATGAAGGAGACTTCTGCTCCAAGCTGGCCAGGCCATACTGAAGCAAAGCTCAGGTCTGGGCACCATACTTGCTCTGGGAGACAGATGAACTGAGGCCAGGCAGGCATGCACGAGAAGAGTGACCTTGTGAGATGGAAAACTGACCAAGGAAGGAGAGTCTGGAGAGGCATGGCCGGTGGGGAGTGGTTGGACCAGGTCATCTTTAGCCATCCCATCCACCTGCAAGTATGCTTCCACCTCAGTGGGGGCAGGAGGGGATGAGTGTGGGAGGCCGTCAGCGGATTTAAAGAGGTCAGATCGTGGGAGAGACAACAGCCGTGGCAGCTCCCAGAGGAACTCAAGAGCCTAGAAGCGACAGGGCCTGTGAGCAGGCAGAGCTATCCAGGTGGAGACAGACAATGAGAAGAGCAGGAGAGGGAGGGGATGGATGGCACACACCAGGCACTGCTCCAACACAACCCACGATAACAACCCTTTGTTGGAGAGGCCTCGGTGGGGCCGGGGGTGGGAAACAGCAGTGATGAAAGGAGGATCTGACCCTGAGTTAATGAGAAGCTGGAGGTGGTCAGGGCCAGGCATTTTGGTAGGAATGGCTGAATGCAGCAATGTAGGAGATGGGCCTCTGTTTCTGCCACCACAGGAGAGAACTGCTCTCTGGGGACTGTGTAACCAAGGCAGCAGCGGCAGAGGGAAGCCTAGAGGAGAGAGCTCCAGGGAGCTGAGCGGTGGACCAGAGGTGGCACAGGAAGGGGATACTGCCCCCCTCCGCTCCAAGCCTGCCTCCTGCCCCCACCAGGAGGAAGCTACCCCTGCCTTCCTCCAAAAGGTCTCCAAGCACAGCGACCAGTGAGGGTCCAGTAAGGCCCTCACCTAGTAGACCAAATCATATCACCTTCCAGTGACCAGTCAGGGATCTGGACTGCCAGCGTCTGCTCCTACAGTTAAGGAGGGAGACTTGTCTGTTGAATACGTACTGCGTACCAGGAGGTGTGGTGAAGTAGGGACAGCCCTTCCAGAGGGATCCCTCCTGGACAGGTATGGGGGCATCATGGGATCCTGGCATAGAGCCAGCACCATCACTCAGCTCTTGGCACGCAACAGCCACCAGCAGAGAGGCAAGGAGCAAGGCCTTAGAGATACCTCACAGCAAGGAATTCTAAATCAATTTGTGTTTCCTTGTGCTGTCAGCTATTGAGACAGACATGGGAAAGCCATCCACTTACTCTGGGAGCAGGAGGCAGCAAGAGAAGAGTGATGAACTGATGGCCCGTCACAGCCCCCATCCACACTGGAGGTGTGAATGTGAGGCAGTTAAAGACAGCCAGCAGAATCCAAGCACAAGCCTGGAAACATGCTACCTGCCTCTTTGCATTTCATCTGCTGCCTGCACACAACGTCCAGTCTCCAGCTCTCCCACATCCCTGGAGAAGTCCTCTCCATGGTTCTGGGCCAAGATCCTATCCCTACTCAGCTGGCTGCTATCTATCAGGGCATATGAATGATCAGCCCCCTCACAGGCGCATGATCAGCCCCCTCACAGGCACCGATGCCCTTCACCTACAGAGCAACAGGACATGGCACATTCCCCATACCTCCTTTTATCTTCAACATCCCAGGGTTGAATGACAAGCGTTAAGGTCATTTAAAGAAGTAGGGCTCTCAGAACTACAAGATGGTCCAACTCACGCCCCTGAGTGCCTGCCCCTTGGTGCCACGTGGATGGGTAGTCAGACTGCAGCCCAGAGGCCATCCCTGAAAAGCCACCTCCCTCCAACAAAATCCCCCAGGGAGTAGCACGCTGGGTCTGCAAGTGGCCTTCCTCTCCCACGAAGATTCTGTCCCTTGCCTGGCAGCACTCTCTCTCTGAACAAGGCACTGTAAGAACCTCTGCCCCAGCCCAGCTGTTCGTGGGGCAGTCACTTGGGCTTGCCCACAGCTCAAAGACTGCCCAAGCAGAGGGCAACAATTAAAGGCTGCCAAATGAGGCAGACAGCAAAGCTGCTGATGGTACCACTTTGCCATCAATCCCACAAGAGCCTCTTCGTCTGTCCTTACTCTAGGAATAGAACTCTTGAGAAAAGCAGTAACATTAGGCCGGCAACATCACATCTCACATCAAGTCAATCATAGAATCTCCAAGTCAGTGGGACCGTAACAGTCCTCTAGTATGGGTCTTAACAGATGATGACTCACCTTCTGTGTCACTCCTTTAGAAATAACTGCTCCAGTCCTTCTGGAATCTCTCATGACAAGAAGCTCCCTCTTTCGAGGTGGCTCTTTGTGTCTTCAAACTGCTCACACACTCAACACAGGCCTTCTTCACATCTGGCCAACATGTGTCTCCCATCACTTCCCACATGACCCTGGCTTGGCCCTCTCCACTCTGGCACCTCTGGTCCCCAGAGAAAATGCAGATTTCTCTTCTCAAAATTATCTGTCATAGCCGTCTCCTTCCCAGCATTCCCTCCTCTTCCAAGATTCCTGCAGCTGCTTCTAAGCAGGTCTGGTCACAGACTACTAGACACATCTCCAGCAGGCTCTTCACTTTTTCCTGGAGTCCAGCCCCCAGAAGAGGGGGCTGCCCCGTCTGCCTGCCAGCCACTTTTGGGTCCTTTCCCAGGGAATCACTGACCACCAGTGCTTCCCTCAGGAGAAGCCAGGAGAAAAGTACCGGGAACATAAGTATTGATACACATGCTGTCTTCAAGGACCTTACAGGCCTAAGAGATGTCCACAGACAACAGCCCAAGAAAGTGCTGAAACAAAGACTCCAGCAACATGCTGAGACATGTATGTCAAAGAACATAGACTGTGGGGATGGAAAAGCCAAGAACTCTGACACCAAGATGGCCTGGATTCAAATCCCAGGCCTGCCACCCTCTAGCTGTGAGACCATGGACAAGTTACTTAACCTCGCTAGCTTCAATTTCCTCATCTGTAAAATGGGGCATTACACCCACCTGGCAGCACTGTTGTGATTAAACATGTTGGATACAGAACCCCTAGCCCTGTGTCTGGTACTCAGTAGGCACTACACAGCACCATTCTTGATGGAAGCAATCTTTGAATTGAACCTTTTAGAGCTGGTCAAGTTTCTACGGCCAACAGTGGGAGCAGAGTGAAAAGCCTGAGCTTAGTACGTGGAGTGAGTGGAGCAAACATCTTGGGCCTATGGTGTGTAGGAAATGGGGCAGAGAGTGGGGCCAGGGCTATGGCCGGAGTATCTAGAGTGTCAGGGTTGTGGGGTAGGAGCCAAGCACTTGGTGTATTTCCCTCCACCACTGGGCCCCACCCGGGGATGTCAAGGCAGAAGCCTACATACTCTTTGGACCATAGGGCAGTCAGGTGTCTCTCAATCTGCCCCTGTAAGATGATGCTCCTACAGAGCTGCAGGAGGATTCTCTCATCTCACTATGGTTCACACCATAGTGGAGCTCATTCTCTGGAATCGCTGATCTGCCCCAATTACCCCAGGACATCAGGTTCCCCCATCCCCAACGGGGATTACTCCAACAGCGCCCAGTAAGCCTTCCTCCTGCGGGTCTCTCACAATACTTTCTGCTGCATTCCCCCTTTACTACCAAGAACACAGAGGACTCCCTCACACCTAATGCTTCCAATCCCCAAGTAGCCTCTGCAATTATGGAGCTCCCAACAGCAAACGGCAGGCCTGGCCCAGCCTCATCAACCTGTACTCCATTACCTCCAAACAATCTCCCATTTATTCTGAGCACAATCAGCAATGTCCCTTTCTCTGAGCCTCCTCCTTCTCAAAGCTCACCTCTTGTAGAAAGTCCACAGAAACCACTGAGCCTGACAGGGGGCTGCAAAGACATAGGCTTCAGGAAATAAGCACATTGGGTAGGCACATACAACACCACTACTAGAAGGAGGGGGGCAGGAAAAATGCCCCTAGAAAGGCACTACCATGCAGCTTACTGTCAGGTGAGGAATGCACATCTCCAAACCTTGCTGAGCTCAAAGTGGGTGGTCCTTCATTTGCAGAAGAAGCTAGATTAAAACACCCCCTTAACATGACATGGTCTCAGACAGGTTTTCTCACAGGGCCTTGCTCACTTAGATGGCCTTCAGAAGGGCAAATGACCATCACACAGAAGAAGACAGATGACTGGACTGAGGGTGGGAGCAGGGCCCAGCCCAAAGAAAGGGGACCAGTCCAGCCACCTGATCTGAGCCACACAGCTCACGTTCCAGACTGCCCAAGCCCTGTGTTGGCATGTGCCTGCCAACAAGGATTTGTTCTGTGGCCATTTCCTACCCCTAGTCCTTTCTCCCCAGGCAATCTCAATCTTCATGGGGATGGAGAACATGACTTCATGTCTCTATGCATCTTCCCCAGGTGCACTTATGGGTAAGGCAATGGCCAGGGGAACAGAGAGATGCTTGGTCCCCACCTCAGAGCACCTGATCTAATGATGAGACCTCCCCACCCAGGAAATACCCCAGACAAATCCCACCCAAACCACAACTCTCTGTAGATGGTGGTAGAACCAGTTTTTGGAGTCAGATGGCATCTGTCTACTGTAATAGACAGGTGCTATCAGGGTTGGCCATGAATTTGACTCTGGAACTGGGAACTCATGCTTTCAGCTTCAAGTGAGGGGTTGGGAGGCAAGGTTGGACAGTGCCCCATTCCCCTTGCCACACACACACTGGAGCCCCAGACTGTGATTCCAACAGAGCAGGAAGCAGGCTCAGGACCCAGTCCTGTGGCTACAGAAGGAGCAGGAAGCCTGAGTCTATTCCTCACTACATTCATTTGTCATTCTCCCAGACACGGATAATCAACAGCCAGTTAGCAAAACTGCAAGCTCCAATTAGATAAACTGCTTGATCGATAACTGCCAGAATCAGGAACTCTTGGGCAAACCTACAGGCTTTTGAAAGAGTCAACACCTTCGTCAACATCTCTTGGGAAACCTCCCTCTCTGCTATAGCTAAGTCCACTACTCCCTCTGCCAGGAAGAACCCTAACAGCCTGGCATCACACAGAGCTCCTAGTGCACAGCAGCCAGGTCAGGCCTTGGCACAACACTGTCTCTGGCAGGTGGATGCTGGGTCTTCTGGCCAGTGATGAAACCTGGCCCAGAGGGTGAGCAATGAGGTGTCCTCTGCGACCACACCATCACAGCCTGCACTTCCCAGCCAGTCAGGGTTTGTTTTGTTGAATCCATTTGGTGCAAAGAAGATGTGAGAAACTTTAAGAGAGAGCTAGAGAAAGCCCCAGTTTCTCCTTCGCCTGTGGCCAGCACAGAGCTGGTCTAAAGATGAAGGCTTCTAGGGGCATCTGGGTGGCTCAGTTGGTTAAGCATCCAATTCTTGGTTTCGGCTCAGGTCATGGTCTTGTGGTTCATGAGTTCGAGCCCCGCATCAGGCTTTGCACTGACAGTGTGGAGCCTGCTTGGGATTCTCTCTCTCCCTCTTTCTGCCCCTCCCGCGCTCACTCTGTCTGTCTCTCTCTAAATAAATAAATGAATGAATGAATGAATGAATGAATAAATAAATAAATAAAAACTTTAAAAATAGATGTATATTTTAAAGATGAAGGTTTCCCTCCCTTCCTCATACAACTCTGACATGTGACCTGGAAATCCCCCTAGGGAATGCCAGCCCCCAAACTCACAGGAAGTCCTTGACTGACCCCACGACCACATCTGGAAGCTGATAGGGAATTGATGGAGCACAGGACATTAAACACTGAAGACAAAGTGGCAAGAGGCTTTGGGGTAACTTCTGCAGGAAATGCTGCTCTGGACCAGTTGGCTGGGGCCAGAGAGGACCCAGTCCAAAGTCCTTGGAAGGAAAGCTAGGTTTCAGAAGGAAGCTGGTCCCAGAGCTCCTTCTCCTCCACATGGGTAGTTCAGGAGGCATGGACAGCAGTCAGCAGGCCCAAGCCTGAGAGGAACACCATGGGGAGCACTCTGCAGGGGAACTTGGGGAGGGGCCCTCACTGCCTTGGCAGAATCCTGTTCTCCTACAAAGCTTACTTCACCTCCTATTTAAGCCATCACATATTCTTTTATTCACAACCTTCCCAAGCCCACCATTATGCTTGTAGCACCTGGTGGTGCCTATGGTCAGCCTCCTCTCCTACCCAGTCAGCATCCTGCCTAAGAACCAACCAACTCTTTCTTTTTGTGCACCTTCCTTCAGCTCCCACCAGTACTGAAACCTAGAAGATTTTTTTCAGGTATCAGGGAAATCCGTGGATCCAAAGACACAAACTCCTGGTTGAATCTGGCCTGCAGGTTAGTATTTGTTGGCACAGAAGATAGTACGTAAACATGTGAATGGATTCCAACATTTTACAATCAAATTTTCTGGCTTCTCTTTAGAAAACTGGAATGTCTGGGTGCACAGAATCCTCTGGGCTGTGTGGCAAAACTGGGAAAAGATGAGCAGCAGCGGCTCCTGTAGACAGGGCGTGGTCACGCTAGCTTGTCCCAGGTCCCTGTGGAGCAGATGTTGTGGATGCCCTGTCCCATGTGCTCCGGCCCGCGCCTACGGTGCTGCTCCTGTGCATGTGGACAGCTCCCAGTGCCAGTGCCTGCATCTCCCTGCTTCTTTGCCTGAAGATTTTCTCCAGCACTAGCTGGCATTCAGGACAGCCCAGAAGTGCCAGGGATTTAACGCCCCACCCCCTAATAAATTCTCGACTCATACAGGAGTCAGTGTATTAACACCCACCCACCTTCTTGTCCCTCAGTGGTACAATTCTGAGGCATGTCCCATGTGATTATTCACAGGGCTCCCAGTGGGAGTTCCAGTGGCCCCCAGGAAGTCTACTTCTTCATATGCCCTTTAGTGGCTTCCTCCCTTTCTGCCTTACCTTCCCCACCCTTCATCTGTGCTTACTGGAATCATATCCCAATTAAATGATCTGCTCCCAAGTCTCAGAGCTCACTTTTGGGGAAACCCAAACTGAGATATCCTACTATTCTCTACCTGCCTGGCCCCATGAACATGGTCCTCAGAGCACATCCTTCTGATCAAGAGCTGCAAGATATCCCCCCACCCAGGGGCCTCCCAACATCCCTGAGACAGGGCAGACTCACCTCCCCCGAGTAACTGTACTTGCCCCTGAGGATCTGCCGGTACAGCCTGGTGCGGTTGTCATCCTCAAAGGGCATGGTGCCGCTGAGCAGGATGTAGGCAATGACACCCAGTGCCCACATATCAACTGAGTTGGTGTAGGGCTTGCGGACCAGGACCTCGGGAGCAATGTACTCGGGTGTGCCACAAGTGGTCTTCATCAGGCAGTCATCACCCTTCTTGCGGGCACTGGCCAGGCCGAAGTCAGTGATGATGATCTTGGAGTCAGTGCCTGGGTGGTAGTAAAGCAGATTCTCGGGCTTGAGGTCTCGGTGTGTGATGCCCAGCGCATGCAGGTATCGGACACCGTCCAGCACCATCTGCAGCACCCGTGTGGCATCACGCTCAGTGAAAGAACCCTTGGCTATGATGCGATCAAAGAGCTCTCCACCAGTGGCCAGCTCCATCACCATGTACACACGCTCCTGCGTCTCAAACACCTCCACCAGCTGGATGATGTTGGCATGACGCACCCGGCGCAGCACACGCAGCTCTGACTCACATACCTCTCGCCCTTCCCGGTACTTGGTCTCAATCATCTTGATGGCATACGGCTGCCGGGTTGCACGGTGCTCCACGCGTACTACCCGGCTGAAGCTGCCTCGGCCAATCAGGGCTTTGATGTCGTACTTGGCTGTCACACGTGGGTCAAACTTAGCCCTATACTTAGCCACCCTGGCCCTGCGTGGTGGTTCTGAGGGAGGCTCTGTGTGGCCGGCAGTGGGGGCACCAGGGCAGGGGTCTGCACACTGACTGGCTGCTGGGAACCCAGCTTTGAGAGCACCAACACTGTCCACCTCTGTGATGAAGTGCTTGTACACATCACTCTTAGTGCCACTGAAGGGCTCCACCTTCTTGACGAGATCCAGCTGGACATCCTTTGGCGGCTCAGGAAGGACCTTGCTTGTCCCACAGCCCATCACGGACACGGGGGCATCCTCTCCAACGAGGCTGGCAGGACCTGCTCTGCAGGCAGTGCCCCATCTACACCTACGCAGACAAAAGAAAGGGCAAGTCAACATAGCCAGAGATAGCTCTGAAAGGATAGCAGCCACCCTCCTCACCTATTCTCCCTTGCCCCTCAATAAATGTAGCCTGAAGACCTGACTCTAATATGGTTGCCTGGAAGGGAGGATGGTGTTGGCCCCTGAGTGCTCAGTGAAGGGTCCAGATGAAAGGTTGGGTCTGAGCTCCATGGTCTTGACTTACATCTCCCTGGATCTGATTCTCATGCTGCTTTCCAACACCAAATGAAGGGCAGGAACATGCATGGGGCTCAGCTGTCACTGCCCCCACCCTCCTCCCTACTCTGTCTGGTCCCCTTATCCTAGTTGAAATTCTGTTTTTTTAAATGCTAAAATCATTCCTCTTATTACTCTGACTCATCTTTCCTGAAACGGGGGTGTGGAATGTTGGAAGCCGACTCTCCAACACTATCACCCAGCAGGGCTCAGAAAGCAGCTTCTCCAAGGTGTCCCTCATGGATATCTTTCCTCGCCCTCTAGCCTCCTGCAGGGGTTGATTCCTTCCTACGACTGCTGCCACCACTACCATCACTACCCTGGTTCTCTGCCCTAACCTTACTCTTTTCTAGATGGTTCTCATTACTTTGCTAATGCACCATCTTCACCTGGCAGTTTAACATCTTGTTCCAGGGTCTTTCACTTCCCCAGTTCACCATACAATGCCACACAACCCAAGGCTGGCTGAAATCAAACCCTGTGAACTTAGGACTACAAACCTTAGCACGTTGCCACCAGGTAGCCACCAAACTAGCTTGGGCTTCATTTAAGAGACAAAGGAGACCATGAACTCAGAAAGGACACTAACAGTTTCATCTAGATGTGACTCAGGCTGTGGATCAGAGTACTCTGCTTCCTTGGGATGAGGATCCAAGAGCTTCTCCACTTGCTTCCCAGACAGAGATGTTGCAACCATTAACACCCTGTGGCTGGTAGGGCCTGGATAAGGTAAAGTGTTGAAGTAATGCTTTCCAGAAGTCACTTCTACCCTGGCCATCCTTCTCTATCTTGAGGGCCCCATGGGTGAAAGAAGAGGGATGAGAATTTCCTATTGATGATGCCATACAGAATTAGGAGTAAAATTATCAAATCAGAGCAAACATTTATTAAACATTGTAAAGGAAAAAACCAGCTATTCCCCCTTCCTATGTAAGGAAATAAACAGTTCTTCCCTACTGTGTATTTTTCTTCACTCTGTGTGTCTCCTCTACCTTCACAGAGAACACTTCATTTTGACACCTCTGATCACATGTGTGGAGTCCCCACCCCAAGCAATTCTTGTAACACCAGCCAGATGTCCTACAATTTAACTCAATTCTGACACTGTCTACCCAAAGGTAGCATCAGATCCCACAGGTTAAGGGCTCAGGCTCCCTAAGACTGCCCCCACCCTTACACACACTTCAGGTACCAGTTACAAGTCTAAGTTATCACCTGTGTTTCTGACCAACCGATCACAGACAGGGGTCCCAACAACCTCCTCCTTGGGTTCAATCAATTTACTAGAGAGATTCACAGAACTCCCAGAAACACTTACTTACATTTACAGTTTATTAAAGGATATGATAAAGGATACAAGTAAACATCCCGATGGAAGAGATGCACAAGGCAAGGCACGTGGGAAGGGGCATGGAGCTTCCATGCCCCCTCTGGGTGCACCACTCTCCCAGCACATCTACGTGTTCACCAACTCAGAAGCTCCCCGAACACCCTACTACTGGGATTTTATGGAGGCTTCATCATGTGGGCACAATCAATCATTAACTCCATTTTCAACTCTTCTCCCTTCTCAAGAGAATAGGAGGCAGGGCTGAAAATTCCAAGCTTCTTATCATGGCATGAGTCTTTCTGGTGACTAGCTCCCGTCTAGGAGTCACCTGGGGGCCCACTCAAAGTCACCTCGTTAGAATAAAAAACACTCCTATCACCCAAGAAATTTCAAGGGTTTCAGGAACCTGTATCAGGAACTAGAGTCAAAGACCAAATATTAGAATAACTGATGCTCTTTATGCTCTTATCAGTTAAGAAATTACAAGGGTTTCAGAAGCCATGTGCCAGGAACTGGGGGCAGACACCCATATGTATTTTTGTTTACCTCACAAACATCTACTAGGTGCTAGGGATTCAGGAATGAGTAAGACATGGTCCCGTGTAGATTATATTTTAACACACACACACAGACACAAAAGCAAAACCTGGTCACTAAGGTCACAGTGCAAATGAAGAAAACATCATAAAAACAGATCATTTCAATATAGCATGTTAAGTGTTAAGCTTGAGAAACAACAGTAGACATAAGGAGAGACACAGGAGTTAAGGAAACCTTCCTGGAGGAGGTGACCCCACAGTGAATTTCGAGTAAGGATGAGTCAGGTGAGGAAACGTGGGAATGGTGTTTCAGGCAGAGAGCACAATATACTCAAAGATTCAGAGCCCCAGAATAATACCGTGTCCGGGAATGGGCAGTTTGGTGGTATGAAGACAGGACTGGGGGTGGGGTGGCTTCAAGTTCTTGAAGCAGCAGGAACCAGGTTGTGGAGAGCAGCACAAGGTAGGGTGAGGAACCAAGACCTTCGAGGTGACTGGAACTACCAAAGAGTTTACAAAGAGAGGCAATCAATCTGTGTTTAGAAAGAAGTGAACTGGAGGAGGGTCAAAGTAGATTAAAAGGGCCAGGGAGGAGGGTGGTGGCCCAGATAGCAGGGTGGGACGGAGGGGTGTCAGCAGGAGAACTGACAAGGACTAAAAGCTAGATATAAAGAGTGAAAGGAAGGAGAGAGGGTGACACGCTAGTCCTTTGCTTGGGCTCCTGGGCAAAACAGTCAGCAGCATACCAGGAGGGACAGGTTTGGGAAACGGTGGGAAAAGATCAGTGTTGGATGTGTTGCAGGGCACGTGCAACATCCATATGACATTCACTGTGGATCACTGGAAGTAGAATCTGACATTTGAAAAGAATCAGCGTCAGAGATTCCATGGCTAACCACGGGTGGTGCTTTGAGCTAAGGGGCGACGCCTAACCCACCCCCACCCTCACCCCCGGGAGAAGCCAGCAGGCCATCCCATCAAAGGCAGCGGAGGGAGACGCAGGCAGGTTTTGCTGTGGCAACTTGGGCATCACAGAGAACCCACAGAGGCCACCAGATTCCAGTGAGTCAAGGGCCTGCTTCTAAGGTGGTGATACTGCCTAATGTGGCTAATTCTTTCAAGGAACAAGCTCATCACTGAAACATACCCAAGAGCTCGATTATCAATCAATCCATCAGATAAAAAGGAAGAATCTGGAGACCACAGATTAAGGGCTCAGATTTTAATCAACATGTGGATATGACTGTCAGTCGAATGAGGTATATCTTTCCTCACACGAGGGAAGATTCCTCCATCAACTCATCCACATTTGCTGCAATTCTCACCCAAATGTCAAGGAGATCCCACACAGTAGCTCAGGAAATCATGTTTAAACAAAGGCATTTAGAAACAAGCTTCTTTTTCACAGAGGCTAAAGATTAGAACCGTGGACAGGAATTCTGCAGATTCATCTCTTCTTTCAGGGAAAACACAATACTCTCAACGTAGTCAAGGGCTGCAACTCAGGAAGAGGATAGTTCTTGGGCCAGGTTTCCTGAGGCACAATACAGGGCCCTGATCCCCAAGACCACTGGTAAGCAACATCTATCACCATTAAGAGAGAAGACAAATGGCACAGGTGACCCAGCACGGCCACTCAGATGTCTTCTCCCTGGTGAGGCAGAATCCTAGATTCACAAAATAAATAACTGTTTCCAGGCATATGCACTGGGTCTTTTTGTTTAAATGTGCACATCTAGTCTGGTCTTGCTGAGAAAAACTAAGGTTTACAAAAGAAAAGGCCTGACTTCTCACTTTAAACAAATAAAGTATGGGCAGGGATCTCAAGTCAGCACTAAGACAGCCAAGGAGTATCCCTCTCTGACCTTCCTTCTTCCTTTCTGGGACACAGTTTCTCCCACATCTGTTTCAATTAGAAACTCTTCAAAGATAAGCTGATGCTGATACTCCACCTTCCCAACTACAGATGAAGAGCAGAGGACAGAGGCTGCTAGCTCAGGGGGAGGGCAACAGCCGACAGCCTCCAGGTGATCACAGCTGCTCCACACTCTAATCACATCTGTAAAAGTCTCGTTCGGCAGAGGTCAGGTGAAAAGGCAAACGGGGACAGGGAAGGCATCTGACAAAACTTCTGGGAATAAGGGCAGAGTGTTTTCCTGCCCCCCAGCTCTCCTGTGTAGCCCCCAGCACAGTGACCAGGGTGTGAGACAAGACTCAGGAGGTCACACCTCGCCAGCTATCACAAGTCACTATTCCCTTTCACGACACCAATCCTAACACATCTTTCAGAAAGAACTGAACTCTCTAAAGTCGGCCTCCATACCCTCAACTCCCAACCTCCTGCCAAGCACTCCTCAAGGAGTGCCAGCATGTTGGATAGAGTGTGGTAGTGGGCATGAGCATTCAGCACTACTGTCCTAATACTCTACAGAAACGAAAGGCCGAGAAAAACATAAACTTGTCCACAGCCACTTAAGATAGTGACTGCCAAGGAAGGACCTAAATCTCCTGGTTCTCCATCCAGAGCTCCTTCCATCACAAGGGAGACTCCGCAAGTGCCTGGATCTCAGCAGAGGTCGGCAGGTCAAGGCCTCTACCCTTCCTCATACCACTCTGCTAATGAGTTAACAAACCTTTACTGAGGACCTTTTCTGAAGGATCTGTATTATGAAACCTCCATTCCAAGTATACTCTGGGTCACACTGCTCACTGCTGTACTCTAGATTGCCTTAGAACACTAGAACTGTCAGCCCCCTTGAAGGAAGAGGCCACTTCTTGGGTTTCTAGAACTCTCTGGCACCCAGCAAAGTGCTGAGCTCAGAGCAGTGATTCATGTTTGCTAACAATGAGTGAAAGGTGGACTGGCTCTTGGATTTCTACCTGCTGCAAGGCACCAATTTCAGAACCTCAAAAATTTTCAAGTGTCAGGAAGAGACCAGATTGGTGGTTAAAAGAGAGCTGTGCTCTTTCAGTGCCTGTGTAAATGTCCTCAGTGACAAAGGAAGCTGGAGCTCTCAGGTCTGTTTGAGTCTTACAGATTGTTAATTGAACTCCAAATCAAATTTGTCCACAAGCTGCCAGACCTGACCCATGGGAGAGAGGGGGCGGGGCCTACAATGGATCTTGAAACAATTTCCTGGCCACGGAAGCCAAGTGTGTGGCTCTATCCAAGGCAGGGGCCCATAGGCACCCAGCCCTCTCCAGTAACACCCCCTAAGATTGTTCTCCACAGAAAAGCTTCATAACCTTTCACCTGTAAAAGGTTATGCTCTATGTTTTGAAAGACTATCTATCAAAATGAAGTAGACAGTAATCTCCCAGTAATCCCAGAAATAAGGAACTATTAAACAACACTTCTAACCATCATGGGGCAACAGAGATACCAGGCAAAAGAGCTTGTCACTTTAGATGAAAACTCCTAAACAAGGACCTCTGCAACCTTAGGGAGAGCTATGTGATTCTGCTTTTTCAAACTGGGAAACTGACACTGCATCTAGCAATTCCACTTTCAGAAATAATGCTATAAAACCACTTTCATGAGTATACAAAGGTGTATTTGTACAAGGAAGTTCATGGCAAAGTTCTTTATAATAATAATGGACATTACCCAAATATCCATCAGTAAGAGAATAATTAAATAAAGATCCATTCATTCAATGGAATACTCTGAAGCTGTTGAAATGAATAAGGTAAATCCGTATATACTGACAAAGAAAGATACCAGTCAATTTTATTGAATGGCTTCGTGCCAGGATCCATATCCGTGATATAGTAAGCTGTTTAAAATAGCATCTGAAGTATACATCCAATGAGGGGGTTAAAAAAAGATACAGACATATATGTAGAAAAAATATCCTAGAAAGGTAAAAGAGAAACTTGATGGTGATTGCCTCTAGGGTGAAGGGAACAGAAGGAAGGAAGGAAGGAAGGAGTGGAGGGAGGGAGGGAGGGAGGGAGGGAGGAAGGAAGGAAGGAAGGAAGGAAGGAAGGGAGGGAGATAGGAAGGAAGGAAGGAAGGAAGGGAGAAGGGGAGGGAGGGAGAAAGGGAGGGAAGGAGGAAGGCAAGCAGGCTTTGACTTCTCACTTTACATATTCCTGTGATTTCTGCAATGCTATTTTTTTTTTTTTTTAAGTAAGCTCTACACCCAATGTGGGGCTTGAACTCATGACCCTGAAATCAAGAGTCCTACGCTCTACTGACTGAGCCAGCCAGGTGCCCCAGCTATTTTTTAAAATCATCACTACATATTACGTTTTTAAAGTTAACAAAAATATATACTGTAGAAATGTACAGACTATTATACAAATTTTTTTAAAGTGCCAGAGGAATATACACCAAATTATTACAGTGTTTGTGTCTAAAGACACTGTGCATTATTCACTCCTATGTTTTAACTTTTTTTTTTTTTTTTTAACTAGGCTCCATGCCCAACATGGGGCTTGAACTCCAGACCCTGACATCCCAGAGTAGCATGCACTATAGACTGGGCCAGCCAGGCGGCCCAGTTTTAACTTTTAATATTATTTCATAATAAAAATTGTTATGACTTCCTTTTTTTGTTTTAAAACAGCTCCATGCCCAGCCCACACAGGGTTTGAACTCACAACCCTGAGATCAAGACCTGAGCTAAGATCAAGAGTCGGACGCTTAACCAACTGAGCCATCCAGGCACCCTGATTTCTTTTTAGAATATAGTAACTCAGGACACCACTTCCCAAGGACTCCAGTTAGGCATCACTGCTTTACATGGTAATAATTGGTGGGCAGAGACTCCTGTCTTAGGGCTGAGAGGAGAAAGTTCAAAAGTTTGCTGTGTCCTCATTTAATCATGACCCCAGCTCCATCTAACACATCCCACCACTGGCCATCCCACCATCAGAAATACAGACTCTGGCAATGTACCGGGAGTTCTCCTTCCAAAATCCCAAAGTTCAACCCACAAATATTTACTGAACTCCTGCTGTGGGCCAGGAACCCTGCCAGGGGCTGTGACAGGCAAAAAGAAGGTTGCCATAAACTCTACTCTCAAGGAACTTACAGTACAGATGGTCCCACATCAAGAGTCTCTCTTATGATGCCCTTTGAGGCCACTTCAAGACTGGTAGCCTGGAAAGGGACCCTCTGAGATAATTTTCCTCCGCAAAATGGAAACACGACATTTTTTTACTTTAGCATCGTATCAGACACCATGACAACAGAAGACTGTCCCAAGAATTAGCTCAGTGATGACCTAGCCAATACAAATCCGCTTAGCATTCACTGAGTAAGATTCTTGGAAGGAAAGGGATTTCAAATAAATAAATCTCCTTCTAGCTCTCAACAAGCAGAATTACTTCCATTCTTCCAGGGCTGTACTTCTCAAAATTTTCTCTATGCACCCTGGTATTGAGGGGGACAGCTGTTCTCAGCTATCTGGAAACTCAAGGGTCAGTACTTTGGCATACCTACAGCCCATTCATATCATACAGTCGGGAAGCTCTGAAAAGGACAAAATTGCCCACATAACATGTGAACACTTGTAAAGTAAAACAGAAGGCCAAACTAAAGCCTCACTCATTTAACTATGAACTTGTGACTGACAGAGATCCCCAGTATCTATTTCAGATTCCAGAGACAGTAGGATCTTCAGGGGTATCCCATTCCAAGTGAGGTGCAACTCTAGCTCGGTGTCAGGGGCAAACAGGTTTCCTGACAGTTGTACTTTCTCTAGCTCATTTATACAACTTAAGAAGTTCAGGAATTGCAATTAAACGGGGAGAAAGCGCTTATACAACAAACCTACCCTCTAAGGGGTCAGCATTCCAAATTTCTTCCAGGGGAAAGACCAACTGCAACTGCCCTGAGGAGAAGCAGTTTTGTCATAGCTTTCCTTGATAAGCAGAAATTACCTTGAGGAAATTACATAAGGCAGCTTCCTACATGAGACTCAATTTGAAGAGCAAACAGGCTTCCTGAGATCTCCTTTTGATAAGGGACACACTCTGGGAGAACAGCCATTAATAAAAACGATGTCTTCCATTTCCTGAGTTCCAACTGTGTTAAGTATCTTATATGCACTCCCACTCTTCTATGCAACTACACACAGTAGCCATGATTACTGCTATTTTGGGATGAGCAAAGTGGGACTTCAAGGACCTCAAGATCTCACAAACACCAAGAAATGAATCCAAGTCTTTCTGATTCCAAAGCTCAAACTACTACCACAAACCACTCAAGCGAATCATACTGCCTCCCCAAAGTATGGGCAATGAGACTCTAACAGGAGTCCATATGGCACAGCTAAGCCCTTCCCAATGGACAAAGAAGACCCAACAGTTTCCTAGTGCAATGACAAAGATGTTCAACTAGGGAGCAAAGTCACCTGAAGTGTTGTTTTTTGTTTTTGTTTTTTTCCAAAATACAGTTTCCTACCAGATTCCAGATATTCTGAATCAAAATATCAGAGAGTGAGACTCTTGAATCTGTATCTTGAAAAATTACCCCATGAGATTTTAGACCATCAAAGTTGACAAGGCTGCACCACCTACCACATGCATACATGTGCATGTGCAAACAAGAGATACACATTTGCTGTGCTCATCTCAGATCGCGGCCCCTAATAGGGGCTCAGTAATATAGCTGAATCTGGTTCTAAAACCAACAACCCATCCCAGTCCATTCAGCTCCTACTTTATAGCAGGCACAGAGCCAGCCAGACACTCAGATGCAGACAGGAGACTCACTCCCACCATCACGCGACACAACATGATATACTCAACAGTAGTCACATGAATAAAATGACCGAGGAGCCAATGGTTACTTGTAAAGCAAGAGAGGCTTTTCCAAGGAAAGGTAATCTAAGATGGATTTTAAAGGATAGATGTAAATTTTCCATTCTGGTGGTTAGGGGTGGGGTAAAGAAGAGTATTTCAAAATGTATTACAAGTACAAAAATGAAAAAGTAGAAAAGTATTAAAACACTGAGCTCAGAAGGTAGAAGTGCCCAGGTATTGACTTCCGGGTCATGCCTCTACCAGATTATGAAGAACCCTGAATGCCTTACTAGTGAAGCTTGGACCTCATCCTATAGGCACCAGGGATCCAGTTTCATGCAGTGAAGGACTTATTCAAATTTTCAGGTGGAAATTATCGCTTCAGCAGCTTCGTGGAGGGAGAGTGGGCGTGGGGAGCTGAGTGTCCCCTTATAAACTGAAGGATGATGGTTCGCGGAGCAGGCAACCCGGCTAGGCTCAGGCCTGCTTTTTCCCAGGCTGAACACGGAAGTGACCAGCTGCCCCGACAGCTCCTAGCGTTCAGTCGCAAAGGCGAGGTGTGAAGTAGGTGCCGGACACGTAAAGGCAGTGAGGACAACCTGCTTAGTTCACCGTGACCGACGCCGGCTGGTTGAACAGGGGGCAGGGCAGCTGACCACGTCCACCAGGCCCACACAGCCCCAGACATCGGGGCCACCCAGCACAGCAGCACGTTTCGAGACCAGTCCAGCCTCGTACACCTGGGATCCCAAGCAGCCACCTGGCCTGTTCCCCAGTCCCGCAGGCCCCTGCACACTGGGCTCCTGCGGGGCTCCCTGGGCAGGGATAGGCCCAGTGCTCCAGGAAGCGACCGTGGCCACAGGTCGTCAGTCCCTCCCGCCCGTCGGGCCGTCGCCCTGCGCCGTGCCGCCTCACCTCGCACGGGCGGCAAGGTCTTCGGCGTCTCGGCGGCTGTGGTGACCCTCTCCGGACCGCGGACAGGGTCGCCGCCGCCGCCATCCTCAGGCGTCAGCGTCGTGACATCATCACAGCGCGCGCTTTACGCCAAAACAAACCCAGGCCGCCCCTGGGGCGGGGAGGGGGCGGACCCTGGGGAGAGCCCGGCTACGCGTTTAGCGCCTCTCCCAGCGTGGCCTGCCAATCAACGCCTTCGGGGCCGGGACTTACTCTCTACCGGCTGGGTGAATCAAGTTAACCCTGAAAGTAGCTCGACCTTAGGCACCGAGAGGAACCGCGGGAGGTAGAGACAGAAGTGTCAAAATTTCTTGTTAGGGCAGAGGGTGCTCTGTAGTGCGAGGGTGGGGACATAGTGCGTTTCAACAGAGGTTTCTGAGGTGCCTCTGGAACTCCGCTAAGGATCGTTTTAAAGTTCATTAACAAATCAAAAATTTGTAACTGCAATTAAAGTAATTTAGGCATTCAGAAGTGTTAATTTGGCTGTCATCACGGTGGAGTTGCAAATGGTTGAGGATTGGTGAAGGTTAAGTCAGTCTTGCGCCTAGCTTCGGAGTAATGAGTTTTAAAATTTTTGTTATTGTTATTGAATTTAAGTGTATCCTGAGACTTTGCAAATCAAGTAGATTAAAAAAAAAAAAAATGCTACCATTAAGACTTCTCTATAAGGGGCGCCTGGGTGGCTCAGTCGGTTAAGTGTCCAACTCAGGTCATGATCTCCTAGTCCGTGAGTTCGAGCCCCACGTGGGGCTCTGTTCTGACAGCTCAGAGCCTGGAGCCTGCTTCGGATTCGGTGTCTCCCTCTCTCTCTCTGCACCTCCCCCGCTCGCATTCTGTCTCTCTCTCTCTCTCTTAAAAAGTAAACATTAAAAAATTTTTTTAAAGACCTGTATAAGATCAGAATTATCTCACTACTTTACAATAAACTCAAACTGCCCGGGTAAAAAGTAGATGACACAGGTGATAAGGGCATTGTAACCTCCATCCATCTACCTCATTTCAGTCTGTTCATTTGTTAAAATATTGAGTATTTATTTCGTACGTGCAATTGTCTTTGTATAAGCCAATGTTATACTTTAAAGCTAAAAAATACATTAACACCAATAAAACATCATGGTTTGTTTTATGCAGTAGAGTTTCATAAAAGATTTTATTTAAGGGACACCGGGGGGCTTAGTTGGTTGACTGTCCAATTTCAGCTCAGGTCATGATCTTGATCATGAGTTCCAGCCCCACATAAGGTTTGCTGCTGTCAGAGCAGAGCCTGCTTGGGATCCTCTGTCCCCCAACTCCCCCCCGGCCCTCCTCTGCTTGCACTCTCTCTCTCAAAAATAAACATTAAAAGGGGCTCCTGGGTGGCTCAGTCGGTTGAGCCATCAATTTGGCTCAGGTCATGATCTTGTGGTTGGTGGGTTTGAGCCCCACTTTGGGCTCTGTTCTGGCAGTGCAGAGCCTGCTTGGGATTCTTTCTCCATCTCTCTGTGCCTCCCCACTCACACTGTCTCTCAAAATAAATAAAGAAAAGCTTTAAAAAATTAAATGTTAAAGAAAAAGATTTTATTTAAAAAAACACCTTTAGGGGTGCCTGACTAGCTCAGTGGAGTGGATGACTCTTGATCTCAGGGTTGTGGGTTCGAGCCCCATACTGGGTGTAGAGATTACTTTTTAAAAAAATTAAAGGGGCACCTGGGTGGCTCAGTCCATTAAGCGCCTGACTTTTGATTTTGGCTCAGGTCATGATCTCACAGTTCATAAGATGGAGCCCCAAGTGGGGCTCTGTGCTGACAGCACTGAGCCTGCTTGGGATTCTCTCTCTGCCCCTCCTCTGCTAGAGCTCTCTCTCTCTCTCTTAAAATAAATAAACATTTTTTAAGCTATAAAAAAATGTTTTAATTAAAAAAAACCCTTTCAAAATCACTCCTCTCCCCCGCCCCCACAAAGAATCACTTCCAAAAGTCTAGTGTGATAATTAAGGGCCAAACAAACCTGGGATCATATCCTAGATACTTCCACAGCTGTGTGACTTTGGGCAAGACATCTCCCCTCCTTAAGCCTCATTTTTCTTATGTTTTATGGGGATCATAATCCTGACCCCACATCATTGTTGTGAAAGGTTAAAAGTAATATGAAATTCAATGGGGCACCTGGGTGGCTCAGTTGGTTAAACATCAGACTTTGGCTCAGGTCATGATCTCGTGGTTTATGGGTTCGAGCCCTGCATCAGGTTCTGCCCTGACAGCTGGGTGCCTGGAGCCTGCTTTGGATTCTCCCTCTCTCTCTCTCTGCCCCTACCCCACTTGTGCTCGCTCTCTCTCTCTCTCTCTCTCTCTCTCTCTCTCTCTCTCTCAAAAATAAGTAAACATTTAAAAAAATTTTAATTAAAATAAGCGTCTCTTAATTTCCGCTCAGGTCATGATCTCACGAT
The DNA here is from genome assembly GCF_046562875.1 of Panthera onca. Taxonomy (NCBI): domain Eukaryota; kingdom Metazoa; phylum Chordata; class Mammalia; order Carnivora; family Felidae; genus Panthera; species Panthera onca. The sequence continues at coordinate 43,059,134 of NC_138353.1, read as the reverse complement.
TTGTGAATGGAGCCCCACATCAGGCTCTGCACTGACAGCGAGGAGCCTGCTTGGGATTCTATTTCTCCCCCTCTCTCTGCCCCTCTCCCTGCTCTTTCTCTCTCTCTCAAAAATAAATAAATAAACTTAAAAAATAATAAGGAATTCTAGGGTTGATAAGGCGTAGAAATCCACACAACACCCCAGTTTTACAGACATTCAGCAACTTAATTCAACAAGTATTTATTGAGCCCTTGCTACTGCCAGGTGCTGGTCTGGGCTCTGGTAAAGATCAAAGGGCCTTGAGATGAAGAGGCATGTTAATGCAGAGGGACTCAGCTCTGGACATTCAGCCCCCAGGCTCTACCCTGAACAATAAGCTTTTCCATAGCCACAGAGCTGTAAATGTAAGACACATTATCACCATGATGCTCTGGGCTGGGCAGATGTGTCTGGAGCCCAGTCTGCCTATCAGCTCACCCCTCTCCTCCAGCTCTGGGATGAAACATACAAAGCTCTTAAGCCCTTGGCCAGAAAGCAGATTCTATCCCCACCCCCATGCACACACTCCAGGTCACTCACTTCCAGGGAAGAGCAGGGACTTAGCAAAAACCAGGGGAAAGTAGGGCACAGCAGGAGGATAGTAATCCCTCTGATGGCTGGCCATCACAGTTGGGCCCCTGCTCCTAGCCACCAATCAACAGTGGCTTTGAGAAGACTTTTGGGATTTGGATCCCCAGCATCATCCTGCCCAAAGTATGCCCAGGCTAGGTAAAGGGGCTGCCCCAAATGACATATCCTCCATGCTGAAGTCGTTCTTGGTCGAAGCTCTTATTGATATAACACTTTCTATGCTAGGCTTAGAGATTCTTTCATTCCACACACTTCTACAAGTGCAGCCTTTATACCCAGCCCAAAAGTGGGTGCTAGAGACATAAAGAATGAAGAATTCTGACCCAGACCCAAATAGTAGCAAGTCACTGTTATCAGTATTGAGACAGAAGACAGCCGGGGAGCTGTGTGGATCTGTAGGAGGCTTCTGATTCAGCCCGGAGTCAGGGTTATGAAGGAGGTGATACTGAACAAGAAAAGGAGTTCACCAGGAGGATATGGGGAAGGGTATTCTGAGTACAGAGAATAAATGTACAAAGACCCAAGGGAATAAAAGGCTGGCATTTCCTTCTGGAAAATTCTGGTCAAAGGGGGGCAGTTGTGGGAGGAGTTTTCTCCTGATTTTTCCCCTTCAAGTCATGTGAGAAGATGGGTAATGACTGGTTGGGAGATAAAAGTGGAGATAAAAGTACAGGTGAATGAAGCACAGAAGTCAAGGTAGGGCAGAGATTGCTGATTGAGGTATCTGAGCTAAGTGGAATGGGAAGGTGTTTGGGAAGCATGGATGAAGTAGGGCTCCTACATGTGAGGATGGAAGTCTCTGGAGGCACCTATCACCCTGGAGCCAAACAATGGTTCAATTAGGCCCGATTCTGTCCTGGGAACAATAGCTCCCCGGCATGGGCTCTAGTGTATACCTAGTCTGCCAAGCTCTAAATGCCAACCCTGATTCCTTTGGGCCCCTCTTGTAAAGCCCTGTCCAACTCAGCCCCATCCATTCTGACCTCTTCTATCACCCTCATCACATGCCTTCCCTGAAGGCTCCCCTGATGTCAAGGACTAGGTAGGCAGATCACTGCTCCATGCTCAAGCAGAAGGGAGTTGCAGGAGTGGACTGAAGCAACTGTGGGCAGAGCTGGTTTATGCAGGGCCTCACAGAATGAGGGCCTCATAGAATGAAAAAGAGCTTAACATCAGAATCAGTTCTCAGTTTTTAAAAATGGCAAATAAGGCAGAGGGAGTGTGAGCAGAAGTCAGTGAGTTCACGGCACTGCCCACACAAGTCATGGGGTGGTGGTGGAAGAATGACCGAGAGAGGGTCTCACCCTCTCTGAGGGCTCCTCCTTGCCTCAGGATTCTGCCCATGCAGATTCTTGCTCTTCGCCAGAGTGGACAGGGGCTCCTCACACGCATGCTCATTCCATGCTTCCAGAAAGTCTTCTGGGATTGTTGACTTCACAATGCATACCTCTTCTCAAAGAACAAGCTTGAGTAGAGTCCAGAGGAATCCTCATTATGACCGCAGTTTCTGCAGCTCCAGGTCACCTCAGGGACTTGAATACAGACCCCAACAGGGACTCCCCACTTTCTGGAACAGGCTCCACTCAAGTAGATCAGGACCCCGGAGAGGGAGAGGACAGAGCACTTAATCTGTCTTGAAGGCTAAGGTGGTAGTTAGCAGAGGGAGGATGAGGTGGTGGCATGACAGGAATGTGGAGGCTGGAATGTGGGGATGGGGGTGGACTGGCTTGAGGAGCTTGGGGGTGAGGTGGTACACTCCACGCTCTCACCTTGCCTGTAAAGGCCAGGATATGAAGGGCAGGCAGGGGTAGGAATGACAGCTTGGGAGAACAGAGGAAGGCTGTGCATTCCGGTAGATTTCAGGTCACCACCAGAGCTCTTGGAACCTGCACACAATGGAAAGCTTTGCACAGCCAGCCCTGGGAAATGAGTGTCTGTAAGTAGAAAGATTGAGTCCCCTGTGGCAGCCATGGGCCCCACCCATCCAGTCCTGGGGATCAGCTTCTGGAGGCCTCCGCCCCAGCCAAGCAGGCTATAGCCAGAAGAAAGGAAGGAGCTTAGTACAAATATAAATACCTTTAATGAAAGCCAAGGGCACTCTGCAGAGCCCCAGCAGCAGCCACCAGAGCAGGGTAGGAGGCAGGGGTGCCGCTACTCCACTAGACTGGCTAGGCCAGAGGCCCTAGGAGGCAGGCAAGTGCCAGAGCAGCTGCCAGCAGTGGGGGTGCAGGGGCTGGGCTATGTGCAGACCCTGTTGCCTGCAGTGTCTCCTGGTTGGTCTCAGGGCCCGTGCCATGCTCCCTAATGCGCACAGGGGTGCCACACAGAGCATGCAAGTTATCCGGGTGTGGGGCGCGGCGAGCTTCTTGCTGTAGTGACTCCCACACGGCGGCAGCCTCCTCCGGACAGCGCAATAGGACTCGGGAGGCACAGATGTGGAAGTCATTCCAAGACCTGTTAAAGGCTTGGGGTTAGGGTAATTAGGTGGGGCAAAGAGACTTTTCTAATGGGAAGGAAAAGGTTCAGGCCCCAAGGGCCTGGTGGTGGGGGTCTGGTGATCAGGTGGCTGTCGTCACACCTACCCTTACCTGCAGACAGTCTCCAGTTCGCCTCCCAGGCCCATGCTGTCCCCCAAGCGGATGAGACATTCAGCAAAGCCCTGGTATATGGTGTCACAGCCCCCTGGGCCTGTTGCAGCTGCTGCCAGAGGAGATACAAGGACTAGGGGTGGGGGTAGAAAATGGTTGATAGCATGACTCGCCTGGCTCCCCTTCCCCGCTAAGCCCCCAGGGGCTTGTTTACCTGAGTATGCTCTGGGGACGTGACTCAGCGTGAAACAGAGGTACCCAAGAGAACCAAGGGGCATGTCTGGTGATCACCTGCATTGACCGCCCCACCTCTAGATGCAATGGGGACAGGATACATAGAGAGGGGGAAGAAGGTCCATCCCAAGGGGCTGACTCTTCCTCTGAGCTTCTAGGGTTGCAGGCCAGGTGAGGATGTTCCAAATGCAGGAGTCAGGACACAGAGAGGAGGGGCAGAATCCAGGGCTATTGGGCTTCCTGAACTGTCCTGCAGCCTAGATAAGCTTCGCCTGGCCTTCCCACCCCATCCCCAAAGACAGGTGTTTTCAGCCAGGTAGAACAGGATACAGGGGTCAGGATCTAGGTGAGACCCTAACAGAGGACCTCAGGGGTCCCACAGCTGGTCTAAGAGTCCCATCACATCCTATGTCTCCATTTATCGGAAAGGGGCTGTGGAATTTCAGGGTCCTTTCCCCACGACTAGGCCTCAGTTCATGCCCATTTTGCATCCTGAAACCACTGGAACACGTTATTCCTTCGCTGGAGCCCTTGCACCTCCTCTCCAGCCTGGTTCTCAGCACTCAAGGCTGTGCCTCTGCTCCCACACACCCTATACCCAGACTGGGGAGAGTGTGCCGCCCGGTTGCCAAGCTGGGTCTGGCACTCCCGCACTCACCAAGTGGTAGCAGCAGCAGCAACAGCCCCAGCACACCGGATGGTCGGGGCAGTCGCTGGCGGTGGTGACAGGAGGAGTAGCTGCGCATCATCCCCGGCTGGGAGCCTAGTGCCTGAGCTAGCAGCTTGCAAGCGCAGCCCTTCGGCCCAGCCTCCGGAAGAAGGGCCTGTGATTGGATGGGAGTCGGGGGCGGGGCCCAAAGCCAGCTGGCGGCCCCACCCCAGTAGGGAGATAGGCAAAGGCGGGTAGGGACCAAAGAGAGAAGAGCTGGGGACACAGGCATTGCAGAGCTGACCCCAGGGCCCTGTCTCAGAGATGGAGAAGGGTTTCTGGGAAGAAAGTTGCGCAGATGAGGGTGGGCATCCAGGCACCTGGGTTAGCCTAGACAGAACTCCACACAGGGAGGAGACGGAAGAGAGAACAGAGACCCTTATCAAAGTTACACCAAATGCACACACATGCTCCATTTTATTCCAAAAGCATTTAATTGAATTTCTCAACATTTTTCAAAAACAAAAAGATCCAAATCGGAGGTAAAAAGGAATATGGAAAATTCAACTCAAGTGGTGTCACGATCTCAGGGGTCATGCTCCAGGCATGGCAGAACCCAAGAAGGCACAATACCCACCCTGGGCCCAGCCAAAACCTGCTGGCTACCACAACCTGTAGACCACATCCAGTGCTCTCCCCTCAAACACCCCAGAGGTGGGAGCCTAAGCAGGTAAAAGGACAGACACTAGCCTAAGCCTGTGTGCTGGCCTTCAGTGCCTCCCCACCCCTGGGCAAGGCAGGCTTAGCTAAGGGAGGCTAGGGGTTACAAGGCCGTGCAGCATGAGGCTGAGACGCCGGGCCACTTTGCCAAGTGAGTTGTGCGGCTCAGCCTGCAGGAACTGAAAGAGCTTCTGGCGCACCTGGGCCATGACGGAGCCCATGTGGTCCCGAGTGATGGGGTCACTGTGGTCCAGGTGCATCACAGCCTCTTCCAGGTAGCTGTGGTGGAAGAAAGGGACAGGATACAGGTGGGTTCCGGCAAATGGGAGTGCCCCCTAGTGGCACTGAGGCCCAGAGGGACGGCTGATGGGGGGTGGGGGGGGGGGGGCGGGCGGGGAAGGGTCCTCAAAGTCTGAGATGGGTGGGAACAGAGGTGGGAGAAAATTAGGAAGCAGAGTCAGGCAGAAGTCTCTGCTTTGAACTGCTCCCCCACCTTCACCCCAGCCTGTCTCCTGACCTGAGTCCACTCACCTGAGCTTGAGGTCAGTTCGAGTACCAAGGTCAGAGGCCAGCTGCTGGATGAGGGAAAGGAGCACAGGCTGGGAGAGTGGGCAGGGTGGCTGCCCAAAAACCTGCCCTGGGTCCACAGTTTCACACACATACAGCACCAGGTTCAGGTCAGCAGCCGTCAGGGCCTAGGGTAAGAACAGTATTTATAGCTAATGTCAGAATGGAATACCTACTTGTCTGGCTGTGTGGCCAGGGAAATAATGACCAGGGTAGGGTACCGAGGGCTCCAGAGGGGGATGCTCAGGGGCCCAGAGACAGTAATATAGGGATGTGTTGTTACTTTAAGAGATCAGGAGAGGTTTCCTAAGAAGGGTAGTCATGAAACAAGGTAGACTGAGGTAAAAAGACCCTGGAACCAGGCAGAGAAGTAGGGGGAAATGGCCAGAAAGGCCAAAGAGAACCAAGAACAGCCTGTTAGGGTCAGACTGCCCAGAGCCTGACAGGTAGAGTATGGTGTGTGGGCCTTGTCAGGAAACACCTAACCCCTACCTGGACCTAATGCCTGGCGTACCTGCTGGAAGGCCTGATTGAGGTGGCCCTGCTGCAGCAGCTGTAGAATATGGGCTTGCTGGGCCTGGCAGTCGAGGTGGGCAGCGGGGACAGGTGTGCCAGCAGCTGAACGCATGGCCTGCATGATGCTAGACGTGACAGCGGCCTGTTGCTCCTTAAGTGCTACACTCACCTCACCTTTAACGATGCGCTGTACCTGTGCTAAAATTGACTCCTGCAGGCTGCAAAGGGAAGTGAGGGAGATGAGGTAGATAAGAAGTCCCATCTGGCACTTTCAAAACACACCACCTTGCCCAGCACCCTGCCCACACACCTGCCCACAGCCACGTGCAGCTGGTGCTGCACCTCAGCCCGAACGCTGCTGGATACAGTGGCTGCCATCTGCTCAGTGGCACCCTGCAGTGTGCTGACCAGGCCTCGCAGCTGGGCCAACACGGGCTCCCGTGCTTCCTGTTCTCGTGCCTTCCGGCTCTTCATGTGGCTCTCTAGCTGCTGCAAGTCTGAGAGGTCACCATAGGGGCCATGAGAGGGATAGTGGGGGAGAGGGGGCCAGCCCCTCCCACCTTGAAGCATATGACCCCACTCACATTCTTGCGTGCCCAGTCGGAAGCTATCATTGATCTGCTGGAACATGGCCTGGCAGCTCTTCTCAAAGGCTGGCAGTACCACGCTCTGGAAGGCTTCACGGTAGGCAGACTGCATTGGCCCCTGTAATGTGTCTGCAGCTGCTCGGGCAATGGCATCTGTCAAGTTCTGGGGGAAGAGGGAAGGCTGAGTTGAAAGGCTGAGCCCAAGTTGGCCTGACCTGGCCCACCAACCACCAATCTGTCATCTGGGGCCCTACAGCACCTTGGACTTTAGTAGCTTGGAGATATTCTCTTTCATGCTACCCTCCACAGCTGTGAGCTTGGTGGCCACAGAATTGCTCAGTTGGCCTGCCACTGGCTCCAAACTCCTGGAGACACCTGGGGCAGGGTGAGAAGGAATAGGTAGAGCCATGAAAGGCAGATTGACAGATAGGAAGCCCCACTCCCACCTGGCCCACCCAGAGTCTCCACACAAAACTCACATGGAGGCACAGTCTTCTTGATCTCATCCCGTATGCTGCGCTCTAGCCGACCAGCTATAGCTGAAGACAGTGCCTGGGACAGCTGTTGCGTCAGCTGCTCCTGCAGCTGCCCACCCCGCTGCTGCCCCTCAGCCAGTGCCCGCTCCAGCCGCCGCTCTGCGTTGTAGCTAAGGAATAGGCCTGAAGCGGGTCCCACATCCCTTCCTGGGGCCAAGAATGCTGCTGCTTCAACCGACCCCTGTGCCATGCCATGCCGCAACCCATAAGGATACGGTCTTGCTCATGCCGTGACTCTAGGGCGCGTTCTACGTGGCCCGTGACTGTGCTCTGCAAGCCTTCAAGTTGGGTGCAAAGACGCTGCAGCAATTCTTCCTGGCTGTGCCGCAGCTCTGCCAGCTCTCTCTGCTGTTGCCAAATTAGTGCTGGCCAGTCTTCAGGAGCTTCTGCCACCTGCCAGAAGCACTGACAATCAGGTGATGCTGCCCCCTACATTCTCACCCACCAGACCAGGGAATGGCCCAGAGCCCTTCCCACCCTCACAGGGAGGATTCTCAGAAATGGAAAAGGTGTTACTTCACTTACCTGGTGCTCCATGAGCCGGGATCCTACGGCCGAATCCCTGCCATGGGCAAGAAGCACCTCAGGCTACGTCAGGCATGGCAGCCTGGGAACCACCCCTCTCCCTGGCCCCAGGACCCCACCCCCTACCCGTCATCTTTCTTGCCCTTTCTCTTAAGCTTGGGTGAGGCTCGAGGAGATCCCTTGGTCTTCCAGTCCTTGGCTGGCAGCCGTGGAGTGGGAACTTTGGTGCCAAAGCCCCCTGCAGCAGAGGCAAGGCTGGCCACTTCATCATCATGGTCACTGTAGGAAGGGGAAAGAGAAAGATAAGCACCTACCTACTTGCTGGCTCTCCCTATGAGAGGAATAGTGTAGGGTGGCACCAACCTTTGCTCAGCACTGGCATCCTGGCTATCATGTTGCTGCAGGAGGTGATAAGGTGGTCGGTGGAAGGCCAGGCTCTTGTGCTTCTCCTGGAGGCCATTCCTGGGACTGAAGGAACAGGCCAACTCAACAGTGCATGACTCTATCTGAAACCCCTACCACCAGCACACTTTGTCCTGCCAGGCTCCTCACCTCTCTGCCAGGCTGCTGCAGGTCTCACGAGTAATGTCTGGTGCCGTAGGCCAGACCTGATTGTCAGGGGCTGTGGCTTCCTGGGTCAAGGCTGCCTCCAAAAGGGAAGGGGTACTATGCCGATCCCCATCCCCAGGGCCTCCATCCAGGCCAAGCTGAGAGCCAAGCTCAGATGCTGGCCGGGGCCGTGGGGACAGCAGGTGTAGCGCTGAGGCAGCCGAGGCCATACTATCTGGTTCAAGACCCTCAGGAGCAGAGGAGACAAAACCACGGGAGAGGGCCTCAGATGCAATCTCAGGGATGTCCTGGGACAGGGCAGTGGAAGCTGAGGAGATAACATCAGGGGAGCGGGTACGGCTAGGGGAAGCCTGGGGTAGCCCCAGGGGCTCCACTTCCTGCAGCTCCAGTGATAGTGCAGAAGCAGCAGTAGGCACCTGAGGTGGAGCAAAGATGGGACTTAGGTGGTGGGACATGGGGATGGGAGAGCACAGAGATGAGGCCCTGACGTTTGTAGAGATGAGACACTGCAGTGGGGGATGCAGATCAAAAATCCCACAGCCCGGGAGGGGAGGAGATAGGAAAATAGGCTATGGGAGGTAGAAATATAGGATATAGGTTGAGAAGTTGCCCTCCAGGGAACAGGGAAGGCTGGAATGACCTCAGAGAAAGGCCTCAGGTGCTATGGGAGTAGAGTGCCACCAAGCTTCCCACAACCAGATACCTGCCACCCTGTACTTCATACACACTCCTACACACACACCTGTCCAGGTGCTTTGGGAGTCAGTTTGTCAGCTGGACCTGGGAGCAAGCTAGGCAAGAGGCTACGCGGGCTTGCCTGCAGGCTGCTGCTGCTGCTCATTGTCAAACTGCCATCCAGCTGCAACTTGGGGCTCAAAGTCAGCTCCTCGGGTGGCCTGGTGGCAGGAAGGCTAAGGTATAGCAGCCAGAGTTTGGTATCACCTGGCACCAGCCCCTGCCATCCCCCAACCCTGAGCCTCGCTTCACCTGGGCAGGGAGGGGTCCACAGCTGAGGTACTGCTCATGGCAGACACAGCTGTAAGAGAGGAGGAGCTGGAGCTGGAGCTGCTGCTGCTGTTGCTGTTGCTGGGGGAGGCAGCAATCTGGGGAGAGGCAGGGGATCAGCACTATATGGCCTGCAGGTGGGACATTCCCGGGTCCCCTTGCCCTGAGCCCCACACTCCTCCACCAGCATACCTGCTGCAGGGAGGTGCTAGGTGTCATGAAGGCGTCAGGTGTCATCAGCTTGGGCTTGGTCTCACTGCTCAGACTGAGGAAGTCAGCAGGTGCAGGTAGCTCCACTATGCGTCGGAGGTCAGGCTGGGAGCCTTGGGTAGCTGACCCCAGGCCCTCAGAGCCCAGTTCGGGCCGAGACTCTCCAAATGCTGTGGGGAAAGCTGCCACTTGAGTCAGATCTCAGAACCTGGTCAGTCTAACCTGCTTCCCTCTTACTCCTCACTCACCGAAGTCCTCATGGGCAGTGTGGGTGGGGAGTGGGGCCACCACATCAGGGTTCAGCTGTGGCTGGAAGCGGATCTGTACGTCTTGCAATGCCCTATAGGCAGAGAAGAGAGTAGGAGAGGACTCAAAGGGGCCAGAGCAGTAGGGTGGGGAGGAGCACAGACAGGGCACTGGTACTTCCCAACGGACTCACTTAGTATGCACACAGAAGAGTTTGATGAGCACACCAGCTGCAGACTCCACAGCACCAGCTCCGTGGGTTCCATCTACAAAGACAGTGTGGGCAACTAAGCCTGGCCCTCTCTGACTCCACACTTCCCTACATACATATACCCTGACCTTGACCAGCTCACCAGCCCCTAGGCTGTCATTCTCTTCCTCAGCAGGTAGCACTTCAGTGTGCCGCAGCCGGCAGCGACTCACAACCTGGATACCGAAGCTCAGCACAGGATGGGTGAGCAGGAACTCAGAGATGGAGCTGAAGCAGGCACGGCCCTCCTCCTGGTTCTGCAGCAGCTCCATCACGTAGAGGACCTGCACAGAGAGTAAACTCACAGCTGAGCCCAGTGGCTGTGAGGGTTGTGGATGTGCCCAACACCCCTGCTGCCCTGAAGATACCGGCTCTGCCCAGGGTGCCCCACTATAGGTTACCTTCCGTTGCACATCGCTGAGAATAAGGTATTCAGCTGAGAGATCCAGACAAACCTTGAGGCTGGGGGGCACACTCACTGAGCTAAAGATATCTGGGGAGAAACTGAGGGGCCGGGGAGGCAGGATTAATGAGACAGAGAGTGGAAATAACCCACATCCATAACTCTGCTGCCCCTAGCCAGCCTCTGCTTACCGAATTGTCTGCAGACAGGTCCAGGACACTGTGCACCACATCTTTAGCTCTCGATTCTGGTCAGCGCCAGTAATAAGGAACCTCCAGAAAGGGACTCTGCAAAGCACCAAGGCATCGAATAGCTGGCTGGGCCCCCTACTGGAGAATTAAGGTCCAGCCCACTACCCACCTGCCTGCCCACTCACTCACTCAGGGTCCTGTTTCTTATGGTTGTCACAGAACAGGAGGCAGGAAAGGGACCTCCCATCATGAGGCTTCCATTCGTGCAGACACCTGCAAGAAGGCAGATGATGGGTCTGAGTGAATGATCTGGTCCTCACCTTGGTGGGGGAGGGGTGTCTCGATCCCTCAGGCTCTGCCTTACCTTGGTTCATCCTGCCCCTCAATGTAGATCTGCCAGAACTTGACAAAGCCATCATGGCTTGCAGTAGCCAGGACAGTCCCATCGGGTGAGAGGGCCCCTTCACTTAGACACTGGGAAGAACCCAAAGAGCCTTGCTTTGCCACCTGCCTAGTGGTGGGAGCAAGCCCTTCTCAGGTGAGGATGGTAGTGAGCTAAGCTGACCCACAGTGGGTGCGTACGTTTTTATGAAAGACCGATTAAATGGATGACTGTACAGAAGATCAGACCCCTAGGCTGAAGCCAGGCTAGGCAGGCATTCCATAGGTAAGGGTCACTTTGTGTTCAGAGTTCCCACGGGCAGAGTGCCAGTAAAGCCACCTGGGCAGGTGTGTTCAGGGGACAGATGAGGAACATAAGGAAAGTGGGGAGAGCAAGGAGGCAGTCAGTTGCAGGCTTACCGTGCTATGGCCTTTGACCACGATGAAGCCTTGCTTGATCTGGCTGACACGCACAGGCCAGGTGCTGTGGTTGGAGCGGAGCATGTCCAGGTCCCACACCTCAGCCTGCAGGGTACAAGATGAGTGTTCAGCCCATGCCCACACCATGGACGCTCTGTCCCCTCCTCTCCCCTCATGCATGGTTCCCTCACCCGGTCCTCATGCAACAGGGCCACCGTTGGGCTGCCCTCCTCACAGCAGTCCTCACTCTCCTCAGGGATGAAGGGGCACCAGATGATCCTACGGAAGTGGTTCAGTGGTGTACCCTCTGGCTGCTGGATGTGGACCAAGATCTCTTCTCTGAGCAGGGTGTTAAGGGCTAAACAGGTGGATGATGAGGTGTGTCTGGTAGCCCCAGTCCCACCCACCTTTCTTCAGTCCCCCATCCCACCCCAGGGAAAGGATACTGAATTTTGCCATTAACTAGAGCCAAGCGCCACACAAACAGGTTGCCTGCCTCATCTAGGCAGGCCAGCTGTGAGGAATTCAGGTGTGCAAAGGCCAGATCAGCCACGCTGCCTGTGAAGCCCTTGAGCAGGGTCCGCTCCGAAGTGCTTACACTGATCACCCGCACCATTGCTGAGCCATTGTTGGCGGCTGGAATCAGAAGAGCAGTAGGCCACTGAGTAAGGCCCAGGCAGTGGCAGAGAAGCCCTGCCCTTGCCTGCCTCATTGTCACTACCAGTCTCAAGCTCAGTTTTCCCGCTTGGCTCCCCAAGGCCTGTCTGAGGTGGGGGCAGCACAGATAAGCCTTCTATTGTACCCTAAAGGCTGAGTGGGCTGAATGGCCTGACAGTGGATTTGCATCTCTGAGGTTTCTAGCAGAACAGCTCCCTCCTCTCCCCTGCCCCTACTCACCCCGAATGGCATAGGCCAAGAAGGAGTTGGACACAGCAATCAGGTTGCCGTAGTAGTATTTCTGCTCCCAGTCATACTTGGCCACAGGCTGGATTTTCACCTGAGAAACAAGGGTGAGAAAGGTTGTAGAGGCTGAGGGCTAGGTTAGTTCTGCCAGAGCCCAGTTGGTCCCCAGCATCCCTGGGGACAGAAGATGCCCTATGTGTGAGCCCAGCCACACATTCACAACTCTTGAGGCCAGATTCCCACAGAGATTGGCAGCTAACCCTGGCTTTCTGAGACTGAGGCACACTACCTGTCAAGTTGGTTCCCATAGGAATTGGCAACATGGGTTAGGGGAGGGAAAGGCTGAACATGTCCCCATCCACCATACATGCCACAACATCCTGGCACCCACCTTGTTGCTGCCCCGTGCCTTGCTTGAGATGCTAGAGTCACTGCTGGCCACAATCTCCACCTCCTTGGCCAAAATCCCAATGCACGTAGAGCTGTCATCTCCTGAGAGGCAGCTATGGGAAGGGATGAACAAGCTTGACTCCTGTTCTCACAAAGTCTCAATGGGCATGGTCGGGAGGGGGAGAGAATACAACCACTCTAGTAAAGGTGTCAAGTCCCAGGTGCTCAGCTATGCCTAGTCTACTGGTCCCCAAACCCACAGTTCCCTTTGCTCACCTCCCTCCTTGGTAATGGGCCTATTTCCATGCTAAAATGGAAGCTCAAACTTCAGATCCAGGCCAAGCTCTTTAGCTTGTCCTTTCCTCTCACTCTAGCACAAATATAACGTGATTAAGTGCATCATCCCAAAGACCCAGCACCACCACTGCCATTTCCCAGACACTCACATGACCTGCTTTTCCTGAAGATTAATAGGTGGCATGGCCCGGAGACCAGACTTGTTTGTTGAAGTACCATCACCTGAGCAGAGGGGGTCTGGGACCAGAAGCCCATTGAGATCTCCATTGTAGGCATTAGATGGCCGCTGGCTCTCTGCACTGGGACCTGGGGATAGAAAGGGCTGCTCTGAAGGTTGTTCCACCTGCTCACTGGCCTCTCCTCCTGTAGAATTTCATTCAAGAACCATGAGGTGCTCTAGGAACATTGCACTGAGGGAGCCATGTCAGTGGGGAGGAGGGCCCTTGGTTCATCTTTTGTTCCATAAACTCTGATAGTTAACTCAGTCTCTGCCAGGACCAAAGATGTGCATGGGGCTCTTCTACCTGAAGGAGGAGTAAAGCTATCAAGAACCTGGTGAAGTCAATTAATACTCAGGCTCGGGTCGGCACAGAGGGGCTCTGCGTACTTCAGGGAAGGCATGGAAAGGGTCAGGACAGACTTCATAGAGGAGATGCCATCACAGCCTGTGTGGCTGGAACACACAAACAGGAAAGATGGAGGGAAAACAAGCTACAGAGGTCTCAGGTATGAATCTTGGGTGCTTAAATTCTCCCTGTAGCAATGAGAGCCACAGAAGAGTGAGTGTGTGTGTGTGTGTGTCTCTCTCTCTCTATATATATATACACATACATACACACACATATATCTTTTTTTTTTTTTTTTTTGAGAGGGAGAGTGAAAGAGCACGTGCGTGCACATGAGCAGGGGAGGGGTGGAGGGGGAGAGAGAGAATCCCAAAGAGGATCTACGCTGAGAGGACAAGGAGCTCAATCCCACTACTGTGGGATCATGACCTGAGTTGAAATCAAGATTCAGAAGCACAATCGACTGAGCCATCCAGGTGCCCCTAGAGAGCCACAAAAGAGTTTTAAATGGGAAGGTGACATGGTCTGCTATGGCCAAAAGACTGACTGCTTTAAGTCAGCATGTAGCATAGTTGAGAATCCAAGTAAGAGATACTAGGTCCTAGACCAAGATAGTGGTAGAAGATAGACAAGCGAGATGGACTCCTAACACATGAAAGGACATCAATAAGGAAGTAAGAAAGAAAGGAACCTGCCCCTCAAAGAAATGGCTCAGAAGACGAACCACCTTGGGCATGTAAACTCAGAAAGAATGGACATGAAGGAGTTGGGACAAAGTAAAGAGAAACTATAGTCGGAAAAGACAGCATTTCAGTTGTTTGCCATTGGCTGTTTCAAGCACCCTCACAGTCTCAGAAACCACCCTAAAACTCCCAGGTGACAAAGAAACTAGGGCTCCACATTGAAAAACATGGTAAGTTTCTAGTCACAAGACAGTATGGAGTTTGACATGGTGCTCCATTGAGAGGAGACCAGCAAGAGCTACTTGGAAAACTGGGCAATTAGGTACCAATCAACAAATAAGGAATTAAGTGGAAAGCCTGCAGGCCACTTCACTTGGATCAGAGCCACTTCAGCTGTTCAGGGAGAGGCTGGCCACTCTTCCTCCCAGGCAAGCTACCATGAAGACAAACAAGCTACAAAATACTGGCCACATCAGACTCTACCAAAGCTTTGTGCAGTCTAGTCTGCACAGAGGGGATGAGCAGGAGAGGTCCAAGCCAAGCTCACAAGTAAAGGGAGCACACATTCCAGGTCTGGGATGAAGTGCTTAGTGGTTTCAGGCAGCAGATGGATTTTCCTCAGGGGGTAAGGGGCAGCTAAACCCACCCAGGGTGAGCACCAGTGCCTGCTTCCAAAAGCAGCCAGTTTGGGCCTCCCAGCAGGTTTAAGAACAGGGTCCCAGGAAACACCAATTCTCAGCTGTGGTCACTGCATACCCACACCACCATCACCAGCCAATCTTTCAACCACTACAACTTTTCACAGGTTCCTGCACCTGCCAGGAAACTTTGGTGCCTTCACACATTCTATTTGTTCTTTGCAGAATGCCATTCTTGACAATCACCTGTTCATATTATAACACCTAACCTAAACACTGTCTTCGGTCTCAGATCTGTTCTCAGGCACTCTCCAGCTCCAACCCCATCTACCATATCTCCATCACAGTACCAAAATACTCCTTTTTTTCAATGACAATTCCATGATGTTACAACCTCATTAGCTCTCTATGTTCTCAAGGCTCCTTGAGGGCAGGAGCAGCTCTATCACTACAAGCCCAAGTAAAGTTTAAGTAAATAGAAATAAACTAGGGCTTGCAAATGTTTGTAGCCTAATCCAATCAGTGTCATGCAGTCTGTGATTTGCTTTAATCCCAGAAAGGACACGGAAATGGGGCTGGTCATCTTTCTCCTGAAAATCAGTTTTAGAACAGCAGACCTCGAGTCTGTATTCCAGAGTGAAGGGCGAATTGCAGAGGGGGACCAGTGGCTCCTCAGCCCAGCGCCTAGGTCTAGACCCAGAACTCCTCACACCGAGGCCAGACCAGGCCTCAGAACTATGGCACAAGGATAGGGAACCTGAGCTAGCCCCAGTAACACTACAGACCTTGGGGCCAGGACACGAACCGAGCCCTGCGGATTCAGAGAAGGAGTCTCACCTTCAGCAGAGACGCTGAAGGACGCGAGGCAGAACGGCCCGGCTCCGGAATGGGAAGGGATTTGCACCCTTGACGGGCACGGTCAGCAATTTACCGCTCCAACCCCCGTCTTGCCTCACCAGCCAGGAGGATGCGGAATTGGTCCTGAGAGACCTGTGGGCCCTGAGGACGGCCCAGACCCGCGCCGCCCTTAATGCCCGCTCGCCGAGAGCCCACCCCCGGTGTACTGGCTCACCCCCCGCGGGCCGGTCCAGCTTGAGGATGTCCCGCAGGTGCTGCGTGGCGTCCTCGATGTCGATGCTCGCGCAGGAGGAGGCCATGGGCCCAGGCGCAGGCGCCTCGTCCACGCCGCGTTCGTTTCGCTACCTCCGCGCAGAGTGCAGCCGCGCACAGCCCTGCCAGGACCAGACAGCAAGACAGCGGTCACTAAACTCGGTCCACCCGCCGCCCGCAAACCGCCGCCCGCGCCGCGTCCCTGTGCCCCACCAGCACCACCAACCGCCTCCACTTCCGGCCCGCCAGAGCCCTGGCTCCCGGAACCTGCGCAGGGTGAAGAAGAAAGGTTCCGGGCTGGGGGCGGAAGCTTCACCCCTCCCGGACCCTTTGGTCAACGGGTGAGGTAAATCAACCTTCTTCAGGGCTGAGGCAGAGCAAATATCTACGTAGTGAACTGCCCAAATCCCTGTGCACCTTGGGACATCCCGTCCAGTTTATGTCGATTACCAGAACATGAACTCATTGAGCCCAGAACTGGATCAACTTAGCCACCCAGGTTAGTCCCTCAGACCCTATCCAGGAAAAAGGTGAATTGGTAGGCCTCCCCTTTGCGAAATGGGGCAGGGCGACCCAAGGCCTCAGGGGAATTGTAAACCCAGGAATTTTAAGGGGAAGATAGTCAAATCACAAACATCGCATTGTTACTTAATATCCCCCAGCATCCCCTGCCCACTCAGGCCTGACAACCTCAGGCAGGAAGAAAGAAACCAGAGTTTACAAACACCTCTTTATTGCAGAAATTTCAGGCACAGGTACATGGAAGAAGCTGTATTGCAGATTTTATACAGGGTGGTTTAAGAGGCAGCAGGCATCTACCTCTCTCCCAACCCCCATTCCCCCAAACACATAGCATCCTAAATCAGTCCCACTGAAATCTCCTAAGTGTGGTCTTCTAAACACAGTTCATCATCCAACCCTGTACCGAGGGTAGCCAGGCAACTTGTGGGGGGTCTGAGGAAGTCCTTGGCCTCCATCCATAGTGCAGGGGGAAAGGGGAGTACAGGTCAGGCTTAACTGTGGAGCCCTCACCAATCTTAAAACCCCTAGCAGGGCACCAGCCCAAGACTTGGGTTTGGTTCTAGCTTTTGGTTGCGATCTTGCCACCAGACTTTGTAACACCAGAGGTCTTAGGGCTAAGGGCTAGATTTGTAATGGGCAAGGCCTCTGTCCCCCAAACTGAGCAGAAACTGCCCTGATAGTTAATATTTCCTGGGACTTGAAGAAAACGTGAAGGTATGTGGTGAGGCAGGAAACAGAAGGCTTAGAGATGCCTTGCAAAGGTCTGAGGGGTATGAAGTCCCAAAGCACAAATCCCTCAGTCTCAGACTGCCTAGTTTCATAGCTCTAGATCTGTACCCCAGCCCAACTGGGCCTGGCTCTGCACTCTGCAGGCAAATGGAGGCTGACTGTTCTGGGCACTCACCTCTGGGCAAGGATATCCAAAACTGGATACAAAACTGGAGCTGCCCTCTGCTTGGCTTGGGGTTTATGGGGCCCCCTGGATGTGATCCTGACTGTTCTGGGGGTAGAACAGGATATTCTCCCTCAAACCTTTGCTCATTTTATACAGGGTAGTTTTGCTGAGCCCTCAGCCCAGAGCTCCTGAGCTTGATGAGTCATTTTTCAGTGGGATTCTAGATCATCTCTATTACCAGAGCCCTGACCTACCCAATGTAGGAGTTGTCAGAAGTGACTGCAAAGGCTTCAGTGCAAGGGAAGCTTCAGGCCAGACCCAAGCTGTCTGCAGCTCAGTTTTCCAGGACCAGGTGGGCTGAGGTGGGGCATACTATGCCCTAAAGGCTTCTGAGAGAAGCTATCTGGGAGTGCTGCTTCAGCAGTTTCTCTTTGTAACATGTATTGCTGAGTTGGGGGGAGAGGTGGGAAGGTGAGACATGAGAGAGACAATGGGGCACGGTAGTTATTGATGCCCAGCCAACTATTAAACTCATTAAAACGATTTAAACTGTTAAGAAAATTTTTGTGGTTTTATTGTATCATGAGGCATTGAAACATCCGAACAAATCAATATCTGGGCGGTGAGGCAGCTGCTTTCTCCTTCACTTCTTTGGGTTACTAGAGCAACTTGTCAGTAGATTAAAAAACAAAAAACAAAACAAAACAAAACAAAAACAACCTTTTGCATTACTTAAGTCTTTCCAAGGCATGCGCTGGTACAACACAAACTTCTCCTGTCAGATGCAACTAGTCTAGCGTCCAAACATCATGCACAATACCCCAGTAGCAGCAGCGCACTGCGCCCGCTCCCACCGCGGCCCTGCTCATTTGTGTATGATATTTGGAGCATCTGGAGGAGTGTGAATAATATTGGGGAGAGGAGGGAGGAGGAAACAGCATGAGTGCCTGGCTGGGAGGAGGTCAGCCGAAGTTGTGCAGGGCAAGCCTGAACATGTCATTGGTGCAAACCCAAGCATCGTTGATGTTCTTTAATAGGAACATCTGGTGGAACCCCATGATGGGGTCTTCATCAGCCTGTGAGGAGAAAAAAAATGATTCAGTAAGTAGGCCAAGGAACAGGAAGGGAGTTTAGTGGCAAGGGAACAGGACAAAAAATGCTGACTTTGAGATCAGGCCCTACGGTCTTGGACTCAAATCCCAGTATAGCCAAAGTGTATTTATGAATGTGAATTGATATAATGTACAAAACATGGCACTGGGCACATAGGGGCTACAGATGGCAGTTCTCACTGTTACATGCACTTAAACTGTAGAATACATCACCAATTAGCCACCGTAAGAGAGCAGAAAACACACCTGCCTCTGAGCCCATGTCTCTAAGCAGTGATCAATTTGAAAGAGTTCTGTAGTGCTCACCGCATAACTTACAGTACCTAAAACCTAAATAATCTTAGCGTCTGATTACACCAGTTAGTCCAATTAAGAGAAACTACTGTTAATACTGACTGTGGCCAAGTAGGTGAGAAAAGACTCAAAATGGAGTTCACACTGTAATCACAGCTCTAACAAAGAGCAAAACAAAGAGCAAAAACGAAGCAATGTCACCTGGTGATGTTTCCTGTCATGTCATATATAACATTTGCAATGAAAAAAAAAAAAGGCAAGACACCTCCAGCCAAACTGCAGAAGATCAGGATGAAGCATAGTTAAGGTAGGAGCCCAGTTAACCAGTGCTATCTCTAACATTGCTGGGGTTTCTGGGAATTATCATCAGCAATTAGGCAAATCAGTCTTTTAGGGACTCTTGAGTTGGGACAGAAACAGCAGAATGAACCTGAAGCCAAGTGGGAAATGGGCCATGCTTACTGACCCTATCCTGGAAAATAGGCACCGAGCCCCCTGAAAAGACCTCTTCACTCCCAACGGCCTATCTGAATACAAACTCTGGGCAGGGCATGTTGGACAGGCAGGAAAAAACTGACAGGAAAGTCCAGGCCACAAGGCAGGTCCTTCTGGGCCCATGGCAGAGGCCTATGGGGCCCCTCTTTCTGCCCTTTTATTTAACCCAGAAGGCCCCACCTAACCTACGGAGAAGGCCATGTGGGCCTATTATTCAGAGTCCCACCGTGACACGGGTCCAGGAGACTGGAACCTGGTCAACGGGCAGCCAACCTGTCCTGCTTTGGAAAGGAGGAGAAGCTTTTCGGAAATTAAAAATCTGGCTTCAGTCTGCTGGAGCACAACAGGTAGGAGTTCCCACGAGGGTTCTTGGGGGACTGAGGAGCTGAAGGCTTTGAAGAGGATAGGTCTTGGAAGAGGAAAGGAGAATGCAAACAGAAGCAGGAGTTCCAGGAATCTGCTTTGCTCAGCAGGTGGCGGAGCCAGTAGCCAGCTCAGGAAGTGGCAACATGGACTCCAGCAAGGGATTGCAACTCAGCACCCAGCTGGCCCATCTAGGACCAGCTGCCGACAGAAAGCCCACCTATACCTCAGGGCAGTATGAAGGCCCAGTAGCTTAGCACCACAACCCCACCCTGCTCCTATACCTCTTGTCCCTTTTCCAGAAAGGCTCTAAACCTGTACTCTCCAATAGTACTTTCTGTAACAACAGAATCAGTCTGTGTCTGCACTGTCCAATAGGAAGTCACAGTGACTGACTATAAGCACTTGAAATATACTTAGTTTGGCTGAGGAACTCCACTTTAACTTTCATTTTAATTAATGCAATTTAAAAATTGCCATTAAAATTGAAATATAATTTAAAAATGTGACTAGTGGTTATTGTATTGAATTATATAGCTCTAGACAGAGTGTCCCTTGATAAGCAGGTCACATCACAGGGAAGGCAGGCGTGCAGGGCTCTCCTCTGCCTGCCCACTCCTCCCTACCAGCACTATTACCTTGAGCTGGCCCACAACCATGCTGATGATGCAGCTATCTGGCGTGGGCTGATGGTCCTGCGCCGTGATGCTGTGCTGGATTTTCTGGAACGGAAGGCTCTGCAAAAGAAAGAGGGGGTGATGGGCTGTGGCCAGCAAGGCAGGGAAGTAGCTGCTTGCAGCATGACCCTGGCCTTTACTTACAGACAACTTCTCCACAATGGCAGCTTTCCCCTGGAACTGCTGTCCTTCCCACGTAAGGCATGATGCGTCAATCTGAAAACCAGAAAACATGGGGTCAGGGCCTCAGAGAAAAAGGAATATATCTCTGAGTCCCTGAAAAGGACCTTGTTTGGAAAAATGAGTCCAAAACTCAATTACCCTATCTATAAAGAAGGGAACTGAAGGTAGTTTCCATACTTTACACTGTTAACAACCTCTTTAATTACACCCTATCTTCCCAGAGCCCAGGCTCTGAAAAGCTAACAAAATACAAACCTATTTAGTAAGTTCATTTCCTGGTTTTTATTCAAGAAGTTATATGCCCCCTGGGGGCATCTGGGTGGCTCAGTTGGTTAGGTGTCTGACTCTTGATTTCAGGTCAGGTCATGATCTCACAATTCATGAGCTAGACCCCTGTGTCGGGCTTTGAGCTGATAGCATGGAGCCTGCTTGGGATTCCCTCTCTTCTCTCTCTGTCCCTCCCCGCTCTCTCTCTCTCTCAAAATAAGTAAATAAACTAAAAAACAAAAACAAAGAAGTTATATGGCCTCTGATATGCATGAGCCCTAGGCTGCCTATTATGTGGTCAAGGCTCAGCCAAAAGTCATCCTGCTATGTGGTCAGTCAGCACCAGTACTAGAGAAGCCCATGAGAAATAACTTGGAAACATTCTATGTTCAATTACCATCTCTAGAGCTCAGGCTGAATTCTACTGAGGCCACTCCCATAAGGACACCCATGAGGTGAGGGAAGAATGGAGGCTGACAAGGCCTCCCAAGGCCTAGCCTGGGACCCTCCCTACATCAACATGCAACCCACTAGTTTCGTCCCCTCCCCTCCATATTTTTCCTGCCATAGACTTCAGGGGCAGAACTCAAAACTGCCTTTGCTACTTACCAGCTATAATATTTGGCAAGTTACATATTTTTCTATTTTCTGATCTTTAAAAGAGACATATGCTGATGATTATACAAAATGACATACATAAAGCATTCTTTTAGGACCATGCTCTCTTCTCTGGGTCAGGGCTGCTTTCATTGATTTTAAGAAGCAAATAAAACAGAAGTGCCAGGATCCCAGAGTCATATCAGTTCAAGTTTTTAAAACTCTCTATGATGACAACCAAATAATGCATTTACTGGATTTGGCTTTCCACTGGTAAGATCCCTTTCTTTTCTTCAGACTTGACCCCGAGTTTCTGGAGACACAGAGAGCTTTGCCCACAGCCCAGTCAGGTTCTCAGGCTATGCTGGATGACTCCTATCATTTCCATTCTGGACAGACCTGCTAGAACTGGCCTGATCAATCACATTACTGTGACTGAGTCCTGGCAGGGTCAAATACAAGTAGCTCTTGGTATACATGATCATTAAAATAGCAAGTGCCTGCCTAGAAGAGTTAAAGACACACCAGTCTCCCTGGGCTAACCCCATTTGTTTACCATGAGCATTCAGGGGTGTTTGGCCCTCAAAAGGAAACTTGGACCTAAGACCTCCAGGAGAACTCAGTTTTGCATTGATGATGCTCACACCTGCCACTTCCAGAAAGCACCATGAGCCCTAGCATCTGTCTGCTGCTGCCCAATCTGGAACCAGAGGCACTCTCAGGACCATGGAATGGCAAGCCCATAACAACCTGCCAAGGATACAGGATCCCTACTCTTATGGAAGATGACAGAAGGGAACGTGTAGACCAGGTAGTTGGGCTAAGCCTCAGGCCCCTTGTGCCACAGACAGAAGCTTAGATAGAAGAGTATAGCCAAATCCGGTAAGGGCTGCTAGAACTTGTGAACTGGACACACTGGCCCAACATCTGAATTGATCCCTTGGGGATCCTGTTCAGGCCCTAGAGCTGGAGACTTACATAAATTGCGCCTAGTTGGGTTCTGTCGTTATCAAATAACTGGTAGTAATGTTGAATGAAGCTGGATCCAATCTGCTCCCAAATTGGCTTGTCTCCCATTCTGGAGCGTCACCCGGCCTCACTGAGACCTGCAAGATCAGCAAGACATGGAGGGAAGTGTTGGTACCAAGGGAACAGGAGGTAGCCAGCTGCGGTTTCTTCACTGACCCCTACCCCTCCTGGCCTCCTCGAGGAGGGAGTCTTTTGGTGAGGTCTGTTATAGAGAGGTCCTGGGGAATTGGTAGGAGGCCCCTCCCAATACAGACCAGTGCAGGGAGCCCAGAGGTGGACCAGACTCAGACTCTCCTTTGAGGAGCTCTGGCTAATGAAACAAAGGGGCTCCCGGGATGTGGAGCACATAGGATAGGTGCGGAGGGTGGAGCCAGGACAGTCAGAGCAAGCCCTTCAATGCCCAATGGGGGGTGGGGCTTTAAGAAGGAGCTAATGACACACACTCTCCCCACATGTTTTCATTTAATTCTCTCAACAATCTGTTCTTCCCACTTTGCAGGTCAGAAATTACAGATATCTGTGTAATGTCCTTAGTCCCATCAACATTGCCCCAGGGCTATATCAAGAGGCGGAAGAAGACCCAGTGAGAGTGGGGGGAGATGTCTCCTCAAGTCCCCACTCGCAATAAAACAGCAAGTGATCCTCCATTTTAGTCTTAGGGGAGCTGTTTACTTCTTTGAGCACAGGTAACATCTATTCATTTCATGACAGGGTTACCCCTACCCACTTCAGAGATGGGAACATGAATTCAAAGAATCAGAGAGTAATACTGAGGGGTTCTGGGAAGAGAAACAGAGGCGATCATCTCTTCACACTCCCCATCCCAGCACTGCCTCCGTTGGAAGGGGCTGCCCTTCTCTGGTCTTTGGGGGGGGGGGGGGTGGGGAGACCCCCTCCCAGCTATAGACATCACAGCTCCAAGGGTTGCTAGAAGGAAAACTCAAGCCGTAGACGAGAGCCACTCTGGCTTTGCTAGGCCCCTCCCAGATAGGAAGCCCACATCTCACTGAAGGATACCACAATGGCAGACTTGTATGTTGTTCTGCAGTTGTGTCTGACTACCTCCCCATCTTCTGACAACAGGACTCTGAACCAAAGCAGTGAGGAGTTGCGTTGTGTCTGTTAATGGCAGACAACCATTAACAGTGGTGGGACCTGATGCAAGTCATTGCCCCAAGAAGGGCCTTATCTCCCTCCTCTGTAAGGGGGTGGAACCCTGATGTTGCCAGTGGTTGTGAAGCCTCACCAAGGGAACCTGCTAGTTCACTCTAGTCCCTATGACCTCACCCAAGGCCAGAGGAGCCAGCCGGGATAGATAATGTAGAGGGCCAGTGGCTTAGTCCCAATCCAGCCAATCTCCCAGCCTATGACCAATACTTCAGCCAATGAGGGGCCAGGAAGATGAGCCAGCTTTATTTTAGGTCCCAAAGGAGGTGGTGGCACTAAAAATAGGAGCTCAGTGCTAAGATGACTAAGAAATGTCCAAGAAAAGTCTAAAACAAGCAGAAGAGAAAGACTGGACCCAGGCACGCCTGCTATACAAGGTGTGTCCCAGTTTATACTCTGCCAAGAAACAAATCAACTTGTGGGAAAAGCATAGGGTCAAAAGCTAGTCTTAGCTGCTGTCATGGTCACATTTCCAAGGGGCCAGACTGTAGCTACCCCCCCACTCCCGGCCATCTCTGCTGCATCTCGAATCTCTGCCTCTTCCAACCTAATATTCACTATGTTTGGCTCATTCACTGTGGTCCAGCCCCATGGTATCCTACCCCAAGAGCTCTGGGGCAGAGGGAAAGCTAGAAGAATGGGTAAGGGCCATCTCTCCCTCTGTCCTCAGCAAGGTTGGGCAGTCCTCAGGGAAGGTCTTGGAGAAAGAGTATGCCGATCAGAAGAAAAAGCATAAGTATGTGTCTGGGCACAAGGAAAGAGATAAGGGCAGGGAACAGGAAAGCTGGAGATGGAGGGTAAGGGAAAATAAGGCTAAGTAAAAGCTGACCCAAAGACAAGAAAAGTGGTGCCATGTGGTAGGACAGTGATGCAGAGGAAGTATGGGGGGGGGGGGGGTGTCTCCTTTTTCAATATTGTTCTTAAGGTATGTTAACTTGCCAATACAAAAACTACTTGGCAGAAGTAGTGGTGGAGTGAAGAGAGTGGACAGATAAAGGGACAGAAAGACACTTTGGTCCAGTGGGGCAGGGCAAAGTGTGTTTTCCTAAAGAATGAGACTGCTTGGGGGTACCAGAAAGTGTGAGAAGGAACCTTCAAAACTATGTAGACTGAGGCCTTTTCCAAATAGGGTCCCTGAAGCCAATACCAACCTTGTTCTTGGCCTGTTTGACCCTGATATGTTTATTTCCAGGTACTGATCATGGTAGCCATGTGGTCAGATTCCATTGTCATCCCACTTTACAGGTGGGAAAACTGAGGTTTAGTGATATGTCTTGCCCCAAGTCCATCTAGTACATCAGGGCTTATACTGGGTCCTCTGGTTGAAGTCAGCGCTTTCTTTCTGCTAAATATGTGCCCCTGAGCTCTAAACCACAAAGCTGGCCATGTCTCTTCTGTACAACAGCCTCACCTTTGGATTAAATCTTGAAACTCCACAGATGTGCATCCATACCTGTCCCTGTCTCCCTAGCATTCTGTCCTACCTCCATCCAGCTCACACACAAATAGAACAGAACTCACTCAGTGCTTGCTCACTGATTTTTGCCCCACCCTCACCCTATGAGTCCCCCTACTGGGATGTCCTCCCTCCTCTCATCTGTCTGGTCAAGTTCCTACTCTTCCCTCAGATTCCATCTATTTGGGTCCTCCTTCCCAGACTCATATGTTGACCCCAACCCCATGTGCAAAACCATATTAACACAGCCAGGGCTCACTCCTCTGCCTAAACATTATGGCTCTGGGCTGGGAGGATTCCAGTGTGGTTCCTGCCACACCCACTCCATCCCACCCCAATCCCTTAGCACAAAGTGTGGCTCAGCAAACTACAGGATTTACAGTTTGACTCCAAATCTCCCATAAAGCTTTCAACTCTTGGCTGGGAGGCAGCATTCCTGCATCCAGAAAAAGAAGCAGGGAGCAAAGTCCCCCCCCTCATCCCAAGCAACACAGGGATGGGTCTGGGCCAAGCTGGGAGGATGTTCCCCAGGATGGCCAGCAAGCCCTGACCTTGATTCTAATACATATACTGCAGAAAGAACAGTCTAAAAAGAAAAATGCCAAGGCTCAGAAGCAGCCTCATATCAGGTTGGGGACTGACCTTCATGACGGCTTCTCCTACAGTTCTTCCAAGAGGACCGCTGACCACGCCATCTCCTGCTTCACCCCAACAGTCCGCAGGCTGAGTGAGGCCAGGCTCCTCGAGGAGCAGAAATGACCTCGATGACCTCTCGCCCACTGAGCATCAGCCTTCACTCACCTTTAGGTCTCTGTGGGTGCAAAGACCCTCTAAGAATGTCTCAAAAACTGTGACCCTCTCCCAATAAATTTGCACAGAGGTAGGGATGTCCCAGCCTTGCGAATAATTTCAGATTGTTCAGACTCCCTGAGGCTGTCAAAGATCCCAGGTTAAAATCTTTTGCCCAAAAAAAAAAAAAAAAAAAAAAAAAAATCTTTTGCCCAGAAGACCCCATTAGACAACAGAAAATTTTCATTTTTATCTTCAAATTCTGGGTCAGTGTTTCCAGTGACAAAACTTTTTAAAATTTTTTTAAAGTTTTTTTTTATTTTTGAAGGAGAGAGACAGAGTGTGAGTGGGGGAGGGGCAGAGAGAGAGGGAGACACAGAATCGGAAGCAGGCTCCGAGCTCTGAGCTGTCAGCACAGAGCCAGACGCGGGGCTCGAACCCATGAACTGTGAGATCATGACCTGAGCTGAAGTCGGACGCTCAACTGACTGAGCCACCCAGGTGCCCCTCCAGTGACAAAACTTAAATAGCAGTGTCTACCTGATAACATCTCATTTTTACTAGTACGTATTAGGTATAGACGTGTGCTAAAGGCTTTACATGCATTTGGTCCTAACACCCTATGACTTGATTCCCACATTAGAGATAAGCAAAATGAAGCTCAGAAAGGTTAGCTAACTTGTTCAAGGCCATAAGCCTAATGGGTGGTGGAACTAGATGGAACCAGGTTTAGTGGACTCCAGAGCCAGGACTCCCAGAGACAATAGATTGGAGGTAAAAATGAGTAGACCACCCAGTGAGAGAGGTGCTCCTGGGCACATAGCACCGAAGCCCTGACCTCTAACCTTGACTTTCTCAGAGAGGGCAAGACAGGCCTGAACCAGGGCTTCTGCCTCCAAACAAAGGCACCAGGCAGACTTCCACACCAAACCCAAACAAAAGGCGTTTTCATGGGGGATGATCTCACAGTTTTCCCAAACGTGCAAAGTCACAGCCCAGTTCTAGCAAGTCAGCAAGTCAGAGATCCTGGCCTAGCTGGACCTGGGGCAGGGCTGGGGGCAGGAGAGTGATGGGGAAGAGGATGTTCCAAACTCCAGACTGATACAGAGAAAGACCCATGTTTGTCTTTTTTTGAGCACCCATCACCAAGGCCTGCAGGGCATGTCAGCAGATACACCAAGCTTCTAGGGGGATCCTTGAAGTCAGCATCAACCGTGGCCTTTACTCTCATACATCCTATGGCCCTCCAGTGACTTCCCTCCCATTCTCCACTGACAGTCTCAACCACTTAGACTGCCTTCAAGGCCCCTGGGTGACCTGCCCTCCTGGCTGTCCAACCTCATCTGCCACCCAACCCA
This sequence comes from Panthera onca, assembly GCF_046562875.1. Lineage (NCBI taxonomy): Eukaryota > Metazoa > Chordata > Mammalia > Carnivora > Felidae > Panthera > Panthera onca. Next base: position 43,032,133 of record NC_138353.1, on the reverse strand, counting down.
CCCCTCGCCCCTCCTCTACTGCCGGTCTGGGCATGTCCCTGTTCCTGGAACATGCTGAGCCTGTTCTCACCCAAGAGCTTTGCAACTGTTGATCCTTCTACCCAGATCACTATTCTCCCTGGATCTTCATTTGTCTGCTCCTTGTCACATATGTGTCAGCTCAAATGTCACCTCCTCACAGACACCTTCTCTGTCCGTTCAGTCTAAAGTAACTGGTCACTCATTTCACCATCTAGTATTGTTTTCTTAGCACTTATCACTGAATGAGATTGTCACACTTAACATATTTGTTTATGATCTGTCTCCCTGACCCGGGCATCCCTGTTGCCATGGTGCCTGGCCCAGCTCTCCTTCTCTGGAGGAGGAGCAAATTCTGGGTGAACCCTGCCGAATTTAAGTGGCCCACCTCCTCTCTACCTGCGCCTTCTGTCTAAGTCATCAGGAAACAGTCCTTTGTCAACTACCCAGTCATCTGTCTATTGGAGGGCTTGGCCCAACCCCCTCACTTATTCCCAAAGCCCTGGTCACCTGAAAGAAGGTCAGCTGTGGCTCAACAGCAGGCACACAACCACACCCTCAAAGGCTTGGCCTCTAGCCTATTCCTCCTCTCCCTTGTTGTATGACCCTTTGACCCTGTTTCCTCACCAGTAATTGGGGATGTTAGGGGTAATCAACTGAGGGTATAAAGGAAGACCCAGCTGCAAGGAGTCAGTCAGGTCCTAAGTGAACACTGAGGTCAAGAACTAGAAAGAAGGTGGTTACCTCAGCCTCCTGCAAAGATACCACACCATGGAACAGCCTCAATCCAGGACTCCCAACTGCCTAGTCCACCATTCCCCTGCCTGAAGTCTGGAGAGAAATCAGCCAAGGTCTAGTGCTGGAATGGCTGGCCAGGACAGAACCCTTTCCTGGGGCAGACCCCTAAGGCCTAAGTGCCTCCAGTGAGGGCCTTTTCCTCCTCTTTGGCCTGGAGGAGGGATCCAGAACCTTCAGGATACCCTGGCCGGCCCAGAAGCTAATTCCTGAGATCTGCATTCTGGTCCCTCTGCTCTGTACTTACTCAGACCCTAAGTAGCCTCCCTTTCCCACATGACCCAGAGATTTCTAGGGACCCTGTCCTAGACAGCTCCCATCCATGAACTGAACCCCAGGCCATGAACTTACTTGTCAAGTATACATGGACTTGGCTCCCCAGTTGGGCCTAAAGCCCCTAAGTGACCACCCCCATGGTCTGCTACCACCATGCCTGGCTAATACTGCCATGACTCTCTGAGACTGAGGTGAGCAGAGGAATAAAGGGATGAACACGGAGTCTCTGGAGTGCTGAATGGAATGACTTCTTCTGTAAGCAAAACAGTTACATGTGAGGGCTCCTGGGTGTCTCAGTCAGTTGAGCGTCCAACTTCAGCTCAGGTCATGGTCTCACAGTTTGTAGGTTTGAGCTCCATGTCAGGCTCTGTGCTGACAGCTCAGAGCCTGGAGCCTGCTTCGGATTCTGTGTCTCTCTAGCTCTCTGCCCCTCCCCCACTCACGGTCTGTCTCTCTCTCAAAAATAAAAAAAATAAACGTAAAAAAAAACAGTTACATGTGTTCTCTCATTTGAGCCTCACAGCTGCAAAGCTAGTATGATTACCATCATTTTATAGATGCAGAAACCAGGACTCCAAGAGGTAAAAATTCAAGACTACATAGGACCGCTGGCATAGCCAGCATTAAGATATCCACAAAACTGGCTTGGACTAGAACAGCTGTGAGCCAATGTCAAGTAGCATAAAGTGTAGAGGTAACAAATGAAGTGCTGAGGAATGGAGCCCAGGCCTTTTCTTGCCCTCTGAAATCAACAAATTCCATTCCCCTCAGTACAGAAAGACCCTCAGTGCATGCTCAACTGGTCAAAGTAGGACTATACCATAGGGACAAGTGAGTACTTGCGTTCGCCTGGGTGTAAAACCACCTCTGCAAATGGAACCAATGTCTCTACACACAGACATCACTCCAGGGGGCAGCAGTCTCTGCCCTGGTGAGACCCAGTGGCTCTGAAGTATCAGAGGCTTTAAGAAACACATTCCAGGGGTGCCTGGGTGGCTCAGTCGGTTGAGGGTTCAACTTCAGCTCAGGCCATGATCTCACAGTTCATGAGTTCGAGCCCCACATCGGGCTCTATGCTGTGAGCGTGGAGCCTGCTTTGGATCCTCTGTTTCCCTCTCTCTTTCTCTCTCACTCTTTCTCTCAAAAATAAATAAACATTAAAGAAAGAGAGAAAGAAAGAAGGAAAGAGAAAGAAAAAAGAAAAAAACATCCCAGAATTTCCTCAGTTTACTGAAGCAAACAGTCCTGAGTTCCCAGGCACCTCAAAAATACCACTCTCATGAGGAGGAGGTTCTCCTTCTCAGGGGTAGCTCCTCTCCACTCTAGGGACTTAGGGAGTCGGCACATAGCAGGTACCACAAACAGATAAGGAGTAAGACCCAGGGCAGTGAAAGAAAGCCATAGCAGGTCAGGTGGTGGTGGGAGACCCAGGACCAGTGAGCAGGGCCACCCCCAGCCCTCCAGTGTTCTTCCCTGGCCACTAAGACACTTCCACAGTCACAGCCAGACCTGCACAAAGGATTCTTCCTAGGAAGACACATTCTAGCTGACAGGATGAGAAGGAGGATGATGCCACACAAACCTGGTGCCCAGGATGCTGACCAAAATGATCATATCACGTGGGCCTGGAAGTCACTCCAGGGATAACCCACACACTGCTGACTCCCTCAGGGAGCGATTCAGGAATTCTTATCACATATGGTCAAAGCAAGAAAGTCTCAAAGCCAGGGAAGGGATAGCCAATTCAAATCCAACCTCAAATACACATTCTCAGAGGGCCCATCAGCAAAAATTAAATAAAAAAAAAATCTCCATGAGGAGGTTCAGTTCAACCCCTGCTCTTTAGAAATCCTGCTCAACTTTCAATGTCCATCCTGCGGAAACGTTTTTGGATCCCCTCTCTCCAAAAGGACTATTCCCTTTTATCTCTGGGGGGTGGGCAGCTCTGTTTCTCACTCTGGGCAGATGTCCTCATGGGTACCATTCAGGAGCACTGGGCATTTGAAAAAAAGTGACCTGAGAGGGTCTTACTGAAAGGGGCAGAAGCCACACACCCAGGCTCCACTCAGGGAATGGGAAGACCACAAAATGCTGGTGAGAGTCCCAGACAGTGGGAGAATGCCCAGCAGAGACCCCTGGGACAGAGAAGCAGGCTGTAGAAGACAGCAGCTAGACCCAAAAGCCACAGCAATCTGGAGTGGTGACAGCATTGCTCAAGGGACCCCAGACCTTCCTGCACCCATCAGTGGAAGAATGCCTTGCTCTACGGTTCCTGCTGGAAGCAGAGAGGAGAGTAGGCTCACTAACAGCCTTTCTTCATCTGTGCTCTAGCCCCTTCTTCTGTGCCAAAAGACCCTAAGTACATAATAGTAACGTTAGCCCTAAGTATGTAATAGTAACATTTCCTCCTTTCCCCAGCACCAGGACTGGGTAGGGCTCATTTTGCTACCTTCAGTTTCAGCTCAGAGCCTATTACACAAAAAGGGCCAAAGAATGGTTGCTGAATAATACTAATCATTGGTGAGAAAGGAAAAGAAAGTTCCAAGAAAGATACTAATGTTCCAGTAGAGGAATCCTAGAATATTTTAATATAAGGTGTCTTCCAGTTCTAAAATTAGACAGCGGAATAAAGTGAGATATGGCTCAGGGGCACCTGGGTGGCTCAGTCGGTTAAGTGTCCAACTTTGGCTCAGGTCATGATCTCACGGTTCATGGGTTCAAGCCCCGCATCAGGGTCTGTGCTGACAGCCCAGAGCCTGGAGCCTGCTTCAGATTCTGTGTCTCCCTCTCTCTCTGCCCCTCCCCCACTTGTACTTGCATGCACTGTCTCTCTCTCAAAAATAAACAATATTTTTTTTTTTTAAAGTGAGATGTGGCTCAGAGAGGAGAGGTGCAGGGGCTCCTGGATAGTTCAGTTGGCTAGGCATCCGATTCTTGACATCAGCTCAGGTCATGATCTTGCAGTCATGAGATACAGCCTCGAGTCATGCTGAGAGTGGAACCTGCTTGGGATTCTTTCTCTCCCTCTCTCTCTGCCCCTCCATCTGCACACATGCGTGCTCTTTCTCTCTCAAAATAAATAAAAACTTAAAAAAAAAAAGGAGAAGTGCACTCTATGTCACTAAAGGACCTAGTTTAGAGTTGAGAACCTAGGCATCCTCACACCCTGCCCCCATGATTATGCAGCCACATCTCGACTGCTTCATGCCAAACTCCACTTCCAAGTCAGCCCTACGTGAATAGAAGGTGCAGACAGATTCTGGAGAATCTCAGGATTCTCTTCTTATCTCTGAGATACAGATGGCCTGCCAAATTCCAGAAAGATCAAGGACTTCTGGGGGTCAGGATGCCGGGTAATGGCTAGTTAAGCCCAGACACAGAAGTTATAGAAAACTTCTAGGATTGGAATGATGGAGAAACCGGAATTCTTCCTCCTACTGGGTAATCTTCAAGAAGGAATGGTATCTTTTTGACCCTGAAGAAAACCATTATCATAAAGTCACTTAGGGCCTTGGAATGTGCAAACTGATCCATAGCAGTAAGCCTACCTCACGTGAAACCTGTGTCCTAGACAAAAGGAATCCTGACAATCTTCAGAGGGTCTTGAAACAGCTGTCTCTAGTACTAAGAGATTCTATCAGAGGGATCCTGTGTATGTTCTTAGGGCAGTCCCTTTTTCTTGCCCATGTCCACTAGCAAACCAGACCTCTCCTGAGCTTGCTGAATGAACCTGACTTCCACATGTTTATGGGCCAGCATGTGGACTAGGAGGTTTGAGTACAGAGGGAAGGGAATCAGGAGATCAGGACAGATCTTTGCCTGTTCTCCTTAATCAGGGAGAATGACTAGACAAAGCAATTCAACTGCAGAAAAACTGCCAAAGCTAGAGCCCAATGACCAGAAAAATATCACCCGGGGAAATACTCAAGGAAAAAAAAAAGAAAAGTCCAGCGGTGTTGGCTTCCTGCATCATGGGCCTAACTCAACTTTCTTAAGAGATCTGCTTGCTGCTGAGGCCAGGCCTACGGAGACGTAGCTGCTTCTTTAATCCTCACAAAAACTATAGCTCAGAAGCTATACTGGGTCAGAGGAATCAAGACTCGACAAGCTGTCTCTTCCCAAAATCCCATGGTCCTCTCTGGACTGGTCTCTTAATATATCATCACTCAATCAGAAATACCTTTACAAAGCCTGTCAGAAGACTACTCTAAGGCTAGATACTCCTCTTCTCCCAGGACTCAAGGGGGTCATTGGATTCATCAATGAAGGCAATTTCTCAAGGTTCAACCAGCCTCCTGCCTGTAAACAGGTTACTCCACCTGGTGAGAAGTGAGCAAGCATGTGAGAGAAGCCTGACTTTCTGCAACTTTCAACTCTAGTTCTCCCACCCACGCTTCAGAAGAGCCCCAGAATCTGAATCTGAGCCCCGCGGCCCAAATGTGCTCACCGCCAATGTCACCTCAAGCCCAGTCTCTTATTTGGCACTGGGCTTATGGACTTCAGGTCTGAATCCTACTTTCCCCTCCATTAAATCCAACCTTATCACCACCAACCTTACGGAATCATTCTCCTCTGGGGAAGAGGGAAAATGACTGGAAAGGGCAGATGTGAGGATTAGAATGCACTGGAGCAGGTCTAATAACGTGTTGGGGGCTCTCATATCCAACCTCACCTCCTAGGCTTTTTCCTCCCCTCCTCCACTAACACAGCCGGCCAACCCACCCACAGCTGAGGCCTGGTCTCTGATAGAAGGGCGGGGTCTGAGCCTACCAGTCCAGAGCCGCTTCCTCGCATCAGGCCAGATCCTCCAAGGCTGGAGGAGGGTTAAGTCCCACATGGAACCCTCTCGCTCCAGATTCCCTGACCCTACTCTCCACGCAGGAACCTACGCATGAGTTCCACAGAGTGGGAGTTAGGTTTTGTGCACTCCCAACGTGCAGACAAGCAGGGGAGCAGCGTTCACCTATATCCTAGCCTTGCTATGGTCGGGAAACGGATGGGAGCCCTAATCCCGGGCTGCGGCAGGAAAGCGCCCTTACCCAATGCTGACTCCGGAGCGGGCCGGGTGGCGCTTGCCCATCCCCGGATCCTTCGCTGGCGGGTGGCAGGACGTGGGGCTGGGGTCGTCCCGCTAGCCTGCCTGCAGAGCTTACGGGACTCGGGCAGGCCGGGCTAGGCCAGACGGGGCGGGGCCCGGAGAGCCCCATCCGGGTGGTCTGGACCAGAGAAAAAAAGGCCTGGCCACAGCGCAGTCCGCTGAACCCGCTATAGGCACCACACTGCCGGATAGGCGCCTGTCTCTGTGTTCCCCTCGGCCGCCGCCTCAGAGGACCGGCGGGAGGCGGAGCCGCGCGCGACACATGGCCCCGTCCCCGCGCGGCTTTGGGCCGCCGGTGGGGGTGGGGGGGGGGGCGCCCGGAGACTGGTAGCGGAGGCTCCAGGCGGCCCAGAGCGCGGCTCTAGCGGCCTAGCCCCCGCCCCGGCGCGCTAGCCCCGACACTCACCCGAGGGGCTGGCACGATGGCGGCAGCGGCGGCGGCGGCGGCGGCAACCCAGCGCGGTCTGCGACCGACTGTCCCTTCCCCCCTGCCTTCCCTCGCCACCCCGCTGCACTCTGGGAAACGCAGTTCCCCCGACCTCCTTTCTGGCGTAGGTGCGCCAGGAGAAAACTACAGTTCCCAGTGTGCTATGCGCTGGGGACCAGACACAGCCCTCAGCGCGGGAGGTGAGGCTAAGCCAGGGAGGGAGGCTGCCAGGGCGAGCCCCTGAGAATTGTGGTCTAGCGGAAGCCTCTGGAACACCCGAGGTTGGCGCCAGGCAAGGGTCAGGGCTCAGTTGTCGCCAGGTCCCAGCTGGTCTGGCCCCGCCCAAGTTGCGCGGTCTTTTGGAGTGGGCCCCGCCTCCGTGCCTGGCCAGGCCCCAAGCAGGCCTAGCCGCCCCTCCCTGGGCCCCTGGGCTGTTTCCGCTCCCGAACTCCCCTCCTCTTCGGTGCTCTGGCCACCACTTCGACTCTTCGGAGCGGTTCTCTAAAGCTAGCCAGGGCAAAAGCCATAGTTTCTGCTGTCCCAACGTTCATGCGCCCAGCCCGGCCCAAAGCTGGTTTCGAGTAGTCGAGGCTTTTCCTTCGGCTGGAGACTCAAATGCTCAAGTGGGGCTCAGCTGGAGACAAAGAGTAATCTTGTACAGTTCGGGTCTTCAAAACCTAGTCATACGGTGGGTTTTTTTTGTTGTTGTTGCTGTTGTTCGTTTTATTTTATTTTTTGCAGCAGGCGGGGCCCCGAAGGGTTTAATTTTTATTAACGAGAAAAGAACTGGCTCACCCAAACTTTCCCCAGGATTTAAGTGACCAGATTGTCAATAATTTCCTTCCCACCCATTGCCCTTTCATCACTTATTTTCATCGTTTCCTGGGCAATACAAACATTTAAAGTAAGGCCTGTTTCTAAGTCAGGGCTGTTGGGTAAATGCTGTGCAGCTAACCCAGGTGAACCACAGGTAAGGAAAATATTTTCCTGGCAGTTCCATGCGTTCCCTCCTGCCAAGACTCAGTATTCCTGTTCTTCCATAAGTTTTGCACCTTCACCAATACCCACACACACACATATTCGCTTCCTGGGGATGGCTGGTAAACCCAGGCCGAGCTTCTGTTTATTAAATCCCAGGTCTGTACTAATTTGCCTGACTAGATGCTTCTTACTCATCCAGTGAAAACTCTGCATTTGTCCTGCTTGTGTGCATCTGGGACCTCCCTTGTTAAGCTGTCAAGCCCCCTCCCCCTAAAAGCTAAAACACTGGATAGGCTGTGTGCACATAACCTCCAGACACCACAGTCCTGGCCAGAGCCTGGCCCTCACCTATCCTGGGAGTGCTGCTGAGAGGTCCAAGTCAGCCAAAGTAGAAAGTGTTAAGTCCCTTCAACAAATAGGAGCTAAGATACACTAAAGGACATAGACTGAGCCTAGGAAAGCTCTCAACCCTAGTGGAGACGGGGGACATGTGAGAGACTGGTTCAGTAGCCGTGCACGAAGGGGAATGCTGTGCTTCCACCACCTTATTTATGATTAGTTGGAACTAACCCTAGGAAGGCAGAGAACCAGTTCCTTCCCCAACCAGGCACCTGCACAACCTGTATTCCACCCCTCCTCCCCACCAGAGACTTGTTTGTTTCTCAAGTCAGTGCCAAGGGGCCGAGAGCAGAGACTAGAGAAACATTTGTCATTGCAGTTCACAGATAAACGGAAGTCCCCAGGGAAGTGGCTTTTTCTAAAGTAACAGAGAAGGGGGTCATGTTTTATGGAGCCCAAGAAGTGTCCATTTGTGCCCAAATACCTACAGTAAATAAGGCTAGCTTTAAAGATATTTGCCTTTCCCTATTGGCTTTGAGCTAAATTACTTGGACCTATGGATAAAAACATCACCTCACTCCTGTAATCTCCCATCTAAAGAAGAATAAAAACAGCCAAGAAAATGAATCACCGGGTCACAAATCCCAATTCCTCCACACTGAAAGTGTACCAGGGCCAAGGTATCTGTACAAGAGTTATGCCTGCAGGAGCCATGGCTGGCTCCAGCTGTGGTCTTCACTGACTTAAGTAACTGCAAGCCCATGTGTGCCAGACGCTGTACTAAGTGTCAGGGCTAAAATGGTGAGTGAAATTCAACCCCAGCTTAAAATCATGAAGAATTCAAAACCCTCAAGAGAAGTGAGGGGTCACAGTCGGTTTAGTTCTCAGTTGCTCCTTCTCCCAATCCACTGACAAACTGGGACCATTTGGTGCAGTTTCCAAACTCTGGAGTGAGCTGGGCCAGGAACTCTGTAAGAACATGTGCTCAGGGCCCCTTTATGGAGAAACATGGTCAGTGAAGCATTTCTACTCTCAGGATCAGCCTGGTCCTTGAGACCTAGGGCAGAGGCCTGTTGGGAGGCCTATTTCCCCATGTTTCAGGAATACTTAAATGAGTCTTTATCAAAATAAAATGGCGAAACCCAAATTAAAACCTTACTTTCTGTTTAATTCGTTTTGCCAAACAAACACAGTGAAAACTTTAGTCTGACTAATTGTACAGAAAATAGAATTTGTAACCAGTAGCAAACATAACAAGATAAACCTAAGTCCCTGGCAAGCTGGATCTTCAACAGCAGGTCACCTAGATCCCCTTGTAGATGGCCTCCTGGGGAGAGAGGTCCTAAATAGGCAGAGGCACAGTTCCCATCAGAATCACAGTCTGCACCTGGGAAGGAAAAGCAGGAAAAGGAGAACTGATGTTACTTGGATCTCTTATCACTACACACGGAAGAGTTGTCCCAATGCTGGCCAACCTCAAGGTGTTGTCTTCCTAAACCCATAGTCCTTGGGCAGCCGACCTGCATTCTGAGGGGTTAAGTTTCAAGTTCAGTGGTTCTGAAGCCTCTGCTTAACCAGAACCTGCAACATAAACAGGGGGTGAGGTGAAGAATGGGGGACAAAGTCATAAATGCTGGTGTCACCCGTGCAGAGTCTGAGGTCCCAAACTTCAGGACCTTGCTTCAGGAGAAAACAAGAGAGGGTGTCAGGTCACCAGCAAAAGAGTCCAGCTGCCCTAAGCTTCAGTACTGTCAACCAGTGTCCCAGGAATATAGGGGAGTTCACCAGCAGCGGCCTAAGGTCTCTCTAGGTCCGGGAGTCCAGCAAGCCAAAGGGGGGGGTGGGGGGGGGCGTTCACATTCCGTGCTTCTTTCGGATGACAGCCATGGCCAGCAGCCGATCCTTCTCGCGGAGTTCTTCTCGTAGCTTGGCCTCAGTGAGACGCAGGTGGCGGATGCTGCCTTTCATTTCCTTCATCTTCACCTCCATCAGCGCCAGGATGTCCCGCTGCTCGTTCAGCTTGCGCAGGAGCTCCTCCTCCGTGGTGCCTGACGACAACGAGTATGAGTGGTCGGAGCCAGTATCAGGGAAGCCCTCTTCACCCACCACCACCAACTGGGGACCCATAGGGCACTCTGCGGCCTCCAGCCCTGCTGTAGCAGCCTCTAGCTCCGACGCGGCGGCTGCGGCGGCTGCGCCCTCGGCGGCGGCGAACTCCACTTGCACGGTCAGGTCGATGGGTTTCACGTCTTCGCCTGTGGGAGTGGTGGGCGCTGGGGGCACGGACCCCGGAGCCTGGCTGCTGTCTACAGCGGCCTGAAGGGTGAGGAGCACAGCAGCAGAGGCAGACACCAGGTTCGGCTGCAACTGGGAGGCCTGGGCAGTGGAGGCTGACGGCGACGACTGCTGCTGCGGCGGTGGCTGTTGCTGCTGCTGCTGCTGCTGTTGTTGCTGCTGCTGTTGTTGTTGTTGCTGCCTGCGGCGAGCGGCTGCAGCCCCGGCGGGTCTGCGTGCTACTTTGCGCTCGTTGACGCCACGCAGCGGGAAAATGGTAGGGACGCGCACCGTGTAGGTCTTGCGGCCGCCCTGGAAGTGGACGCTGCAGAGACGGTGGCCCGTGGTGGGTTGAAAGGTGGAGAAGCACCCACTGACGCCAGCGCGGGACACGTTCTTGAGCCAGAGACGCCGCAGTTCAGCGTCCTTGGGAAACGTGTAGAAGTGCAGCGCCTTGTCCCGGTGTGAGTTGTTGTAGCAGCCCGGCACGCAGCACGTAAAGCCTGGCATGGCTGCGCCGCGCGGCCCGCCTCGGCCCTGCCCACCGGCCTTCTAAGCCCTTCGACGGCCCGGTCGGTCTGCCGCCGCCCGCCCCCTCGACGGGCGGCGCCGGGCGGGTCTTTAGGCGGCTTCCCACTAATGCCGCCCGGCGCAGCCGGCCTGGCCCGGCGCCCCGTGCCCAGAATACGCTTCCCGCCGGCCCGCGCCGCGCCACCCACCCGGCCGCCCGCCTGCGCTCCAGAGTCGGCCCCGGGGACGCCGCGAAGGACCGCCCGGGAAGGAGGACTACGCCCCCCACAATGCACCACGCCTGAAGCTGCTCACTTCCGGAGCGGGGGCGTGATAATTCCAGCCGCTTTCCTGGGCGCCGTTATGGCCCACGCAGAACAGATTCTTACTCCCACCCGGCTAATCCCCGGCCGACTATAGAGGCGTATTCGGTTGCAACGCCGTCTCCTGACCGCCCTTCGCAAGGACCTGGAATCCTAATACGGCGGCCGGGGGGTGGGGGGCGGGGGGAGGCGAGAGGCGCGCCTCTGTAGTGCGCAAGCGCCCTGGGTAAGCGCCCACAAAAACTACAAATCCCGCAATGCCTTGCGCTTAACTCGGCTGCTGTGGCCTGCAGCGCCGCCTAAAGGAGAGGCCGGGTTACAGGGGACTAGGAGTTGGGTGAGGTTGTGCCAGCGGACAACCTTGCCGGAAGCGGTTCCCCAATCACTGGCGGTTGTGAGTCTACGGCATTCCTGCGGGGCTTGGGTGGGCGACCGGGGTTTCAGTGCCCAGAAAGACCTCAGGAGCCCCTTTCTCTGCGTTGAGCACTCTTCTAATTCAGCCGCTGTTTGCGATGACTCACTTACTGACCTAAACACCAGTCACCAATAGATACTTACTGTGTGGCGGGCACAGGGCAGTGAGTTGGGAACCCTGCAGGAGCTGACTGACCAGGCCTGACTGCTGCGAGGGATGAGGGTCCAACTTTTGGATAATAGATGTGAATGCACCTGAATGGATTTCTAATCACAGAAATAAGTGCTACAAAATAATGAACAGGACAGAGGAAAAAATGGGAGGCGGAGTCCCAGGAAGAAAAAAAAACGGTGAAAAGCTGGAGTGGGGACGAGTAGCGGGCCCTGAGGCAAGAAAGAACTAGGCTCCGCCCTTCAAAACCTGGAAGATGCCAGGCTGGGTAGCTGGAGCGCCAAAAGATACCAAACTGGGCTAAGTTAAAAGATTTGGGGGGCGCCTGGGTGGCTCAGTCAGTTAAGCGTCTGACTTCAGCTCAGGTCATGATCTCACAGTCCGTGAGTTCGAGCCCCGCATCGGGCTCTGTGCTGCCAGCTCAGAGCCCGGAGCCTGTTTCAGATTCTGTGTCTCCCTCTCTCTGACCCTCCCCCATTCATGCTCTGTCTCTCTCTGTCTCAAAAATAAATAAAGGTTAAAAAAAAAATTAAAAAAAAAAAAAAAAAAAGATTTGGGATTTAATTCTGCAGAGGACTGGGAGCTGTTGAAGTGTGTTGAACCAGAGGATGGACAGGATTTGTATTGTAACAAGACCCCTCCCCACTCCTCTACTTCTAAGGAGAAAACGTTCTAAAGGACCAGAGAGGCTGTGGAAAACCAGGGAGGTGGCTGGGAAGTCTTTAGGGAAGTTACTTGCAAACAGCCCTCCTTTGCTGAGTTCCCCCTTTCTCCGCTTCTTGACTTTCTTCACCCTTTCTCCTGATTCTCCCTCCTAATTTTTTTTCCCTCCTAATTTTTTTTCCCTCCTGATTACAAACCATGGGTGTGAAATTGGAGCCTACTATAAACTACTTCTAAGTATTTGATATAAAAACAAGAAAGATTCGGCTATTTACAAGCATGTGAAAGAAAAAGGAACACCCCAAGTTAACTGTTACATTTTTTAAAGTGTTTTATTATAAGAGGAACCCATTCTTAAAATATTTTGTAAACATTAAAAAAATTTTTTTTTTAAATGGGGCGCCTGGGTGGCTCAGTCGGTTAAACATCCAACTTCAGCTCAGGTCACGATCTTGTGCTTTTATGAGTTCCAGCCCCGTGTTGGGCTCTGTGCTGAGAGCTCAGAGCTTGGAGCCTGCTTCAGATTCTGTGTCTCCCTCTCTCTCTCTGCACCTCCCCCATTCATGCTCTTTCTCTCTCTCAAAAATAAACATTAAAAAAAAATTTTTTTTAATGTTTTGGAAAAATATGGGACAATGGAAATGAACTATTTGTCTGGTCCAACATGCAAACATCACCCTTGCACTTTGTGTTCACAATCAACGTGCTCCATGGTTATTGGCATGGGTTTCACAGACCCATACCAGAGGTCCACAGCTTGAACCCCCTTCAAACTTAGAAATGCAGTTCATGTTGAAAAATGTGCATTCATTTGGATGAATATACAACAGTAAAAACATGAATACACACTTTGTTAAATGATTAAATGTTTATGAAATGTAAGCAGTAGAGATAAAGCAAAAGATCATTGTTACATTGTTTTGTATTTTCATTGTCATACTATTACTGATAGAATTCTATTCTTGTCTCAAGAGTACCTTCCTCGGGGCACCTGGGTGGCGCAGTCGGTTAAGCGTCCGACTTCAGCCAGGTCACGATCTCACGGTCCGTGAGTTCGAGCCCCGCGTCGGGCTCTGGGCTGATGGCTCGGAGCCTGGAGCCTGTTTCCGATTCTGTGTCTCCCTCTCTCTCTGTCCCTCCCCCGTTCATGCTCTGTCTCTCTCTGTCCCAAAAATAAAATAAACGTTGAAAAAAAAAAAAAAAATAAAATAAAAAATAAAAAAAAAAAAAAAGAGTACCTTCCTCAAAAAATGTTAATGAGGTCAAATTTATATCGTTTCTTCATGCACAGAACATTGAAGATGCTCAATAAAATCGTAATCTTTTATACTTAAAACATATCTAGAATGCATAGCTCTCTCCCCACCCCTACTGCCCTGCCCACCCTCTATCTTGTCACCTCTGGAAAAAGGCTACAACCTTGTCACAAGTCTCCCTGCTGCCAATCTTGCCTCCTCTACAAAATCTGTTGTTCACATGGATACCAAAAAAATATGGTTATGTAATTCCTCTGCTTAAATCCTTCCAGTGGCCTATTGCATTAAGAATAACGTCCAAACTCCTTTCCCGAGCCTGTAAGACCCCACATGGTCTGCTCCTTGCCTGTCTTACTCCTCCCTCCCTTGCTTCATGCACTCAGTATTTTTTTTTAAAGTAGCAAATATAAAGTTTAATCAATTATGTAAAACACATAGACACCTGATCTAGAAGCAAAAGGGTAAGTCCATAACTCAGAACTCAAGTTCTAATTAAATTTCCATGAAAATTTAAGAAAGGCTGTCTTGGTGAAAAATGTGCTAATAGAGTCTCTAGCATTAACAGAACTTTGAAAGCCAAATTTCGTCTCAAAATTGCACGTGTTTGGAGATCGTAACATTTCTGCTGCATCACAAACAGCCCACTAGCTTTTGAGCCTGCAGCCTGGTCTCTTCTGAGGCTGAGTAGTTTTCACAAATGCAAATCTGACCAGATCACATATAGGATAAAATTTTTTCCTGGCCCAAGTGTGCCTACTCAACTAGGAGAGGGAGATGGGAATAAGAGACATTCTAATAGTGACTGCTATTTATTTTAGTATATGTGCTGCCGAAGCGAGCACAATGACTGCTATTTATTAAGGGCCTAGCTTACTATATATCAGACACTGAGCTAAACATTATCTCAATGAGGGGCGCCTGGCTTGCTCAGTAAGTAGAGCATGTGACTCTTGATCCCAGGATCCTGAAGTTGAGCCCCATGTTGATGTAGAAATTACCTAAATAAACTTTAAAAAATTATCTCATTGGATCAGTACAAGCCCCTATTAGGTGGGTATCATCCTCAACTTACAGATGAAGAAACCAAGTCTTCCACTGATGGCACACATTTGCCCAGGTTCACTCCCTGGTAACAGTGCCTCCAATCCAGAGTTTACAACGACCGCGCCAGGGTCCTCTGAGCGGGTAGGGTTGGAACCGCAACTCCCGTGAGGCTGTGCGGCAGCCTCGCGGCCTGCCGACTCGCGAGAGTTGGCTCAAACGCGACGGCGGGAAGGCGGTGGAGCGGCCCACCTGAGCAGTTGGGTGGGAGAGCGAATGGCTGAGGCAATGGCGGATAGCTACAGCCAGGACAGCGAGCCTACCACACGCACGTTATTGCGGCGCGTGCTGGATACCGCGGACACGCGCACCCCGCAGCGACGCCGAAGTGCCGGAATTGGGTATGTGAGGGCGCTGCGCGAGCATATGAGCAACCAGGAGGATTAGGGGGTTAGGTGTCCGTGGGAGACCCCGTTTGGAAAGGGAAAGGGGAACTGAGTCTCGAAGAGGCGCAGGAGAACTGGCTCCACCCTTCTAGCTAGGCTCAGGTCAGCTGTTGGTGCCCGCCTCCCAGGCACTCCAGGCTGACAAGTCTCGGGACCACGGACCTCAAATCACGTTCGGGTCTTTGGGTTTCGGCCTCTGGTGAAGGACAGGCGCTCAGAATCTGGCCTTTTGGCCCGTTCTACGGGCCATCTTCCCCGACATCAGCCCAGAGTGTGTCCAAGCATCTGCCCTGCCTCCTGCGTGTCCTCCACCTTTCTCTGCACATTCACTCCCCTTTTCCTGGAGGGTCCTTCTGAAAGATGGAACAGGACCTATAGAGAACAGCCTACGTAGAATTCGGGAGGCAGGAACTAGAAAGATGTTTTGCTGGGGAGTAGGGAATTGGCTTGACGTAGTGGCAGTGACAGTGGATGAGGGCTGTGGTGAGCTCATGGTGCAGAGGGTGTGGAATTTGGCATCAGCCAGACAGGGGCAGTGCAGTTGTTTTATAGGCGCTGGGAAGCTGTTCGTTGTAGGTTTTAGACCTATAAGTGATGAGGTGGGAGCTATGCCTTGAGAATTTGAGGGAGACTGGAAAGAAGAGACTAGGACTGGCGTGACCCATGTAGAAGTTGCTGTCAAATCCTGACAGGCACTTAAAAGCTTTCAAAATATTTAAAATCCTTCTTGGGTTGTTATTTTTTTTAATGTTTATTTATTTTTGAGAGAGAGAGAGCATGTGCATTAGAGGGAGAGGGGCAGAGGAGGAGACAGGGAATCCCAAGCAGGCTCCACACTGTCAGCACAGAGTGCGATGCTCAACCGACTGAGCCACCCAGGTGCTCCCTTGGGTTGTTATTTTAATGTCAGGAATGGATACTGTTCCATTTGCTTCTCTTGTCTGTGTGGCTAACCTCTGCTTCTAAGAAAGTCAGTTCTGTAAAGGTTTCCTCAGTCCCTCTTTCTAGGTAGGTCATTATGGTCCCTCTCTATTCCCATATCCTTCAGGTTCCCCTTCATCCACAACCTTGTTGATACAGAGCTGAGAACAGGTGCTAGGGGAGGGGCAAGTGGTTTCTGGTTCCTTGGCCTTGAGGGAAAAGGGCTTTAGGCCAAGATTCCTGATGAAAGCACATCTCTGCATCCTCTAGTTTCCTGTCCCTACTTAATTCTCAGAGCAATTGGTCTTTACACAGTGCCCAGAAATCCCTACTTGAAACACCTTCCTCCAGGAGGTTGAGCAGCTCAACAAAGACGAATGCAAGGCGGCGTTCCCAAAGAGCCAGGGTAAGTGCCCCAGCCCATTGACCCCTACAGGGCTCTTGCTGCATTCAGGGGACCCTGAGGTCTAGCTCTGCTCTGGAGCCCACCTTGAGGGAATCTCAAGGCAAAGAAACAGACTGATTACTTGATGCTTTCACCCAAAGTCTATTGGCAGATTGGCCCATGTTCAAACCAGTGGGCACCTGGAGGAACAGACACCCCGGACTCTGCTGAAGAACATCCTTCTAACTGGTGAGTGAACACTGGCTTGCTGGTCAGGGTTAGACACCAGTCCCATGGTATCTCTCATTCAGGGCAGCCTGCCCTGCCAACCTTACTTTCTTCTTGCTATTTTGGCAGCCCCAGAATCTTCCATCATGATGCCAGAGTCAGTGGTCAAGCCAGTGCCAACACCGCAGGTGGTCCAATCCTCTAGACAGGAAAGCATTCGGGGCAGGTGCACAATGAATTCTCCCCTTGCACTGGGCTGTTGGGTAGCTCTGATCAGGGAGCCTCTTGAGGGTCCCAGAAGCCAATATTGGGCTTCCTGGCCTGAGATAAGTTTCATCCTTGTAGCCTGGAGCTGCAACTTCCTGAGCTTGAGCCCCCTACAACCCTGGCTCTAGGTCTGCTGGCTCCTGGCAGGAGGAAGCGGAGGCTGAGATTGTCAGTCTTTCAGCAAGGAATAGACCAGGGGCTGCCTCTCTCCCAAGGTAAGACCCTGGACAACACTTGTGGCCACCCTCTCTTGTCCTCTGGAGAGGCTGAAGAGGCCTGAGACAGGGCTGTCATGAGCCTAGAACTTATCATGGTTTCTTTTTAAATTCTCTTGCAGAGCCTTGTGGGAATGCTAGTGCCTCCTCTCTCACCAGGTGCTGTTGTCTGTTCTGGGGGTTGGTGGAGATGCTTGGGGAGGGAGGTATTGATTGGGATGGAATCTGACCATATTGGTCCCTGCCAGTATTAGCTTCATAGCATAATGGCTGTGTTCTTAGAGATGAGAGCCCCAGGGCAGATGGGAGTATTCTCCCAAAAATTGGGCTTCAGGTACCTGACTTTCCTTCATGGTTCCTCCCTCCCACCAGTTCCCTCAACTTGACCTTTGCCACACCTCTTCAGCCACAGTCAGTGCACAGGCCTGGTTTGGCTCGCAGACCTCCCACCCGTCGAGCTGTAGATGTGGGTGCATTTTTGCAGGATTTGCAAGATACTTCCCTGGCCTTGGCTTCTCCAGGTAAGGTTGAGATTTCCTTCTGCCCTATGGGGAAAGCTCCCCCACTCCCATGGGAGGTATGCTGAGTCCAGGATTACTCCTCTGTCAGGTCAAGGACAGTGAGCAAGCCTGATTAGTAGGTCTATGAAGAGTTTCTGCTTCCTTTCTACAAAATGTCCCTTGTCTAAATGGAGCCCCAGTCTTAGCCCCACATTCTTGAGAAGCTAGAGGGCTGAGGGTAGGAAAGGTGTGGTATGGTGACTGGAGCTTTTGGGAAGATTGATTGATAGGGCTCAGGTTTAAGGATCAGCTGGCCAGTCAGAACTGACTGGGGAGCCTGCTTCCAGAAGACAAGTCAAGTTTACTAGAGTAGGAGGATTCCAGGTAGAGGGAGCAGAGTGAGAAGTGGAGGCATGGGTGAGCAGTTTGGGTGGGACAAGCTGTGGTAGGTGGGAATATTAGGCCTAGAAGCAGGAAGATCACTGTGGAAGCTCTCTTAGAATACTAGGAGGTTTTCTCTAAAGGTCACTTGGGGCAGACTCATGGAGCCCACTGCCCAGGCCCTGGTGACGGAGTGTCAACTGCCTTTGATCTCCAGGTAACAGCCTCAGAACCCCTGTTGCTACCCTGCCAACCGACACCGTGTTGGAGGACACTCAGCCCTTCTCCCAGCCCTTGGTTGGCCATTCCCCCAGTGTGTACCACTCCCTGCCCTGTCTCTCTTACACTGAGGCTAAAGATGCTGAGAAGGCTGTCAGTCACAGGACACAGAGGAGTGGGCCTAAGCTGCAGAACCACAGTGAGTATGTGGGCTTTTCCTTCTTCGGGCCCATTTGTGTGTCCTGCAGAGCCCCCTGGCTGTTGGTCCCTCTTACATCTCAGAGCAGAGTTAGTGTTGGGCCAGGATACTCCACAAACAAGTACCCTGGGTCTCCCTCTGGGCTTTTCTCCTCAGTGAGCTAGAGTGGATTTTATTACTTTATCCTTGAGCTACATCCTTCTCTAACTTGTATTCTCTCCCTTGATTCAGGTCCTGGAAAACCAGCCCAACTTCTGGCAGGAAAGGCAAAGAAGGTTGATGCCCTTGCTATGAGCTTCCCAAACACCAGCAGTGCTATCGCTGGAGAAGATGAAGTAGAGCCCTTACAGGGTGGAGTTGGTGAGAACGCAGAAGAGAGGATGGAGGAAAGTTTGAGTGTGAGTGAAGTGAAGGACACAGCAGGAACACAAGGATCTGTTAGGACAGACAAGTCTGACAGAAATGAAACGTCAGAAGCTGTTGAGGCCAAGGAGCCAGAGGGATCTTCAGGAGATGAGAACATCTCTGGTAGGACAGGTAAGGGTCCCAGTGCAGGGACGGGGGAGTGACTTGGTGACAGCTACATTCAGTCCCTAATCTGAGGAGTTATATATCTGGGTTGTGTTTCTGGGCACAAGTAGTCTTGGGTCAGGGAGCCTCTAAGGGGCCCGTTGCTTGGCGGGCCAGACGTAAATGGGGCCCTTGAGGAACAGGACAAGGAGGCTGTGGGTCTTCAGAGTTGGGTGAGCCCCCTATAATCCTGCCCTTCCTCTACAGCAAGTCCAGAATTGGCCTCCAGCACCACTGAGTTTCTTCAGGCCAGGCAACTTCAGTTTCTTGAGTCAGCCCCACCGCCTAGCACTGCCATGTAAGATTCTATGACCTTGTTTTGCGTGGGCTTCTCGGGAAGGGAGCAGGCTTCTGAGCTTGGCATTGAGTACCACAGGATTATCCCCCTTCTCATTAGTATGCAGATGATCACCCAGGAGAGCACCCTGAGGTGGGCTCAGTGAGGCTCACTGAGTACATCTGTCATCCTGGTGCATGCTTCCACATTCTGAGAGGAAACTGTGTAGGGGGATGTTTCTAAGTTAGTATATAGTCAGAGAAGGCTTCCTGGAGAACGATTAGCAGAATCAAATAGGCAGAAATGGGCTGAGGGGAAGGAATGTCCGTCCATACAGAGGCCTGAGGGTCATGGGCCTGAGCAAGTACCAATTTATGTAATAAGTCTAGACTAGGACATTGGGTCCAGACTGGAGGATCAGGGCTGCAGGGAAAGACCAGACCTCAGTGTGGTCCTCTGTCCCCACTACCCCTCAGCACATAGTTGGAGTTATTGGTTCAGGTTAGCCAAGGAGTAAATGGGCCCTAGTCTTGGCAGGAGCCAATAAGACTTGTTTTTTGTTTTGTTTTGTTTTTGTGTTTTGTTTTGTTTTGAAGTTTATTTGTTTATTTTGAGAGCAAGAGAGAGAGAGAACCCCAAGTAGTCTCCACACTGTCAGCACAGAGCCTGATTCAGGGCTTGAACTCACGAACCAGGAGAGCATGACCTGAGCCAAGATCAAGAGTCGGATGCTCAACCAACTGAGTCACCCAGGCACCCCAAGACTTGTTTTTGACTAGGGGCCTCTTCGCGTAGCATTTTAGCTAACTATCCACTCTTGCCCCCAGCTTATCCTCAGAGCCTCTGGAGCCTCTACCGACCAGGCTTCCTCCCAGGGCCAGAACCCTTGGCCCCAGGCCCCGTCAAGATCCCCACAAGACTGGACTGAACCACTATGTGAAACTCTTCAGCTTCTATGCTAAGATGCCCATGGAGAAGAAGGCTCTTGAAATGGTGGAGAAGTGGTGAGTCCTGGACACTCAGGGTGGGGAGAGGAGCCCCTCAGATCATGAACAGTCAATTCAGTCTTTTCTACCCCAACCCTCTTTGGCAGCCTGGACAAGTATTTCCAGCATCTTTGTGACGACCTGGAGGTGTTTGCTGCTCATGCTGGCCGCAAGACTGTGAGACCAGAGGACCTGGAACTGCTGATGCGTCGGTAAGTGGGCAGAAGCAGGGAGGTGCTGGATGTTGGAGTGCTGACACTGATTCTATATCTATCCTCTGCTACAGGCAGGGCCTGGTCAACGACCAAGTCTCTTTGCATGTGCTTGTGGAGCGGCACCTGCCCCTGGAATACCGGCAGCTGCTCATCCCTTGTGCATTCAGTGGCAACTCTGTCTTTCCCGCTCAGTAGTGGCCAGGCCTCATCACTCACCCAGTCCCTACCTAGGGCCACTTGGCCCCACATATTCTTCCAGGTCTCCTCCCATCCCTCCTCACCATCAATAAAGTGTCACAAACAGAATGTGCTGTGTTTTGGTGCATATCCTGGGGCCAGCCAGGCCGGGACCAATACTCATCCCTCTTCTCAATTCCCCAGCACAACCTGGAGAATAGGTTCAGACAAATAATTTTATACTAAAAGTTAGGGGTTAGGAGCACTAGAGCACTGGACTCAGGCTGCCCATAGCAGCCCTAGCTTGCAGGCTCCTGCTCTCGAGGCCCCATGCGCCTGAGGTCAATCATCTGAAGCTGTTCCAGGGCAATCTGGAGCTGTTCCATAATGGCTTCTTCCTTCTCTTCACCCTCCTCAGGCAGTTCTGTCATGGGGAGCTGGAAGGCCTGGCTCAAATAGCTATTCAGGGTCTGTTTGTCCAGGCCGGGATCAATGTTCATCAGGGCTTCACGTACCTTGGGTAGGGTTACTTTATCATGGCTACCGCACAAAGAAAGAGAGATAGGCTTTGACCCTTCTGTACCCCAGACCCCAAGATGTCCTCTGCTGAGCTTGAGCAGTATATAGTGCCCAGGAACAAACTCAGTGCACAGGGAGATCCAAGGCAATGAGATGCCACCCTGTGGCCCAACCTACAGGATATGCCTATGGCTAAGTGGGCCTGAGGACCTCAGGAGTTACTCACAGTTCCAGGCCCAGCTCCTGCTTTAGCTCCTGTAAGTACTCATCCTTTTCATCCATGTACTGTTCCCACAGCTTTTGCACAAAGGGCATACTCTGGCCCTCCTCATCCTGGGAGGGTCCGTAAGGCAGGGTGAGGACACATTGGTTGGGGTCCAGCAGAGGCCAGGGCAGGTCTGGGCAAGTTCCTGGACAACTCCCACTCCCCGACACACACCCATACCTACCTCTATAAACAATGAGTGGTAGTTGAGCAAGTCTGCATTGCTACTGTTGGAATGCCAGCCCCCTGCCTCCATCAACTCCTGGATTCTCTCTTCCTTCTTGAAGGGGAAGGTGCTCTTAAGGACAGTGCTATGGGGAGACACAAGGGCCAACAGGCCTGGCTCAGGCCTACCCACTTACCTTCCTGTACCACTCTGCCAGCCCCACTACTGCTCAAAAGGGACAACAAGTGTTGGGGCTGTGAGCCCTTCCTGTCAGGCTCCCCTTTCCCCTGCACACCTGGGAGCCTGGCCAGAGGAAATGTTGGGCAGGAGTTTGTGGTGGCTGGACTGGCCTCTCACCTTAAGTTTTCCATGGTTATCAGCCCCTCATTCTGACTGTCAGCATTTGTCATCTCCTTCAGCAACTGTACTATGGTCTCCTTCTGCTTGATGTACACACTCTCGCTCCTCTACAGGGAAGGAAGCATTGACTAACTTGCTGCTTCCTGAAGTGATAGGGATAGACCTGGCCTATGGTGGGGACAAAGGGTGGAGGGCCAGGTCCAACCTCACCTTTCCCATCAAGAGTGCATAGAACTGGCTCATGACCTCATTAGAACGGAAGAGCTTGATATTTTCAAAAATGGTATAAGCCCAGGCCATGGCATCACCAGGTCCAAAGCGATTCTCCAGGAAATTGAAGAAGAAATCTGGGAATTTCTCTTTCTGCAGGGTTGGGGACGACTGCTTAGTAACCCTGCCCCATGGCGGGTTAGCCCTCCCCCCTAACACCTTGATGGAATTCCCTGGAGGATTCTACAGGCCACACCAGGCCCAAATGGCCCATGAGATCTGACCTGCTCCTCAACAAGACGTTCCTTCCAGGCATCCTTGAGTAGGTTTACCACATCCTTCTTGGTTGGCTTCTTGTTCTCCACAATGCCATCAAATCGAAGGAAAGAGGGGATGGCTTCCCCATAGCCCTGAAAGGTAGAATGTCAGCTCATCTCTGGGCCCAGGCAGAGCCCAAGATGGTTCCCCAGAATCTCAAGTCTTAGCAGCAAGGCCTGGCTGTTCTGACTCTGGCCCCAAGCCTCCCAAGCCCAGGGACCCCTACCAGACCAGGAAAGAAGTCTTTCTCCCGGAGCAGGCCCTCGCCAATCTCCTCCAAGAGCACATCCACCAGCTGGTCACTGTTTTTGCCCTCGGCCAGCATTTGCCAGCGATCTGGGCCCCCAGCCACCACATCTGCAGGTGGGAAGAGGGAGCTGGAGTCCAAACCACATCGTTGAGCACTCCCTGGGAGTCCAATGGCCATCATTACCTTCACACTTGGTCCAGTCAGGCCGTGGTGTAGAGGTGCGCTGGATCTCCTGGAGCTCAGAATAAAACTGGTCCCGCTCCTTCAGTGTGGTCATGTGCAACTGTAGCAGTATCTCGTGCTCCTTGCAGACCTCTTCATAGTCACCTCTCAGGCTGTCCAGCTACGGACAAGGT
Organism: Panthera onca; assembly: GCF_046562875.1. Classification (NCBI taxonomy): domain Eukaryota; kingdom Metazoa; phylum Chordata; class Mammalia; order Carnivora; family Felidae; genus Panthera; species Panthera onca. The sequence goes on along the minus strand of NC_138353.1, from coordinate 43,009,116 downwards.
GATTGATCCTCACTACCCACCTGCATGACCCTTCCCTACCCTGCCTGACCTGCCTGCCCTGCCTGCCCACCAGCACCTGCTCCTGCAGATCCTTGTTGGTCTTCTCCTGCATTTCAAAGTCCCTCCTGGGCACCACATCTCCAAAGTTGGCTTTCATGGTGTTGAGTTCCATCTGTGTGCGGGTCAGGTCTTGCCGGGTCATCTTCAGAGCCAGTGTTAACTTAACGGGGTCCTCGCCCCAGATACCTGTCAGGGTACCGGCCAGCTTGCATCACCCTGACTCTAAGGCCTGTAGCCCAGGGCAGGGTTAGAATGTTCCTCAGGGCTTGTTCCAGGTCCTTCTCTCGCTGCTTGGGAAGCCCTGGGTCTTTCCTACAGCACTAATATCTTACAACTTCGAGCTTAAACAGAGAAGTCCAGGACACGAGGTACCAGGCCTGTCCTGCTCTCAGGGAGTCTCAGTTGCCTCAGCGGCCAACAATTGTTTCCTACTTAAACAAGGAGTCTATGATTCTCAGTCCAGCTCAGAAGATCCACAGACCCAGGCAGCAGCAAGAATATCCCCACCCCACCCCACCCCACCCCACCCCCCAGCATTGTGAATGGGCATGGAATGAACAGATGTAGGAGAGTTGAATGGGGACGAATGGCGAGACTCCTCTAGTGCCTCCTCAGGGGAGAGAAACCCACCTCAGGCTTACCTGGGGACTGGGCTAGTGACATGTCTTCCCGCTGGTACCGCAGCTCATTCAAGTCTGCAATGAGGATCTTGCGGGCATCTCGCTCACTGAGGTAGTGCAGGTACTCCTCAGCCAAATTCTTCCTCAGTTTGGACACCTGTTGGGAAGGTGGCTGTGTGGTCATGGGACTGTACTTAGCGAGCCATCAAAGGGGATGGGATGGATGCTGGGTGGCCACATCAGGGCCTGGGAAGAGAAAAGGTAAAAGAAGGAGGCTAGCCATTCCCGAGAATCCAACAAAGTGCCAATGCTTCCTCCTGTGGAGAAAGTCTGGGAGCCAAGAAGCAGGACTGCTATTATTTGGGGCCACATGGAACCAGTGCTAAGCCAAGGAGGAAGACAGAATGTGGAAGTAGGGCCTCTGGAGGTAGGTGGTGGCTCAGTATATCATTCCAAGCAGAAGGGTAGAGAGTTAGGGGTCACCTTAGTGCCCAAGGCTTCAGGTCACCCCTGGGCTGGAGGTAGCAGTAATTCAGGGAGCTGATCACCACACTACTCCCATTCACCTCGCTCTGCAATGAGATCTTCTCCTCATTCTTTTTGTCAATGAGTTTTAGCAAATTCATCTTCTCTTTCTTCAGCATGGAGATTTCATATCTCTCCTCAGCCCGCATGGCCAGGATCCTCTCGTTGCAGTCCTCATTCACAGTGACAAGTTTGGCCTTCAAGGGCTCCAGAGCCCGAATCTTCTCCCTCTGGTGGGCTAAGCAGGGACAGGTGGGAGACTACCTTTGGGACCATGGAGAACAAACAGCCAGGAGACACTGATCGAAGGTAACAGTGAGTGGCTATGTCCCTTGCAAACTCCAGGAGTCTATGCATGCCTTGTTCAAAACATGGCTCCTGCTTAAGGCCTTCCTGCATTGGCTTTTAAACCAGAGACACAGTCTAGTTGAGGACTGGGATTTCATCTATGCCCTTTCTATAGCCTTTAGTCCTGTAGTTGTACCATGCCCGGCACCTCCTAAGCCTGGTTGGGAGCCTCTACTTCCCAAAGGTACTCACTTACTCCTGGGCTTCACTCTCAATAGTGAAGTTGCTCTCTTACCATACTTCCCAAGGACAGGAGGTGGTTAGGTGCTCTATCACAGGACAGTGTAAGCAACAAGGCTGAGCAAAGCTTGGTGACTTCAAGGCCTAATTAGTAGCTGCCCAACATGGTTGCATAACCCCAGAAGGTAAGAGTTGGATCCTCTCCATGCCTTCCAGACTGGACCCAGGCACAGAGGCTGCAGTCTTACCCAGCATCACCTCATATGCATTCTTGATGGAAGATAGCAATGGCTTGTACGTTTTAAAGTCCTCTATGAAGAACTCAAAGATTTCTCTGTAAGGCTGGCAAGAAAAGGGGACCTGTCACCTCCTGGCCTATAGCTGCCACTCTCTTAAGTTTAGAAATATTGTAGCATGAAGTTACCCGGTGACCCACATTCAAATAAATACCCCTGGGCACCACATGGGTCGCTCATTGCCAGGAAGCTGAGGGGTAGCTATGTCCCTCTCAACTGTTCTCTGGAGGCTGTTCTCCTGGTGCTATCTCTGAAGGCTAGCAGATGACCTGGGTCAGGGCTGTCCCTTCTGTATCTGAGCCCCACTTTGGCTCTCCAGGCAGCCAGCCTCCAAGCACTGTGCCTTAGTTAGCCTCTCACCATCATCCCGTTGCCATCTTACAGACCTGTGAGGACAGGACATTCAAGCCTCTAGCTTTGTATTCTCACCTCCAAGTAAAGGTGTGGTTTCCTGTCCAATTTGGACACAAGTTTTGGGGCACAGCATTATGTCCTGGAATTAGCACAGGCTGTAGAATCAGTCCTGAGTTCATATCCCAGCCCTACCACTTCATAGCTGTATGCCTTCTCTGAACTTCTGCTTCCTTGTTGATGAGGTACCTTCAGCCTATGAGATTGTATACAAGGCCTCATTCAGGGCCTGGCACACAGATGGTGCTCAGCAAGTGTTTCTATCTGTGACTAAGTCAGAAGTAAGGGATTTCCTGTCATCATCCCTGTTAGAACAGGGATGGTGATTCCCTCCTTAGTATGTACCAGAATCTAATCTGCATCTAAGTTTCTCTATGTGTCTGGGCTAAGTTCCTCAAGCTTGAGTCTGTCATCTCTGGGCTGCTGAACACCATATGACCCTTGCTTGCCCAATTGCCAGGATTCAGGCTCCATTCACTGATGTCCAACAACCCAAACTAGGCACTGGGGATCACAAAGCTGAAGGAACTGGAGACAGCATCCAGTTCACCTGACTCAGGTGTGAAACTCAAGCCTCAGGAGAGTTTTGGTTCCAGCTTTGCCTGCTCACTGACTTTGTCATAGAACCTGTTTCCCTTACCAGGAATAGGGACCCAAAAGAGAAGGGAGAGGATAGTCTCTCCTGAAGTCTGAATGCTGAGTCCTAGTGAGTAAAATTTCCTCCCACCTGTCCTCCTGCCCTCCCCACAGTTATTCTGTGGCTCTGACCTGCAACCTCAGCTCCTGGGCAGAATCTGTGCTCAGGTCCAGCAGGAGAAGCTCCTTGCGTAGGTAGTTCTCTAGCTGCTCCAGGTACCTCGGCTTAGTAGTGCCCAGGGGCTGCTGCTGCCAACTACTGCAGGGTATGGTGGGATGAGATGTGATGGGCACACCATGGGGCTCTTGCATCCTTGGTCTGGGGCAGCACACACCCCTGTGCTGTCTCTGGGCCCAATGCTAGGTCTGTACCAGCCCATCCACCACAGTGCTGACCCTGGCTTACCCTGCTCGTTTCCGGTAATCATATGAACAGGGCTTTCGATTATGCAGAATGGTCTGACCACTGGTGTATGTGGGCCATGGGGACAGGTGGCCACCAATGGAGAACTGACAGGACTGCAGGAAGAGACAGGTGAGGTTACCAAGGCAACATTGCTCCCATTCCTGATGCTCCTCTCCATCATCCTCCTTCTATTCTTAATTCCGCCCCCCCCCAACATCTCTTTTCTCTCTTTTTTAAGTAGGCTCCATGCCCAACATGGTGCTTGAACTCATGACCCCAATATGAAGAGTCACATGCTATAGCAGGTGTGTGCCTGAGCCAGCCAGGCGCCCCTCCCTAACATCTCTCTCTGTCTTTTTAAATGTTTATTTATTTTTGAGAGAGAGAGCGAGAGCGAGCAGGCAGGGGAGGGGCAGAGATAGATGGAGACAGAATCCAAAGCAGGCTCTAGACTCTGAGCTGTAAGCACAGAACCCAACGTGGGGTTGAAACTCACGAGCAGTGAGATCATGACCTGAGCCGAAGTCAGATGCTTAACCGACTGAGCCACCCAGGCACCCCCCAACATCTCTTAATATGGTTCATAATTAAGAATGTGGGCTCTAGCACCAGGTAGTGACTAAAGCCAATGCAGATTACCAGGTAGGGATGGGCCCTGACTGGAGGGGACCAGAAAAGGCTAACATCTTGGAGGAGGAGGTGATAATATCTGTGATGTTCATTCAGTAAAACTTGAATACGTATATGAGAGGAACTGAGGCCACTCTGGGAGAGGGGGTGTATCTCAGGTTTAAAGGTGGGGCACACAGACTGCCTGGGTAGCACTAACACCTCAGGGAAACAGCAAGAATTTTTTTTAACATTTTCATTTATTTTTGAGAGAGAAAGAGAGAGACGAGAGACCAAGGGGGATACAGAATCCGAAGCAAGCTCCAGGTTCTGAGCTCTCAGCACAGAGCCTGACGCAGGGCTCAAATTCATGAACCACAAGATCATGACCTGGGCCAAAATCAGACACTCAACCAACTGAGCCACCTAGGCACCCCAACAGCAAGAATTTTAAAGAGCTACGGGGGCGGTTGGGTGGCTCAGTCGGTTGAAAGTCTGACTTCGGTTCAGGTCATGATCTTACAGTTGGTGGGTTCGAGCCCTGCGTTGGGCTCTGTGCTGAGAGCTCAGAGCCTGGAGCCTACTTCAGATTCTGTGGCTCCCTCTCTTTCTGCCCCTCTCCTACTCATGTGCTCTCTCTCTCTCAGAAATAAACATCAAAAAACAATTAAAAAAAAAAATTTTAGGGGCACCTGGGTGGCTCAGTCGGTTAAGCATCCGACTTCGGCTCGGGTCACAATCTTACAGTTCGTGAGTTCGAGCCCCATGTTGGGCTCTGTGCTGACAGCTTAGAGCCTGAAGCCTGCTTCAAATTCTGTGTCTCCCTCTCTCTGCTCCTCCCCCGCTCATGCTCTGTCTGTCTCTCCTTCAAAAAAAAAAAAAAATTAATAAAAAAAAATATGAAAAAAAAAAAAAGAATTTTAAAGAGCAATGAATAGGGGCCAATGTCCAAGGAGAGCAGACTGGTTGAGGCTGAGGCCTGGGGTGGCCAGTGTAGAGGGAGTCAGAGATGGAGCAGCAGCTTTATGCAGAAGGGCTGTCCTCAAAGCCTTACTTATGACTGTGGAAAAATTAATAAATTCCTAAATACCCAGAAATTAGAAAACTCCTAAATGTCTAAAAAATAAAAGTAGTCATGAAATGTTTACAAAAAGATTTAATGTGGAAATATGCTAACCCTACAGCTCTAAGGGTTAAGTAAAGCCTGAAATTAAGGAATAAGCACAACTAGGTAAAAATGGAAGTCTAGAAAAAAACAAGAAATAATGTAAAAAGTTATCAACAATTATTATTCTCTAATGATAGGCCATTGGATGCTTATTTTTCTACAATTGTACATTTTTCAAAAATTTCTGGGATCTGGGGGGGGGGGCGGTGGAGGGGCTCAGTCAGTTGAATGTCCGACTTGGGCTCAGGTCATCATCTCCTGGTCTGTGAGTTCAAGCCCACATCAGGCTCTGTGCTGACAGCTCAGAGCCTGGAGCCTGCTTTGGATTCTGTGTCTCCTTCTCTCTCTCTCTGCCCCTCTCCTGCTCATGCTCTGTCTCTCTCCATCTCTCAAAAATGAATAAACATTAAAAAATAAAAAAAAAAAAAGAAAGAAAGCCTTAAGATTTCTTTTTGTTTGAGTTTGAGAAGAACTATCAAGAATAAAATTTTTAAATAGTTAAAAAGAGAGTAAATAAAGTATAAATAGGCAAACTGGAAAAATGAGAGAATTAAAACTGCTAAAAATCAAGCCAGAAAAACAAGTTTTTTGAAATTTTATAAAAATTGTGATTTTGTGCCAAGTAATTCTGAAAGACATCTGGGAATTTGTCAAAGAAGCATCTAACCCTAGTGAACTGATAAGTTTTTCAGACTTTCAAAAGGCTAGGACTTGTGTTCTGTCTGCCGTTTGTGTGGGGAGAAAACATGGTCATCCTACATTGATTCTGGGGCAAGTGCGGCTTCCAGGTCGTTGTTATCATTACTAGCTGGCCTCCACCAGCCGACGGGTGCAAAATGTTACACTGGGGCTCCTACCTCTCTGCTTCCTCCTGCAGGTGAAAATGGGAAGGGGCGTGGCCAGGGGGCGGCGTGAGGGAGTAATGCCCTCTGGTGGTTGAGAATGGTGGTGCCCTCGCAGGAAGAAAGTGCTTAGGCCCAGGTACACCGTGGGATGGCAGCTGGGTGGAGGGGGGATCATGTGCCCCGTTATCGGTCTTCCGAGGCCCTGGCTGCGCTTGGTTTCTGCGAAGAGTCCACACTGATTCCCCTTCCCTCTCTGGAGTCTGGGTCCCCACGTTGGGAATCTCCAGCTTCATAAAGTGTGGGTCCCATGTGTCCTTAAATTCCCCATAGGGGACACACACAAAACTACCACACAGCCCATAATGCTCCACTGTGAACTGGAGTTATAAGTTTGCTAAACTGTGTGTGTTTTTTTTTAAAGTCGGTTTGCTAATTAAATAATTACAACCCTATGATTGTATCAACAAAAGTTCAAAAGTACTTAATAAGACAGCATTCATTATTTTTTTTTTAAAGTAAGCTGTACGCCCAACATGGGACTTGAACTCAAAACCCAGAGATCAAGAGTCTCACACTCTACGGACTGAGCCAGCCAGGTGCCCCAAGACAGAATTCATTTTTATATAAAAAAATTAAAAGAACAGGAATGGTGGAAGGGCAGTTTCCTGAGGCTAGTAGAATCTCTTGCCACCAACCCAGAGCCAGCAACACAAGGGGGTAATAACATCTTTTTACTTGTGCCTTCACACATTTACTCACAGCATTATGGAGCTCTCAACATATGCCAAACACTCAAGTACCCTATCAGGGATCAGGGCCATACAGAAACAAAACAAAACAAAACATATAGTCACAGCCCTGAAGGACCTTGGTAGATCTGGTGTGACCATCCCAGCATCTAGCACAGTGCCTGGCATATGGCAGGCTGAATGAAAAAATGAGGTCCACTCCAGAGCATTGAGCTGCAGGGGAAGGGTGTCGGGAAGGAGCTGAGTCTCTCTCTGCCAGGGGAGGTCTGGAAAGGCTTTTCAGATGAGGTGCAACCAGTTTGCAGACCTCTACCCTAAAGCCTGATGGGTCTGGCCACTGTAAGCCATGCTTCCCTGACTGGAGAGAAGCTGCTGGCTTCTGGGGCGGGGGGGGCATGTTTCAGGTGGGTGGTGCTTTTGGGTTGCAGAGAGGGAGGCAGCTAGGGTCTGGGAGCTGACATTTGGGTTTCCAGCAAGACATTGCCACTAACCAGCGTCTTCTGTCTCTGGGAAAACTTTCGGTTCTGGGAGCTCTTGGCTTCTGTGAGGTAGGAGTCATCTACGGTCACTCCTGAAGGCTGTATGTGTGTTCTGCACAGAGAAGGGGAAGACAGTGGTAGATGACAGAGCTCTGAGTAGGGAGAGCACCTCCAACCTTCCCAGATCAACAGGACATGGCCTCTTTTCCCTGCAGAGCTAGGCTCTGGGTCTTCCCAGCAGTGCCTACAGATTCACAGAGATGTTGCCAACAAGTTCCTGGCCATGGGCCCAAAACATTTTCCTACATTCCTGGAAACCTTCTCATGCTGAGGATCTCATCAATCCCTACAGTGACAGGATACCTTCATGAGTGCCCTTCATGAGCCCAGAGAACTCTGTGGACTTAAACTTTCATTCAGTGTTCAGAGGAGTTTCATGTTTGTGACTGGCACATTCTGGGGGTGTGATACCAAAGGCAGGTGTTAGGACAAGAAGCACAAGGTCTGAGGTCCAAGAGCTGGTGTGTGAGTCCCCATCCTGCACTTACCGGCTGAAAGGCCTGGGGGTTGACATTTGGGGTTCCAACAGGAACCCCCAGGCAAGCCATTTGACCTCTCTCAGCCTAGTATGCTTATAAGGAAATGGAGACAATTCTTGCTTTTCCTATCTTATAAAGTTGTTGTGAAGTTTAATACAAGGAAAAGAGATATGCAAAAACAGCCTGTAAACTGCAAGGAGCTGTGCAGATGTTAATGATGACAGTAAGATGGGAGAAAAGTTGATTCTAAGAAGGTCTTTAGCTCCTAGACCTCTTGGGAGGGAGTGCCATCCTTCCTCAAGCTAGGAAGGCATTTGGGGATCAACAGGGAGGGCTGCCCTGGGAAGGCAGACCCAGGTGAAGAAAAGGGAAAAGTAATTCCAGAAATCCATGATGGCAGTGGGTGGGGGTCATTTATGCTGCCAGACAGACCTGTGTCTTCGTTCCCTTTGCTAGCCAATGACCTTGGGCATACTGTTTAACCTCTCTGAACCTCAGTGTCTTTGTCTATAAAAGTGAGACTGGGACTACCTGTATTCCAGAGAAGTTGAGAGCAGTAAATGTGAATCTAGTTGGGAACCTAAGGACTTGGTTCCTTAGTCCTACTCCATAGTGCGGTGACACCCCAAACGCTAGTCCTCTCTTATCTCTCAATGGGACAAGTATGAACAAACCATATCAAATAAACAGCAGCTATAGAAAAGGAAGGGTTTTTGCATTCGTGCACTCTCTCCATCTCTCAAAAATAAATAAACATTAAAAAAAAAATAGTCACATGCTCTACTGACTGAGCCAGTAGGGGACTGCCCCTATATTTCTTCTTTTCTCTTCCTTCCTTCCTTCCTTTCTTCCTTTTGATACTTTTTTTTACAGTTTATTTATTTTGGGGGAGAAAGTTCAAGCCGGGGAGGGGCAGAGAAAAAGGAGGACAGAGGATCCGAAGCAGGCTCTGCACTGTCAGCTTGAACAGTGCTGGGCTTGAACTCACAAACTGCAAGATCATGACCTGAGCCAGAGTCAGATGCTGAAGCAACTGAGCCACCCAGGCACCCCTATGCTTCCTCCTCCTCCTCCTCCTCCTCCTCCTCCTCCTCCTCCTCCTCCACTTTCTTCTTCTTCTTCTTCTTCTTCTTCTTCTTCTTCTTCTTCTTCTTCTTCTTCTTCTTTTTAATGTTTATTTTTGAGAGAGAGAGAGAGAGAGAAACAAAGCTTGAGTGGGGGAGGGGCACAGAGAGAGGGAGGGAGACACAGAATCCGAGCTGCTGGCACAGAGCCCCATACGGGGCTCGAACTCACAAACCGCGAGATCATGACCCGAGCTGAAGTTGGTGTCTTAACCAACAACGCCACCCAGGTGACCCCCTATGCTTCCTTCTTAAAATAGATGAGGATTCTTCTTCTGAATCCATTTCATATCCCTTTCAAACATGACTGCAGTTTCCTAAATCATTCCAGTGCTGGGTAACAACATTCTTTCTCAAGCCTGCTGCCTGGTTCTTATAGTTTCATTCTAACTCTGGATAAAATAATCAAATTGGCAAACAATTTCCTGACTTTTGTAGGCTTTCTCTGTTGAGGTAGCAAACCCTGAAGGATTAGAGTTTAGGTGAGATCAAGTTTTTGCGTTGGAAATGAGTAGAAGGGAGAAACTACGTTCATTAAACAACCGAATGTTTAGTATATGCAAGAACTGTGATGAGAGCTTCGCATATTCTGCCTAAATTTTCCTGGCAATGTTTGTGAGGTGGGCTGTAACATCCCCACGTTTGAGATACAGAAGCAGAAGCCAGAACTTAAGAGACTTCTTGGGTTCCCAAAGCTAGAAAGACATTTACCCCAAAATTTTGTCTTATTATGTACATTTTGTGGCTTTCCTGGCTAATAGAACTTGTCAAATTTTGCAATGCCCAGAGGCTGCAACCTCTGAATAGACAGCAATTCGATAAGCATCTTTGCCATAAACCAATGGGTGAAGAGGCCATTTATCTCTGTGGCTAAGAGCTAAGAAGTCTCACATGGCTGGGTTCAAATCCTAGCTCCATCACTTGTAAACGTGTAAAACACATGATCTCTCCAGACTTCTATTTGTAATAGAAGTATCCAGAAGATATTACTACTTCATAGAGTTGTGAGTTAAATATGCTATATATAAAGCACTTGGCACATCATATACGCTCAATATAAAGAGGCTGGCTCTTACAAATGTTAAAGTGCGCCAGCTCTTTTGCTAGCACGTAATGTCCGCATTCTGTTTCTGCCCCAGCGATCCTGTGGGGCTGAAGCCCCGAATCAACGGACAGAAGCTTTTCTCTTTCTGCAAGTTCTCCAAACCCTCCTCTCCGCCCTCAGTCTGGCCAGCGCCTACCTCGAAGTGGTCGCGAAGCTGGAGCACCGCGGCTTCGGGGAGGCCATGACCCTCGGGCAGCCGGACAGCCAGCATCCACTGCCTGTGAAGTTGTGGTAGTGTACAGCCGGTCGCTATGGCGACCAGGCCCCAGCATCCCAGAGGGGGGCGGGGTCAAGGTTGTGCCACGCCCCCTCACCCCAAGGCCGAAGGCTAGGAGGAAAGCCAGTTAGCAAAGGTGGACTCGGACCCCGGGAGCAGGGTTCCCTCAGTCAATCACTACAGCGGACTTGACCCTAGCTATCACAACTGAGGCGAGGGGATAAACAGAGAGAGTGGGGGAGAGAGGGAAACTGAGGGCCTGGAGCTACGTTGCCAGCGGGAATTGTAGTTTTTGGTGTCTTGAAGTCTCTGCCGGGCAGGCTTATGACTGAGCAGATTTGTACTACATCTCCCTAAGTTCTTTACGATCCCGGATTGGCCCGCCTCTGGAGAGCTCTGCATTGTGGGATATGGAGTCCGAAATGTGGCGAGGCGTGGCAGTGTCCAAAGAGAGATGCCGGACTCGGACTCGGTTTCCCTGCGGCCTCAGTAGGCTCGCGGGCCATTGGCTGAGCGGGGAGGATCTCGTCCCGTTCCTCCCCGCCCCCGGTGACACAATAGCAGCTCCCTCCAAGATGGCGGCGGCGACGGCGGACCCGGGAGCTGGGAGCCCGCAGGCTGGAGATTCCTCTGGCGGGGGCGCTGGGGGCGGGCTGCCGTCCCCAGGGGAGCAGGAGCTGAGTCGGCGCCTGCAGCGCCTGTACCCCGCGGTCAACCAGCACGAGACGCCGCTGCCGCGCTCCTGGAGCCCCAAGGACAAGTACAACTACATCGGCCTCTCCCAGGGCAACCTCCGCGTCCACTACAAAGGTATCGGCCTGTTTGGCCCGCTGGGGTCCGGCAGAAGGCCAGAGCATCTGTGGGGCGGCTGTGCTGCCCGCCTCTGCCCCATCACGTCCCTTCCCGGGCCTGGGTGCTTCGGGTTAGGCCTTAGCCCCTGTGGGGTGTCCAGGGTGTTGAGGCTGACCAGGCCGAGGGTCGACTGCCTAGTCTGCTCTTATCTGAAACACCTAATGTCAAAAGAACTGCAACAGGTGTCCATACCCAGTGCTGGGCTGGAGCTTCCACCCCTGGGGGCCTCCTGCTTGTCCTGGGATAGCTCCCAACTCCAGCTGAACCCTTCACCACTGCTTAGTTTTTGGAGTGTCTGAAGAAAGGGGTGGTCACATCCCCTCCATTAGCCAGAAGCCTGTGGGTTTGCTCATCTGCCAGACATCACAGACAGGTCTTGGAGTTTTCTACTGAAGTTGAGGGGGGTGGTCTTCCAGAGCTCCTCCACCTCCCCTCCTCTCCCAGGTGGACTGCCTGTATTCCGGAGAGACCGCCAGCAGCACTTGGAAATCTCTCACATGTATGCATATTGCCCGTACCCTCGTTTAGTTTGTATGGGAGACAGTGTCTCTGGCAGGGCTGCTATTCACAGAAGGAGGTGAGCCAAAGGTGGGAGGTTTACGTGTTTGCTCAGTTGTTGTTTAGTTGTTCCTTGAACAATGTAAGGGCTTCCTCTAGCCACGAAGGGTTCACCCCTTCGTTGCCATGGAGCAGTAAAAAATGAGGTTTCTATTTACATTTCTTCTGAAATTTCTTCCTTGCTTTCTCCTCTTAGGTCATGGCAAAAATCACAAAGATGCTGCCTCAGTGCGTGCCACCCACCCCATACCTGCTGCCTGTGGCATTTATTACTTTGAGGTGAAGATTGTCAGCAAAGGAAGAGATGGGTAAGCCCCTTCTTACCACCTTTTTCCCCCAGCACTGACCTGTTTCCTGTGGCCAGAGTTTGATGACTCCTGGCCGACACTTGTGACTGATGTGAGCTGCTGAGCCTCACGGGTCTGGGCTGCAGAGGGTTGAATAGTGGGCTGCCTCTGTTTCCTGACTGTGAGCATGGCCTGGTGTAAGCAGAAGCCCTTGGTAGCAAGCATTGGGGGTAGAGGAGGGGACGTCTCTTCAGTGATGATGTAATGAAATACCTCACAGGTCAGGGAAACAAGTAACAAGTTTACATTAACAATTCAGTGTCCAGAATGGGATTTCCCCTACTGCTATATGGCGTTTGTGACTTCCCTCCTTTCACATTCTTGCTGTATTCAGGGTTCCTTTTTATGGCATTTAGTCATGTAGAGGCCCTTATAGGCTTCAAAGGGATAGTAGAGTCTTCACAGCATTCATCACAGCTGTGGCAGTCACTGGCCTGTCATCTCAGGGTAAACATCATGCACATGGTCAGAATCAGGTGACCTTGCTGCTCATAAACTTGTTTTTCAGTCCAGGGATTTGGACACCAGTTGGACCAGCTTTAGGAAGGTCCTCATTAAAGTCAGCATTAGGGAGGCTCCCCATTTTAGGGTGATCTAAGCAGACACAGGAAATCAGAGGGGAGATTTTTCAGTTTTCTTTTTTTCCTCCTTCTAGTCAACCTTTTTTACCATTGATTGTGACAAAGCAGGTGTTTTACTTATAAAAGAACATGATTTCAGCTGTCTTGGAAAGGCTTTCCTCATCAGACCTTAAATCTGATGTGGGAAGTTTGCCAACTACACCAGTGACCTTCGTGCCAACCCTGAATGTGTGTTCTTGAGCATTCAGAATACTTCCTCTCTCTTAGGGACTGCCCCTCTTATGGTGCATGCAAAATGCCCAGCCAACAGGCTGTGCTGGGGGAGGATTGCCATAGTTGGAGGTTTGCCTGCTTCCTCAGTGAAGTTGTAACGTCCTTTCCTGGGACGGCTGTGTGGTCATGGGTAGATGGTGGGGCTTCCATCTCGTTGTCTATACTGTGGGGAGCTAGGCCAGTGTCTAAGCTGCCTTTAACCCCAGAACTCTATGATTCTGAAATTCTGGTCATGGCAAGCTGTTGCATCTTTTCACTTTTATCCCCATCTAGTGGATTTACTGATAGGAAACATCCTATTGGAGGGTCTTAAAGTTTCCATTTTCCCTTTCCACCATCTGATAAAAACACATATATACCTGTATAATGTGTTTGAACACCAGTGTGAATGAGAATGATCTCTTAAAACAAAACAAACACTACAAAAATAATTTTAGTATAGACTGAAATGGCAGTGGCAGGAGTCTCATATTGCCAGAAATTGAGGGGCATTTCTTAAACCTGTAGGGAGGAAAATCACTTGTTTTCTCTGTAGTCTGTATCATGATAACAGCTGAGCTAGAGAGAAAAGAACAGTTTTTCAAAAGGGGAGTGTTTACATGTAGAGACCTGGATTCCTTCAACTGGCTTTTCAAATTTCAGTTGTTAAATGGATCTTGAGTGTGAGTGGGGTAGGGGCAGAGACAGAGGGAGACACAGAATCTGAAGCAGGCTCCAGGCTCTGAGCTGTCAGCACAGAGCCTGTTGTGGGGCCCAAACTCACACACTTCGAGACCATGACCTGAGCTGAAGTTGGATGCCTAACCGACTGAGCCACCCAGGTGCCCCTGTTAGTGGCCTGTGTTAATTGACCACTGTCAGATGGCAAGTATGTAAATGTCTCTTCATGGCTTCTTTACGGAATCCCTGAAAGCGTTCTCATGGTTAGGATGTAGCCAGATATTAGTATGGCCCAGGAGTGGTTTTGAGGAGTCCAAGGGCAGTTACAAGGCAAAGTGATCAGCTTGTTTTTTGTTTCCTGTTGATATCAGAGGTGTGCTTCTTACCTGGCTTTGGTCCATGACTCAGGTGTTAACCGGTTGTATAGCTTTCCTGTATTATCTAGTTCAAGCCTCACAGCATCTCTGGAAAGTGGCTGGAGCAGATGATAATTTACCTGTTTTGTCAGTGAGCCCTGATCCCTAGAATGTTTGCCGGCCTACCCAAACATTGGTGCCATTGGTGGCACTGCTTTGGGTGTGCAGTGGAATAGCCTAACTTGTTAGATGCCCTTGCCTGATCCCAGACATGGGTGTCCATGCTGTTGCTGACTTTCCCCATTGAATCCATTCCCTGGGTAGAGTGAAGGAATGTCTAGTTGGATTCTTAGGGGATCACAGTGTTCTTAGGCGATAGAGCTACAAAGTGTTTACTGCTCAGTGGGGCTAGAGAAATGTGGCATGCTCTTTACTGGGCTTGATTGACTTACTGAATCTATAAACCTATTTTTCTTTAGATTTGAGTACATTTGTAAAAGGTGTTTGAACCCAGTTATCGGTGTCATTTTCTAGAAAGGGTTTGTTCTGATGATGCCTTTTGTAGAAGAACATACTAATCTAGTCTAGTTATAAAGTTTTATTTTGGGAGTTCAAGGAGTATTTATTCATACCTACTATGTGCTAGGCTCATGCTGGGTATAGAGAGAATAAAGGCAAAGCCAGCACAGGCCAGCTTTGTCCTCAGGGCACTTGTGGCCTACTCAGCAGAGAGTGGACTGAAATGTTCTCTGAAAGAGGTGGCAGAATGTGGGCTTGGTTTTGAGGGATGAGCAGGAATTTCTTAGCAGGTGAGACCTGTTGGACCTACAATGAGTCTGGTTGGTAACTGGCATGGAGTCAGAGTGCTGGGCATTCTGGGCACTCCTTAAATGTAAGAAAGAGCTGAAGAAGGAGGGGCTATGTTTCAGCTAAGAGCTTGGCACAAATTGATGGGCTTCAGCTGCATTTTGCTGAGTCACCAATACTAGGAACCTCAGGAGTGGGTCTGGTGGGGTGAGGACATCAGAGCCCTGCCAATGGTGCCAGGAGATAAGGGCATCTGGGTTGATCTTGTTAGAAAGCCAATAAGGCCCTGAAGCTGAGGATCCCTAGGGGAAATGATTGTTTAAGCAGAGTTTGTGGACCTGTGGGTGTCCCTGGCTCTTAGTGATGACACATGGAGGGTGTGGCTGGCCAGGCTGACAGATGCTCCAGTGTGACCCTCAAAATAGACTGTAACATCATCCCAGCAGGAGCAGTCTTCTGACATGTGATGGGTGGCTCTACCCAAGAACAGTAAGCCTGGGCTGGAGCACTGGATGGAGTTGAGGTGGGGCTCTTCTTTGCAGCTGGGGCCCAGGCCCAGGCCCAGGCCCTGGCCATAGTCAGCCTGCCTCTGCTTGAACTTGCAGCTGACTTCCTTTGGCCAGGCAGCAAAGCATTCATCATTAATTCTGTACACCACAATGAGGCACCCATTGTTTAGTCTTAGTCCCAGGCTGGGACCCATGAGCACAGGCATGAGGCCCATCCAGAGAGGAGGCAGATACGCCTGTGCACATGACCTCATGGGGTGGTGTAGAAAAGTCCATTCTATAGTGTACGCTATACCCAGGAGTGGCCCAGAGGTTGGGCTTCCTCCTGTACCTGAGAGTTTGGGGAAACCTTCATAGAAGAGGTGATGATGCTAAATCTAGAAGGATGAATTAGAAGATTTCAGGTTCTCACTTTGTTGAGAAACATGCTGTGGGTAGAAGGAATGGTGCATAGTGCTCTGTGAGGAACACAGCATGAGGTAGGCAAGGGCCACATTGGAAATACCTTGTATGCCTTGGCAAGGGAGTATGGGCTTTATTCTGAGGGCAGTAGCAGTGTTTGAGGACTTTTGATCTGCCCATACTTTTGAGAGTGGATAGAGTAGAAGAGACTGCTGCTCTGGTGCAGCCAGTCCCCTCTTGGTGAGAGCCCTGTCCAGTGTGGGCCAGTAGCTTTAGGTCCTACACTCCAGGCATGGTTTTCCAAAAGCAGATGTCTTCTCTCTCTCTTGGCTGGTCTTTCTTCTGTATGGTGAGATATATAGAAGAGGGATGTAGAAAACTGGTGGGCAGAGAGGCTTTCTGGGGGTGAAAGACTCTGCATGTGCTTACTCTTTGGTTTTTTGGTTTTTGCCAAGTCCCATCTGAAAGACAACACTGTCCATAATTTTCCATGGAGACTCAGAGAGCCACTCACTCAATCAAGATCTCACCTGCCATGTTCCTGGTCCAGAGAGCAACTTGAGATCGGGCCCTCCAACCTAGAGACAGCATGTGACTGGTCCCTCACCCTGAGTTCCTTCACTCCAGTCTCTGTACATTGTACAGAGCCATTGAGAAGTAGGTGTTCATCTGTGGACTTGGGGAAGGTTTTGTCCTACCTGCCCTCAGAAGTAGGGTCTGTCCTTGCCCAAGGCAGGTACAGATGGTGGTTGTGCCCTGTTCTTCCTGACTGCCCTGCAATTCTGGTGGCCTCATGGGCAGATGCTGAGCTTTGGGTTGCATCTCTCCCCAGCAACACATTGCACTGTTTCTGGAGACATGGAGTATTTGGGTTCTGGAACGTCATGGAGTGTGGTATTGCTTACCTGTGTTGGGGGTTAAAGCCCAGGTCTAGCTGGGCGTACTGAGGTGAAGCTCTGGTACAGGGTGAGAGGACTGGAGTCCACATGTTGTTCACTTTTCTGGTAGGACTTGTTCCTGCACTGAGCACATCTGGGCTTCCCTGGGACCTCCCTGCTCACTGTACATCGTCACCCAGGCTCCAAGTTGTGAGCTGAGAGTGGGGAGTATGGCTTCTTTCTTTATAACTGGGGACTTCCTTAGTCAAGCATCAGCCTCTAGCGAAATTCCTAAAATTCACTGCGTATCCCTCCTCCCCAGTTCCTGTCCTCATTGTTTTTTGTTTTCTGGAATGTTTGTTCTTTTCCCTAGATGGGTCACCATGCAAGGGAGATTCCCTGTTAGAGGAGAAGCAGGAGCTCATTGTGCTAGAGCACAGGAGGATGGACTCAACAGCTCTGCATGGCAAGCGTGTGCTATCCTATTCTGGGGCCATTAGGAAAGAATCAAGGGTCCCCGAATGGGTCTCTGTGGTCAGGGGTCAAATTGGAAAGAAAGGACTGATCACTGGGAGAGGGATGAATAACACCTATGTCTAAATGCAAGAATGTTCCTCTGCTTCTCCAGAAATTCTGCTCAAAATCCACATGAAATATCTTTGTAGCTCCAGGATCCTGGTGTTTTGTTGTAATTGAAATGTGAGGTCATGGCTCTACTGCTAGAAATGAGGCTGGGGAACTTAGTGATAGAACAGAGCTCAGCCTCTTGTCATGAAGGGGCTGGAAAGCACAGCTCTGGATTGTAGGGAAGTGGGAAGGGGCTGGGTAAGTCTTTTGCACCCCTCTTAATGTTCTCTTCCTCTTCTACCTCTTGGACCTTAGAGATGACCTGGCATTTCAGGGAAGTTTACCTTAGATTATAGAGATGGTAAGTGTCAAGGCTCAGATACCCCAACTGCTCACTCAGCTTCGGTAACAAATGTTACTGACTGATAACAGTGCTCGTCCTTAGTCAGAGCCCCAGAAGTTTTCCTCATGGGCAGTGTACCAGGCAGCTGCTATTTTTTGGTCAGAGTTTCATCATGAGACAAAACCTACTAGCTCCGGGGGTAGAGGCAGTTGGAAGATGAGAACCAGTGGAGAGAGGAGAAAGGCAGTTGTGCCCAGATGGTGAAAGGGCTCAGCTCATCTCTTCTGGAGGACATTGCTGAGGTGGAGCTGAAACAGAAGGAAAGAAGCAGAGGGGATGGTTTGCTGAGTAGAACTGGTTATAATCCAATTTGCAAAGCCATATATCTGTAATTTGCGTGGGCTGTTTTATAGAATGCTCTCTTATTTTTTTAATTTTAAATTTTTAAATTTTTAGTATTTTTAAACTTTTATTTAAATTCTAGTTAGTTAACATACAGTGCAATATTGGTTTCAGTAGTAGAAATCAGTGATTATTACTTACATACAACACCAGGTGTTCATCACCATTGCCCTCCTTAATACCCATCACCCATGTAGCCCATCCCTCATCCACCTGCCTCCATCAACCCTGTTTGTTCTCTATCATTATGAGTCTCTTATGGTTTGCTTCCCTCTATCTCTTTTTTTCCCCTTTCCCATATGTTCATCTGTTTTGTTTCTTAAATTCCACATATGAGTGAAATCATATGGTATTTGTCTTTCTCTGATTGACTTATTTCATAGTACATAGTATTAGCATAGTATACTCTAGTTCGATCCACATCATTACAGATGGTAAGATTTCATTCTTTTTGGTGGCTGAATAATATTCTGTTGTGTGTATATATACCACATCTTTATCCATTCATCAGTCTATGGACATTTGGGCTCTCTCCATAGTTTGGCTATTGTTGATAATGCTGCTATAAAAATTGGGGTAGAATGCTTTATTTATTTATTTATTTATTTATTTATTTATTGTTTATTTATTTTGAGAGAGAGTGTGGGGGAGGGACAGAGAGAACGGGACAGGGAGAAAATCCCAAGCAGGCTCCACACTGTCAGCACGGAGCCCTATGTGGGACTGGAATCCATGAACTAGGAGATCATGACCCAAGCCAAAATCAAGAGCTGGACACGCAACTGACTGAGCCACCCCGGTGCCCCTAGAAGCTCTTACGTATGTATATATGTATGTATGTAATCATATTTTTATTTTATCTTCAATTTTTTAATGTTTATTTATTTTGAGAGAGAGAGAGAGAGAGTGTGAGCAGGAATGGGGCAGAGAAAGAGGAGCAGAGGGAGAGAATCCCAAAAAGGCTCCATGCTGCCAGCACAGAGCCCGATGCGAGGCTCAAACTCACAAACTGTGAGATCATGACCTGAGCCAAAATCAAGTGTTGGACACTTAACCTGTTGAGCAACCCAGGCACCCCTATTTTTTATTTTTTTTTAAATGTTTATTTATTTTTGAGAGAGAGTGTAAACAGGGGACATACAGAGAGAGGAACAGAGGATCCAAGCAGGCTATGCACTGACAGCAGAGAGCCAGATGTGGTGTTCGAACTCATGAACCAAGACATCATGACCTGAGCCAGAGTCAGCTGCTCAACAAGTGAGCCACCCAGGTGCCCCTAGAATGCTCTCTTTTTTTTTTTTTTAATTTTTTTTTTTTAACGTTTATTTATTTTTGAGACAGAGAGAGACAGAGCATGAACGGGGGAGGGTCAGAGAGAGGGAGACACAGAATCTGAAACGGGCTCCAAGCTCCAAGCTGTCAGCACAGAGCCCGACGCGGGGCTCGAACTCACAGACCGCGAGATCTTGGCCTGAGCCGAAGTCGGCCGCTTAACCGACTGAGCCACCCAGGCGCCCCTAGAATGCTCTCTTTTAATAACAACTGTTGTGCCAGGAGTTTGTTGGTAGTTATATTTGCTTTTTTAAAAAACCAAAATGTAAATAATACATAGAATTTATCAACATCTGACACAGTGTACGTATTTATTTATTTAAACTAAATTGTTCAAAAAGATTTTATCTCTAAGTAGTTTCTACACCCAGTGTGGGGCCCCAACTCACAACCCTGAAATCAAGAGCTGTACACTCCACTGACTGAGTCAGCCAGGTGCCCCTGACTCCATGTACATTTTAAAAATGGCAGAAGGACAGAGAGACGCAGTTTTAAACAAATCTAGGTTATTGCCGTTATGTATGTTCTGTCACTTGAGGCCAGTGCAGAAAGCAGATACCATTCCAGATAGTTTAAGCAGAAAATGGTTTAATATCTGAAATTTGATGTTTTCAAACTCATTGAAACTTAGAGCTTCCAGGTAATGGTGGGTGAGGTTACTTAAATAAGACGCCCTCCTGAAAATAATGAAAGATGCTCAGTTACAAACCAGCAAACTCAAGGCCAGTTTCTGGATGAATACCTATAACTAGAACATTAAGGGTAATGTCTGAGTAACTAAGGGCATTTGCTGTGTCCACACTCAGCTATGCTCTAGCTCTATAGTTACATAGGGCCAGAGAAGTAGAGGTTAGGGCCCGGAGCCTACTGGATATGGGGTCTGGTGGGAACTCTTTCATATTAAGTTAAGGTACCAACTAGCTATACACTCTGGTTAAGGGCAGTGTATTTGGTTTCTGAATGTGACAGGCTCTGGAAAGGCAAGGCTTGGTACTTGAGATTCCCAAGATTCTTAGGGAAGAAGCCAGAACCCGGAGTGTGAGTAACCTGTCTGGGGCCACCCATGGGGACTGTTGTCCCCCTTTCTGTCTTGTGGGCTCTGTGGGTGTTTTGACAGTGCCCTTGGCAGTGGATGCATGAGGCACTCCAGACCCACATTCAGAAACACCTTCTTCCCAAGAAGCACATCCTGACTCAAGGCCCTTTTGCCTCAGGCATGTTCTTCCTTGGATGGTGCTGTGTTCAGTTCATTCATCTCTGTAATGCCCCGTCTCTCAGTGGGGGACCTGCACAGAATTGGGCTCAGCAGGTAATTGGATGGCTTCTTAGCAGAGGGGCAAAGTGGGGCTGTGGCTGCTAGAGGAGCAGCTTGTATACAGCAGCCAGTGTCCTGATGGACTGTGGCTTTAAGCAAGCCCATCAGACTATGACATAAATATTAGCCCTTATTTCAGACCTAAATGCCAGTTGGTGTTTTTCCTGAAATGTCTCCCAGGGGCCATTTGTAACCGTGGTCCTAGAGATCTCTTGTTAGGGAGGCTGTTGATTTCTTTATCTAGGGCAGGTTCTGATAGGAACAAGATTGACAGCCTGCTGAGCTGTGGCTAAGGGGTCAGATGTCAAGATGAAACTATCAGGTAAGATTCTAGTAGCTCTTCAGGGGTCTGGGGCAAGGGAGAGGAGCAGTGGTGACAGACAGCAGAGCCGATACCTTCCCTTAGCCTCCAAGAGCTGTCTCAGCCCTAAGGCTGAGGAGCTTGTCTCTTTTCTCTCCTCTTTGTCACTTCCTACCAGAGTTCTGTGGGCCTGGAGACATTCAGTTGATGGAGCTTAAATTTAAAATGTTCAGGTCCCATGATCCTTGGTTCATATATTTTAAACAGCATTTATTAAAAGTGCCTGTGGACTTGCCAGCCCATAAAATCCACATTTTCTATAAGAAGAAATTGATAGAAAATAAAAAGAGCTAGGTCTGTGTTTTTTACTTTTGTCATCTGTTATTTGCTTATGGTGAGGGACTTCTTTTGGCCCTGGTATAAGGCCAGAATCCTCTGATGCTTTCCACTGTACTCTGTGCCAAGGCCTCCTTGTCTCATCTGGAAAAGCCAGATGAGGCTAATGCTGACATGCAGGGCCCTAGGAGTGTTCTTGGTGACTGTGTGTGTGTGTGTGTGTGTGTGTGTATGTGTGTATGTGTGTATGTGTGTGTGTGGTAAAATATTGGTAAAAAAAATGTCATTTTAACCATTTTTAAGTATACAATTCAGTGGTATTAATTGCATTCACAGTCTTATGCAATCTTCACCACCATTTTCCAAAACTTTTTCATCACCCCAAACAGAAACTCTGTACCCATTAAGCAATAATTCCCTATTCCCACCCACCTCCCAGCACCTGTAACCTTTCTGTTTCTATGAATTTGCCTATTCTAGGTATTTCATATTGGTGGAATCAGACAAAATTGTCCTTTTATGTCTTGTTTATTTCACTTAGCATAATGTTTTCAGGATTTATATTTATCTCCTGAAACGTGAGATCATGACCTGAGCCGAAATCAGGAGTCAGAGGCTTAACCGACTGAGCCACCCAGGTGTCCTACCTAAAATAATTTTTTTTTTAAATCTTTATTTAAATTTGAGAGAGAGAGAGAGGCAGAGCATGAGCATGGGGAGGGGCAGAGAGAGAGGGAGATGGAGAATCCGAAGCAGGCTCCAGGCTCTGAGCTGTCAGCACAGAGCCCGACATGGGGCTTGAACTCACGGACAGTGAGATCGTGACCTGAGCCGAAGTCAGACGCTCAACTGACTGAGCCACCCAGGCGTCCCCTAAAATAATTTTTAAGTAGGTTTCATGTCGTGGAGCTTGAACTCACAACCCTGAGATCAAGATTGTGAATTCTACTGACTGAGCCAGGCAGATGCCCCCAGAATTTTAATTTTGATGAAATCCAGTTTATCTAATTTTTTATTTTGTTAATCATGATTTTGGTGTCTCATCTAAGAATCCATTGCCAAATCCAAGGTCATGAAGCTTTTCCCTGGTTTATAATAAGAATTTTATAGTTTTGGTTCTTATATTTAGATTGTTACTCCATTTTGTGTTAATTTTTATAAACGATATGGAGGAGGGGTTCATCTTCATCCTTTTGCATGTGGAAGTCCAGTTGTCCCAGCACCAATTGTGGAAGAGACTATTCTTGCCCCATTGAATGGACTTGGCACCCTTGTTGAAAGTAATTTGACCATAGATATGGGTTTATTTCTGGACTTTAAATTCTATTCCATTTGTCTATGTTCCTACCTTATGTCAGTACCACACTGTTTTGATTACTGTAGTTTTCTAGTAAGTTCTAAAATCAGGAAGTGTGAATCCTTTAACTTTGCTTTTCTTTTTTCAAGATTATTTTAGCTACTTGAGGTCCCTTGCATGTCCATATGATTTTGAGGATTGACTTCTCCAATTCTGCAAAAAACACTGTTGAGATTTCGGTAGGGATTGAGTTGATTTTTGTGGATCAGTTTGGAGAATATTAACAATACTCTCCATCTTAACAATACTAAGTCTTCCAATCCATGAACACAGGATGTCTTTCCATTTATTTGTGTCTAATTTAATTTTTTTCAGCAGTGTTTTATAGTTTTTAGTGTATGACTTTTGTTTCCTTGGCTAAATTTGTTCCTAAGTATTTTATTTTTTTGATGCTATATTATAAATGGAGTTATTTTCTTAATTTCCTTTTTATTTATTTTTTATTATTTATTTAAAAAATTTTTTTAACGTTTATTTAATTTTTTTTTGAGACAGAGAGAGACAGAGCATAAATGGGGAAGGGTCAGAAAGAGAGGGAGACACAGAATCCGAGACAGGCTCCAGGCTCTCAGCTGTCGGCACAGAGCCTGACGTGGGGCTCGAAGTCACAGACTGTGAGATCATGACCTGAGCCGAAGTCAGATGCTCAACCGACTGAGCCACCCAGGCGCCCCTTTATGTATTTTTTTTAATGTTTATTTTTGACAGAGAGAGACAGACAGACAGACAGAGTGTGAGTGGGGGAGGGGCGGAAAGAGATGGAGACACAGAATCCAAAGCAGGCTCCAGGCTCTGAGCTGTCAGCAAAGAACCTGACACAGGGCTTGAGATCATGACCTGAGCCGAAGTTGGATGCTCAACTAACTGAGCCACCTAAGTACTCCTTAATTTACTTTTTAGATTGTTCATTGGTAATATATAGAAACACAACTGCTTTTTGTATGTTGATCTTGTGTCCTGCAACTTTGCTGAATTCATTTCTTTTAGCTCTAGTGAGCTTTCTGTGTACTGATGGGATTTTTTTATAAGATCATGTCATCTGCAAATAGAGATAGTTTTATGTATCTCTTTCCTGTTTGGATGACTTTTATTTTTTTTTTCTTGTTTGATTGCTCTGGCTTGGACTTCCACTACAATGTTGAATAGCAGTGATGAAAGGTGGCCATCCTTGTCTTATTGTAATCTTAGAGGAAAAGCTTTCAGTCTCTTACCATTGGGTTTTCATAAATACCCTTTATTGTCTTGAGAAAGTTCCTTTTATTCCTAGTTGTCTGAGTGCTTTTATCATGAGGGAGTGTTGGATTTTGTAAAGTTTTTTTTTTCTACGTCAGTTTAGATGATCATATAGTTGTGTTTTTCCTTTGTTCTATTGATGTGTTTTATTATATTGGTTGATTTTCTTATGTTAAACCACCCTTGCCTTCATGGGATAAATCCTACTTGGTCATGGTATGTAATCCTTTTAATACATTGTTGGATTTGGTTTTCTACAGTTTTCTTGAAAATTTTTGCATCTGTACTTATGAAATATATTGGTCTGTAATTTCCTTTACTTTTGATGTTTTCTTGGTGGCTCTTTGATTGCTGTTTCAGGGTCTGCCCCATCTTGGGCTTTCATCTGGGTACAGCACATTTGTAACAGTATCCAGACATTATTTTGCCAAGAATTAAAGTCTCTAGGTCAGAGCGGGGAAGGAGCTTAGGAGCCCTTTAGTCCAACCTCTCCTCTTCTTATAGGGAACTTGAGATGTGGGGTGAAATCCAAGACCCACAGTCCTGAATTAGACTCGAGTGTCTGAGACCGGGCTTCAGAGTCTGGGGTATTATCTCTGGAGCCCGGCTGCAAAGTGTTCCAGTTACTTTAAAACTCTTCAGGTGCTTCTCATCAGGAGGCAGGAAAGGAGTGTCAGACTTGTTGCCACAGAGGTTCCTCTGGTAGAGTGCTCCAGGCTGTCTCTCAGGACTGGTTGGGTGATAACAGCAAAGTGGTGGTCTCCTTCCCTCCACATGTTGTTGTATATCTCTGGAGAGTGTGAGATTCCAGAGGCCTGGTTTCTAAGGTCCTGTTGTCTGTTCACCACTAGACCAGTTTAAGTCATGGAAGAAACTCTAGTCAGTTGGAGCTGTGCTGAGCCAGTGTCACTGTAGGAGGGTCTCCTGGGTGTGTGCTCTGGGTTGCGCTTGGGCCGCACAGGGTGCTACATGAGCCAGAGTCCCAGCTTCTCCGCTGAACAGGGATTTTGACCATTTCCTGCTGTTTCTGAAGATGTGCTTTTCTGAGGTAGCCTCTGTCCTCCTGTCAAGGCTCAGGGAAGTGGGTGTACTGAGGAGCTGACCATGAAGGCCAGGTCCTCCAATGTGTCCCTCTGGCACTGAAATGTTGCCTTGGGACAATCCAGGGAGAGTCTGATGGGTGAGAGCCAATGACCTTCACAGTATGTGACCACCAACTGTCTCGAAAATGATTTTTCTCTATCAAAGTAATTCATGTTAATTGTAGAAAATCTGGAAAACCGAAGAGAAAAAAGAAGAATCCAAGCTGATCGGAGTGTGCTCGCATCTCCGCGTGACTGCAGGGTTTTGCAGACAGTTGCTTTTATGGGAGAGTCAGCAGAGGTGGGAGGTGGGGGGTGAAGGGCAGCACAGGCCCCAGAAACCACCAGTCCATTTTCATTGCAGGTCATTTTCCAGGGCCCCAGTTTGCCCCTACTGCCTGCCTCCATGTCTTCAGGACAGACATGGCTCTGTGGTCAGCTGAGGGCCTTGCCACAGCTGCTGCTCTCCAGCTCAGCTGAGGCCATGCTCACTTGCTGTCCTCTTCTCTCTGGAGTCCACGAGAGACAGAGTTGCTCTTCTAGCTCTAGCTTGTGTTGTGTTGTTAGCAGTGAAGGATAGAAACTGAGAAGGTAGAGGCCAACTCATGGTCTCACTGCCATGAAGAGCTTATCCTCTGTTGTCCCTCCTCTACATTTACTGGCTGTCTCACATCTCTGACAAATAGTATTTTCCATTTTGCTGCCCTTTGGAAGAAAGGAGTAAATCAAATGGGTTTGCCCTACTTTCAGTCATGATATGGGGTAATAACTTTGCCTCCAAGCTCCTCAGATATATCCTGCTGCTTGAAAAGAAAGCCCTAGTGAAGATGCTAAATATAGGGGAGCTAAGTGCTGTCTATTTCAGTTATCTGCTTAGGGAATGAGAACCCCTTGTTGCCTCTCTCCCGTGATGAAGTCAGCTTGTATCTGTTAGTGTTCCTACCATTGTCTGACCCATTACCAAAAAGGAAGCAAATGCTCACCTCCTTTTTTCCTTGGCAATTGTTTTTTAATGTCCCAAGATCTAGACCTTTGAAAATGGCCTACTTTACTAGATTCCAATGCTAGAAAAGCCTCTAGTGCCTGAACTGAAGCACAGTGGGTTTGTCCAGTGTCCACCAGCAGCTCTTCCAGCACCGTGCCCAGGATCCAGTTCAGTGGCTACATTAACGGCTGTCTGGACTGATGGAGATAGCTGAGGAATAGTCTCTGACAAGCTGACTGGGGTGTATGATGAACCCAGTGGCAGAGGTGAGATTTGAATCTGGGTTTGTCTGATACGTTTGCGCTGATGCAGGTATGTTTTTTGTTTGGGTGCTTGAGCACAGTGTAAACTCCAGGGCTGGAACAGAGCTGGAAAAGGACTACTACTGACAGGCCAAGCACCCGGGCTCCACAGTTTGCAAGTGGGTCTCAGAGAATTGCCCCTTCTTTGGTGACTGGTTGTGCTTGGCTGTGTCCTGGGCAGCTCCTCCCCCATGCATAAGTTTACTGTGTTCTAAAGAACACTTGGCTCAGGGTTCTCTGGCTGGCTCAGTCAGTAGAGCATGGGACTCTTGATATTGGGGTTATAAGTTTGAACCCCACATTGGGTATAGAGATTACTTGAAAATAAAATCTTTAAAAAAATAAAGAGCACTTGGCTCTCTCCATGTCTTGCCATCCTCATTGCTTCTGTCCTGTGCAGCCCTGTCATCTTCCACTGGGACATTTTGGTAGCCTCTAGCTTTGCCTTTTCTTTTCTTTTAAAAAAAAAAAAAATTTTTTTTTTAACGTTTATTTATTTTTGAGACAGAGAGAGACAGAGCATGAATGGGGGAGGGGCAGAGAGAGAGGGAGATACAGTCGGAAGCAGGCTCCAGGCTCTGAGTCATCAGCCCAGAGCCCGACGCGGGGTTCGAACTCACGGACTGCGAGATCGTGACCTGAGCTGAAGTCGGACGCTCAACCGCCTGAGCCACCCAGGCGCCCCTCTTTTTTTCTTTTTTAAACGTTTTTATTTTTATTTTTGGGAGAGAGAGAGAGAGAGAGAGAGAGAGCGAGCGCGCGAGCCCATGTGCGTGGGGGAGGGGCAGAGAGAGAGGAAGACAAAGAATCCAAAGCAGGCTCCAGGTTCTGAGCTATCAGCACAGAGCCCGATGCGGGGCTCAGACTCACAAACCTTGAGATCATGCCCTGAGCCGAAGTCGGGCACTTAACCTGAGCCACCCAGGTGCCCTTAGCTTTTTTGCCTTTTCAATCCATTTTACAAATATCAGTGGTTTGATCAGTGGTGCCCGTTTCTAAACCCTTTCTGCATCTTCCTATTGACCTTCTATGAAGTTCAAACTCCTTAAGCTAGCACGCAAGCTGTGCGTGAATAGCCTGTTTCCTGCTGCAGCTTTGGCTGTTTTTAGGTCTACCCAAGCTATGATGAGCCACACTGATTTCTCTCAGTTCCTTGACTGTGCGCTGCTTTTTTGACTTTATGCCTCAGCACATTCTGCCGCTTCTGCATGGAATGTCCTTCCTCTTATTTCCCCTCATCTCCTTTACCAGGGCTTGGCTCAGCCTTTATTTCCTCTGGGAATTCCCACGTCAGTGCACCCTGAGTCTCTGGTTTGCCCCTGACGTGCCAGTGGAAACTGTCAGAGTGCAGGGACTGAATCTAGGTCCTACCCTTGTATCCCTAGCACCATATTGGGCACAGAGAATCTTTATGGAATGGGTGAATGATCTCAAGAGCCTCTGTAAAAAGAAACTTACCACACCTGGGTTTTTTTAAGCTTATTATTTGACAAAAAGAGAGACCCAAACTGAAATTCTGTCCCCATTAAACAATAACTCCTGATTCTTACCACCCTCTAGGCCCTGGTAACCACCATTCTACGTTCTTTATGAATTTGACTGCTCTAGATACCTTGTATAAGTGGAATCATACAGAATTAGTCTTTTTGTGACTAATTTATTTCACTTCACGTGATATCTTCAGGGTTCCTCCATGTTGTAGTATACATCAAAATTTCCTTCCTTCCTTTTTTTTTTTAAAGTTTTATTTTTTAAGTGATCTTTATGCCCAACGTGGGGCTCAAATTCACAACACCAAGGTCAAGAGTTGCATACTATTTCATCTGAGCCAGCCAGGAGCCCCGGAATTTCCTTCCTTTATAAGGCTGAGTAATACTCCATTATGTATATGTGTCACATTCTGTTTATCCATTTCATCCATTCAGCAGTAGACACTTAGGTTGGTTTGCTTCCACCTTTTGGCTGTTGTGAATAATGCTATGAATACACGTGTAAAGATACCTGTTCAAGTCCCTGTTTTCAGTTCTTTTGGGCATGTACCCAGAAGTGGAATTGCTGGATCATATGATAATTCTATGTTAAAAATTATACATTAAAAAAAATTTTTTTTTTATTAACTTTATTTAGTTTTTGAGAGTCAGAGAGAGACTGAGCACAAGCAGGGGAGGTGCAGTGAGAGGGAGACACAGAATCAGAAGCAGGCTCCGGGCTCTGAGCTGTCAGCACGGAGCCCGATGCAGGGCTCAAATCCACGAACTGTGAGATCATGACCCGAGGTGAAGTCAGTCGCCCAACTGACTGAGCCACCCAGGCGCCCCCAAAATTAATTAAAAACATAGTTTAATTAAAAATTTTTTCCAAGTTAATCTATTTTATTTTCAAATTTTTATTTAAATTCTAGTTAACTTATAGTGTAATATTGGTTTGAAGAGTATTTACATTTTTTTAAAGTTTTTTATTTATTTAAGCAATCTCCACACCCAACATGGGACTTGAATTCATGAACCCCAGATCAAGAGTCTCACGCTCTTCTGACTGAGCCTGCTAGGCGCCTCTAAAAATATAGTTTAATTTTTTAAACTTAAAATTGCCATATAATTAACCACCATACTGATTTCCACAGCTGCTGCATCATCAATACACAAGGGTTCTAATCTTCACATCCTCACCAACACTTGTTATTTTCTGACTTTTTGTTTTGGTTTGGGTTTTGTTTTTGTTTTTGTTTTTAATGATAATAGCTTTCCCAAAGAGTATGAAGTGGTATCTCCTTGTGGTTTTGATTTACTTTTCCATAATGATTAGTGATGTTGAGAATCTTTTCATGTGTTTTATTAGCCGTTTATCTCTTCTTTGGAGAAATATCTATTCAAGTCCTTGCCCTTTTTTTTAAAGCAGTTTTATTTATTTAATGTTTGTTTATTTTTGAAGGAGAGAGAGAGAGTGCATGTGTGTGTGGGGGGGGGGGGGGGGAGGAGCAGAATAGAGGGAGATACAGAATCCGAAGCAGGCTCCAGGCTCTGTATCGGCAGCACAGAGCCCTATGTGAGGCTTGAACTCACCAACTGTGAGATCATGACAGAGTCGAAGTTAGCCGCTTAACCGACTGAGCCTCCCAGGTGCCTCTTAATGTTTGTTTATTTTTGAGAGGCGCCTGGGTGGCTCAGTCGGTTAAGCATCCAACTCTGTTACAGTTCAGGTCATGATCTTAACGGTTTGTGGGTTCGAGCCCTGCGTTGGGTTCTGTGCTCACAGTGCAGAGCCTGCTTGGGATTTTCTTTCTCTCCCTCTCTCTCTGCCTCTCCCCTGCTCACGCTGTTTCTCTCTCGAAATAAATAAACTTAAAAAATTTTTAATATTTATTTCACTATTAAAATTTTTTTAATGTTCATTTTTGAGAGAGAGAAGAAAGAGGGAGACAGTGCATGAGTGGGGGAGGGGCCGAGAGCGGGAGATACAGAATCTGAAGTGGGCTGCAGGCTCTGAGCTGTCAGCACAGAGCCCAACACGCGGCTTGAACTCCCGAACTGCGAGATCATGACTTGAGCCTAAGTCGGACACTCAGCCGACTGACTGAGCCATGCAAGTGCCCCTAATGTTTATTTATTTTTGAGAGGGAGAGGAAGAGAGTGTAAGCAGGGGAGGGGCAGAGAGAGAGAGAGAGAGGGGATCTGAAGTGGGCTCTGTGCTGTCAGCAGACAGCCTGATGTGGAGCTCCAACCCACCAACTGTGAATTCATGACGTGAGCTGAAGTTGGATGCTTTATCAATTGAACCACCCAGGCACCCCATTTTTAAATTTAAATTAAATTAAATTAAATTAATTTTTTTTTTTTTTAGAAAGCTTGCACACCCACAAGCAGGGGAGGGGCAGAGGGAAGGAATCTTAAGCAGGCTTCACGGTCAGTGTAGAGCCCAACACAGAGCTCAATCTCACAACTATGAGATCATGACCTGAGACGAAAACAAGAGTCAGATGCTTAACCTACTGAGCCGTGTTTTTTGTTTTGTTTTAATTAAAAAAAAATTTTTTAAGTAGGCTCCACACAAGAGTCACATGCTCTACCCACTGAGCCAACCAGGCACCCCTGTTTTTTGAGTTGTATGAGTGCTTTGAATATCCTGGGTATTAAACCCTCGTCAGATAGATGACTTGCAAATATTTTCTCCTTTCTCATCGGTTGCTTTTCACTGTGTTGATGGTGTCCTTTGAGGTATAAAAGTTTAAAATTTTGATGTGGTTTGCTTTTTTTCTTTTGTTGCCTGTGCTTTGGGTGTAATATCCAAGAAATCATTGCCAGTTCTAATGTAAACTTTTTCTCCTATGTTTTCTGCTAAAAGTTTTACAGTTTAGGTCTTTGTATTTGATCTGTTTTAAGTTAATTTTGCACATGGTGTATAGTAAGTCTTCAACATCATTCTTCTGCATGAGGCTATCCCATTGCCCCAGCATCATTTGTTGAAAAAACTGTCATTTTCCAATTGAATGGTCTTAGCATCTTTGTCAAAATCAATTGACCATATATGGGAAGGTCTATTTCTGTGCTGTCTATTCTATTACTATGGTCTTTATGTCTGTCTCCACCACTGTTTTGATTATCATAGCTTTGTGGTAAGTTTTAAAATCAGGAAGTGTAAGTCCTCTAACTTTTTTCGTCTTTTTCTAGATTGTTTTGACTAATCAGTGTTCCTTGAGATTCCATATGAATGGCATTAAATCTGTGTATCACATTGGGTAGGTAGTATTGGCATTTTAACAATATTGTCTTCCAATTCATGAACACAGATGTCTTTCCATTTATTTGTGTCTTCTTTAATTTCTTTCAGCAACATTTATAGTTTTTAGTGTACAAGTCTTTTGCCTCCTTGGTAAAGTCTGTTCCTAAGTATTTGATCCTCTATAATGCTATTATAAATGGAATTATTTTCTTAATTTCCTTTTTTGATTGTTCATTGTTAGCATGTAGAAAAATAACTGCTTTTCATGTGTTGATTTTGTATCCTTCCAACTTTGCTGAATATGTTTATTAGTTCTAACAGTATTTTTGTGGAATCTTTAGGGTTTTCTACATATAGAATCATGTCATCTGTGAACAGAGATGGCTTTACTTATTCTTTCCCAATTTGAGCTCCTTTTATTTCTTTTTCTTGTCTAACTGCTTTGGCTAGAACTTGTAATACTCTGTTGGATAGAGTGGCAAATGCAGGCATCTTTGTTTTGTTCCTGATCTTAGGATACGTTTTTCAATCTTTCACCATTAGATATGCTGTTAGCTGTGGGCCTATCATATATGGCCTTTATTATGTTGAGACAGATGCCTTTTATTCTTAGTTTGTTGCGTATGACTGAGATGTAACTTAACATACCATACAATTCATCCACTTAAAGTATACAATACAGTGTTTTTTAGTATATTCACAGGGTCCTTACACCTTTTTTACCCTCTGCTTATCTCAGACTGGTTGGATAATAGTTTTCATGTGCATGAAGACTTGCTGGAAGGTAGAAGGCTGCATCTTTTTGTAATTTTAGAACATCATACTTTTGGAATAATGTCACCCATTGTTTGAAGAGTTGGGACTCATTTCTTTTGAACACCTACTCAGTGCTGACTTCATATGAATATGCAACTTAGGCTCCTGTGGGGCTGCTCCCAGTGTCATTGACACCTGCAGGTGACATAGCTCCCAAGTGTGGGTAATGGATCCTCTGGGTGCTTTACCCTTAGTTCATCCACTTGGATCTGCAAGTTGACCCTAGAGTTTATGTAAAGGCTTCCAGGCCATCCACTGGTAACCACTATCCCATCTATGGGGCAGAGAGTTTATAGGAGGGTGTTGAGGGCTAGCTTCTGGAAAAGGCTTCCACAGTGCAGAAGCCTAAGCAAGTTGTGTTTGAATACTTGTGCCTTAGTAGTTCCTCATTCCCATGGAAGCTTGTGGAATTAAACTCTTGTTGCTGTGGCCAAGCTGTTTGACCTTCCCTATTTGCATTGACCTTAAGTGGTCAAGGGTCATCTAGGAAACATGTGCTCCAAACATAAACCCTCATCTTAGTGTCAGGAAGCCTGCATGCCAGGGATGGGATAACATGTAGTATTGAGCAGAGGCTCAGGCCCCTCCAAACAGGGCAGGGTAAGTGGGTCGACATCCAAGTCAGGGAAATCCCTGGTTATGTTGTACATGATTATGTTGATTAATGACTTCAGGGCAGTTGAGGTCATTTGCTGCTTGGTCAGCTGAGGCATTAAGAGAATAGAGACCAGCTTTTGGTGGCCTCTACCATATAAAGTAAGGAAGCTGATTATTTGGGCTGCTGTTTTTCCAGGAAAAAGTACAGGTTTTAATCTAATGGGAATCCTGCCAGCAGTCTTACACAGCTTCTCCCAGTGGTTCTTCAAGGTCCTTTTTTGGCAGGAGGTAGCAGGCAGTTTGAGAGCCTGGGTCCTTTGAACTGTGCAAGTCCCTCTTTGAAGCGCTGTTCCTTTCCCTTCCCTCCTCTTTCCCCTAACTTCTGCAGGCCAAGTTATCAGGGTCATGTGTTGGTTGGTGTCCTTTCCTGGTTCCTGCCAGCATGATGGGGTAGCTGGTTTCAGAGGAAGATGTGTGGGTCAGAGCCTTCCTTCCTTGCTTGATCCGATCTTTATTTGGATGGTAGAGGCTGCTCCCCCAAAACCCAGTGGCACAGCCAGCCAAAGAAGGGCAAAGGGGCATTACTGTAGATGAAGGACTTGCAGAGACAGTAGCACCATGTTGTGGGAACTCTGGTA
This sequence comes from Panthera onca, assembly GCF_046562875.1. Lineage (NCBI taxonomy): Eukaryota > Metazoa > Chordata > Mammalia > Carnivora > Felidae > Panthera > Panthera onca. The sequence continues at coordinate 42,976,251 of NC_138353.1, read as the reverse complement.
GTGGTAGAAACAGGTACATAGGTGCATGGAGCATGTCAGGGGTAAAAAAGAAATAGTCCAAGATGGGGAAATGTATGTGGAAGTGTTCCTTGCAGAATCATTTACAGTAGGGAACAGTTGGAATGTAAATGTATAGCCACTTGGAAGTGGTCAAAATAAGACAACCCTGTGTAATTGCTTTAAAAAACATTTTTTTGTGTGTGGTAAAATATACATAACAATATTGACCATTTTAACCGTTTTAAAGTGTAAGTTCAGTGACATGACCTGCAACCATAAAGTTAAACCTCAGCCCTCTTAGTTGGTGTTTTTAGTATTCTAAGCTTCTCAACTACCTGCTGGCACTCACATGTAGTTGATATCAGGCATCATGTGTGAGTTTCTACTATTTTACTCTTAGAAGGTAATGACTTGTTTCTCATATTTAAGTTCTTGGGGAAATACCTGTTTCCTTGTACACTATAAACAGGCTAGAAAACCCTGTTCATTTCCTTTTCTTTCTTTTTTTTTTTTTTTACATGTATTTATTTTTGATAGAGACAGAGCACAAGTGGGGGAGGGGCAGAGAGAGAAGGAGACACAGAATCTGAAGCAGGCTCCAGGCTCCGAGCTGTCAGCACAGAGCCCGACCCAGAGCTTGAACTCACAAACCATGAGATCATGACCTGAGCCGAAGTCGGACGGTTAACCGACTGAACCACCCAGGTGCCCCTGTTCATTTCCTTTTCTGGCCTGCCCACTCATGAGTGCCACTGAGACATCTTTGACAGAGGTGTGCAGCATGGGCCCTGCCTTGCTGTGGGTAGCTTAGTTGTTTAGGTACCTGGGTAGGAGGAGTGGGGGGGGGGGTGTCTCTCAGGGACTTAAAACACCCTCCCCCTAACATTGGATGATCAAGGAGGTCAGCAGTGAATGTATGCAGTGAGGGTAATGAGTTTGGAGATACCCAGAGAAGAAGCCCCGTGGGAGGGGTCTTGACAATCCTGTGTAAAAGTACATTACATGGCTGTGCTTTTTCCATGTCTTGGTCCTTGTTGAAGAGTGGCATGTCCCCATGGGCTTGATCTTGTATTGCTCTGCCACGTACAGGATTGAACTACTTACCTTAGGCACTTCTTAGGGACAGATTCCACCACCTTAGCCGGAGCCAGAAACCAAGGGACTGGAAGCAGTGATTTCAGGAAACTTTCCTCTGAAACTGAAGGCAGTGGTTCCTGGGTACAGATACCACCTCTTGTTTCTCCAGCTACTTAAGGCATTGAGATGATTTTCATTAGAAAATCAAAATGTGGGCCCCCTGGGTGGCTTAGTCAGTTGGGCATCTGACTCTTGATTTTGGCTTGGAGTCATGATCCCAGGGTCGTGGGATCGAGCCCCATGTCAAGCTCCATGCTGAGTGTGGAGCCTGCTTAAGATTCTCTCTCTTCCTCTTCATCTGCTCCTGCCCTAATTGTTCTCTCTGTCTCTGTCTCTCTGTTTCTCTCTCAAATTAAAAAAAAAAAGAAGGAATCAAAATGTGAAGGTTCTTTAAGAACCACTAGTGTGTTAAGAGTCACTATATTCATTGCTTGTCCTATTTTTCTTTTCCCAAGAAATATTTTAGAAGGGAGATACATAATCATTTGCTAACAAAAACTTTTATGTGTGTGATTTTTTTGAAGGTACATGGGAATAGGACTCTCAGCTCAAGGCGTCAACATGAACAGACTTCCTGGTGAGTCACTGGTTAAGAGAATATTTGTTTTGCTCTCCTTATCCATTCTATGATGAGAATTATGGTGGCAGCCAAGAAGCTAGAGAGAGCTTTTCTGGCTGCCCACTCAAAGCTAGGCCATTGGGTGGAAGGTCCTGAAAGTTGGCCATGGCTGGGATGGTATGGGCTTCCATTCCAAAAAATTAATTGGCAAGTGATTGTCATTCATAGAATTTGCAGTCAAAACCAAGCAACCTGAGCTTGCTCCTAGTGGGGATATGCCTTAGTAGCTCTTCCTCCCATTGACCTTTGACCAGCCTGGGACTCTGGCAGCATATATGGAGAGGAAGGCTGTTGCCAACACTGGCTTTTTTGTTATTTTACCATATTAATGATCAGAGTCTTTAAGTGACCTCCCACTTGGGTTACAGTTGAGGCAGTTTCTTTCCTTTTTTTTTTTTTTAAATGCTTATTTATTTTGAGAGAGGGAGAGAGAGCATGTGAACAGAGAGGGGCAGAGAGAGAGAGAGACACAAACACACACACACAGAATCCCAAGCCGGCTTCTTACTATCAGCACAGAGCCCGATGCAGGGCTTGAACTCATGAACTGTGAGATCATGACCTGAGCCGAAATCAAGAGTTGGACACTTAACCGACTGAGCCACCCTGGCGCCCCGAGACAATTTCTTAATAAATAAGAGGATTTGTGCAAGACTTAGGTTGGCAGTCAGCAACCTCAGATTTGAGGAATGCTCTGGGCCCCACAGATAGTCCTTCTTTACTACCTAAGCACCCTTTCAGCTATTTTCTGCCCAGTGGCTCATGCCTAATCCTGGGCTGTGTATAGTTGAGGTGATAGAAACCTCTCCCAGAAGCTGATGAGTTCCAGAAGATGCTCCTAAGTCCATTTGTCCCTTCGGTGGCATAAGTGACACGGTACAAGCTTCCCCAACACCAGCATGGAGACAGGCAAAGTCCCTATGTTTTGGCCCTGGCCCTCTCTAGTATTTGTGCCTTGGACACAAGAAGGCAACTGTTTTTTTTCCAAAGAGAGAGCAGCACTTAAACGTTTCATCTTTTCCCATCTATGTTTAATATCACTCACAGATTTTTTTTCTCATTGACTAATTTCAAGTACTTGAAATCTACACTTATTCAGGATTCAGCTAATTGTCAGGAGTCTGACATTTTTTTAGCTTTGATCTGAGTAAAAACTGTCCTTGAGTTATTAACCAGAGTGCGTGTGGCATGTTTGGCTTTTGTGTAGCATGCAGCTGTGATCTTTGTTACGTAAGCCACTGGCCTGGGCTGACTACATGTGTCTATAGTGTTTGTAGCTCCGCCTCTTAGTAACCAAGGAGCTTAGAAAAATAATTCCCCATCAAGGGTAAACTGATTGTTAATCTTTTTCGTATTCCAGATGTGCTCTTTGAACTTTTGCACTGCTTTAGTGGCAGAGAAAAGAGGCTTTTATAGGCTTTCATACAGAAGTAACTATTATAATCAGTTATTACACGGCACTTAAGCAACCATGAACACTGACTGGTTAAATGAATTTTTGTTAATCCACAGAAAAGAATACAATGCCTCCATGAAGAGAATGAGGAAGCTTTTTAGGTACTTATTTGGAGCAATCTCTAGAATGTATTGTTAAGTTGAAAATATAAGGCATAGAACAGAATTTAATATGCTACCAGATATGTAAAAATAAAAAAGGCAAAATGACCATACCTATACCTGCTTGTACCTGTACCTGCTTGTACATGCGTAAGATACCTTTGGAAAGTTACAGGAAAACTTGTAGTATTGGCTGTCCCTTGGGAAGGGACAGGGTGGCTAGAGATAGGACTGGGAAGGAAATTTTTCACTTTCAAAGTTTTCAAATTTTCTTTCTTGTGAGTATATTATCTGTTTAAATAGAAATAAAGCAAAATGAACAAAAGCAAATGCCTTTCTATCAAGAAGTCTTGATGTCTGTCTTTCAGGTGGTTTTGGAGTGCAGTCTTTTACCATGTGCTAGGCATGGTATTGTAAGTTCCACATTCGCATCCTTCTTTAGTAAGAACCGTTTTTGCATGGCTCATTGGGTTTGGGATCCATGGAGTGGAGCAGATTGGGGGTGGGGAGTGCTTCAAGGTCTACCTGGGCTGATCTGAATCTCTTTTGAGTTGGAGCCATATGGAGCTGGCTTGGTCTGTTTGCCTTGTTCATAAGATGGGGTTTTTGACTCCCTCTGGGCCTGTTGGAGGCCAGCTGCTGATCATGTGCTTTGACATTGGTTTTTCTTGTTTTGTTTTGTCTTTTAATGTTTATTTATTTTTGTGTGTGTGAAAGAGAGAGAGAGAAGGAGCAGAGGAGGGGCAAAGAGATAGGGAGACAGAGGATCCGAAGTAGGCTCCAGGCTCTGAGCCATCAGCACAGAACCTGACGTAGGGCTTGAACTCGCAAACTGACTGAGCCAACTGACTGAAAGTTGGATGCTTAACTGACAGAGCCACCCAGGAACCCCTTGGTGTTGTTAATACAACATTGTAGGGAAATCCATTTTGGGCCCTTGTGAAGTCAGACCCTGTCCAGGCACAGGGTGTGGGCCAGTAGGGAGAAGGGGCTTAGAGACAGTGGATGAGGTGTTAATCCCCACACTAACACATCAGGAGAGTTGGCACTTTTTTTAGCATCCCTCACTGGTGGATGTCTTGTTTGGCAAGAGAAAGGGGCCTCTATGGGTATTGCTTCTGTTTTCATTTCACTCTGCCTGCCAGCGCCTGAGGGCTTTCCTTCCTGCCCTGATAATCTCCCTGATTATTCCTTAAGGTGGAAAGTAAGAATCAGATTGCAGCTAGATAGGGATTCTTCCTGGGAAGGATGGATACCTCTGGCTTTCCCAGGTTACAGGGCTGGCTAAATGGCTGGGCAGAGCTAGTACTGGACAGATGTAGGGATAGAGGGGTGGCACTCTTAGGAATGATGGTGGGCCTGCCATTGTTCATCTCATTGCTGGATTTGGAAGATGAGAATCCCCTTTGGCACTTGCCATTTTCTGGGATCACTTTTTTCTTTTTTGGTGGGGGGGTGTTAATGAGCATACATCCTCCATAACTGAAAGTATCATCATTCATGAACAGTTGGACCTGAAAGTACTAGCATGTATTCCAGCAGGGACATGATATGGAGGATGACAGTAACTGAGGCCTTTCTGCCAGTTACTTCTGATTTCCAAGAGACCCTTGGTTGCAGTGAAGGCTATTTAGACTGTTTGGATGTATGGATGGTAGGAGGGGAGTGATGATGATGGTCTAGGCTGGGTCTGGAATTTGAGACTTTGGTGTTAACTTCAGATGAGATGTTTGAGGGTATATGTACCTTCTTGATAGATACAGGTGTGTTTGGTGGAGGGTAGTGGTTGGGGTGGTTACTGCAGCTTCAGAGTGGTGTTGAGAGACAAATAGGAGTTTGCCAGGTGGGTCTGGGTACAGTAAGGCCTGTGAGTAGATCTATAAGTTGTCTAGTGCAATGAGATGGCTTCCTGGTCACAGGATGAACCCGTTGAGGGAAGAGTCTTATGTTCCTCGTCAAGGGGACTGGACATCTTTATTTAAGGAGTGCGGGCTGCAGGAGTATTTTGAGCATAGACAAATGTGATCAGATTTGCTAATTGTACAGGAGACCTTCTAGAGGGGTAGAGGCTGAGCTTGGCCTCCTGAGCAGTAAGAACTGTTAAGAGCTTAAGCATGTGATGGGACTTCAGGAGGTGCTAGATGATGGTTTAAAAAAAAAAAAAAAAAGGATTCCTTTCCCTTATTCTGAAATATTTAACTGGAAGCATTTAATCAGAAGTAAACAGTTATATTTATAAATGCCTTAAGTGTGTATTTTGAGATAACACAGTATATCATGTTTAGTTAAGAAGACTCCTACTAGGTCATTGGGAGGGGTTCCTTATTTTCATGGCTATATGTAGATTACTTTCAATTTGTAAGTTTAGAAAAATTTATCAGTGAATCCGTCAGGGCTGAGTGATCTTTGGGGGAGGACTTTTTTGAAAAACTCCCTTCCTGTCTTGTTAGCTTGTTCACGTAACTTTCTTGTGGCATCACTTTCAGTATATTGTGCTTTGGCCATCTGTGATTCTCTTTATAGGAAAATGGCTATGATTTTGATTAATTATCAAAACCTATAAAAAATCTCCATCATCTTTTAGATTAATTGAATCCATTTTGTTAATAAATTTTTTTTAATGTTTATTTTTGAGAGAGAGAGAGAGAGAGAGAGAGAGTGAGTGCAAGCAAGGAAGGGGCAGAGAGAGAGGGAGACACAGAATCCAAAGCAGGCTCCAGGCTCTGAGCTGTCAGCACAGAGCCCATTGTGATGCTCGAACTCATGAACTGTGAGATCATAACCTGAGCCAAAGTCAGACGCTTAACTGACTGAGCCACCCAGCACCCCTTGTTTATTTTTAGAGAGAGAGAGAGCGCGCGTGAGTGGAAGAGGGGCAGGGAGAGTGGGAGACAGAATCCCAAGCAGGCTCCACACTCTCAGCGCGGAGCCAGATATGAGGCTCGATCCCACGAACCGTGAGAGAGGAAGAGAGGGAGAATTCCAAGCAGGCTCCATGCTGCCAGCACAGAGCCCAACTTGGGGCTTGAACTCAATGAAACTGTGAGATCATGACCTGAGCCTCAACCAACAGTCGGATGCTTAAGTGAGCCACCCAGGCACCCCGATTCTGACTTTTCTATATCCTTGCCAATACTTGTTATTTTCTTTTTGTTTGATGTCCAAGAAGTATTTTTAATTTTAACTTTTTAATATTTTAGTTAATATTAACAGTGTTAATATATATTACTTATATATAACATCCAGTGCTCATCACAACAAATGCCCTACTTAATACCCATCACCCACCTAGCCCATCTCCCACCCTCCATCAACTCTCAGCTTGTTCTCTATTGTTAAGAGTCTCTTGTGGTCAGGGCACCTGGGTGGCTCAGTCAGTTAAGCGTCTGACTTTGGCTGAAGTCATGATCTCGTGGTTCATGGGTTCGAGCCCTGCTCTGTGCTGACAGCTCAGAGCCTGGAGCCTGCTTTGGATTCTGTGTCTCCCTCTCAGTCTGCCCCTCTCCCCCCCACCTCAAAAATAAATAAACATTAAAAAGTCTCTTGTGGCTTCTTTTCCTTTCTTTTCTCCCCCTTCCCATATGTTATCTGTTTTGTTTCTTAAATTCCACATAGGAGTGAAATCATATATTTGTCTTTCTCTGACTTATTCTGCTTAGCGTAATACATTCTAGTTCTGTCCACATCATTAAAAATGGCAAGATTTCATTTTCTGATGGCTGAGTAATATTCCATTGTGTGTATGTACTGTATGTGTATATATACACATACACACGTACACTACATCTGTGTGTGTATATGTATGTGTATGTATATATGCATACATATACGTATGTACGTATACACACACACACTACATCTTCTCTGTATGTTAGGGCTCAGTGTTGTTGAACCACTATAGGCTCACATTTAGTCATGTGAGGAAACAGACCTTTAGGGTTGTGGTCAGCTTGTGGAGCAGTATGTAACTCAGTGGTTAAGAGCATGGACTCTGGAGCCACCCTCTGCATTTGTATCCTGGCATCCCGAGATAAGTTACTTAACTTCTCTGTGCTCAGTTTTCCTTATCTGTAAAATGGGAGTGATATTAGTACTTAACTCTTATATGGAATGGTTATGAGAATTTAGTGAGTTAATTCCTATAATGTGCTTAGAATAGTGCCTGATAAAAAGAGGGGTACTGGGGCACCTGGGTGGTTCCGTCAGTGAAGTGTCTGACTCTTGATTTCAGCTCAGGTCATAATCTCACCCTGCTTCGGGCTCTGTCCCGAGTGTGGAACCTGCCTAAGTTTCCTTCCTGTCCCTCTTTCCCTATCCCATATGCATGGGGTGGGGGGAGGGGGGGCTTTCTAGTTCCCCCGCTTTCCCCCCCTCAAAAAAAGGGGGAGCATGCATGTTAGCTTTTGTTGTAATTGAAAAAAAAGTATTTTTTTCTACCTGAGGAAGAAAGTATCTATACATTTAAAATTTTTTTTACAGGAGTGCCTGGGTGTCTCAGTCAGTTAAGCATCCGACTTTGGCTCAGGTCATGATCTCATGGTTTGTGGGTTCGAGCCCTGTGTCAGACTCTGTGCTGACAGCTCAGAGCCTGTTTCGGATTCTCTGTCTCCCTCTCTGCCCCTCCCCCACTCATGCTTTGTTTCTCTTTTTCTCTCAAAAATGAACATTTAAAAATTTTTTTTAAAAATAAAGTTTTCAAATGTTTGTATATCAGAGTACAGTTAGATGTAATTGAAACAGTATTTTCTGTCAGTGCTTGTGTTTTCTGTATTTGAGTAACCATGTTTAGTACCTGCTAGCTGGACTTGAATTATGGAGGGTGAAGATGGTACAGCAAACAAAGTCAGGAAGTTGGTATTTCAAGTATTTTCTTGTAGGCTTTCCTTTACTGGCTCAGCCAGGACATCTTTGCCTCTAGGGCTGTCACGAGTAGAGAATAGCCACTCTAGGGGTCTCACTTAGCCCTGGGGCAGATGATAACAGAGAGTACCTCTTGTATGAGATTGTGGTGGTCGGACTTTCCCAGGAGCATATGGACATGCCTTAGCTTGCATGGTTAGAAGTTTCTGTTGGAAGATGTGGAACTTTTGATGTTTACCTTTTGTAAGACTTTTTGGCCACTGTTAAGTGTGAAACCAAGGAACACTTGTGGTCCAAAATAAGAATGTCAGAATCCTTGGCCAAATGCCTTGAAAGCAGGGCAGGATGATCTATCTAGAGGCAGGTGAGTACCTGCAGCCCAACCCTCCCATCATTGAGCTGGCAGCAAGCAGCATAGACTGGGATCCCTGGATTGAAGAAGCAAGGAGAAAAAGTCAGGGTTGTGGATAGAGTTTTGGGCTGCTTCTAATCTTGGGTGCTTTGAGGGGGGTGAGGATGGGATAGATCTTCCTTTTGTGCCTAGCCCCATCTGCCTCATAGCTGGGCAGCTGATAATTTCCTCCTTGCCATTTCTGTGGAGGAGGTAGGTGTTTTCTTGGTGTGGCATATATTACCTTAATTACTGCAATCCTACAAAGGAGAACCCTTGGGGCACACTTTCTTTGAACTGTTGTAAAAGAAGCAGCTAGAAGAACCACAGCTGGGGACTGGGGGTGGGGGAACATGTCTCCTGAAGCAGATGGCACCTTGCAATGAAGCCCTGGTAGGGGGGTTGGAGGGTAGTAAGGGGACTGTGTGCCTTGCTCCCACAGGATGGTCATGTTCAAGTAAGCATCTTTTCCCCCACCTAGGGCTTGCCTTGCCTAAGCCTGCCCTGAATGGTCTGTTAGGAGCATGTCCCTGGGACTGTTTGTGTCCTGATCTCTGTGGCTGGGGCCTGATTCTACTGGGTGGGACACTTTCTGCAAACAGCTGATATTTCGCATTTGCACGTGTCATGGGAGAGGAACAGCAGATAGCAGAGAAGAGGGCAGAACATGGGTGTTTGTGCCAGGTTCACAAGTACAGAGGCTAGCCCCTGTCAGTGTGACAGGCACTGACAATAAGTAACAAGGTGTTCAATATCCTTTCTTTCTGCCCTCGTATCTTGCAGCATAAGGTGCCTATTCAGAGCAAATATCAATAGCAGTGGCTTTGCTCAGTCCCTCCGTGAGTCCAGTTGGGTGAATTGAACCATCAAAGCCCCACTGGAAATCTGGGTGTGCCTTCTCCTAACCCTGGTAGAGCACCTGGGAATAGTCCTCTGCAACACTGGCATGATTGTAGATACCATACAAGCCTCCCAAGTGAGTACCAGCTTAGGCTGGTAAAGGGAAGAGGCTGACTGGTGATGGCCTTGCAGTTCAAGCCTATAAGGTGCCTCAAAGTAGCCCTGCCTAGAAAAGTCAGGCAGCCAGGAGATTCTCTGAAACCAGGGGAACAGCTGCTCAGGACCGCAGCTGTGGGAAGAATAGGTTGGGGTTTGTGTGCATGGTGCTGCCCAGCCCCTCACTGCCTTGATCATTTTGTTTTGTCTCTGTCTGAGATATCCTTGGAAAGTGACCTGGAGGGGAGTGGAGGGGTAGATACCCACGTTCCACTGGGAAGTCCAGAGCAGAGGGTGGTTTGACAGTTGGGGCTCAAGGGCCAGGTAGCTGTACAAAATCCCTGGTGGTTTCCATAGATGTTAATGGTGCCAGTGCTTTAAGACCCACCGTAGTCCCTACTGCAGAGCTGCTTTCATGTAAGAGGCTCTCTGCTTCCCTGCCACTCCTTCCTGAGCCAGCAGTGGCCTTGGCCCCATGGCCAGTTGAATCATGGTCCTTTTCTGTGGGCCTCTTTTCTCACTCACAGGAAGACCTGTATTAAGTTCTTTGAGGTAACAGGTTTCATCGACAGCAGAAGGGCCAGCTCTGAAACCTGAGTTTGTCAGTGTCTGAAAACAGAGATTCTCAAGTGTCCTCTGGTGTGGTTGGAGCCTGGGGCCACATCAGGGTGGAGCTGAGTGTAGACTAGTTACTGCTCAATCCCTTGCCTTACTAGTGTTGGGCAGGAATCTGTATCTAGGGGTCCTGGAAATACTGTACTACTATGCCTGAGTCTCTTTTTGGGAAGGGTTTTGCACATGCCGTCTCTCAGGATCTGGCAATGTGTGCAAAGTCACAGGCTCCTACACTACCAAGGGTCACCCATCCACTGACTTTCCCCTGAGGTTCAAAAGAAGTTCAGTGGAGACAAGGAGAAGCCAAACCTGGCTCCAGAGGAAAGATACCAAGGTCTCAGAGCTGAGCTTGCTCCTCAGTCTTGTGGGACAGTGCTACACCTTTCCATAGCCTGATTCAGCATAGTAGATGACAGACCTAGCCTGTCCTGTGGGATCCTGAGATACAGGCCGGTAGCTCTGTTAGATATGGCAGATACTACTTGAGCCATATTCTAGCCAGACCCAGCAATACCCGTCCTGGCTTTTCTGGGCCTCCCCTGGCCATCAGGTATCTGTTTCTTTTGGGGTAGAGAAAAGGTATGACTCATGGAAGGCTGCTTTTATGCAGGTGCTGGCTATGTAGTCTCTCACCTTGCCCATGGTTTTGAGCTGACACCTGTCCCTATCTCAGTATAGGGCCTGGGTACCCCTGCGAGGGCAAGCTCCACCTGGTATCAGTCCCTGGTGTCACCAGCTACCTACCTGCAGAGAACCTTTTTCTCCTGCTCTCCTTACCTTGACTTCCATGCTGAGCAGACCCCCAGGGTATCCCTGACCCCTCTGGCCTGGAGCCGCCAGAGGCATAGCCCTAGGGTTGTGTGGATCCTGTTCCTTGGTTCCATGGTTCTGAGAGCTTGGGGTAACAGCCATGTGAGTACCAAAATGGACCCTCTGTAATGTCACTGCACTGTCTGCTGAGTGAAAAGATCTCTTTTGCTTTCCCATTGTCCATTGCTGAGCTGCTCCAGGCAGTGGATCCTATCATATTTTTTAAAGATACTTGAGGTTTGGGGAAAAGCATTTATCTGATGGATTCCAGGGAGGGATGCCTCTGAGGAAGTGACCATCTTTGAGAAGCAGCCCTGCCAGGAGGTCTCCCAAGGCACATGTGCTCTCTCTACAGCAATCCCAGGCTCAATAAGCACCCTGGCCAAGCTAGTCCAGCACCTTTCCTCCATAGCCAGTCTCATAAGTGACATTTTGAGAGCCACCGGGGATGGTTGTTGAGCTCTGTCAAGTGCTCTGAAGGCCAGATGGCCTCCCTGGGAAACCGGGGACAGGCAAGAGTGGAGCAGGCCTGGGGCTGCCATTGCTGGGTGTTAGTTAGGAGAGGTGGGTGGTGACCAGTTCCATCCCTGCTTGCTTCCTCAGGGAAGAAGGAAGTATGAAGTCTGAAGTGCCTAGGATTCACCATGGAACTGGTATTAGAAATGGAGAGGGAAGAGAAATTCGAGGGTGAGTGCCTCCTTTGGGCTGGTATTCCCTAGCCATTCTTGTTTAATTCTCTCACCAACCCTGAAAGAGTTCAGTCAAGAGAATTCAGCGGGCCAAGTGATAGAACTGGGATTCAAACCCAAGTCTGTCTAGTCCCAAAGCCCAATGGTGACTGGGACCCATTTCTTCGGGAGAGATGGCTGCCGTGGTGGCATGGAGGCCAAGGCTCAGGCTTACTTTGTGAGGCGTGGGCTAGACTCTGTGTGCTGGCTAGCCACAGGCCAGGACTAGAACCTCCTGGGCAGGCACAGCACCAGCCCCCTTCCAAGATTCTGTGTTAATGTGCTGAAGATGCAGAAAGAAGTCTTTCTACTTGGCAGTGGGAGTCCTCTCCAATTGCTAGCTTCTTGGGACTAAGGCCCCTGACATGTCCTGGCAGATGGAAGTTGCAGTGGGTGGGCTCCTGGAGCAATTGTGTTGGAGTCCCTGGCACCCCCATGGGAGTCTTCTACCTCCAGGTCATTGTAACCAGGGATGGCATCTGGGAGTGCCAAGATGATGAACCATTTCCTTTCCTCAGCCGCCCCCACACTTCTGTGATAGAGACTTCCCCTCTGAGTGATCATGGAAGGGGAAGTGGGTGGTGCCAGAACATCGGAAGTGGGCACCTAGGGCTCCCTGGCCCAAATGTGGCTTGGCTTCCCCTTGCATCACTGGCATCTAATAGGTGTCTGACATGGCAAGGGGTAGGCTTTTCTGTGTGGGCACCCATAGGCTGGCTACCCATTCGTTCTCTCTGGGAGTGTCAAGGCTCATTCTCTTTGGAGAGGGAAGAATGATTAGTTGGGTGGCTCTTCTGTCAGAGTGTTTTCCCCATTGTATGGTCTCAGCTATCCTCTGACTCAGAGACACCTGGATCTGACTTCCTACAGGAGGGTGTGGTGGTCCAGGCAGCTATGCCCCCTTGTTTTCTTCTGGCCCTCACCTCTCATTGTCCTCTCAGACAGCTCGTTCCAGCCCTGTGATAAATGTGACAACTCTCATTCCCGGGCCTATCACCCCAGCTTCACACCAAGCCCATCCAAAGAGGGTGATTGCTCCTGCTGCCAACTTAGAAAGCTGCTGACTTTGGGTCCAGAAGTTCTGTTTGGGGTTCTCTTCTGAAGCAGAGGGTGGTGGGGTGGAGGGGAGGCTTACCCAGAGGTGTGGGAGTGACCATAGCTGCTGGACACTCTTAATGGGGAAGGGGACTTAGAACCATGGACTCTTCCAGAGCTGGCAGAGGTATTTACATCTGCTTCCTTGTTTCATAGATGAGAAAACTGAAAGAAGTTAAATGACTTACCCAGGTGTAGAGCCAGGTCTCCAGCCTATCGGTAGTCCTCTTGCCAGGACCCAGAAGTAGCTTCATCATTAGTCTGTGTAAGTGGGGGCATGATGCAGGCAGACAGCTCTAATTGCTTTGCTTTTCTTACAAAGAAAAATGACAACAAAACTCCTTACACTCAAGCCTAGGATTGCCCACAGGCAGTGTGTCACAATATGGTCTGATCATTGACAGTCTTGTATTTCAGGCTTCTTGCCAGCCCTTGACTACATTTCCCTTTTTATTTCAACAAACATTTCTTGAGCATGTACTCTGGGCCAGGTGTTATGCAAGGTGAACAAAAAGATGCTTAGATGTGGCCCCGATAGCCAGAGAACTTTGGTTGCTTCAAGGGAGAGAAGCCCAGGGCGCCTGGGTGGCTCACTTGGTTGAGTGTCTGATTCTTGATTTCAGCTCACGTCATGATGCCAGGGTTATGGGATCGAGCCCTGCATCAGGCTCTGTGCTGAGCCTGAAGCCTGCTTAAGATTCTCCCTCTCCCTCTCCCCAGCTTGCTCTTCCTCCCTCTCCCTCTCTCCCTCTCTCCCTCTCTCCCACTCTCTTAAATAAATAAAATGATTTAAAAAAGAAAAAAAAACAAAAAGGAGAGAAACCCATCTCTAACCAGCTGGTCAGCCAGAATTCAGGCAGGGCAAACAGAGGAGTGAGGTCTCAGGGATTCAAATGCTGTCTTGGACTTTCTTTCTCTGTCTCTTTCACCTGCTTTGTGCTTAATAGTTTTAGTCTGTCAAACTGGCATTCAACATAAGATTGGAACAATGGCAGCACAGAGCTTTGAGACCCACTCTCCTCCCAGCATCCTTGTAGAAAAATCAGGAAGATCTCTTATTGATCCAGTTTGGGTCAGGGAGGAGGAATTACTAGGATTAGTAGTCCACCCTGGAGACAGAATTGGTGTGGGGGTGGGGGGGTACTTCTTAAGAGAAGGTGAGTACTATCCCCTAAAGAAAGGGGGCTGGCAGGCAAATCCTAGCACTCCTTGTTCACCTACCCTACTGCTTGTTCTTGCAGCCTTGGGGGAGGGGTGACAGGAGGCTTTGTGCCCAGGATGGAACTCATCCAGATACCAGTAGGGAGTAGTGTTGGACAGGTCAGCCAAATCTGGAGTTCAGAAACCTTGTAGGGGTTACGTGAAGTGTTTTCTAATGGAGCCCAGTCTTTGAGGAACTCACACTGTTCCACTTTCAGAGCATCTTCCTTTTTCCTGAGATTGAATTGTGGGCCACCTCAAGAAGGAGGAGGTGGTAGCTTCACCCTTGTGGGTACCTGCTTGGTACACACCTGAATGTCCCTCAGAGGAAAGGAGAATTGAGCTTCTGAGAATGTTATCTACAAGACCACAAGCCTTCATGTAGCCTCGCAGTGACTCAGTTTTCTCAACCTTCAGATGGGGATTATTGTACCTGCTGATTGGTTAGAGACTCAGTGTTTCTTCTAAGTAGATCTTAGGGCTCTTTGACCACGCTAATTGCTCCCACCTTACTTGGTAGAGAAGGGAACCTAGGTCCAAGGAAGTGAGTGACTGCCGAGGAACTGCCATCTTGGAGGGACAGGGCTGTATCCAGGACCAGACTGCAGAAGGCTTTCAGGCCATACTGCTGCCCTACCACCAAGGGTGATAGTGTCTCTTTCTAATAGAGGCCAGACTGCCCTCTGCAGTACCCTAGATTGAGACTGACAACCACAGACTATCTACAGAATGTGCAATGGCAATTTGACCTTGGCCTTGTTGGTTTGTCTCCTGTCTGCCTGATTCCTCAAGAATGGCAGGAGAAGTACCTGCTCCTTTCTGCTGTACAGCTTCTCAAGGCCTGGGGAGAAGTTTCATTGAGAGCGGGGTAACTTAATCCGCTTAGAGTAACTTCGTGCCCTTTAACATCTCTTCTTCTATTTTGAGCATCTAGTGCCTTGCTCTGTGTTTGCTCTGCCCTTTCTAGTCTTTGGTCTGAATTTTTCACCAGAAGGAAAAACAGGAAGCCATTGTATCAAGACAACACGGTAGGAAAATCCTCCATTGACTTCATTTAAAATTTTCTGTTTATGCTGTTTGTTTCATGAGTGTTCCCCATCACAATTTTGAGTGTCTGGGATAAGCCACAGTCATTTCACTGGCCTTGTATAGCCACCCACCTACTCAAACTTAATATGTCCAAAAGGCCTGCTCCTTCTGTTAGTAGGTGGTACTACCATTCACCCTTTTGTCCAGGACAGAAACCTGGGAGGCATCCTTGTTCGCTTTCAGACCAGCAGCACACACATCCAGGGAGTCCTGTCAGCTCTGCCACCAGTCTTCTTAAATCTCTCTCTGCTCCAGCCCAACTGGCCGCCTTTTCCTGTTTTTCAGACATGCTGAGCTCATTCACTTTACCCCTCAAGTTCTTTTTTCGTTTTAAATGTTTATTTATTTTGAGAGAGAGAGAGAGTGAGGAAGTGCATGCGCACACATACAGGGGAAAGGCAGAGAGAGGGAGATTGAGAACCCCAAGCAGGCTCTGAGCTGTCAGCACAGAGCCCGATGCAGGGCTTGAACTCACGAACCTTGAGGTCATGACCTGAGCTGAAGTCAGATGCTTAACCGACTGAGCCACCCAGGTGCCTGAAGTTCTTGTTTCTGATTTTCTCATCAAGCATGCCTCTGCTTAGGGATCACTCCTCGGCAAAGACTAACTTGACTACTCCATCCCAGTTAGTCCCTATCCCCACTCGCTTTTCTAGCCCATCACCTTGCTTTGTTTCCTTCAGAGCATGTTTTATCTACCAGGTGTTTTCTTGTTTGCTTATTGGTTTACTTATATATTATGTGTTCTCTGCTGCTTTTCCACCTCCCACCACCCCGTTTGTCAGCTCCATGGAATAGGCAGGCCTTTGTTAGCTAATTGGTGGCAAGTGGGTTGGTTGCTCTTCCTTTCCAGAGAATGAGAAGGTAGCACAGTGGCCCTAAACCAAATTGCTGCCACAGCTGTTATTACTGAATGAGGTGTATAACATTCCGTTTTTCACCCCAGGCTGCCTTTCATATGCATACATAAACACTTTCTGTACATACTTTCTGTATTTAATTGTGTTTGGAAAAAATATCGGTTATAAAAATGATAGCTCCGAATGAAGATACATTATAGGCCTGTGATTTTCTTGGAAAAGCTTTTAACTTCATGGCACTTTGAGGAGCAAGAGACAAGGAGCTTGAGGTGTTGATTGTTTTACACTGATCGTTCCAGATGCTCAGTAGGTTCTTCTATAGCTATAAGGGACCATATTGGTTTTCTGTTGCTGCTGTAATAATAATAATGACTTAAAGTAATTGTTTTAGGGGCATCTGGCTGGTTCAGATGGTAGAACATTGGACTCTTGATCTTGGAGTTGTGAGTTCAAGCCTCACGTTGGGTGTAGAGATTACTTAAAAACAAAATCTTTAAATAAATAAATAAAATAATCATTTTACAGTTCTGAAGGACAGAAGTCCTAAAACCAAGATGTCAGCAGGGTAGCATTCTTTTTAGAGACTCTGTGGGGAGAATCTGCTTCCTTGCCTTTTCTGGCTTCTAGTGTCCACCTACATTTCTTCACTTGTGTCCCCATCTCTCCATCTTCAAAGCCAACAGTGTAGCATCTTCCAGTCTCTCTCTGCCTTCACATCACCTTTTCTGACTAGACCCTCTTGCCTCTCTCTTACAAAGACCCTTGTGATTGCATTGCTTCTCCATCCAGATAATCCAGGACAATCCACTCTCCCATTTCAAGAGCCTTAATCACTTCTGCAAAATCTTTTGTACCATTAAGATAGCATATTCACAGGTTCTGGGATTAGGACATGGACATCTTTGGGAAGCCTTACTCAGTGTATGACAGGGACTATGCATTTTCTTCCTCTGGGTAAATCTATATAAATGGTAAGTGATTTGGGAATTGAAAACAAAAACAGGAAAACTTAACCTATTTTCCAGACAAACCAAGATGATGGTGAATCTTAAATCAATTCTAAGTAAATACTTTTTTTTTTTTTTTTTTTATGAAGCTCTTCAGGTTTTGTTTTTTTTTTTTTTTAATTTAAAATCCATATTTATAGCTCTATGGTAGTTTTTGTCAAAATAATTACATAGTTTATTTTTGAAGAAAACTATTCAAAATACTTAAATTTCTGTATTAGGTCTTTGGAAATGTAAGCCTCTGTTGTTTTGGTGACAGTTATTGAGCTCCTATACATGGCAACAAAAATAGCTTCCAGATATCCTTCAGTCATTGACTTAAGTAGGAACTGGTTCTTTTGGGCAATTTCACTATTTTTGATGGATCACATGGCTACATTTTTATTAAAATTGTTAGAGTAACTACCGCCTCAATCTGAGAAAGCTAAAACAAGGAAAATTTTCTAGTTCAAGTCTTGTACCTTCTAGCCAGTAAAATCTGTATACAAAATCTGTCATGCAGGGTCATCCTTGTGTGAGAGAGAAATGGGCTAAGACTGGTCACTACACACAAACACACAGACGTGTGTATATGCATGTGTACCACCTCTCAGACTCCTGACGTCCTGGGCACTGGAGGAACTTGTGATGAGATCATGTAGACCCTGCGTCAGGGAACTCCTGTCTTGGCCAAGGAAGATAGACAGGGACAGTCCCAGGACAAGTAACTACTGGTGACTGGAAAGGTTCAGTAGGATTCAGGATTGATCAGGGATGTGAGCAGTGTGCCAGGGCTAGGGGGAGGGGGGAACCAAACAATGTTATGGAAAACAAAGGAGCAAGCGTTGGGGTTGGATCATGATGCACTGGCACAAAGGGAGGACCCAGTGGGCATGAGCAGCTGTGGGCATGGTTCTGAGAGGGCGCATAGGACAGCAAGCAGCTCTCCCTAAGGATTCTTTGGGGAGGGCTAGAATGGGCAGTGGCTTTCCTGGGCAGTGTTCTCCCACAGCCACATGGCCTCAGGAGGTGGTGAGTGGTGGGCTTGTCTTTAGGGAAATCTTTTCTGCTCAAGCAGCATTGAGGAGAGCCACACCTCTGCCCCTGGCATCCCAGGCCCCTGGAGCAAAGTTTGGTCTCTAGTAGCTGTAGGGCTCTATAGCAGAGCAGCCCATCCTGGGGGATTCCATGCTGAGAACTCAGGCCTGTGGCCTAAAGTCAAGTGCTGCTATCTTTGGCTGGATCATATGTATGTTCTTTATATGTGAGAAGCGGGGCTTTGTGCTTAGGAAGCCTTTTTTCAGTGGGCACTGGGTGGAAGTGTGTGTTCTCGTCAGCTGGCTGTGGCTGCCTGGTGAGGTGGGAAGGTGGGGCCTCCCTGGAGAGCAGAGACGGCCAGCTGTAGCCTTCAGACAGGAGGCACCAGTACCTTTGTCTTCCTCTAGGGCTGGGGTCTGGGCCTTGCCCCATTTCTGGCCTGACTCACTGCAAGTCAGAAATCCCAGGTCCACAGCTCCTTAAAACCAGTGCATCTGACCACTGTCTTCTGGTGATGGGATAGGGGCTTGGGGACAGTTTTACTGCCTGAGTGGTTACCACCTCAAATGAGACAAGACACATGACAGGAAGGATGTGGGTTTTGGAATCTGAAGATTTGGTCAAATCCCATTTCAACCATTTCTCAGCTTTGCGGGCTGGTGACCAAGGCCCCCAGTCTCTTGATGAGGTGGAAGTGGCAGTAACTGTTGTGCCACACACACAGGGTTATTGCTGTGCTGCTCTCTTAACAGGTTGTCATGTTGTGGTCAGTGACTGTGTTGCATGTGGGAAGCCCTTGTGCTCCGTCTGGAGGATCTAGGAGGGGAGCCAGGGGAGGCCTTCTGTGACTGGTGTGGCATGTGGATGTGGATCCTGAGGCAGGGGAAGCTGGTGGGCATGCCCAGGGTCACCAAGTACAATCTGAGCCAGACCTAGAGGGATGATTGTCACTTTGGTCCTCACTGCTGTTCAGCTGGCACCCCTTCATTTGTAGCCTTCTGTGGCCCAGAGGAGCGGCTGCTACTGCAGCTGCTGCTGCCAGGAGCCATAGAGCCTCCTGTGTTGAAGCCTGAGAGAGGCATTGCCTATGGTAGCCTCATCATCCTACCTCTCAGGGCAGCAGTGGGCATCCCTGTGCCCGAGGAGAGCTGCTTCCCTGAGGCCAAATGATCTGTGTACTCACCAGCAGTAGAAAGGCCCCACCCACCCTTGGGGTTAAGGAGCTTAGAAGTTGGGTTGGTGCCCAGAGCAGCACCTTATCCCCTGAGCCAGGCAGTCCCAGTGTCTCTGGAGAATGGGAAAGGTGAGAACAGAGCCTGGCTCCAGACCTTGGGCTTTCTAAAGCCAGCTCTGGGCAGTTCTCACAATAGTTTCCTTCTGATTGGTGGAAAGCTATTAGGAGGGGAGCAGCAGGTCTCTAGGTCCTGTACCTGCTAGTGAGAGCCGTTCAGCTTTGGCCTGCTGCCCACTGTGGGTTCTGGGGAAGCTTCATTTAACCAGGAACCAGGGTTCCTGGCTGAAAAGACATGAAAGCTCAGGGTATACAAGGCTTGGGATGGATACTGTGATTATGAAGGACACCTTGCCCTTGAGCTCACCAGTCCAAATGCAGGGCAGAGTTTGGGTTCCAGGGTGTGGTCAGTTCTACCTCTCCAGCCTTGTCCTGTATCTCCCATGCCAAACAATGGCCCTGTCATCCATCTGTTTTCACCCACATACCTTTGCTTACAGCCTGCTCATACCTCCCTACCCTCTCCCTACCCGCCTTTCCTCACCACACACATACTTACACACACTGAGAATGTTTGAACCCTGCCTTTCTTTGTGAGCTACTCAGATCCTTAAGCACTCTGCCCCTCTGGAGAGAGCTTCCCTACCAGAGGAGAACATCTACCCATGCCACTTGGGGGTGGGGGGAGGGGAAGGATGTGCTTAAGTATGTTGACATGGGCATGCTGCTCAGACCCCAAGAAGGCAGCAGAGGCTAGGAAAGCTATTTGGAGCGGCTACTTTGGGGAGCAGACCTGCTTGTCAGCCAGTCAGGCTTGCCTACCCTGTGTGGGTCCTGGCTTGCCATGGCTCTGTGAGCTCGACTCCTATTCCTTAGCCAAGCAGGCAGGCAGGCAGGTCCCTCTGTAGCTCACACCCTCTGGTCCCACCTGTGCTCATGACTTTACTGTACTTCTTCCCGGAATGACCTTTTTCACTCTTTTCCCTGTACCAAAGTGTGGTGCACTTCAGAGGTGTCACTTTTGCTCTCACTATTTCTATTCAGGCAGGAAAAAGAAATAAAAGACATGCAGAGTAGAAAGCAAAAATACAATTGTTTTTATTTCTCAGACAGTATGTTTAGAAATCCCAAAGAATCTTCATAAAAGCTCCTAGAACTAATTGGTGAGTTTTACAAGGTTTCAGGACACCAGGTGAATATATACAAAGTCAAATACATATGTGTGTGTGTGCTTAATAGCTTTATTGAGATAAGATTTTATGCCGTAAAAACCACCCATCTAAAGTATATAAATCATGGGCCCCTGGGTGGCTCAGTTGGTTAAGTGTCTGAATCCTGATCTCAGCTCAGATCTTTTTTTTTTTTTTAATCTTTAAAAAATGTTTATTTACTTATATTTGAGAGAGAGATAGCGGGCAGGGGAGGAGCAGAGAGACGGGGGGAGACAGAGAATCCCAAGCAGGTTCTGCACTGTCAGCGCAGAGGCCGATGTGGGCCTCGAACTCACGAACCATGAGATCATGACCTCAGCCAAAGTCAAGAGATGGTCGCTTAACTGACTGAGCCACTCAGGCATCCTGTCTCAGCTCAGATCTTGATCTCAGGGTTGTGAGTTCAAACCCTGCATTGGGGTCTTTGCTGGGTGTGAAGTCTACTTTAAAAAATAAAACTAAAAACATTAAAAACAAAAAAAAAACCCCTGAAAGGTCAGTTGAAGCCCCCTCTCCATCATGAGACTTTCTCTGACCGCTTCCTTGCCGTGTGCATGGCCTTCTGGTAAGTCTTTTCCAGGTCAGTCATGGTTTTGGTTCTTGTTAACCACAGGTTGGCCCCCTTGACTGCTTCAGCTACTCAGGGGTGGTGACCTGCTGGAGTCACTGCTCCTTTGGCGTAGCCAGAACCTGTCCACAGTCAGCTCTGAGAGTCCAAGAGTACTGACTGAGGTGTTGGCAGGCTGGGGAGAAGGGCTCAGACCCAGGCAGGCTTCTGTGGCTGTCTCAGGCACCTCCACTCAGCTGTTGCTATTCTCTTCCCCAACAGGTTGGGATAAACATTCCTATGGTTACCACGGCGATGATGGGCATTCGTTCTGCTCCTCTGGGACTGGCCAGCCCTACGGTCCCACATTCACCACAGGAGACGTGATTGGCTGCTGTGTCAACCTCATCAACAGCACCTGCTTCTACACCAAGAATGGCCACAGCCTTGGTGGGTGCACAGGAGACCTTAGAGGGTCTGCCCTGTAGAGCCACTTTGGTTGGTGAGAGGCCTAAGGGGAGGCTTTAAAGCCAAAGCAATGCCACTGATGCTCTCCTGAGCTCTGGGGAACTGCAGCCATTTCCAGGCATTGGAGCCCTGCCAGGTGTGAAGGGAAGGTAGCAGTGGTGCTTCCTTTGTTAATCCATCCATTTAGCAGCATTATCAAGCCCAAGGTCAGTGCTGAGAAAGTAGCAATGTCATGGTCATGCTCCTGGCCTGTGTGACACTTGTTGGAACAGGTTTTGGCATTCATAAGAAGTGTGAGGGGCCCGAGTACATACCTGACAGTGGTCGGGGTTTGCCTGTGCGTGGCCTGGGCCCTGACTTTGCCTGGCCCTTCCAACATGCAAGATGCTGGTTGCTATGGAGCGAGCAATAGGAGATCTGCTCTAGTACAGGAGGTAAACAGACAGGCTGGAATCAGGTGGAGCGAGGTCTCTTCTGGCCTTTTCACTGGTTAACAGATAGCAACCTGGACAGAGTTATATTTTAAAAGGTCCTTTGGTATAACTGCAAAAGATGGACTGACTGGAGGGAGGGCCTGGGGAAGAGGTTGTGATGTGTGCAGGGCATGGGGAACAAACTTGATAAAGGCCAGGGTGATCCAGCAGGTTTTAGTGACAGATGCAGTGCACTAGCAAGAAAGGAGGATGGGAAAGTGGCTGGATAGTGGTGCTTTCAAACAGGATCAGGACCCAGGAGGAGCAGCAGTCAGTGGAGGGAAAGGGGGCCCTGGAGGATCTCTTGGAAGAGCAACCCTGTACCTGTGAAGAGATTTAGGATAAAAGCCTGGGAGATAGAGGGACATTGGCTATTGTGATGCCTTGTCCTACTGAGGCTGACTGGTATATGGTCCTTGAGTAGTGAGAGGAGCCTTTGGCCACAGTGGCCCTGAGGTAGTGCCTAACTGCTGGGCTTGCCTGCTTGGGTTTGCAGAGGTCTGATCTGGTAGAACCGTACCAGCCAAGCTGGCCACAGGCCTTGTCTAGAAAGAGAATTGGACATTTTACTTAGAAGCCTAACTTCTAGGAGGCCTGCATCCCTGGCCTGAGGGGCAGTAAAAAGATGGCTGTCAGTCCCCACAGAGACAACTTCTGTGTGGGTTCTCCATGAGATGAAACTGGGCTGAATTAGGGAACCTGAGTGGGAGTTGGGTTTGCTGGAGGCTGGGTGTCCAGGAGTCAGCATTCCTCAACAGGACAGATAGATGCCAGAGTGGGCAGCCAAGAGCATAGCACAGACACTGTAGAGGGGACCCAGGTGCATATCCAGAGAAACCCTCCTCTGAAATCCATAGCCACCTAGCTGTAATTGCATCCAGCTGGCATCCAGCTGGTGAGCAAGCATTTAGGGGCAAGGTCTCAAGATGTCTTCTTGATCCCCACTCTGCTCTCTTACTACAGCTATTTCCTGGCTCTCTTTCTGCTGTCCCAGGGGCCTCTGTTGTGGGTTCTTATTCTTTACCCAGGCCCCCCTGTACCTGTCCCAGTCTCGGTCCTTCCCCTCTGCTCTGGATACCTGCCCTCATCACATCCCTCCAGGTTGTCCGCACTTTGCTTGGAGCATGGCACCTGCCATGGGATGAAAAGTTTGGGACATACCCTGCTGTCCTCTCTGCACCTTCAGCTCCTTCATCTGGGCCCTACATGCATGCCAAGCCTCTGAGCTCTTTGTCAGTTGGGTCCCTAGTTCCGTAAGGAACACAGCCACCTTAATGTCAGCCCAAACCCTCTCATTCTTTTTAAACTCTTTTCTCCCTATTTCATGCGTTGTATAGACCTCCTTCAAGACCTCACTCTGCTTATATTTAAACTTCATGTAGGAGTCTGTTGCCTATTTTTCTGGCCTGTCAGGATCTTCTGTGATCTTCCTTGTTCTTTCCCAAATATTTGATAGCCTTGTCAGCATTGTGTTAACCTAAAATTTGATAAATATGTTTATGTATGTTTTCATTAAGGTCTTGATAAAAAATAATGGAGGAGGACAGGCTGAGATTTGAGCCCTTCAGGATATATTAAGAATCACTTTATTGTGTTAGTTTGAAACTTGTGTTTTCTGTCTTGTCCACGAGGATATTAGAGAACTTATTAAAAAAATGTATCTGGCCTGGGGCGCCTCGGTGGCTTAGTCGGTTGGGTGTCTGACTTTGGCTCTGGTCATGATCTTATGGTCCGTGAGTTCGAGCCCCACGTCGGGCTCTGTGCCAACAGCTCAGAGCCTGGAGCCTGCTTCAGATTCTGTGTCTCCCTCTCTTTGTGTCCCTCCCATGCTTGCTGCCTGTCTATCTGTCTGTCTCTCTCTCAAAAATAAATAAAGATTAAAAAAAATGTATCTGGCCTGTCCCCTGCATTTTCTAGATCACAAAATCTAATAGAAAGGCAGTGAACTTGGAGTAATAGACTACTTGGTGAATCCTTATTTATTTAATTATTTATTTATTTAAATTTTAGTTAACGTACAATGCAATATTGGTTTCAGGAGTAGAACTCAGTGTGATTTATTACTCACATACAACACTCAGTGCTCATTACAAGTGCCCTCCTAATACCCATCATCCATCTAGCCCATTCCCTACCCAGCTCCCTCTATCAACCTTCAGTTGGTTCTCTCTTGTTAAGAGTCTCTTTTGGTTTGTTTCCCTCTCTCTTCTTCCCCCTGATTTCCATGTGTTCATCTGTTTTGTTTCTTAAGTTCCACATATGAGTGAAATCATATGGTATTTGCCTTTCTCTGACTGATTTATTTCACTTAGCAGAGTACATTCTAGCTGCATCCATGTTGTTGCAAATGGTAAGATTTCTTTCTTTTTTTTTGATGGTTGAGTAATATTCTACTGTATATATACCACATCTTTATGCAATCATCAGTTGATGGACATTTGGGCTCCCTCCATAGTTTGGCTATTGTTGATAATGCTGCTATAAACATAGGGGTGCATGTACCCCTTTGACTCTGTATTTTTGTATCATTTGGGTAAATACTTAATAGTGCAGTTGCTGGGTTGTAGGATAGTTCTATTGTTAGTTTTCTGAGGAACCTTCCTACGGTTCTCCAGAGTGGCTGCACCAGTTTGCATTCCCATCAGCAGTGCAAGAGGGTTCTCCTTTCTCCATATCTTTGCCAACACTTGTTGTTTCTTGTATTGTGGGGTGACTGAATGGCTCAGTTAGTTGAGTGTCCCAACTTTGGCTCAGGTCATGAGCTTGTGGTTTGTGAGTTCAAGCCCTGCATCGGGCTCCATACTGACAGTACAGAGCTTGTTTGGGATTCTCTCTCTGTCCCTCTCCCCTGCTCTCTTATACTCTCTCTCTCTCAAAGATCATAATAATAAAAATGGGGGCGCCTGGGTGGCTCAGTCAGTTAAGCATCCAACTTCAGCTCAGGTAATGGTCTCACAGCTCATGAGTTCAAGCCCCACGTTGGACTCTGTGTTGACAGCTCAGAAGCTGGAGCCTGCTTTGGATTCTCTGTGTCCCTCTCTCTCTGCCCCTCTCCTGCTCTCTCTCTCTCTCTCAAAAATAAACATTAAAAAAATAATATAAAAATAATTTTAAAAAGTCACCAATACCTGTTGTTTCTTGTGTTATTAATTTTAGCCGTTCTGACAGGTGTGAGGTGGTGTCTCATCATGGTTTTGATTTGTATTTCCCTGATGATAAGTGATGTTGAGCGTCTTTTCATGTGTTTGTTAGCCATCTGGATGTGTTCTTTGGAAAAGTGTCTTTTCATGTCTTCTGCCCATTTCTTAACCAAGTTAATTTTTTTTAATTTTTTTTTAATTTACATACAAATTAGTTAGCCTATAGTGCAACAATGATTTCAGGAGTAGATTCCTTAATGCCCCTTACCCATTTAGCCCATCCCCCCTGCCACAATCCCTCCAGTAACCCTCTGTTTGTTCTCTATATTTAAGAGTCTCTTCTGTTTTGTCCCCCTCCCTGTTTTTATATTATTTTTGTTTCCCTTCCCTTATGTTCGTCTGTTTTGTCTCTTAAAGTCCTCATATGAGTGAAGTCATATGATATTTGTCTTTCTCTGACTAATTTCACTTAGCATAATACCCTCCAGTTCTATCCATGTAGTGCAAATAGCAAGATTTCATTCTTTTTGATTGCCGAGTAATACTCCATTGTATATATGTACCACATTTTCTTTATCCATTCATCCATTGTTGGACATTTGGGCTCTTTCCATACTTTGGCTTTTGTTGATAGTGCTGTTATAAACATGGGGGTGCATGTGTCCCTTCGAAACAGCACACCTGTATCCCTTGGATAAATACTAGTAGTACAATTGCTGGGTCGTAGGCTAGTTCTATTTTTAGTTTTTTGAGAAACCTCCATACTGTTTTCCAGAGTGGCTACACCAGCTTACATTCCCATGAGTTAATTTTTTTTTAATGTTTATTTTTGAGAGAGAGAGGCAGAGAGAGAGGGAGACAGAGGATCCAAAGCAGGCTGTGCGCTGTCAGTGCAGAGTTTGATGCGGGGCTTGATCTCACAAACTGTGAGACTGTGACCTGAGCTGAAGTCGGATGCTTAACTGATTGAGCCACCCAGGCACCCCTGGGTTGTTTTTTGGGTTTTGAGTTTGATAAGTTTTTTATACATTTTGGATACTAAATCTTTATTGGATATATCATTTGCAGGTATCTTCTACCATTCTGTAGGCTGCTTTTTAGTTTTGTTGACTGTTTTCCTTTGCTGTGCAGAAGCTTTTTATCTTTTTTTTTTTTTTTTTTTTTTTTTTTAACAGAGAGAAAGAGAAAGTGTGTGCACATACATGTGTGAGCAGGGTGGGGCAGGGCGGGGCGGAGGGAATCTTAAGCAGGCTCCATGTTCAGCATGAAGCCCTACTTGGGGCTCAGTCCCAAGACCCCAGGATCATGACCTGAGCTGAAATCAAGAGTCATATGCTCAACCAACTGAGTCACTCAGATGCCCAGAAGCGTTTTATCTTGATCAAGTCCCAATAGTTCATGTTTGCTTTGGTTTCCCTTGCCTTCGGTGATATATCTAAAAAGAAGTTGCTCAAACCGAGGTCAAAGAGGTTGCTCCCTGTGTTCTCCTCTAGGATTTTGATGGTTTCCTGTCTCACATTTGGGTCTTTCATCCATTTTTGCATTTATTTTTGTCTATGGTGTAAGAGAGTGGCCCAGTTTCATTCTTCTATGTGTTGCCATCCAGTTTTCCCAACTTGGTGAATCTTTTAATGACCTTGTTTCTTTTCCACAAGCCAGCTTATCAATATTGTGCTTCAGAGCCTCACCTGGAATCAGTCACTGCTCTCTAACCTCAGAACCCTAACCCTTTCCCCTTTAGAGAAGCAGAATTATGTTTCCTGCCTCTGGCCTCCCCACTCCTTTGCTTTGCTCCATCGTTCCTCTGTCATAGCACTTGCCCTTTGTGTCAATGGTCAGTTGCCTGTGTAATTATTAGTTGCATGGAGCCAGTAGCACTTTCAGGGCCTGGCTCCTGGGAGGTCTCAGCAGATACTTGATAGAAGGATGAATGAGCAAATGAATGGAGACAGGATACTGATGTCTCACCTACAAGTGGTCCATGCACTTGCATTTTTATACAGTTCTGTGTGCTTATAGGCTTTATACCCTCAGCCTCGCTGACCCCTGACCTATGACTCTTTGGTTCAGAGCACTTCTTATCAGCAAGTTTGAATGTTCTGTTTGCATCCTGGATCTTTGCCTGACCTTTTCCCCAGATTTTGCCACTACATTGGCCTTGCAGAGGCTCCCAGAGATCTGCAGGGCTGGGGGAGCAGGGTTGCCCTTGTCCAGTGCAATAGGGGGTGGAGTGGCCTCTTTCCTCATTTTCCTGGAAGCACCTCAAGGCCTTGTCCTTCCTGAGTGCCATTGTGAGGTAGATCTGGGCAAGCAAGGGTAGGTCATCCCCTGCCCAGAAATGTGGCAATTGCCTTACCCTGTGGCACAATTGCAGCCAGCTTGTACCAAGACCTCATAGTTTTTGAAGCAGCTTTCACCAAGTATGTCAGTTTCTCCTTTCTTTCTTTAAGTGTTAGGATTAATCTTCCCTCCTTTTTTCAGATGGGCTCAGAAAGATGGGGTAAATGATCAGGGTCACACTGCAAATAACTGATGGAGCCTCGACCTCCTTCCAGGGTCTGTGGGCCTTCTCCCTGAACTGGAGTGTAGCAGCAGCAGCAGCCTGACCACACTGAGATCCACAAAGGCAGCTCCTGTGCAGACCTGGAGGGTGGACATGAGGTCTTCTCATGGGTGCAGAGGGGCTTACAGATTCCATTCTGCCAGCTCTGTGACTGCCACTCTGCATGTGGGCCTGAGAAGTGGCCTTAGGCAGGTAGATCATGGAATTTATGAGCTTCCCTCCCTAAGGAGCATAATAACCTGGCAAAGAATGTAAACAGTTTCTCTGCACCTTGGTTTTTTAATCTGTAAACTAGTGTTAGAGATGGTATACACCTTCCAAGGTTGTTCTGAGGATTAAATGGTTCCTTGTAGGGCAGTGAGCCCGGGGCCCAGCACAGTGGAAGCGCGTGGTATACGCTGGTTGGCTGTCAGGATTCTGACCCCAGGTTTACTAGGAGACCTATTATCAAACCCTCACCTGTTCTTCTGTCTTGCTGGGTTTCGGTTTCTCTTCTGGGTAGGAGTTAGGGGAGCAGACTGGGACCTCTAAGGAGTGGTTTAGAAACTTGTCAGTCCAAAAGCTCAGGAGCTTCTAGAAGACATAAGAAATTTTCTAAAAATGGGAGGGCTGTGAGTCCTTGGAAGAGTCTCCTTTGGCCGTGAGTCATTTCTCACTCTAAAGAACATGAGTGTTCTGGTGGATATTCTGAGGTTCCTGCCCTGCTCATTTATTTGAGATCCCACTTTCCTCCCTTCTCACTTCCAACTCAAGGCTGAGGTACCTGGGAACAGCCCCTTCTCTTTGCAGAAGGGTTCAGAGGGTACACAGGTCATTTGTCAACTTGAAACTTCTAGAGACTCTGGATGGGTGTGGGATGGAGATCGGCAGCTGCCACCCTCCCTGTCTCCACCTAGAGCTGTCTCTGTCAGCTGTCTCTGTCAACTTAGGATGTTGGAGTGTTAGACTAGGAATGAGTCTAGGCCAAACACTTCAGCTAGCTTTATGACTGTTGGGAAATCTTTCAACCTCTGAGGTTTACTTTCCTCATTTGTAAAATGGGGATAAGAAAGCCTGCTCCCCAGAGCTGTTATGCAGATCAGATGAGATGATGGATGGAAAAGGGCTTGGCATACACAGTAAGTCTCCATAAATACATCTTGGATCAAAAGAAGGATCAGACTTGAAGAGGCCTTAGGGTAGATCATTTGAGTTTAGTCCTTCCTAGTGGGCTTTCCCTGAGAGGGTGGAAGAACTATGAGTGAATATTCAAGTATTTGACTTTACTTCCAGTCAGACCCAGCAAATGGAAGGCCAAGGTCTAAACCTACCAGGCCCTAGCACATGCTTGGCCTCCATCATAGGGAGATGTGGTGACCAGCCCCTCCCCAGCCATCGTGATGGACCTTCTGTGGTTGCACAGAGGGGTAGGAGACCAAGTAGCCTGATTTCTGTTCTTTCCCTTCGCAGGTATAGCCTTCACAGACCTCCCGGTAAGTACTATTATTGGGTCTTCTCCCTCTGGGCTCTTTGGGGCTAACTGGGTTGGAGTATGGTGGAACCTGCAAGTACAGGGTGTGGAGTCTGGCTCTTTCCCCAAACAGGGATGTATGCTATGCTGTCAGCTTGAGAGTACCAGTAGGGGTACCTCTTGGCCTTCCTCTCTCTCCAGCAGCAAGGCCTGGTCTTCCTCCATGACTTTTAGCAGGTGACAGTGATCTGTGGCATTTCCAAAGGCAGCTGGGGGGATGGCATGGGTGGAGATGAGGGTGGCTCCATGGTTTAGCTAGTCTGGGCCAGTTCTGTGTGGCTTACAGCCAGTGGACTGGGGTGTATAGAGAATTGTTCTTGAACTGTCTTGGAGCCCAGTCCCAGCGCCTACTCCTCAGAGATCCCTGAGGAAGGCCACTACCCTAGGGGACTAGGCCTGCTACTGTACAAGGTTCACCCAAGCCAGAGAGGTGAGCTTTGTTGGGTTTTCTTTTCTTAGAAAAGGGTGAGGTTTCTTGTTGGCTGAGTTCAGGACTCATCCCCATCTCTTGCACCCTAGTCCTTAATTATTATGAGTCATCACAGGCCTCGTCACATGCAAGGCCTCCACCCAGACTTCTGGGAGCCTGGACTGGCTCTGTGTACCCTGGCTGGGTTCTGGAAGGAGGAGAGGTTTGCTGACTCCAGTGGTAGCCTTGGGATCCTGAGCACCCCTGTGATGCCCTAGCAATGCCCTTGTATCTGCGAGGCCTTCTGAAGCCCAGACTACAGCTCCCAAGATCCTGTTAGAAACTCTTATCTGTAGATCAGAATCCTTCTCTCCTTACCTGGAAGCACCAGAGAGGGGCTGTGGTCTCAGGCAAAGAGAACAGACAGGAGAATTCTGACCCTGGCTAGGGAATGGTCTAGTTTTAGAGCTATGAATGTGGGCAGTCATCAGGTGCTAGAAAGTGTATGGCTGCTTCAAGGTAGGGGGCGTCACTGAGGGCATTGATAGGTAAGATTTGCTGGAGAGGGTGGGCTTTGCCTATGGCATGGAGGTTGGGAGGGGAAAGGAAGGAAGCTAGAGATCTTAGGATTCAAGGTTGTGGTGGGCTGAACCCAGTATTCAGTAAACCCAGTGTTCAGTAAAGTAAAGCACGTGATACTGAGGAATGACAGACAAATGGCCAGAGGATGGAAGGTGGGAGAGAGGACTGGGGCCCAGTGACAATGAGGAGGAGGCTGGCGAGACACTTGACTAGCAATGGGGAGCCACAGGAAGCACTGAGTGAGGGAGTGATCTGGCAAAAACTGGCCATGGCAGCGTATAATGGAAAACAGGGAGCCCCACACCCACAGAGGGACATGCCCAAACCTCACTGGCCAGAAGATCCTCCTCTTAGTGAGCCTTTGACAGGAAGGGCAGTGGCCTCTCTTTACCCTTTGCCAGCGTCTGGGGGTCCAAACCACCTACCCCCTTTTGCCGTGCTCTCCTCCTCCCCGCCTTCCTTTCCTGTCTCCCGCATCCCTTCCTGCCCTGTCATATACTCCTTTTTTTTGTGGCAAAGGGATCCTTGGTCATTCTGAAAGGAGCCATTATATGCCCATGTAGCAGATCTTTATGGGTACACCTGCAGGGTTGTGGAGCCTGGCCTTCCTCCCATGTGTCCTGGATGAGCCCCAAAGGGGGACCTTGGGCTTTGGGGACACCATAACCTCTGATGCAGGGCAGGAGACTCCACTTTGAGCCTGGCTTGATTTTCTTTTGCTTTCTCTCCTGAAGCTTTGGGGAGTAGCGTCTCTGGTAGGCAGGTGGGCAGAATGTGGCTTAGCCCTGCCTCCTCCAGCCTTACTGCAATTCTCTCAAAGCCGGAGTAGTGGCCTGCAGGAGCCAGCGCCTTCCCTCTCTGCACCAGAGGTAAGGCGAGGTCCTGCTGCCCCATTGCACTCAGGGCCCAACTGACATTTCATTCTCCTCCTCAGGCCAACCTCTACCCCACCGTAGGCCTGCAGACACCTGGGGAGATTGTGGACGCCAACTTTGGGCAGCAGCCCTTCCTGTTTGACATTGAGGACTACATGCGGGAGTGGCGTGCCAAGGTCCAAGGCACTGTCCATTGCTTCCCCATCAGTGCCCGGCTTGGAGAGTGGCAGGCGGTGCTGCAGAAGTGAGTGCCCCACTCCCGCCCTTACCCAGCCCTGGCCCATCCCAAGGGCCTCATTCTCCTCCTATAGGCCCCTGTACTGCTTCAAACTACACCTATGAACTCTAGTGGGTAGCTGTTCCTTCTGGAAAGCACTCCCAGGGTGACTCTGCCTCCTGCTCTCTTGCTTCCCTCTTAGTGAATGGACAGCTTCTGCTCAGTTCTCCAGATCTGTTCCTAACTAAACCTTTGCCCCCTCAACTGGATTGGAAGGCTCTGCCATATAGTATCACCAGCAGAGCTGTTTTCCTTCCCCACGTTATTTTGCAGAGGATGTACTAGGATGCCCTGTGGTCTCTTCATTTGTGGACTTTTTTCCACCATAGGGAACATCCATCATGCTGTGACTCTTGCCTGAGATCACCTCTCAGGGTCATCATCTAGCTAAGTTCCACACATTCCTGGCAGTGGTGGTGGGAAGAGAATCATCCTGAGGCCAGCCTATCTGGCTCTTGGATGATTAATTGCTAAACTGTCCTGGAAACCAGTCTTGCTGCATCCCAAGGGAGGCGAGGTTTGGGTCTCCCTTCTACTTGCCAGCTGCAGGCCTGAGTGAGGCAGTAACCAGTACCTTCTCTTCCAGGAGGTGGGTTAGCTTATTAGCTTGGCTTCCAAGGGTGATCAGGGAAGGTCTGGGCTTCTGCTAGCCCTGGTTATTGTCCCACAGAGGCACCCAGGTAGCAGAGTCTCTCAGGTGGGGCTGGGTTGCACACTGGGCTCTTTGTGCAGTCTTCCTTTCTTAAAGGATTAATGTTGAGGCAGGTTATAGGGGAGGGCTGAGGCAGGGGCTATGTGGCCAGACCCTTCTCAGGAGGAGCAGCACTGTCTTGTTTTCAGCCCTCAGAACTATTGGGAAGCCCTTCCTTGGAGGACTAGCCAGTATATGCCAGTCCCTGACACAGGCTTGCTGGGACAGGCAAGGGGAGAGGTGGAGCTGCTCCAGCTATTTGGGGGAGGGAATGATAGTCTCAGCTTACAGTGTGTTTGTTTATATGTGTGTATATGTGTGCCGGTGGGTGTTCATATGGAGTGTTTGCCAAGACCTACATATAAGCTGTATCCTGGCATTTCATACGACTTCATTTTATGAACATTGTTAATGTCTGTATTATCTTGGAGACAAATTTACCACAAGCTCCTTGGTGAGCTTGGTGAGCTCCTTGGTGGTTCAAGTTATTTCCTCTCTTTTGCTTGTATAGGCAGCATTTTTGCAGGTAAAGAGTTTTTCATATTTAAGATTACTTTCTTGGTGTCCTTTCAAGAAGTGGAATTATTGAGTCACTGGACCAATTATTGAGTCACTGGACCATCATATTAGTGGCATCTGATGTACATGTGGACCATTCATCTGAACCATGTTTTGTCAAAAATGTTTGCTCTTGAGTTTATAATAATAATAATAATAATAATAATATAGTTATTATAATTATTATTTAGGAGGTTTATTTCATTGACTTCTTAACTTTGTGCTGGGCACTTTATATGTATCGTCTCATTTACCCTTTAAAACATGAGGGGACACACACCTGAACTTCTGTGCCTTTCACATTTGTGTTTGGCAGTTACAATAAGGACATCAGACACATATTTACACCAAGGTATTCACTTCCGTACACATCAGATGTGAGGGCTCATCCTTCTGCTCTGCGTGTGTGCATACACATATACGCACATGTGCCACCGCTCAGCCAGCTGTGGTGGGATTAAATGGCTACTGGGTGTTGGGCTTCTCCAGGCCATTTCCCAAAAATTGTGTTCCTGTTGGCTGCATTGATGCCTATATCTTGGCTTCCTGAGCCCCTGACTTGTGGCATATTGTGGAATAATTTGGGTCATGGGTTAGCTTCCCATCACCCGCTAGAGCCAGCACTCCTGAGGGCTAAGTTCACTGGGTGAGCTGCAGTGCTTATGCTGGGCACACGGGGTAGCCTGCAGAGGAGTTTCTGTGTCTACAGAGGGTATGCACATGGCACACATCGTCTCTGTCTGGGCAGCTCCCGGGCTGATTGGCCAGCTGCCATTCCAGGAAGCCCTCAGAGAGCCTATCAGCCAGCTCTGGGCTTGCTGCAGTTCACAGGAGGCACCTGTTTCTGTAAGGAGATGGTATGTGCCTGTGTGTGTATTTTTGTTATCATATTTGCCCACTTGTGGGCAGCATATTGCAGAGAAACTGCATCCCCTCCTCCAAGCTACCAGGACAGCTCTGGTGACCAGCCCTTCTCCAGCCTGACTGCATGAGCACTGGGGGAAGTTTTCATTTTGTTTCAGCCTCTTTATTCTTATTCTGTGGAGGTTGGACCTCCATGATGTGTGTAAGGGAGCCCAGACAGGGAGATAGTTTGTCCCTTCAGGTGGTCAGTGAGAAATGCAGTTCTAAAGTGTCACCTTGAGCATTTCCTTTCTTCTAGCATGGTCTCATCTTACCTGGTGCATCATGGGTATTGTGCCACGGCCACAGCTTTTGCCCGAATGACTGAAACCCCGATTCAGGAAGAACAAGCATCCATAAAGAACAGACAAAGTAAGGTTGATTCTCCTTTCCTCTCTCCCTCCCTCCCTCCCTCCCTCCCTCCCTCCCTCACCTATCCCTAACTCTGCTGTCTGGCTCATGCCAGCCTTGGGTAACCTGTCAGGAGTCCATTCAGCTCTGGTCCTTACCACCAGGAGACTAGCCCACAGCCCCAGCCCAGCAGCATGGGAATGAATGTCTCAGTGCAGCCTCTTCACTACACACTCTGATGGCCCGGCACAGGCTGGGGCCTGGCATGGCTGGATCCCACTCCTCCATGCTTGTTTCCTTCCCCCAAATCCTGGCCTCTACTCAGCCTCCTGTTCATGGTCTTTTGGAAGAGTGTGTTTGCATCTTACCAGACCAATGTCCTGCCTTTCCCATTTACTCAGCTTTAGTAGTTCTGCTTGTTCCCGGCCAGAAAGAGGACTGAAGTAGTCAGACAGGGTGAAGGCTGGTTCTCAGTGGCTGCTGCGGTGGCACCTCTCTCTGCTCCCACCTCTGGTCCTGCCTTTTGCAGACAACCAAAGGAAGGAGTCAAAGGAAACTTTCCCAGTGTACATACTGGCCTGCATACTGTGTGTTTGGGGCTCTTTTGTGGAAGGAGGGTGTTGGGAAAGAGGAAACAGAGCCCAGTAAGGAGATAGGAAGAGGAGAGGAGAGTGAGGGAGAATGGGTGTGTGTGGATGTGTGTCTGTGTGTGCCTGCTTGCGTCTCTCTGAGCCTGTCGTCTCTGTGTATGTGCATGTGTCTGTGTCTCCCAGAGAAGCTACGCCCAGCCAGACAGACGGAAAGGGATCCCAGACTTGGGATCTACGAATGAGAGCCTCAGACCCAGAAGTCGCTCCCAGCAAGATGCACCAGGCCCCAGAGCAAGAGCAAGATGCTGATGGCCTGAAAGGTGTCAACGTCAGAGATGCCAGTGTGAGGAGGATGACCTCCTCTCCCCAGCAGGGAGCATTCTGCAGCCCCTGAAGACTGCCAAGACTTGGGTCCTGGCCCAGAAACCATTGTGCTCCCTTTGCCACCCCCCTGTGAAGCCTGACAGGAGAGAAATCTATCTGAAGAGGAGCCCCTAGGGCCACCAAGCTGCCTGGGTGCCCAACCCCAGATCATGTTCCCACAGCCAGAGCCCCTCCCCATGCCCAGGTCCCTGGCGAACTGACCTCCACAGGAGCAAGCCTCCAAATTTGCTCTCCTGCCTCTGCACTGAGTCCCACTTGTTTTCCCCTGTTATTCTTTGAAGACTCCCGACACTTGACAGAAACCAGGGTCTATTTTGGGGCTGGGAGGCCAGTTTCCTTCTTCAGCCTCTTCTGTGAGCATCTCAACCATCATGCTACTCTGAGCTGGCCCACCTGACCATTGGCTAGTCCATGCTCAGAGCTGGTAGTATTGTAGGCATGTGATTATGAAGGAGCTCTACAGCCCCTCACTCACTGCCATGCTTTTGCTCTCTGCAGAGATCCAGAAGCTGGTGCTGGAGGGCCGTGTGGGTGAGGCCATTGAGACCACGCAACGCTTCTATCCAGGACTGCTGGAGCATAACCCTAACCTGCTCTTCATGCTCAAGTAAGTTTTGGGCACCACCAGCTGCCCCATAGTCCAGCCCCTCCCAGCTGGTGGTCGGAACATATAGCCCAGACCAAGCCCAGAGCATTGCCGCTCTGCTCCCTCTGCAGGTGCCGACAATTTGTGGAGATGGTGAATGGGACTGACAGTGAGGTCCGCAGCTTGAGCTCCCGAAGCCCCAAGTCCCAGGACAGCTACCCTGGCTCCCCCAGCCTCAGCCCCCGACACGGCCCTAGTAGTTCCCACATGCACAACACAGGTCAGCCACTCTCCAGAGGGCTCGGGGAAGAACTGGTGTGGAGAAGAAAGGCCACCCATATGCCCTTCCCTGGGCTGGGCTCAGGGCTCGCTGCTGGATTTGGGGGAAGGGAAATGGGACCACTGTGGTTATTCCTGAGACCCCATTTGATGGCAAACTGCCCCTCTTCTTCTGACTACCCTCTGGTTTCTAGGAGCAGACAGTCCCAGCTGCAGCAATGGCGTCGCATCCACGAAGAGCAAACAGAACCACAGTAAATACCCTGCACCCAGCTCCTCCTCCTCCTCCTCATCCTCCTCGTCTTCCTCATCCCCATCCTCCGTCAATTACTCCGAGTCCAACTCAACAGATTCCACCAAGTCCCAGCCCCACAGCAGCACCAGTAACCAGGAGACCAGGTGCCTGTCCTGCTCTGCTTCTTCCTCCTGCTTTCTGCTCTGCACCAGCTGGGCTTACTGCAGCCTGTCCTTTAAGTGCCACCCCCTGTCTTTCACCCCCACCTCCATCCCAAGTCTGTGCCTGGAGTAGTAGCTGCTGACCTGCGAGACCAGGCATTGGCTCCAGCTTCTGGCCCTACCCATGATCCAGCTGCCACTTTCCTTGGCCCTGACTTTTTCCAGAGGCACTGGTACTGCCAGGCTGAGAATGTGGTCTCCTGGGAGCAGACCTGGCAGAACCCCTAGGGTCTACACTAAAGAACCTTTTGCTGGGTGGGGCTTGAGGTCAGATAGGTTGGGCAGCAGAGGTATTAGGCTATAGACTACAGGTGACTTTCAGCAGCCCCCAGGCATGCCTCAGGTTTGACCTGGGTGTGACACCTAGAGATTCTTATCAGGGGTCTCTGGTCACTGGGGGGTAGGGGAGGAATGTGTAGAAGGGGTGCACCAACTCAGAGGAAGTCCAGGAAGGGGAGAGCCGCAGAGGCAGCATTGAGACAAGAGTGAGAATCAGATGAGAGGCCTCTGGGGATAGCTGGTGTCACACTAGGGTCCGAGTGTTGGAGCCTGGGAAGCCTTTCATGCTCCTAGGGTCCTTTGGTTTACCCACAGCAATCTGTGGCTAAAGCCTGAATGGAAGCCCAACCAGGTTGCTCCAGCCACATCCCTCTGGCCAACTCCCACCTCAACCCTTCTCCACAGTGACAGTGAGATGGAGATGGAAGCAGAGCATTACCCCAATGGTGTGCTGGAGAGTGTGTCCACACACATTGTCAATGGCGCCTACAAGCATGAGGACCTGCAGACAGATGAGTCCAGCATGGGTAAGAATGATGGCTCAGCATGGTGATCCGTGGGTGGTAATGGCTCTATCCAGATGTCTTCTGTCCCCCAGGAAGGGATTGGGAAGGGCAGGCTTTGACAGCCTGAGAAATTCTAACCAGACCTGGTCCACTGCCGCCTTAGCCGATCATGAACGGGTGGTTGAAACGGGAAAGCCCCTGCCCTGCTGCCAAGATCAGGGCCCCTGTGTCTGAGGCTAGAGGCAGTTGGTGAGGGTGGGCACTCTTATGAACACCCGTGCATCTGTAGAGGGTGGGAGAAGGGAAAGGTTCTAAGTCCAGACCCCTAGACAGTGTGCTTGGTGGACTAAAAGCTCCTTAGCTACAGATGATCCACCTGTTCCTCCCAGCCCTAACTTGCCTCTGGCAGTCTCCCCAAGGTCCTTCTCGCCATGTTCCTTTTGGGGTCCCCACCCCAGTTCTCCCCTTCTCTCCTTACTCTTCCTGATTTGTTCTCTGCTGGGCTCTGGGTGCAGATGATGGGCATCCTCGGCGGCAGCTCTGTGGGGGCAACCAGGCTGCCACAGAAAGGATTATCCTGTTTGGTCGCGAGTTGCAAGCACTGAGTGAGCAGCTGGGCCGGGAGTATGGCAAGAATTTGGCTCACACGGAGATGCTGCAGGTATAGAACAACCTGACCTTCATACAGAGCAGGCCTCCATTGTGGGGGAGGGAGCAGGGTGACTCTGGGAGGGCTGTGGGGGCAGCAGCAGCAGG
Source organism: Panthera onca (assembly GCF_046562875.1). NCBI lineage: Eukaryota > Metazoa > Chordata > Mammalia > Carnivora > Felidae > Panthera > Panthera onca. The sequence goes on along the minus strand of NC_138353.1, from coordinate 42,938,645 downwards.
ACAGAGCGGGTTCTAGTGAAGTCCACAATGGGAAGCAGGACTTCGGGGGCATATGCTACTCTCTCTAGGCTCTGGGGAAGGCACAGTCCTTTCTGACCCTATGCTCACAGGGCACCATGTAGGGCTCTGTATGCCCCTGGAGTCATGGAGGTGTGTATGTGTGTGGCGTGTGCCACAGTCCTCTCAAGAATGTCCTGTCCCTTAGGATGCATTTAGCCTGCTGGCGTACTCAGATCCCTGGAGCTGCCCAGTTGGCCAGCAGCTTGACCCCATCCAGAGGGAGCCTGTGTGTGCTGCCCTCAACAGCGCCATTTTAGGTAAGCAGCTCTAACAATAACAGAAGCTGGTCCATGAATGCCTAGGGTGGCTCCTCCCTCTCTCCCTGGGGATTGCTGGTATTTGTCCAAATTAGGGCAGTGTGCTCTGCCCAGGCACTCTCTGGTAGCCCACAGGACTTGGGCTTCCATGGCTGAACTTAAATCTTGACCTCTCTCTGCCCAGCTGAATTGGCTGGCTAGATCATGATAGACTCTGGCCTGTGTCTATAGGCCTGGGCCAACACATTGCTCTAAAGAAAGTTAAGGTCCTCAGGTTCCTAGCATGGCTGCATAGCCATGCGCTGGTGGCTGGGACATACTCACACAGATATGTGAACACCATGTTCTAAGCGATTCTGTCCACTGACCCCACTTTGTGCTTCCAAGGGAACTTTGACCTGAGCCCAGTTCCTGGGCAGAGCATTTACCAGGCCTGTCTCTCCTTCACAGAGTCTCAGAACCTGCCAAAGCAGCCCCCTCTGATGCTCGCCCTGGGTCAGGCATCTGAATGTCTACGGCTCATGGCCAGAGCGGGCCTGGGATCTTGCTCCTTTGCCAGAGTCGATGACTACTTGCACTAGCTGACCACGCTGGCTGGCCCCACCTGGCCCTTCCTCAGCCCCAGGGCTGGAGCAGCCCTGCCCTCCATAGGCATCTGGCGCAGGGACCTGGAAGCCATGGGCAGAGTCCATTCCTCCTGCCTGGCCTCCCCAACTCTGTTTTTTCTTTTCTTTTCTTTTCTTTTCTTTTCTTTTCTTTTCTTTTCTTTTCTTTTCTTTTCCTTTTCTTTTCTCTTTTCTTTTCTTTTCTTTTCTTTTCTTTTCTTTTCTTTTTTCTTTTCTTTTCTTTTCTTTTCTTTTCTCTTCTTCTCTCTTCTCTTTTCTTTTCTTGTTTTCTCTTCTCTTTCCTTTCTTCTCTTTCTTCTCTTCCCTTTCTTCCTTCCTCCCTTCCTGCCCCCCCCCCCCTCCCCCCGCCAGCCCTCAGTCTCTGTCTTCACGTGCAGCGGCCTCTGACACAGTATTGGCTGGTTACTCTCATGTAGCGCCTTCTAGTTTGAAAGGGGGGTTTTGTTTTGAGGAGGGGTTGGGGTTTTTTAAATCTTTTTGTTTTTTTCCTCCTGACTGAGCCACCAGTATTTATCTCTGGAGAGCTTGTGCTGAGCTGGTTTCTGCTCATTTAGTGATGAAGCCTATCCAAGTTGGTGATAGCTTACTATTTTCATAAGTAAAAAAAAAAAAATGAGATTATATATATAAATATATATATTAAAAAAAGACACAGTATTTATCGTAGTGTTAGTGATCCAGCACCTCTTGGGTGAGGCTGTCCGGACACCATATGTTTTTATTTGAGACCAACTCATTAAAAAAGAATCATCTCTGTCACCTCAGCCAAGTGATTTGTTTATTTCAGGCTTCCCCTTTGTTGAGCCACAGGCCCAGCTGCAGCTCCTGGAAGCCCAGTAGGCTTTGGGGGGGCCACTTAGTGGGCAGGTCAGGCTAAGCTGGTTTGCAGCATCCGAAAGGTGTGGGTCCCTAGGCCCCTGAGAGTCGGGCTGGGTGGACAACTATAGGGCTGAGGCTTCAGAGAAGGAATGAGTTGGTTGGCCCAGGGCCACACAGCAAAGCAAGGGAGTAGAGGGTCCTTGGCCAGCACGCTATCTACCGTTCTACCCTGCCTCTCACTGCCTACCTTGCCCCTCCCTTTCTCCCCCCACTCAGCATCCTGTTTTCCCTTGTTAAGATGGCCAAATAATTCATTTACTCTAAATTGATTGCCTGGAAACTACCTGCCTTTGACTCGAGAGCTGCTGTGTGTCAGGCTGCGGGGAGGATGTCTCCATTCCAGGACAGAGGCCCTTGAGTACAGGGACTGCCTTCTTTCTGCCTGGATCTTCACCATCTCTGCACAGCTCTGATGGAATCCATGCTTTCTGTTGTGAAGCTAGGACCTTGTGGAGGCAGATACTTGGGCCACCAGTTGCTGGAGTGGATGGAACTCTTGACCTACTAAGCCAGGCTTCACTGCAGCTGTGCCAGGCAGCTCCCTGCAGCTTGGTCCCAGCCACTCTTAGAAAAGACTATTATGAGTATTTGTTGGCCAGAGGAAGGGACCTCATGGGCTCTACAAATGTCCCACCAGCCGTTTCAGATGGATCTTCATAGCTGGTGGGGTAGAAACAGTCCCGGTACTGCCATCAGGGAATCAGGAGAGGAAGGGCTGAGATGACTGTTGGGACTTGAGCAAGCCATCAGTGGAGAGGACTGACTGCCCAGGAGGAAGAAAAGGAGGAGGCCTACCCAGAGGAGCACCAGGAGGGGCTGGGCTTTCCCTACCTGCTTCATAGTGAGAGGGAGTGCACAGGTAGCCCTTGCCAAGGGGCAAGGCCAGAAATTGAACTTTGAGTCCCTGCCTGGGAAAGGGCTAGATAAGCTCCTGCTCTCTGGCAGCAGACATAGGGATGGTTGGTACAGCCTGAGATTCATTGCCTGTCACGCCCATAGCTGGACAAGAAATGTGACTCAGTTGGACCAACTGCTCGTGATTGGTGTAAGGGCCCTGGCCCTGTGCTTTCCCCGAGTTCTGCCTTGGGGCATGATCCTATAAGCTGCTGCTTTTTCTTGGTCCCCACCAGGGCCTTGGCTGTCACCCCACAGACCATGGCCTGTTGGAGAGGTGTTGTCATGTCTGTAAAGGAAAACTCATCCTGTGCGAGGCTGGGGATGGCTAGCTCCCAAATGCAGAGGTTAAAAACATCAAGGTGTTAAAATGATCAGAGCTGAGCAGGATTGGGCATTAAAACCAGAGGCTTTTTTTAGCTGGAATGGGGTTCAGAGACCATCTACTCCATCAGTCCTCTCATTTAATAAGGAAACAGGCCTGGGAGATTAAATGACTTAGCCAAAGTCACAGAGCAGGTTAGTGGCAGAGCTGGGACTAACCTCATCCCCATGGGCTGTACGACACTGTTTAGTCTTGAAGCCAAATGGTGAGTGAAAGGCTTAGGCTGGTGAGGCCCCCAGCAGTGTCTAAGCAGCTGGTATCTTCAGGGGTGTGTCAGGGATGGGGATGGGTGGCTGGGCTTGAATTGTGGAGCAGCTGAGAGAGGGCCCAAGAGGGCCCAGGACAGCTGTGTGCTGCTTGGGGTTGAGTGTCCACCTGGCTCGCGCTCAGTTCCCATGGCCATCTCCCCATTTTCTGTGCCTTATCTCTCTGTTTCAGCTGAGTCCAAGTTGTTTACTCTGTTCCTCTCCAGAGGGGCTTTCTGTCCCAATTGGACAGCTTACCTTTGGGACATAAGCCTTTGCCCCACAAGCCATGGAGAGGATCAAAACCAAGCTGCTTGAGTCCACTATCTTGCTGATAGTCCAGGGCTGCCTGCCAGCCAGAGGAGCCCCTTATGCACACCCAGTCCTACCAGCCTGTTGTCTGGGAGCCAACAGTGGGGAAGGCACCTGGGAGGAGCCCCAGTGAAGGGCTGGACCTGACCCAAGAGGACAGGAAGAAGACCTGGCTCTGTTGGGTCATCCAGCCCTGGGGGAGCAGCCTTCCCTGTTTACCTTTTCCCCTTGTGCCACCAGATGTTACCTTCCAGAGCGGACACTGGCAGATGATGCAAAGAAAGCCAGAACTTCTGATCCTCACCCACATGGGTCTGTGGCTGGGGGGTAGGCTGCCAGAACAGGGACACTAAGAGATGGGGAAGTGGGGACTGCCCAGCCACCCAGCACCTTCCTACCCCTTAAGCAAGCACAAAGAAGATGAGGCAGAGAACTGTCAGCGCTGAAAGTTCCTTTGGTTGCTCACAACTCAGGTATGCATGCATGTGGCAGCCAGGCAGCAGAGCCCCCACTTGACTGCCAGTCCCGTGCACCGGACCTGTGGCCAGTTCATGGACTCTGGCTGCCTCAGGTGCCACCTCTTTGCATAGGGTTTTCCTCCATTAGTAACTACAGCTGAAACAGATGTCCTCCACATTGTGCACACTGGTTCTGCCTTTGTCCTTGCGAGTTGATACTTGGCATTAGCATGAAACTTGTGGGAGGGTTTAGAGAGAATTCTAACACAAAACATCCTATTAAATTGTACTTGAGAAATGAAAAAACTCCTGTTGTATTTTGACAGAATTATTTTTATTAAAATATACATCCATGAGCAGTCACGAGTGTCTAGTCTCTGTTTTGAGTCTTATTGGGGTTTGTACCCTTTGTGTGGCACAGTCTGTTTTGACAGTTTGGCCCCTTCTCAGCCCACCTCTTAGGTTGCCAGGCCCCTGGTACCCTTCAAGACTTCAGGTGTTTGCGAGAGCCCAAAGAGGATAGGAACTTAGGCTTCAGCTTTCTCCCCCCAGACAGCTTTCATCTAAGACAAACAAGGAGCAAATTCAGCTTCCAAAAGGTGGCCACAGGTCCTCCTGTCCACAGGGTAAGATTTTAATGGACTCCAAATACACTAATCCCAAACACTGGGTAGTCAGAGCTCTTCTGAGGGTTATTGAATTAGCTTCCAGGCAGTTTGAGGAGAAAGCACTCATACTCCAAATCCTAGTTCTGTTTACTAACTCTGGAAAATTAACCTTTCTCAGCTTCAGTTTCCCCACCCTTAAAATGTGATTAATCCTACCCCACGGAGGTAGGGGATTATAGCACATATAGGGCAGGCTTGACAGAGAGGGATAGATAACAGTACATGCGTGCTTCACTCGGTTATTTTATAAGACTATTACTCGACAGAACTCTCTTAGGGAAAAGTTACTGTGGCGGGACAATGGAATGTTAGATTAAGAACAAAAGTCCTGGTTCCATAAAGCCAGAGTAGATTAATTTCTCTCCAGTGGTTCTCTACAGGGAGTGATTTTATCCACCCACCCCCACCCCTACCCCCACAGGGAACACTTGGCAGTGACTGGAGATATTGTTGGTAGTCACAACTTGCGTGGAGTGCTAGGCTAGTGGCATCTACTGGGTAGAGGCCAGGGATGCTATAAACATCCTACAATGCATAGACAGCTCCCAACAACAAAGAATTATCAGGCTCAAAATGTCAACAGTGCCACTGTTGGAGAAACCCTGTTCTAGGGTGAATCTTGGGACAGAAACAGAAATATCAAGCACAAACACAAGCACATTTTGATTCTGCATGGCTGTTCAGAATCCAGGGGAAAAGATTAAGGGGATAAAACCCTATCAGAAGAGGGAGGTTAGAGGTTACAATTTCTCATCACTCTGGGAGTCTTCCATGCTCTGAAGGTGGCAGCAGTGGCAGGAAGTCCTGTCTCCTAAAGCAGTTGGACCCGGTTGGTCAGCAGTTCTGAGAATAACTGCCTCAGCTCAACTGACATATTCTATTGTCACAGGTTGCTCTGGAACCATGGCTGGGACACCTTCCTAATACCACCTGAGTGGGGGTCCAGACTCACCAGGAGTCAGAAAAGCAGGGGAGGGGCTCCCCATGTAGGAACAACCCCTAATCCTACATTTCCAACATAGCCTGTTTTACAGTAAGGCTTACAGGTTTCACTACTCCAGCGGACAATATGGTGAACTAAAGAGAAGTCTTGTTACAAAACGGTATTGACTTGGGAGGACACAGGCTCCAGTAGAGATCAGGGGCACTGAGGTCACTGTAGGACCACTAACATGTAAGTAACAACCGAAGAACACGCAAAGGAAGAGAAAGGAAAGAAAACAGGAACCAGAGAACAGAAAAGACAGTCATTAGTAGGAGTCAGGAGGCCAGGAAGTACGGCGAGTTCAAGAGAACTACCGTTTGCAACGACAGGTCGTTGTGTCCAACACCAGACCTTCCTTCATTCCAGAACAACCAAGGCCCACCACAGTTCCCAGAACCTGGTTGTTTTTGATGCTGGACGGAGGCCCGAAACAAGTAGACGCAGTAACACACTCGCCCACCAGCCACCACCGCCGGAAATAAACGACCTAGCCCTTCAGCCAAGACACTTAACCTCCGCCCCTAAAGTGCGAGCATGCGCACATGCGCAGCCCTCAATCACGGCACCTCCCAGCGCAGGCCCACCCCCCCCCCCCCCCCCCCCGTCAAGGAGCATGCGCAGACTACTCGCCGTCCCGCCCCTCCCTTTCCAGAGCTCCCGGTTCCTTAGAAACCAGGCGGCGCGTTCCCGGTGGCTGCGCTTTAGATTCCGGGGCCCGCGCGTCCCCGCCAGCCTACCTCTTGGCGGGCGGGTGGTGGTCGAGACCGGTCCGGACCCATGGTCTCTGGTACAGCGCGGGACGGGCGATGCCAGCATGCCAGGTGAGAGGCGGGCCCGCGGCAGCGGGTGAGGATGAAGGAGAGCGCGGGCATGGCGCGGCAGCCAGCGGGCGTCGACCGGGCCTCCGCGGCCCGGCGCCCGAGGTCGGAGGCGGAGCTACTCATAGCCTGGGCTGGAGGGGGCAGTTCTAACTGCCACCGCGGTCGCCGAGTTCGGGGGTCGCCCCGGAGTTTGTCCTCCCCACCGCAGAAATAGGACCTACAGATTTGGTCATAGAATTGTAGAATTTTGTGTCCTGAAAGGACCTCGGCCATGACCCATCCCTTTACCGGACGCGGAAACCTGGGTTCCCCTGCCTCGTGCCGAACAGACCCTACCTGTGTGAGGACTGACGATTTGTGGACGAGGATGTGAGGTGTGGAAGCCTCAGACAAAGGGCGCAGATGGTAGCTGGTACATCGTCTTTCAGAGTGAGATGGGACTTGTAGAAGGTAAATACTTTAAGGAAAGAGAGTTCAGGTGGCAGATGGGAGAAAGGACACTCCGGAAAGTGCAGGTGGCTCTGCCAGTTACAAAATGCCCACTGGCCAGGTCTCAATGGCCCTGGCCTAGCTTTGAAGCCCAGGAAGGAAGCAAATGGACTAGCGGAGACAAAAGGTGAGGTAAGGTGTTCCCATCAAGATGTTATCACACGAATGAGGTGGAAGGAAATGGGGGTGGGGAGATCAGGACTTGTGAATGGTTGTGTGAAAGTTTACCTTCCCTCTGCTGCCAAAGGTAAAGAACGGGACAAGAATAGAAAAGTTTAAAGTTGCATTAGCTAGACAGCAGGAAAGGTTATAAACCATCTTATAGAAGAAAGTGGGTGCCCTGTGAGTATCCAGAACCAAGTTGGGGCACTGCCCAGAAGACTTTTGTAGGCTGTGGGGCATAAAGGTCTCAGAAGGAAGAGCCTGTAGAGTATGACCCTTCATTTGAAGGGAACGCTATTTAAGTTAGAAAAGACACTTAACACATTATTGAGATATGGAGAAGACAGTTGTCTTTGTGTTGGGGAAGCTACATTCATTCTTGATAAGCAAACTCCTTTTCTTCTGAAAAGCTATGTGCACCAGGGAACAAAAGACTTTTTTTTTAACGTTTATTTTTGAGAGACAGAGCACGAGTGGGGGAGGGGCAGAGCCAGAGGGAGACACAGAAACCAAAGCAGGCTCCAGGATCTGAGCTGTCAGCACAGAGCTGACTCGGGGCTCCAACCCACAAACTGCGAGATCAAGACCTAAGCTGAAGTTGGACACTTAACCAACTGAGCCACCCAGGCACCCCAAACAAAAGAGTTTTTTAACTAAGGCCATCCATTTTACAGAAAATGTGAAAAAGTACTGGGTTTTGACTTGGAATATGGAGACTGGACCAAGAGATGAAAATTTTCAGCAGACAGTTCTGTTGGACTCCCCATTTTTACAGTTAAAAATTCTGTTGTCAGGCTTTCTCTTAGCACCCGGTTGTCTTACTTTTCCTATGGAATGATTGGTCTGAGTCTGATCACTTATATTTATTTGAGGGGGAAATTCAGATATTTCTTTAAGTATTGCTAGAATCCACTAGTAGTAAGATTAGCAATAACACCCCTTTTCCCCCTTCAAAGACATAAAGATTTGTAATATGGTCAAAAGAAGTGTGTGATTTTTAGAAGATGGTCCCTGATTCTAATCATCAAAATCAATTTCTTACTAGCTTGATGAAACTAATTATCAACGTATATTCGATTTTGCAGTATGTTTTCTTTCCCCCTCAGAGCGATGAGATACATTTAAAGTATGATGGTGTTAATAGGTCAGATTAGTTTAAGAAACAAAACTTTGTCTTAGGTTCATAAATCACTGCCAGACCTTATCCGTGATGTTGTGGCTGTGCATTTTATTGATTTTTCTTTCATCTGTGGAAATATTTTGTATAAAATATATCAAGAGATATAATGTGGTGTTATTAGAAGGGTTTGTAATCTGTGCGGAAAATTGGCACTGTTAATCAGATCCTGTCAGAAAAGCTTTATGAAAATCATTGTATTCTTTGTAGAAACTCAAATTACTTTAGCGCTGGCCCAGATAGAAGACAGGCTAATAGGCCAAAATCAAGGTAAGATGGAAGGGAGTAATTACCATCTGTGGAGCTGGATGCTGTGTGGGATGCTTTGAATGTAAGTGCAAATACTTTCTTGAATGCGCAGTTGAAGAAGATATTGCGTAAATGTGGTGAGTGTGCCCCATTGATTGGTGTACATTTTTTGAGCTCCTCTGTATAATCAGAAAGACACTGATTTTCTTTTCAATTTTCAAACGAAAAGACGGACTTACAGACTCTTAAAGTGTTTCTGCGTTGCTATAGCAATGAAACTTCGGACAAATAATTGCTTAATCTCAGCTCTGTTTTCTGGGGCAGCTGAGGGCAGTTATCAAATCTGACCTGTAATAAAGTAATCAGCAGTATTTAACAGGCCAATATACCAGATAAACCAGTAATGTTAACAGGATCTACTTTCACTGAACTGATTTTCTGGTTATACAGTAAGAGGAGAAATGCAGTAGAGATGCAGTGCCATCTGATAAAAGAAGTTGTAACACAGACGTTGGTGTTCAGAAAACACAGGAATCGGAGACCACTAACTTAGAAGTAGGAGAAGAGCCTTTCTGATGTCTGACAAGTCACTCAGGCATATTTATAGTAGGAGGTCCAATTCCTGGATAAATTCACTGTTGGAATAGGACAGTCTCTAGGAAAAAATTTCAGATTTTGCTATTTTTGAGAATTCATGTACAACATAGTAATGGAACATTATTTTTCTTAAATTAAAAAGTAGCAACTTTGTATTCCAAGGGAGTCCAAATATCCAAGTTACTTGAAAAATTTAAATGTTGGGTGTTTTTAAAAAATGGGCTCATGAAAATCAGAATGGTAAGAGATACTGAGAAAAATGTGAAAGCATTAAGACTTCCGACATTAACACTTACTATGAATTAGCCATTAGGTCAGGAATGAGCTCTCTCGAGTATTATCTGTATAAACTGAGACAAAAGAAATGAGAAACGAAGTAAGTATTTCTGTCTCACGGGATGGGAATAAACACTTAGATAATACAGTTTAAATAAACATTCAGAAGGAAGAAATGAATATTCCTGCATTACTTAAATACACTCAAACTCTATCCTTAAGCACTTGTTCTTTAGATCCTTCTCTTAGAAGGAAAGTTGCAAGTAGTGCCTTTGTCCTAGATACTCGCAGTTTTCAGAGTAGCCATTGACAAAATGCCACATTCTTTGGGACCCAGGATAGACAGGAATTGCGGGAGAGATAGCTCTCCCTTGCCACTTCTCACAGCTATTCCATAAGGGTTTCTACCCGTCCTCTACCATGAAAGATTAGGAATGAAGGCTGTGAGGAATGGGAATGGAGTATCGAATGCAGTCCTTTTTCCTAGCTGGAGATAACTGGTACTCTCACACTGTCAGCTCTCAATTTCTCATGAGAACAGATAACCCCAAAATAGAACCTGCAACACTTCTACTTGGCTTTGAGATTTACCATATCACTTTACAACGTCAGGATCTTTTGTTATTTACTTTCATAATTACATTTTGCTTAGAATGCTGGGGCACCTGCCTGGTTCTTTCGGTAGAGCATGTTACTCTTGATCTCGGGGTTGTGAGTTCCAGCCCCACATTGGGTGGAGAGGTTACTTAAAAATAAAATCTTAGGATGACTGGGTGGTTCAGTCAGTTAAGCGTCCAGCTCAGGTCATGATCTCACAGCTTGGGGGATCAAGCCCTGCATCAGGCTCTGCCCTGACAGTGCAAGAGCCTGCTTGGGATTCACTCTCTCTGTCTCTCTCTGCCCCTCCTCACCTCACTCCCTCTCTGTCTTTCAAAATAAGTAGATTAAAAAAATAGTTTTTAAAAAAATCTTAAAAAAAAAAAATGTTAGGCAAATCTTACAACTTGTGGACCATAATTTCATAATGTGTATAATTTGTAGCAAAATAAATTGAAAATAGTACAGTTGTCTAACACTAGAGAAATAAAGAGCTGGTTCATGGAGTCAGTGAAATATGCAACACTTAAAAACTGTGGTAACATAAAAAATGCTTATGTCAGAATGGGTACGTGAAAAAATCAGGATACAAAGTTATGAATACAGTTTAATCACAATATATTAAACAAATCTAAAAAAAAACCCCAAAAAACAGAAGAACACAGAATAATTGTCGATGAGTATATATTTTAAAATACAAACCTTCCTGGGGCGCCTGGGTGGCTCAGTCAGTTAAGCGTCTGACTTCAGCTCACATCATGATCTCACAGTTTCTGAGTTCGAGCCCCGTGTTGGGCTCTGTGCTAACAGCTCAGAGCCTGGAGCCTCCTTCAGATTCTGTGTCTCCTCCTCTCTCTGCCCCTCCCATGGTCATGCTCTGTCTCTCTCTGTCTCTCAATAATAAATAAACATTTAAAAAAAGTTAAAAAAAAATAAAAATAAAATACAACCTTCCTAGGAGTTTCTTGCTGATGTAAAAGATGATTTGGAACTTTCTTTCTGCAGGCCTTCATCCCTTCATACTCTTTGACTGTATTAAAGTTCTGGGGAGGAGGACTGGCAGAGGACAGCACTGTTGTTTCCTGTCTCAGGTGTCAGGGAGTCAAACAGTAGTGTGGTTACCTAGATAATGAATTTTCATGTGTATAAATGAAGGGTACACTGTACATCTTATGTGTTCTCTGAGACTTTTTTTGTTGTTTTAAGATTTTTTACTTGTAAGTAATCTCTATACCCAACATGGGCTCCGACTCACAACCCTGAGATGAAGGGTTACATGCTCTTCCTTCTGAGCCAGTTAGGCACTGCCTAAGACTGTTTCATTGTTGTTGTTTTTGGTGCTTGTTGATAGATAGTCTTGAGCCTGAGGGTCTCTTCAGTGTGTTTTGATGGATGCTTTAGTAGCACAGTGTTCCAAAGTATATTAGAGGATGTTCCATGTGGTTAATGTTTTCCGCCTGGTGGTGTGGTGGTTCCTGCTAGGAAATGGTTATCATCTCTGGGGGACCTCTCTGGGAGTAGCTCTGGGAGCATGTGAGATAGAATGTTTGTCTTCTCAGGCATCCTTTGTTTGTCCGGGAGAAGGGGGGGTGGTAGAGACAGCCATATTTCCTGTTACTTTTCAGCCTTTTGCATTGGTTGACAATCCTGTGCCAGTGGCTTATGTTTTGGAACAATGGAGAAAATGATTGAACATAGTATTCCTTATCCGATGTTATTTTCAAAATTAAATCAGTATGCTTAAGTGGCTTGTTTTGGTTCCTCCAGGCCTGAGCTTGCTTCTGGTCATGGTGGTTATTCTTTTAAAACTATCTCTGTTTCTCGTTTCCTTTAATGACTAATAACCCTAATATACTAAGGTTGTTATTCAAAGAACACTTAAATGTCTTTAAGTAATTTCCAAAGTGTTCTGGGATTGTTACCAAAATACTTTGAAGTGTGAGGTTTCAGGGACCTGTTTTCTTCTTAAAACCGTATAAAACCCAGTCTTGGTCCCAAAAGAGCTTAGAGTCTCAATAGTGAGACAAGACATTGTGTGCATCATTTAAATAATAACCAAAAAATCTAAAATATAAAATGAATGGCTGTTTTCAGGAACGCATATCCCATATACATGCTGTGTTTTATAACTGGTCTTCTCCATTACACATTAAACATCTCCCCTCTCCCCTGCCCCCCCCCCCAAAAAAAAGGTAAAAAGAAGAAAAGGTGGTATGACAAAGACTGTCCTGAGATTAGATTATTTTAGATTTCACATGTAATAGCTAGATGATCGTTAAATGAAACCACAGCTGAGTGTGGTCATGGCCTAGTTGATAAGCAGTTTTCTTGCATATAAGAAGGAGATATGTTGGGCACCTAGGTGGCTTAGTCAGTTAGTGTCCAACTTTTGATTTCGGCTGAATTCATGATCTCATTGATTGTGAGATTGAGCCCCAAGTTGGGCTCTGTGCCAACAGTGTGGAGCCTTCTTGGGGTTAGGTAGGTAGGTAGGTAGGTAGATAGATAGATAGATAGATAGATAAACTTTAAAAAAAAAAAAAAAAAAAAAAAGGAGATGTTTGTGAAGGGCTTTGGGCATTTCCAGTCACCAGAGAACCACTTCATATTTAAACTGTTTGGTGACCAGAAGCCATGTAACACAGAGTTAGAGAATGACAGTCTGAGTTGCTATGCTCCAGGGTGCCCTACAAACGTCCTATACCCAAGAGACTCCTGGCTGGCTCAGTTGGTGGAGTGTGCACCTCTTGATCTCTGGGTTGCGAATTTGAGCCCCACATTGGGTATGGAGATTATTTTAAATCTTAAAAAAAAAAAAAAAATGTCCCAAACTGAAATCCAGTGTCTATTACTGTCATAGATAAACCAGTTTTCCCAGGAGAAGAGTACTTTTCTCCATGTTGAAGGTGGAAAACACTTAGAAAACTTCAGTAAATTAAGTGTGCATTCTTGGTCCCTAGGTAAAACCAAAGTTTGTAATACACCTCTCTACGGTTGGCTGTTTCACATGCATCACGGCCAAATGTGTTTTACTTAAGTGATTTAAAAGTAAAGGCAGAGTCTTTGTTCACATGCCTGCTACAGTGAAAGATCTCTGAACACTCATTGTGTTTCTGTGTCAGATCAGTCCTTGGTATTCGGCTATGGGTGTAGCAAGAAATAGAAACTAAGCTCCAGGGACCTAGCCTGCCTGTCTAGATCACTGCTCTGTGTCCCACCTCCTGGCATAATGCCTGACTCATTGTGGTGCTTATAAATATTGGGGAATAAATGAGAAGAGGACTCTGGTGACTGGATAGTGTGCCACTGAAATGGGTGGGGGTGCGCAGAAGGAGGTTTGTGTTTGAGAGGAAAGACAAATTTGGGATGGGAGCAGCTGGTAGGTCACTTATGTGGGGATTTCCAGTCGACACTTAGACATTTAGTAGAGAGAGAGCTGGAACAAGTTGTTGAGGCTGGGAATTGGAAGTTAATATTTGCATGAAGGTTGTAGTGAAATTGAAGGATTAGATTATGTTGCTTCAAAAGAGAGAGGACTGAGGATGGAATTTTCAGGTTGATGTCAACCTGGAACTCACTGTTAAGGTAGTCTTAGCAAAAAAATAATCTTCTTGTTCTTGCCAGATTTTCAAAAGCAATAAAGAACTAATATGGAGGGGGTGGTGCCTGAGTGGCTCAGTCTGTTAATTGTCCAACTCTTGATTTTGGCTCAGGTCATGATCTCATGGTTCATGAGATCGATCCCCACGTGGGGCTCCATGCTGGGCGTGGAGCCTGCTTGGGATTTTCTCTCTCCCCCTCTCCTTCTGTCCCACCTCCCGCCCCTATGTGCGCGCGCTCTCTCTCTCTCTCTCTCTCTCAGTAATAAAATAAAATCTTAAAAAAAAAAAAAACTTAATGTAGCCAGTAAATAAGTAGTTTTTCCTACTGTAATCATCAGCTGAAGCTAACTTTTAGACCTGATAGCAATCCAGATATTTCTGTGGGTGTTAAATTTTTTCTTTATGACCCAATTTAGCTGACCCTTTTGTAGCTTGGGTAGTTATGCCTCATTGAACAGGTCATTAGGTCTTTCATTAGTGCCCTCGTAGGACACTGTGTGGACTGGAGCAGGGGGGCAAGGAACTGTCCTCTTTGGCCAGCTCTGGGTGTGCCCCATCACGTGGTAGCTGCCTAACAGTTTACCATCATATCAGCTTGTGGACCTGAGGGAATAGCACACCTGTCCTTTGTCCTGTTTGTGTTTTTGCTGACAATGAGAAGGTAGGAATCTGTGACCATGTCACTGAGTCAGTGTGGGCACTGTTAAAATAAAAAACAAATCATAGGAAAATGAAACCTTCTCCAGAGAGCCTCTGGATTTTTGAAACCCAGGGACCAAAACATTTATCACAACTAATTTGTAAAACTCAACACCTGTTTCTTTAGTTTGGCTTTTATTTTTTAATGGGAACATAAATGCAAGTAAAGAAACACTTCCACACATCTATCTGAAAGCAGTCCTGCTGAAAGCGTTCATGTTATCATATCAGACTCTTAAGTACATGCTGTAGGTGTCCCTCTGCTATGAACTTGAGGTTTAGAACTCAGGCTGCATATCCCCACTCCCCCTCATGTTTATGCTCTGATGATGGGGTGTGGTTGTCTTTCCTCTTTGGGTCTGGCTCTTGTACTCAGGCATTGACCGCCTGTCTCCCATACTGGCTCAATTCCAGGTGTTAGGAGGGGCCAAAAGGAAGGCTGGGGGACAGTTAGACACCTCTTTCTAATTAATTCTTGGTACATGACTGGCGTTGAAGGCCTGATAGAAGGCATTCCTGCTTATTTCCCCAATAGGTCCTAAGTTTTGCAAAACAACAATTAAAATTGACCTTCATGGTTTTATTTTATCTCCTTTATCATGCTCAAAAATTAAGCTTGATGCCTGGATGGCTCAGTTGGTTAAGCGTCTGATTCTTGATTTCAGCTCATGTCCTGATCTCACAGTTTGTGGGTTTGAACTGCATCGGGATCCTCTGCTTGGGATTCTCTCTCTCCCCTCCTCTGTCTGCCTCTCCTCTGCTTACTCTCTCTGTCTCTCTCTCAAAAATAAATAAATAAACTTGAAGAGAGGGAGGGAGGCAGGGAAGGCAAAGAAGGAATTAGACACAAAAAGCTATTGTCCTCTAACCAGTGCACCATCTATACAGGTTTAACCCTACTTCCCGATCTATTCATTCTCACACTTACTTGTACATTCATTCTTCAATGATTACTCAGCACCTACTCTGTCAGCACTCTTTTGTCCTGGTGACAGCAGTGTGTGAGGTAGGCAAGATCCTGCTATCATGACAGATGCTAAATAGGTGATCCCAGTGAATCATGATGGGCACTGTGAAAACCAAAGCCCAGGCTGCTGGGAACTGTAAGCCGAATCACTTAACCCAGCCTAGGCCATGCTGGGTTAAGATGTAAAGAAGTAGTGTTTAAGTGGAGACCTGACAAATCTCCTGAGAATTAGCCTGCCAAAGTAAGAAAAGATTGTTCCAGGCAGAGCAAAGAGCTTGGACCAAAATCTCAGAGCAAGACTGAAAAAGATGTAGTAGCTGCTAGCATGTCAGGTACAGTGTAAGGGAAAAGTGGTAAGGTGGAGAGGTGGGGAGGGGTCCAGCTCATACTGGGAGATGCTTTGTGGACCTCATCAAGGAATTTGGGGTTTATCCTGGGGGCACTTAAAGTCTAGGGAAGGAAATGGTCAGGACAAGGAAAAATGTTAGGTGTCTGTTAGGAGACCAGAACAGTGGATGAATTCCAGGGGCATTGAATCCAGTTGGTGAGATGTAGTGACAGACTGGCTGTGGGGCAGATGGCTTCACTGCAGCCAGAGTGGTTTCTTATGGACTGGTTAGGACTGAATCACTGTCACCTGTTTGAGCTACTCTCACTTGCCTTCCCTTCACAATTACCTGTTGGTGTTTGACTGAACATAGTCACTGGGTCATTGTGGTCTTATAAGGCCCTTAACATACAGTACACTTCTGTTACATGGAGGAAGCTTGACTGCAAGGGGATTGAGCTAACGAGTAATCATGAGTCATGTCATGTGGAGGAGGGAGGTTAGTTGAAGAGACAGCTCTAGATGAGGGTGCCCTCTTAGCAGGTCAAATTGTAGCTTAAGACTGAAAGTAGCAGCTCGTTTTCCTAATCCCAAGTGGCAGGCAGAGCTATTCTGTTATCATATCATGCTTGTTTTCTTTCCTGAACTATTAAATCAGATTTTGCCCCAAACTACTTAAATTCATGACATAAATAATCTCTATTATATTGATGAACATATCCCAAGACCCTACTAAATTGTATGCAGTTTTGATGAGTTCAGTATATGCATCTTGGTTTATTAACTAACTGTGCAGGAACAAGATCTGCAATCTTCATTTTTTCAGCAGTATGCATTGAATACCCACTATATATCAGGGCTTGTTCTAGGCACTGGGGATGCAACAATGAATAAACAGACAAAAAATCGCCTGTCTTAAAGAAGCATACATTCTAGCAGGGGTGATTGAGGGAATCAAACAATGAGGTAAGTGAGGGAGAGAGTAAGCCAAGTGGATATCTGTACAGAAAAGGGAACTGCAAGTACAAAGGCCCTGAGACAGGAGCATACCTGGCATGTTTGAGATATATTTAGTACTGAGCCACTGCTGCGGAGGCAGAGTAAGCAAGGGAAAGAGAGATAGGACATAAGGTGAGAGATGTAAAAGGAGGAAGGGAATGAGGGCAGACTATGTAGGACCTTGTAGGTCAGTGGAAGAGCTTGGCCTTTTATTCCAAGAGAGATGGGAAGCCTGTGGAGAGCTTGGACAGAGGAATGACTTTTTACTCTAATTTAATTTGAGTCATTCTCAATGCTATGTTGAGACTAGATTGGGGTGCAGTATGGGGTGGAGGAGCAGGGTAGAACCTGGGAGGTCACCTAAGCTGTTGCAGTAATGTAGGTGAGAAAGGTGGTTGTGACTTGAACTGAGATAGCAGTAGGTGTAGTGGATGTATCTTGAAGGTAGAAAGCCAGCAAGATTTGTTAACACATCAAATGTGAAGTGTGAGAGAAAAATAATAATCAAGGATTACTCCAAGATTTTGACTTGAGCTGTTGGAAAGTTTGTTACCAATTTCAGAGATGAAGCCATTTGTGCACAAGTTTGGCAGGGGCGGGGGATGGAGGATTGGCAGGGGGTGGCATGGGAATTCCAGGAGTTTAATTCTGGACATTTAAAGTTTGGGATGCCTACTAAAATAAGCATCCAAGTAGAGATATCGGATAGGGAGTTGTTGTTTATACTAGTCTGGAGCTGAAGAAAGAGGACCTGGCTAAAATCTTTGGGAGTCCTCAGAAAATAGTGTGTATTTAAGCCATGAGACTGAATAGGATCATCATGGTTACCACGGGAGATTGGGAAGTAGCCAGAGAGATAGGAGAATAGCAGGAGAAATTTGTGTTCTGGAAATTAAGAGTGTTGCAAAGAGGGTGGAACATGCTATATCAGATGCTACTGCTGTGTCAGCACAAAGTGGAATGAAGATGAGAATTGGCCCTTGGATTTTGGGATTTTGGATTTTACAACATTTTAATTGTATTTGACAAATATCGGGTAGCTGAAGTATTTATGACCATTCCTATGGGGTTGTCAGCCATGATGCCTTGAATACATAAGATACACAATTACAGTTTGAAGTTCTGAACATTTCATTCTTCTCCTACTTCCTTTGGCCCATTTTATTTTACCTTTTATTTATTTTTTTGTTTTTTAAGTAAACTCTTTGCCCAGTGTGGGACTTGAATGCATGACCCTGAGATCAAGAGTCGCATGCTCTACTGACTGAGCCATTGGGCGCCCCGGACCCATTTCATACTGAGGAAATACTGTTAGGTAGAGGCTTGAACACTACTCTAGGAGACGGGAGTGTCTGCCAATTACAAATTGACTTTTTAATGTGCTTGGACTGCTGTGCTCTTTACTGAACTACCAATATGTCAGTGTTTTTTCATAATTCAATCCTGCAGTGTGAGTAATGCCTTCCTCATGTGGAACTCGGAGTGCATTACAGATATGTCATTTAACTTTTTTTTTAAAGTTTATTTATTTTGAGAGAGAGAGAGCATGCGTGTGAGAGCGGGGGTTGGGGAGAGAGAGAGAGGGAGAGAGAGAATCCCAAGTAGGGTCCACACCATCAGTGCAGAGCCCGATGCGGGGCTCGAACTCACCCAACTGTGAGATCGTGACATGAGCCGAAACCGGACACTTAACCAATGGAGCCACCCAGATGCCCCTAACGTTTTTTTAAAGATAAAATTAATTCATATCCTGTTGAATGCTCTTGTAGTACCCTCTTTGCCTTTATAATGCTTTTCTCAAATTATAATGACATATTTATGTGATGATTTGTCTTCTCGCTCCTGCTAAACTGTAAACTCTATGCAAACAGAAACTATCTGGTTTGTTCACCAATATAACCTGTGCGTTGCCTTGGCCTGGCCAATAGTACGTAATTAAAATAAGTATTTATTAATGAATCAATGTGCATAAATTACAGGTGTCATTTTATATATGAGCATCTGAAACACAGACTGTGATTAGCTAAGCTAATGTCGTAATCTGTTTTAAAACTAGGTTGAGGCCCCATCTCACTTAATAACTAGGGTCCTGGCCTCACCCCTGGCCACAGTACTTTATTTTAGCATATTTTATATGAAGATATAATTACTAGAAAAACTCATCCACAGAAAAAGCTGGCCTCTTGATACTGGCCCTTTGGAATGTTTGAAGGGTCAGAGATCTGTGGCAGTCTGTAGAGGCATCTCAGAGGAAGAAGGAGTGCCCTAAGGATACACAGCTTGGGATGGCTGCTTGCACTGGGGAACTGCAGGTGTAAGGCTGGTTCCAGGGAAAGACGGGGGTGGGCACTGAGTGAAGGCTTCTCGCTCTTGTGGTGTTCCAGGTCTTGTTGCCCAACCTGTACAGCTACGGCCACAAACTGTTACACATCATTTCTCACTTAGAACCATCATTAACTTTATTTGCCTAAAGCAATACACAAGAATTCTTTTTGAACCCTCCCTTCCTTAGTATGAGTTGTTCATGAGTGGTAAGGACTTACTTACCTAATACCTGAAGCTCAGTAGCTTGTCCAGTTTGGCATTGGTTAGTGGAAAGTGCCATCTTCAGATACCCTCAGCAAGTGCTGAGACTGACTAGATCATTGGGCCTTGAAGTTAATTCATCAGAAAACTTACTCTCTTGGCTCCAGCCGTTGTCTCTGTACTGTTGATATCTCCAAAAGTAAGCTGACAAGGTTTTATGTTGTTTTTAAGGAAAGAGACTTTTAGTTCACATGTATCCATTTTGTTTGATTATGAACCTGAATCTTCAAGATGTGAACAGGTCGTTCTATGCTCTTAGAAACAACAACTTCTGATTAAAAATTGAGGTATAATTTACTTAGAAGTAATGCACAGATCTTAAGTATTCAGTTTGATGAGTTGTTACCAGTTGCATCACCATGCACCAAGTACAGTGCAACAAGAATGTAGAATATTTCCATCACTCGAAAATGTTTCCTTATGCCCCTTTCCAGTCAGTCCCATATCCCTACCACCACCAATACCTTCTGCTATCACTATAAATAAAGTTCACCTGTTCCTATACTTGAGATTAGTGGAATCCTACAGTATGGGGTGTTGTGTTTTGTTTTGTTTTGTTTTTGGTGTGTATGTCTGGAATCTTTCACTATACGTATTTTTTAGATTCATACCTGTTGTTGCATGTATTCATAGTCCATTCATTTTTATTTCTTTACTATATTGTATTGAATGATTCTACCATAACTTGTTTATCCGGTCTCCTATTGATAAACATTTGGATTTGTTTCCAGTTTGGGGCTATAATGAATAATGCTACTGTGAGCATTTTATTTTTATTTTATTTTTTAATGTTTATTTATTTTTGAGAGACCGCGAGCATGAGTGGGGGAGGTGCAGAGACAGGGGGTACAGAGGATCCAAAGCGGGCTCTGTGCTGACAACTGGGAGCCTGATGCAGGGCCTGAATTCGCGAACCGTGAGATCATGACCTGAGCCGAAGTCAGATGCTCAACCTACTGAGCCACCCAGGTGCCCTTACTGTGAACATTTTATGTAAGTTTTTGTGGACATGCGTTTTTGTTTTCTTGGGCAAATATCTACAAGTGGAATTGCTATGTTATTGGGTTAATATATGCAGGGTTGTTTTAATGTTTATTTATTTATCTTTGAGAGTAGGGAAAGGGCAGAGAGAGGGAGCGGGAAAGAGAATCCCAAGCAGGTTCTGCACGGTCAGCACAGATCCGGACCCGGGGCTTGATCTCAAGAGATGGAGATTATGACCTGAGCCAAAATCAAGGGTCAGCTGTCAGCAAGGAGCCTGACATAGGGCTCAAACGCATGAAACTATGAGATCATGAGCTGAAATCAAGAGTCAGATGCTCAACCAAGCCACCTGGGCACCTCCCAACACTATTTCTTTAAGAGTTTCTTTTTAGGGCACCTGGGTGCCTCTCTGCCCCTCCCCTGCTCGTGCTCTCTTTCAAACTAAATAAACTTAAAAAAATTTTTTTAAAGAGTTTCTTTTCCCCGTTGAATTGATTTAATACTTCAGTTGAAGATCAGTTGACTGCATTTGTGTGGCTTGCAGGGTAAATATAGTATTACAAGGCAGTAACTTTGTCTATAGAAATCCCTAATGGCTCTTTTTGAAGCCTGGTGCTGAAAAGTAGAAAGGTAAAATGTGGAAGCAAACCAAGTGTCCCTGGTCAGATGAATGGATAAACAAAAAATGTAGTGTATACATAAAATGGAATATTATTCAGCCTTAAATAAGGAAGGAAATTCTGACACACCCTACAACATGGGTGAACCTTGAGGACATGATACTAAGTGAAATAAGCCAGTCACAAAGGTACAAGTATTATGTGATCGCACTTATAGAGAATCAAACTCATAGAGATAAAGTAGAATGATGGTTGCTGAAGGTTGGAGGAGATAGGATGTTCTTGTGTAATGGATCTAGAGTTTCACTTTTACAAGGTAAAAAGAGTTCTGTGGGTGGTGGTTGGTGGTGATGGTTGTGCAACAATGTGAATGTTATTAATGCAGCTGACCCATACGTTTAAAAATGGTTAAGATGGCAAATTTTATGTTGATGTGTATTTTGCCACAATTAAACATTTTTAAAACCTAACGATATACGTACAGAATAGTTCTTAGGACATGTGATTCCTACTGTGTATTAGGATGACAAGGCTGTCTAAATTCTATAATGAATGTAAGCTGCTTAATAGGAGTATAGTATCTAAAGGAAGAAGGTCAGACAGAGTATGCTCAGGATATGGCATTTAGTTCTGGGGGCCCCATTTCAGGGGGATGTTGGCAAACCAGAGATTGGGCAGGCCAGAGCGACCTTGGCTATTCTTTTGATAGAGAGTATGAGGAAGGCCCGAGGGAATTAGAGTTCTGTCTGTAAAGGAGTGTATCAGTAAGCTTTTGCTATATAACAAACAACCTCAAAATTCAGTAGCTTAAGACAAATATTATGTCTCATGATTCTTTTTCCTCCCCAGCTTTATTGAAATATAATTGACATATAACATTGGGTAAGGTAAAGGTTTACAGTGTATTAATCCGGTTTTCTTATGATTTTGGGGGAGGTCTGGATGGTTCTGGGTTAGGTGGTCTCAGCTGGAACTGGATGACGTGAGATGATCTCACTCATATAACTGGCGTTTGGCTCAGTGCCAGGTGGGGCAGTGAGGATGACTTTGGTCACATGTCTCTTGTGATCTAGCAGGATGGCCTAGGCTTGTTCACATGGTGATGGTCCCAGAGAACCCACGAGCAGTGTAAGAGAGCAAGCCTCCATGCATAAGTACTTTTCAAACATCTTGTGTCATTTTGCTAATTTCCCATTGGCCAGAGCAAATGGCATGGCTAAGTCCAGAGTCACTGTGGGAGGTGATTGACTATCTGATGGCATGAAAACAGAAAAGGGAGTTATTGTGGCCATTTTGCAAACAACCTACCACCACCTATGAAGTTTAGAGGAAACATGACAGTTTGATTAGAAACATCACAGATAGTTCCACAGTGTAGAAGACCAAGGACTTCAAGTCCATCCACAGAAGAGTTTTTGGACTAAAATGGCCACAGAACAGAATCAGGCCACTAATAAAGGGAAGGTCTTGTCATTGGATGGGTTGGACAGGCTGTGTGACCTCTTGTCTTTCTGACCAACTTGGACCTGTTACATCATCTCTTCCAGGAAGCCTTTCCTGCTTGCATACCACCTGTGGCCCCTGTTGTTAATGATGGCTGTTCTCCATGTGACACACAGATTTGTTGCTCTACCTGTTGTAATGAATAACAAATGTGTTTACATGCCTGTCTAGTCCATGAAATGGAGTTCCTTAGGGTGATTCACCATTTTAGTACCAATGTCTGTGGGAAATTGTGTTCCATCCTCAGGTTGCCTCCTGGTGGTCATTTGACTGTGGCAACTCCAGCCATAGAATCTTAGACTTAAAGCTGAAAGGAAGGAGAAGGAGGGGGGAAAGTGCCTGTCAATGGAGATTACCTCCTTACCTCCCTTAAAGAATGTTCTCAGAAGCTCAACCAAACTGTATCTTCATCCTATATTTATCTTCTTTGATGCGTCTTTTTTGCAGGAGAGGCTGGGAAATACAGGTTTTAGTTCTGCATGTCGCATCTAGTAGTAAAGTATTCATAGGCACCTACTGCCCAGGGTCTGACTCCTACTCAAGCTGCCTAATCGATGAATGACCTCTCTGACATTATGCAGGTAACACCAGAATTCCCAGAATCTGTGACTCCTCAAACAATGAGGTAGAATGGTTTTTAATCATAATCCTGACTATCTTCATGATTAAATTCTGTCATTTGAAGCTCCTAGCTTCATAACTCATGGGATAGGGCAGGGGTCAGCAAATCTTTTCTATTAAGTGCCAGATGGTAAATATTTTCAATTTTGTGGGCCATATGCTCACTGTTGCACCTACTTTGCTGTTATATTACAAAAGTAGCCATAGATAAAGGAATGGATATGACTTGTGTTCCAGAACTTATAAAAACAGGGGTAAGACTGGATTTGGCCTACCCCTATGGTGGGGAATGAGTCTCTTCCTATGATTTTGCAGAAGCTGTGGCTCCATGGACCAGGCATACAGAAGGTAAGATGATATCCCACCAGTCTGGGAAGAGCAGAATCCACAAATCCCAGCTTCTGCACAAGTTTCAACAAGTCAGGCCTTTCGGGTTCCCTGTTTCTCTAAATGACACTACAACTTGTCATTTTATGCTTAGAACTTCAGTGTCATTTTTAGGGTGTCACATTTATTTATTTATTTATTTATTTATTTATTTATTTATTAAAATATAGTTTACATATCAGTAAATTTACCCCTTTTAAGTATACAGTTCTGTGAGTTTTGGCATGCACACAGTCATGTAACTAACAACCTTGTCAAGATAGAGAACAGTTCCTTTACCACCTACCCCCCAAAATTCCCTGTAGCCCTTTGCAGTTGACTCATTACCTTTGGCAATCACTATTTTCTGTCCCTGTTTGCTTTTTCTGTAATGTCATGTAAATGGAATCACACAGTATAGAGCCTCCTGAGTCTGGCATCTTTTAGTTAGCATAATGCACTGGAGATTCATTTTGTCATTGAGTCCATTAGTAGTTTGCTCTTTTGCGTTACTGAGTAGTATTCCATTGCATGATACACTACTATTTGTTTATCCATTAACCACCAGTTGAAGGACATTTGTGCTGGTTCTAAGTTTAGGCAGTTACAAATAAAACTAGTGTTAAACATTAGAAGATAGACATTCACATACGGGTTTTTGTGTAAAAATCAGTTTTGTTTTTCTTGGTAGAAACCCAGAAGTGGGGCTACTAGATTATATGATAAGTGTATATTTAACTTCGTAAGATGACAAACTGTTTCCAAAGTGGCTCTACCATTTTTCATTTTCACCAAGAATGAACAGTTGCTTTATGGCCTTGCCAGTATTTGATACCAGGTTTTCTGATTTTTAGACATTTTAGTAGGTGCGTAGTTGTATTAAATAAGTTTTAATTTGCATTTTTTTTACACAAAAATTTTTAACGTTTACTCACTTTTGACAGAGAGACAGAGACAGAGTGTGAGTGGGGGAGGAGCAGAGAGAGAAGGAGACACAGAATCCAAAGCTCGAACTCCAGGCTCTGAGCTATCAGCACAGAGCCCAACATGGGGCTCAAACTCACAGATGGCGAGATCATGACCTGAGCCGAAGTCGGACACTTAACTGACCAAGCCACCCAGGAGCCCCTAATTTGCATTTCTAATTAATGCAGTCTAATAACTAACTACTATTGATATGGTGGATTATAGTAATTCATTTTATTTTATTTTTATTATTTATTTATTTATTTATTTATTTATTTATTTATTTATTTATTTTAAATGGTAGATGTCTTTTAATGTTTATTTTTGAGAGAGAGAAAGAGAGAGCACACATGAGTGGGGCAGGGGACAGAGAGAGAGGGAGACAGAGGATCTGAAGCAGGCTCTGTGCTGACAGCACAGCCAGATGTGGGGCTTGAACTCACAAACTGTGAGATCATGACCTGAGTTGAAGTTGGATGCTTAGCCCACTGAGCCACTCAGGCGCCCCTGTAGTAATTGATTTTAGAATGTTGAACCAGCCATACATTCCTGGGATTAAAATCTCTTAGTCATGCTAAGACTCTGATCTCCTTGAGGTACTTCCCATTGGCTGGACCCAGAAAGTCCAAACTCAGGTTAGTGCTTGGTGCCACCAGCTCTGGCTCCTACACACTTTTCTGACTTATTGGCCCCCAAATCGGGGTGTTTTGTTGTTGTTGTTTTTTTAAATCTTTTTATCTCCACAGCCTCCCTGTTAGGCCCTCAGTAAAGGTGTGATGTATGAACAGATCAACATTGGTTTGAGTGGGGGATCTGAGGCAAGCACTTGCCGATCCAGGCAACAGAATGGACTTTCCTGGCTCATACTTCTTACAAAAGAATGAAAGATTTATTCCACACATATAAAACCTCTGTTTTTACAGAGGCTCAGAGAAGCTAAGTAATCTGCCCAGGACTTCACAGCTGGTTGTGGCAGCTCTAACATACACAGCCAGCTGCAGAGCCTTGGAAAAGTTGTCTAGCCTCTTTGAGCTTCTGTATCCTCATCTGCAAAATGGGATTGTGTGGACTTAGATGTACTATATGTTATACTAAACATTGTTTGGCCTATTGCATTTCACTGCATATTAGCTCAGAATATTATCTTCGTAGTCCTACACAGCTTTTGAAAAGGAGACATCTAAGTCAGTCATAGAAATCTTTTTAAAAATTATGGATGTATGGGGCTTCCTGGCTGGCTCAGTTGGAAGAGCATGTGACCCTTGATCACAGGATTGTGAGTTCAAACCCCACGTTGGGTGTAGAGATTACTTAAAAAAGAAAAGTTGGTTCGTTGAAAAGATCAACAAAATTGACACACTTTTAAAAATTAAATTAGGGGCACCTGGGTGGTTCAGTCTATTGAGCGTCTGACTTCAGCTCAGGTCATGATCTCGCAGTTCCTGAGTTTGAACCCCGCATTGGGCTCTGGGCTGACAGCTTGGAGCCTGGAGCCTGGAGCTTGGAGCCTGCTTCAGATTCTGTGTCTCCCTTTCTCTCTGCCCCTCTCCCACTCATATTCTCTCTCTCTCTCTCTCTCTCTCTCAAGATAAATAAACGTTAAAAATTTTTTTAATTAAATTAAATTTTTAAAAATGGTGTATACAGTGACTTACTATTATAGGCCCTGTAATAAATGCTTTACAAATATTAACTCGTTTAATCCTTAACTCCCCTATGAGGTAGATACAATTATCCCCATTTTACAGATGAGGAAACAGAAGCATAGAATGATTAAGAATTAAGAAACCTATCTGAGGTTACCTAGCTGGTAAGTGGTAGAGTCAAAACTTGAGCCAGGCAAGTTGGCTTTAGATTCCATGCCTCTAATCTCTGTGCTATCTTCCCCATAGCCTTGTGAAGGTGTATATAGCCAGTCCTGTCCCAACCAGTGTGTGGTGATTGGAATGCATGTGAGCTAGGTAGGGTTGAGTTTGTGGAGATCTTTGGAGAATGCAAAAGGTCTACATATATACAAGAAAGTTAGGGGCTGGGAGTAGGGAAATTTTAGGGGTTAGAAAAGGGTAGTCACTGAAATAAAAAAGGGAAACCAGCTCTGCCTGCTTGAACAGGAAATACCTAGTATCAAGCCTGCCTAGCTTCATGCCATCTGGCTTCCTCAGAGGCCAGCTGATGCCCCTTTATGGGTGTTGATGAAGCTGCCCTTTAAGTCATTGTAGTAAAACAGAGGTTATTAAAATGTCTTCTAATCCATTCTGTTCTTTTAAACCACCCATGCAAACATACATCCACATATAACTACAGCATGAAGGAATGAAGTGGGAGAGAGGAGCAAGTGTGCCCTGGGCATGAATTTTGAGAGAACGTGGACGTCTTTGCTTATAGTGGCTGTGTTTCACTCCTCTGGCCCTTATAGCTGTTGGTAATTAATGACCCATAAAATTTATGCAGAACCTTACTTGTCTAGTGCTACAGATTTGACACTCAGGCTCCCAGAATATCCATGATCTGAAAGTAGCAAAACAACAACAACAAAAACAATAACAAACTGCAAATGCAGAAGGTGACCAAAATAGCTGAAGAGGAGAAGTCCAGGACATGATAATTATAGAAAATACTATGTGACTTACCTGTTTCTAACTAGAAAGGAAGCCTCTAAGGGCAGAATTAATCAGCAAAGAGGAAAGAGACATAGCTGAGAGTCCACAGACATTATTCATCATTATTAGAAAGAAAGATGATTAAGATAAAACCCAGTGGTAGAGTACAGGAGGCAAGCCAAGATCCACAGCCCCAGAGGATAGAGACAGGAGCACAGGAAGCTGACTGGGGTCTAGAGTTAGCCCCAGTCATGCTTGTTTCAGTGGTTCACAGAGGCACAGGTGTCCTTCGGGTAGGGTCAAGCAGTATAGGATGCTGTATTGGGCAATACCAGCCAACCAACCCCTAAGATAGACATGTAGTTTACATAGTACATTTGTATCTATACTAGAAGCAAAAGAACTGAAATGAAATTAAGAAAACAATTCCATTTACAATAGCATCAAACAAAATTAAATACTTAGAAAAAAATTTAACCAAAAAGTGTGTTACTCTCTAAAAACTATAGAATATCATTAAAAAAGAAATTAAAGACCTAAGTAAATGGAAAAGCATACCATGTTCATGGATCAGAAAACCTAATATTATGATGACAGCGTTCCCCAAATTGATCTACAGATTCAAAACAATCTCTACCAAAATCCCAGATTGAACCTAAATTTTATAGGAAAATGCAAAGGACCCAGAATAGCAAGAACAATATTGAAAAAGAACAAAGTTGGAAGACTCACACTGACTTCAGAACTTACTGTAAAGCTAAAGTAATCAAGACAGGGTGGTACTAGCATAAGCACAGACAAATTGAGCAGTGAAATAAAATTGAGAGTCTGTAAATAAACCCATACATTTATGGTCAACTGTTTTTCAACAAAGATATCAGAGTCATTCAGGGGAAAGAATAGTCTCTTCAACAAGTGGTACTGAATAACCACGTGAGGAAGAATAAAGTTGGACCCCCCCCCCCATACCTCCCAAATCCTCCATCCCCGCTATCTCCTGCCACTAATTTACTTTCTGTCTTCATGGATTGCCTGTTCTGAACATTTTCTATAAATGGAATCATAATAAATGGCCTTCTGTGACTAGCATCTTTCACTTAGCATAATGAAGGTTCATCCTTGTTGTAATTTGTATCAGTAGTTCATTACTTTTTGTGGTTGAAGAGTACTACATTGCATGGATATACCACATTTTGTTTACCCATTCAGCAGTTGATAGACATTGGGTGTCAACTTTTTGGCTATTAAGAAAGATTGTCCTATGCACATTCATGTACAAGTTTTTGTGAGATGATACGCTTTTAATATGATATAAAAGGGTCCAAATAAACAACTGTTCTCCACTATTTAATTTTCCCAGAAAGAAAAGACATACTCTTCATCAGTTACTCTGAAGCCATTTTTGTGATTTTGAGTAACTGTCTCCCCAACTTTTAGTTGATTTATACCTGACAATTTTGCAGAGTGTTCTTCTTACTCTGTTATTTAAGTATGTGTTTTAAAACCCATTTCTCTTTGAGATAATCTTTGAAAGTGACCCTGTACAAAGCTAGACCTGTCTGAAGATTTCTGGATCATGCAGGACCTTATAAGTCATACTGAAGAATCTGGACTTTGTGAAGTGTTTTGTTTGTTTGTTTGTTTGTTTGTTTGTTTTAAGGATCTATTTTATTTTATTTTATTTATTATTATTATTATTATTTTTTAGAGAATGCAAATGGGTGAGAGGGACAGAGGGAGAGAGAGAGAATCTTAAGCAGGCTCCACACTGAGCTTGGAGCCTGACGAGGGGCTCAGTCCCACAACCCTGGGATCATGACCTGAGCCAAAATCAAGAGTCGGACACTCAACCAACTGAGCTACCCAGGCAGGTGCTATTTAAGAATCTGGACTTTATAGAGGCGCCTGGGTGGCTCAGTCAGTTAAGCTTCCGACTTCGGCTCAGGTCATGATCTCACGGTTCGTGAGTTCGAGCCCCGCGTCCGGCTCTGTGCTGACAGCTCAGAGCCTGGACCCTGCTTCGGCTTCTGTGTCTCCCTCTCTCTCTCTCTACCCCTCCTCATCTCGTGCTCACTCTCTCTCGCTCTCTCTCTCTCTCTCTCTCTCTCAAAAGTAAATAAATAACTTTTTTTAAAGAATCCGGACTTTATAGTGAGTCCAGTGAGAAGTCAAAAAAGGTTTAAAAAGGAAGGAAGTGATGTGATCCCATTTGCATTTTAGAAAGATCTCTTTACAATATGAGGATTAGATGAAGGAAGGAAAGGATGGAAGGAAGAGAGATAAAGTAGAACGTTGTTGCAGTCATCCAGGTGAGCGGTACTCGGGGCTAGACTAGGGCAGTGACAGAGGTGATAACAATGAAGGGATGGATTTAAGAGATAATAAAGAGATAGGATCAATAAAACTTGATGAGTTACTTGTACGGGTAAGAGAATAGAGAAGTTACGGATGATGGCCAGCTTTCTGGGCTAAAGAATTGAGTTGATGATAGTAACATTCCATAAGAGAGAATATGGAAAGAAAATGTTTGAGTGAGGGTTTATGATAATTATTAAATGCTGACCATATATACTTGGCTAGGCACTTAAAACTGGACCTCATTTGGGGCACCTGACTGGCTCAGTCAGTTGAGCGTCTGTCTTTGGCTCAGAGTGTGATCTCATAGTTGGTGGATTTGAGCCCCACATCAGGCTCTGTGCTGATAGCTCAGAGCCTGGGGCCTGCTTTGGATTCTATGTCTCCTGCTCTCTGCCCCTCCCCCACTCACACTCTGTCTCTCAAAAATGAATAAATGTTTAAAAACAATTTAAAAAAAAACTTGACCTCATTTAATCTTCAGAAGACCCTGGGAGCTAAATAGCATTAGGCCTGTTTTACCCATGAAAAGAGTTGCATAAGAACTGGTGAAGCCAGAATTTGAACTCAGGTATCTCTCAAGCCTTCACTTCAGGTGCTCTCACCATCTCACTTTACTCTTTCTGTTCAGATTTAGTCATGTGGGTGTGTGGGTTATGGAAACTATAGAACATCAGTGTATATTCAGGAGTAGAATATGTGGGTGTGAAACTCTGGAGGGAAATCTGGGCTTATTCTGCAGATTTGGGAGTCCCTGGTATACCGATAAAGCTTTGGACATGAGTGGAAAGAGTATGTGGAACAAGAAGAAAAGAAGACACCTATGACTTGAACCTCAAAAACCTCAGCATTGAAGGTGCTGGGAACCCCAAAAGTGGCACTCAGAAATGACCAGAAAGGTGGGAGGATGTTGTGGATGGGGAGGGAAGAGATGTATATCCCTAGTACTTGGAGTTACTAAAGGAACACCATGTCTCCTTTAAACTGTGAATAGGCTGGGGCATCTGGGTAGCTCAGTCGGTTAAGCGTCTGACTCTTGGTTTTGGCTTGGGTCATGATCTCTTGGTTCATGGGTTTGAGCCCCCCATTGGGCTCTGTGCTGACAGTAGAGTCTGCTTGGGATTCTCTCTGCCACTCCCCGCTTGCTCTCTCTCTCTCTCTCTCTCTCTCTCTCCCTCTCTCTCAAAATAAATAAATAAACTTAAAAAAAAAACTGAAAATAGGTGGACTCTGATCTGTGAGGAGATGCAAATGAAGCAGTGTTATTGTGGATTAAAGTAGAACAGCAAAGTTGTGTGTTTGGATAAAACTTCTTAAAATTTAGGATTTGTGGTGAGCAAGATCAGTGGTAAGGTTTTTAAAAGATAGTTGGAAGACTAAGGGAACGTAAAGTGTTTATAAAATTATTATTTAAAATGGTACAGCCCCAGTGGGAAACAGTATGGTGGTTCCTCAAAAACTTAAAAATCTACCGTATGATCTAGCAATTCTACTTCGGGGTATAAATGCAAAGGAATTGAAAGCAGCATCTTGAAGAGGTATTTGAACACCCATGTTCATAGCCGCGTTATCTGTTGTAGCTAAAATACAGAAGCAACCCAAGTGTCTGAACAGATGAATGGATAAGTAAAATGTGGTATATACATATGGAATGGAATATTATTTGAATTTAAAAGGGGAGGAAGTTCTGACACATGATAAAACATGGATGAACTTTGAGGACATTATGCTAAGTGAAATAAGCCAATCACAAAAAAACAAACACTATGACTCCCCTTCTATGAGGTACCTAGCATAGTCAGAGTCATAGAGACAGAAAGTAGAATGGTTAGAGCACCTGGCTGCTGTCAGTAGAGCATATGACTCTTGATCTTGGGGTAATAGGGTCTTGGGTTTGAAGCCCATGTTGGGTGTACAGATTACTTAAAAAAAAAAAAAAAATATATATATATATACACACACACACACACACACACAGTGACTAGGGAGAGGGACTGGAAAGAGGAGTTACTGTTTTTTTTTTTTTTTTTTTTTTTTTTTATTTTTGGGACAGAGAGAGACAGAGCATGAACCGGGGAGGGGCAGAGAGAGAGGGAGACACAGAATCGGAAACAGGCTCCAGGCTCCGAGCCATCAGCCCAGAGCCTGACGCGGGGCTCGAACTCACGGACCGCGAGATCGTGACCTGGCTGAAGTCGGACGCTTAACCGACTGCGCCACCCAGGCGCCCCTACTGTTTAATGAGTATAGAGTTTCAGTTTTGCAAGATGAAAAGTTTTGGAGGTAGGTGGTGGTGATGGTTGCACAATATGAATGTATCACTGAACCTGTACACTTAAAAATAGTTAAGATGGGGCACCTGGGGGACTCAGTAAATTAAGTGTCTGACTCTTGATCTCAGCTCAGGTTATGATCTCAGGGTTGTGAGTTCAAGCCCCGTGTTGGGCTCTGCACTGGGTGTGGAGCCTACTTAAATTAAAATTTGGAGCACCTGGGTGGCTCAGTCAGTTGAATATCCAACTCTTGGTTTTGTCTCAGGTCATGATCGTGCAGTTTGTGGGTTCGAGCCCCATGTTGGGCTCTGCACTGACAGAGCGGAACCTGCTTGGGATTCTCTCTCCATCTCTGTCCCTCCCCTGCTCGTTCTCCGTCTTATTCTTCCTCTCTCTCTGTGTCAAAATAAATAAACATTTAAAAAGTTAAAAATTTTAAAATTTTAAGGGGTGCCTGGGTGGCTTAGTTGTGTTAGCATCCAACTTGATTTCAGCTCAGGTCATGATCTCATAGTCATGAGATCGAGCCCCTTGTGGGGCTCCCCACTGAGCATGGAGCCCGCTTAAGATTCTCTGCCCCCCCCCCCCCGGCCCTACTCCACTCCCCAACTTGTGCTCGCTCTCTCTCTCTCTCTCTTTCTCTCTCTCTAAAAAAAAAAAAAAGTTTAAGATTGTAAATTTTATGTGTATTTTACCACACACAAAAAAAGAATTTAATTTACTATGAAAAGAAAATGACAGTGACACAGCTTCATCCCTTTATATGAACTCAGTGGGTATGGAGTTACCATTGACCTAACACACAGCCAGAGAGGGTACTACTGGTTTAGCAGAGGGGCTGCTGTATGGGGAAACCTGATACCCTAAGCACACCTAAATCTCATCTTGGTTTCCAAGAAGACTTTTGTCTGTTTTTTATTTCATTTAATAACCCTTGTGATCAGAAGGAAAAATTCCACAGTAAGACATACTCATTGTATAAAATTTGGCAATGTTTGAAAAACAAAATTCATCCATAATCTCATAATTTGAGTAATCATTATTAAATTCAGGTGTATTCTGGTCCTTCTAGTGTCATGTGTGAAATATATTTACAGATAATATTATAGATATCCTTATATGTTTTCATTCATATATATTTATTTTTTTCTGTGCTTTAAAAAAATGGATATCATACTTCACATATTGTTTTGTTTTCCCTCTTTTCAGTGAACATATGGTGATGTCTTGCAGGTCATTGAGGGCTTTCTATCCCCTTGGTTTTCAGTGACTGCATAGTGTTATTTATCTTACCCATTACTGTAATTCAGCATCTAGATTGTTTCCCAGTTTTTCACCTATCATAGATAATGTTGGAGTGAATATCCTTATACAAAAAATACCATTTTAAACTTCCTGTTACTGTTATTGCCAGTTTGGTAGTTGAAAAAAAAATTTTTGTTTGTTTCTAGTGAACGTTCTCTATGCTTGCTACCATAAACTTGTAAATTATAATCTGCACAGCACTTAGGTAGTTCTCTTCCAACTTGTATTGGTTTTTGTTTCCCACTCCTCTTTTCCTTTTTCTAATCTAGTATCATAGAATCATGAACTTTTACAGTTAAGGCCCTGATAGTTAAATGATTGGACCAGAGTCACACAAAACATTAAATAACAGAACAGAGATTTAACCCAGCTTTACTCATTTTTCATTTTTCTTCCTTTCAGTAGATGTATATTACTAATATCCTTAAGTCTCCATGGGAAAAGCTTTTGCAGCTTTTCATTTTGGAGTAGTACTTCACTTGTGCTTTTGTGGCAGAGAACTTGTTGCTTCCAAATAAGTCCAGAAGGTAGCCTCGGCTGAGTATGCCATCCACTAATAGCCAGTATAATGCTTGCCGTTCCAGGAGCCATGTTTGACCAGGACTGTGGGAAGGTCGTATTCATGCTGGAGGCTCTTGTGAGGAGATGAGTTGGTGAACAGAGAAGCCGGCATGAAGATGCTCCCAGGAGTGGGCGTGTTTGGGACCGGCAGCTCTGCCCGGGTTCTGGTCCCACTGCTGAGGGCAGAAGGGTTCACCGTGGAGGCCCTGTGGGGGAAGACTGAGGAGGAAGCAAAGCAGCTTGCCGAGGAGATGAACATCACCTTCTACACCAGCCGGACCGATGATGTCTTGCTGCATCAAGACGTGGATCTTGTGTGCATCAATATCCCCCCTCCACTCACCCGGCAAATATCTGTGAAGGCTCTAGGTACGGATAGTCAGACGATAGCAAGGGTAGGATGTATCTCCTTCTGGGTGGTGTCTTGTGTGTCACTGTTCTCCTCTTGTGCCTATGTGGTCCTTCTTGGGCTTTGGTCTGCAGGTAATGGTACTCTGGGACAACATTCACCCTTAGAGCCGTCCTGGGGAGGGCACACTGGGGGTGTTACAGCTGTGGAAAGAAATGCTCCAGGCTTACCTACCTCCCATAAGTAACTCCCTGAGCAAAAATTAAGCATATGCCAAGAGTTGTCTTGTCACAGGGACCAGAGATCATTACATTACATTTCATGCAATGTAAAGTTGGCCTGTTTGAAGTCGGAGTTCAAAGACTTGGGCAATGGGAAATTGTGACTGATGTATTTGTTCTTCCATTTCCGTGGCACGTAGCACCTCAGAAAGGATGGAGAGGAGGGTGTAACGAGGCTGCCATTTCCCATGTTTTGTCAGTCCTTCACTAGATTGAGTGCACGCCCTTCCTGCCACATTTTGCAATCTTGTGTTCCAGAAGTCAGGAAGGCCCTCGGACAGTGCTGGGCTTCCCTGACAGGATCCACAGGACAGCCAGCTCACATGTCTGCCCCCTTGGGAAGCACAAGGCAGTATAGGGCTTGCTGAGTTGTTCTCCTGCAATTCCTGTTGGGCATCTCTTCCCAGTCAACTCTGGGCAACCTTTTCTCTTTTTCTAATGTAAATCAGAATCTAATTTAGTAAGAAAACAAGCCAGTAAATAGTCATCCAGCATGTTTGTTGTTGTTGTTGTTGTTGTTGTTGTTTGGTGTTTGTTTTTTTAATGCCTTCTAGGTGCCAGGCACTGTCCTGATGTCATTCAGGACATTCAAAGCAGTGTTGGATCAAAGCCCTCCCTGCCTTCAGATTTCACAGTTCAGTTGGAGAGACTAGAGATAACACACATTACAAAGTAAATGAGACAATTCAGGTAGCATATAATTAATTGACAGAGAAATTATTTAATGAAGGTGATAGGAGCAAAATATTTCTCTGATGCAGTCAGAGATCTCTGGGCCCAGAAACTGGTATGCCACTAGGCTTGACCACTCCTCCTGGACACTACCATGATGGAGAGTCCAAGCCACTGCTACTTGTTTCCCTTGTTCTGAGGAGAAGAGGATGTCGGTCACCTCTTGCCTAATGCATTGGTAAGGATAAACGTTCATTGGAGTGAATAAGAACATGAGTGTCTGGTTGTTGATTTGGGGGCATGTACATTTTGGCCAAAAATTGTAGATGGTTTGTCTTTTCCAGAGAGCACTCTAAGGATGTGTGACACTGGAGCTATCCACTGGACACTAGATTCTTAGGAGGGCAAGTAATGGCTTTCAGATTGAGTTTAGAAGTAGGCCTATGCCAACACTTTAACAGAAGGCTAGTTCAGGGGGATCAAGCTATTGTGGTCACTTGACTTCCTGCCATCCCTGTGACATGAATACAGGCTGGTGATGCCAGGTGTATCCAGAGGCAGAGTTCTAGAGGCTCTAAGTCTGCTTATATATTAGGGTTCTCACAGAGACCATTGCCAAGCTGTGTAGGAAGAAAGAGGAAATCCCAAGTTCTTTGGCTACAAGCCTGCTGTTTTCTGGTTCCTGGTATAGGAAAGCACCAGACTTTGGATCTTTTAATACAAATAGGAAGGACAGGAATGACCAGAGGCTTCTGGAATCTTATGTCCCAGCCCTCAGTGAAGCAGGGTCATCTGTCTTCTCACTGCATCTATGCTGTCAGGAGGAAGAGGGTGTGAATGAGTCCTTGGTCTGTTCTTATAGACACACAGTCCCAGGGTCAAGTTGGTGGGACTGGGAGAGCCATGTCAGCTGGACCTGCCTTGAGGCACTGCTCACTCAAACCCCAAAGGAGTCACTGAGTATATTGTGACCATGAAGTTCACTTCCTGTGAACAAAGAGGTGCTCTGGGGCACTTCACTCCTGGGTAATCTGGAGAATATGAGCTGGAGAAAGGATTGCAGCTTGAAATTTGTTCCCCCTCCAAAAAATCTAAGCTAATAAGCACTCAGCATTCATGCTTTTCCCACTCCCTGGAGACAAAAATCAGTTCCCAGCTTCTCTGATCCCTCCTTTGGCTTCCTAGCAGGAATGCTAGATAACTTAAAAAAAAATTTTTTTTTAATGTTTATTTATTTCTGAGGAGACAGAGACAGAATGTGAGGGGGTTAGGGGCAGAAAGAGAGGGAGACACAGAATCCGAAGCAGGCTCCAGGCTCTGAGCTGTTAGCACAGAGCCCGACACGGGGCTCGAATTCACGAGCTGTGAGATCATGACCTGAGCTGAAGTTGGACATAACCGGCTGAGCCACCCAGGTACCCCAGGAATGCTAGATAACTTAAATATGTCTTTCAAGATAACCCAGGTCCTCCTAAAGTTAAAGACCCTGTGCGGCTGGCCTTGCAGGAGCCTGTTTAACTTAAGATGGCCTTTAGCTTCCCTACTGATAATACTACTGAGTCTTAAGTTAAAAAGCATCCCCGTTGTTTGGGCTCAAAATGGGAGGTCTCTCCCCTTTCCCTGACCTCTCATGACATGGAACAGAAATTTCCTTATCCTGGTTTTACCATCACCAAACTCCCAGGAGCCACAAAAGTCCTTTTCCCCCCTGCCCACCTCCTTTCTGCCCCATGCTGCAGTGTCCACCCCAATTCCTACAGTGAATAGTTATAGCAAGTAGTTTCTGGGTTAGCCAGAGCTACAGCCCTCAGATGAGGTGTTAGTGTCTGAGAATCTAATTTCCTCATTACTTTCCTGGTCAGCTCTATGTGTTCTGCACTCAGGTGGCCAAATTGTCACCCAGTATGGTGATTCTCCAGTCCCTAATCCTAAAATCTCACATGTGTAAGGAAGCATTAGAGATTCTCCGAGAGCAGATCGTGATAACAGTCAGGGGCTATTCTCCCTGAAGGGCCCCCTCCTGCGAGACCCCAGTGTAAGGACCTCTTCCCTTGGTTTGGCACCCACTACTTCTTTGGAGGTATTAACATAGGGAACCACCCCAAGCTCTCAGGAGTATCCCAGGTATTGTTGTCTTGTGACTGCTCATACCCTCATGAGCTTTCATCTTAAAACATCTTAAAAATATTGATCCTTTCTGCTTCCTAAAACAGAAGCTGCCCAGTTCTAGCTCTCTTCGGGGCTTTTTCTAAGGCTTTTTTTGCTCTCTTAGTCCATCCCACCTATAGTATACTCAGAACAGGCATGAGAGCATAAGGGTTAATTTTACTTTCTTTCCCTTCCTACCAGAGCCAAACATTTTCTGGCCTTTTGACTACACCAAATTGTTGGATCAGTGTTTTTAGAGAACAATCTTTGGGAAATCTTAGAGCCCTTTCTGCAATTGCAACTGAGAGTACAGAGCCCATCCCCTAGAGTATAGATTAAATACTTTTGCCCAAAGCTGGTGATCTACTAAATGTATGAAGGTACACAAGCATGTCCTCTCTCCAGCCCATGTGTATTAGGCAGTGTTCTTCAGAGAAACAGAACCAATGAGGGTATATATAGAGAGAAAGGAATTTATTTTAAAGAATCCTCTCTTGATTGTAGGAGTTGACAAATTTGAAATCTACAGGGTAGGACAACAGGATGGAAATTCCAACAAGAGTTGATGTTGCAAACTTGAGTCTGAAGGCAGAATTCCTTCCTCTCCATGGAACCCCAGTCTTTTTTCTTGAGGCCTTCAACTGATTAGATAAAGTCCACCCACATTGTGGAGAATGATCTGATGTACTCAAAATATACTGGTTTAAATGCTAATCACATCTAGGGGCTCCCGGGTGGTTCATTTGGTTAAGCATCTGACTTCAGCTCAGTTCATGATCTCATGGTTCGTGAGTTTGAGTCCTGCATCGGGTGAGCTTGAGCCCTGCTTTGGGTGAACACAAGCCCTGCTTCTCTCTCTCTCCCTCCCTCTCCCCCTTGTGGGTTTTTCTCTCTCTCCTTCTTTCTCCACCTTCACTCACCTGTGCCATCTCTCTCTCTCAGTTAAAAAAAAATAAAATAGGGGCACCTGCGTGGCTCAGTTAGTTGAGCATCTGGCTTTCCCTCAGGTCATGATCTCACAATTCATAAATTGGAGCCCCGCGTCGGGCTCTGTGCTGATGGCTCCGAACCTGGAGCCTGCTTTGGATTCTGTGTCTCCCTCTCGCTCTCTGCCTCTCTCTCTCTTTCTCTCAAAAAATAAACATTAAAGAAGTTTTTAAATAAATGCTATTCACATCTAAAAAATACCTTCATAGCAATGTCCAGACTGGTATTTGATGGACACCACAGCCTTGCTGGGTTGGCACATAAAATTACAGATTTTTTAAAAAAATTTTAATGTTTATTTATTTTTGAGAGAGAGACAGAGCGTGAGTGGGGGAGGGGCAGAGAGAGAGGGAGACACAGAATCTGAAGTGGGCTCCAGGCTCCAAGCTGTCAGCACAGAGCCTGACACGGGACTCAAACTCACCAGCTGTGAGATCATGACCTGAGCGGAAGTTGGTCGCTCAACCGACTGAGCCATCCAGGCACCCCATAAAATTACATATTATACCTCCTCTCTTTACTTGCCATTCCTGGTTTGCACCTTCTACCTCTACTCCTTTCATTTTCCCTTAAGAATTTACTCTTCATTCTGCAGTCTATAGCTTGTTCTCCAGTCCCAGTCACCAGGTACCATTTTTATCCAAGCTGTTGCCTTTCCTCTTGTCCCAGGCCACCATCTGATACAGGAGGCTTTTCCGAGTTCATTTGCCTTCAAGAAAATATTTTTTCCTTCATTGTAAATCCCTTGGAACTTTGAGACTTCTTGGTGTGTTTTATTCTCAGGTATTGGGAAGAATGTGGTTTGTGAGAAGGCAGCAACTTCGGTGGATGCATTCCGGATGGTGACAGCCTCGCGCTACTACCCACAGCTGATGAGTCTGGTGGGGAATGTGCTGCGCTTTCTGCCTGCCTTTGTGCGCATGAAGCAGCTGATCGCGGAGCACTACGTGGGCGCGGTAATGATCTGCGATGCGCGCATCTACTCAGGCAGCCTGCTCAGCCCCAACTATGGCTGGATCTGCGACGAGCTTATGGGTGGTGGGGGCCTGCACACCATGGGCACCTACATCGTGGACCTGCTGACCCACCTGACTGGCCGGAGAGCTGAGAAGGTGCATGGGCTGCTCAAGACCTTTGTGAGGCAGAATGCAGCCATCCGTGGCATCCGACATGTCACCAGTGATGACTTCTGCTTCTTCCAGATGCTCATGGGTGGAGGCGTGTGCAGCACGGTAACACTTAACTTCAACATGCCAGGTGCCTTTGTGCACGAGGTCATGGTGGTGGGCTCTGCAGGACGCCTTGTTGCCAGAGGAGCTGACCTCTATGGGCAAAAGAACTCTGCCACACAAGAGGAGCTGCTCCTGAGGGACTCACTGGCTGTGGGTGCAGGGCTGCCCGAGCAGGGGCCCCAGGATGTTCCACTGCTCTACCTGAAGGGCATGGTCTACATGGTGCAGGCCCTGCGCCAGTCCTTCCAGGGGCAGGGGGACCGCCGCACGTGGGACCACATCCCTGTTTCCATGGCCGCCTCGTTCGAGGATGGGCTGTACATGCAGAGTGTGGTGGATGCCATCAAAAGGTCGAGCAGATCCGGGGAGTGGGAGGCCGTGGAGGTGATGACGGAAGAACCTGACGCCAACCAGAACCTATGCGAAGCTCTCCAACGGAATAACCTGTGAGCCTGCACATGGGCTCCCTGCCATGGGGCAGAAGGGATGGGGAGGGACCAGAAGGATGAGACAGGAGGTCTTGGCCATTGCACACATAGTGTATTTCATTTCATGAGTCAACTTGGGCAGGGTCCAGGTGAAGCCCAAGGTGGCCTTGGGAAAACACCCCCTCCAATGCTCAGACTTGGAGGGTGGTGGTATAGCTGAGGGCTAGCAGCTCCCACAGTGTAGCCAAGTAGAGCTGCCCCCAGGTCTCTGCATAGTCATGCTGGTGAGCAGAGCCAGCAAAAGCTTGACTTGGAGGCTGCTTCAGCCTATTTGTGGCCCTAACTAGGTGAGAAAGCACAGCAAGGACCCAGCTTGGCTGATTCCTCAGGCCTGAGGGAAAACGACAAGAAGCCTTGTTTTCATGCCCTTCCTGGGCTAGAGCATCTCAGGAATGGTGAGGGCAGCAAGCTATCCCTCAGGGATCCGTACCTGCCCTCCTTCCCATATGCCCAGGCCTTTCCAGCCTCCAGGCTGCCCCTTCCCTGGCAGGGAGGAATGGGTTCTTCATTGGGTGAGCTCTCAGGGGCTATTGACCTGGGGCAAAGGGTCCCTGATTTGGTGGAGAGGAGACAGGGAGAGTTCTGGAATATCTGATAAATATTAATAAATCAGAAAGTCTGACACTATGGCAGTTGGTTGTTGG
The DNA here is from genome assembly GCF_046562875.1 of Panthera onca. Taxonomy (NCBI): domain Eukaryota; kingdom Metazoa; phylum Chordata; class Mammalia; order Carnivora; family Felidae; genus Panthera; species Panthera onca. The sequence continues at coordinate 42,898,372 of NC_138353.1, read as the reverse complement.
TTGTTTGGTAAGTTCGGTTTCTTTAATAATGAGAGGCTTGTTTATTGTAGTTTGTTTATATTTTTTCTCTCCTTGTGGCCACAGCAGATCTGGCCTGCCCTGGATCCATCATGGTCTGGTGGGCATATTCCCTTGTGACAGAATCCCAGGAGTCCTCCAAGGAAAAGTCTTTTCTCAGGGAACAAGACTCAAGACTTCCTTAACCTCAAGACTTCCCTGACCTGGTAGGCAGGTGAGGGAGATAGGGAGAGTTTAAGGCCTTCCTGGGCTGGAGGTCAGGAAGAGTTCTGTTCCTACAACCATGGATTTGGCTCCGGGAAACCCTGGGAGAGGGGAGGTAAGAAGTGGTCCCGGGGAGCCTGGATGCACTGCCCTTGGAGTAGGTACAGCCTAACGCTGCCTGACCTAGATAGCCAGTCACCAACCATGCTTTTTATTAACTATTCTACACTGGGACTGCCTTTTAACGAAGTCAGTCAGAGCTGAGGTGGGTCGGGGGGTCGGGGAAGTGGACACACACCCCCCCTTCGTTTCCTCTGCCAGCCTGCCAGGATTAAGCCTAGACGGAACTCTTCCCTTCTCTAAACTTCACTCTCTCTGCCTTGCCCTGGGCTCCTTGCCAGAGAGAGAAAGGCTCAGGGAAATCTCCCTCTTCTTCTTGGCACCCTTTCTAGAAGTCACTAGGCCTATTTTCCTGTGTGTGGTCCTGATTTAAAACTTTGTCCTTGTGAGCTAAAATAACAGTGACTAGTGCTGGGGAGTGTGCTTACTGAATGCTCCTCGCCCGGAGACACTTCACACATATTTCATTTGATATCCAAACCACTCTGTGAGGTCCTACTATTAATATTCTCATTATTCAGATCATGAAACTGAGGCAGAGAGGGGCAAAGTTACTTGCCTCCTATAAGTTAAAAGTGATGGAGCCAAGGAGGAGCATGGTCAGGGTCATCTGACTACAGAGACTGACCCTGACCTACTCTTTCCCCAGCACTTAAAGATCTCAGAGACTGAGTGCCCAGACATTGCCCCTCCCCGCTCAGGTCCTGCCCTCCAGGTTACTGCCTTCTCTGTGCAGCAGAAATCTGTCTGCCCTCAACTAGGAGAAGGAAGGACTACAGAGAGCCCTGCGAGGCAGGATGCTGGTAGAGTTCAGAGAGGCTGTTCCCTTCCTCCTGACTCCAGGTCAGTCCCTCTGAGTGTTACTAGGAAGATGGGATCCCTCCTAAATTGGGGGATTTACTAAGAAAGCTCATGCACCTTTCCCAGTTGTACCTGACTCAGGTTTACTGCCCCACAGTGGCACTTCTTAGGTTTTATAGGGCTCTACAACGAACCCCTTGTTGACAAAGACAGGTTCCCAGAAGTCCTAGGGCAGAGTGCAGTGGGCTTGGTGCACAGCTACTTTTGTGAGGGCCCTGGGGTCCTCTGTTGGTACTCGCTAGAGCCTAGGTCCATGGCCATCCTTCAGACATCTTTACCATTATAAATTTCTTGGGTTGGTCCTGGGGAGGAGATGTACCTTAAAATGGCCCAGGTACCTGTGGCCTAGGAAGTCAGCAGGGTTCTGGCCCTCAGGATGGACTGTGCCTACACATGGATTCAGGCTTGTCCTGCACCGCCCCCTCCTGGAGGAAAGCAGCATCACCTCCCAGGTCCTGTTTCCTAAATTTCAGGATCTTTTTGGAGTCAGAGTGAATGAAGTTTTTCCAGCCTTCTGAAAATGGTTTGTTTTTCCTCTCTCTGACAACAACCAGAAAATAACTTACTTTTTTTTTTTTTTTGCTTTTATTTGCATTTATTTTATGCAGAATTTACTCCCAGGCCATAAGTTTTGTTTCTTCAGTTTCTTCTGGCGTACCTTTTTTTTCTGTGCAACTTCCTCTTCTGGTTTAGGAACAATCTGTTTTTTGTTTTTGTTTTTCAGTAAGGATCATCTCAGTGTGGCAGGGAGAGCTCATGTATGGATTAATCTGACCACGAGCCCTGTAAGTTCTATGCCACATCTTGGGGGCTTTGTTCACCTGGATGTGCTCAATGACCAGAGAATCTACATCTAAACCCTTAAGTTCAGCATTACTCTCTGCATTTTTAAGCATGTGCAATAAAAATTCAGCACTTTTTTTGGCCACCAACCCTGTGTCCAGCCCCACTGTTTGGCCTGGGTACAGCTACCAACTCCACCATTGTAGCGATGGAATGGCACACACTGCTTCTGCAAAGTGACATCTTTCAGATACTTGGTGGCTTTTCGGATATATATACCCTTGATTACCTGGCAAGTTTCACATGTGTTCTTAAAGTGAACACAAAGATTTGAACCTTTTGTTGGCATGATTTTGTCGGGTTTTCCAGGTCAAGTGAATAGCGAACCATTTTCAGAGATCACCTCAGGCTGCTTACAGGAAGAGCCAGAAAAGAACTTTCAAAATACTTTTTGCTTATTTCTCAACCCCCCAACCGAATGTAGGCCTCATACTCACTCAGACAATCAGCAGTCTCCTCACCTCCCTGTCCCCGGTCTCCCTTCCTCATTCTACCCTTCTCACTGCTGCCCACATGACCTCTCCAAAATATCAGGCCAAGATCCCTCCTTGCCGGCACCCCTTCTCATCACTCCCAGACTTGCCTAACCTGGTCTCCTGATGTCCATGCCTCTGCTTCAGCCATGCTAAATGGCCCTCCTGAGTGAGGCTGACTTCTATACTAGCAAGGCTTTGTGTCTGGTGTATCCCCTGCTTGGAAGGCCACCCAAATCTCCTTCAAGAGTCAGCTGAAGGGCTGCCTCTTCATTGCTTCCCTAGGCAAAACAGCAGTCCCAACGCCCACACCCACCTCAAGGTCCCACAGCCTTGGTCCTCTGCTCTTCTGTGGTACCTGTCTCCTTGCACCCTACTCAGCATTTCCCCCTTAGATTGAGCTTCTAGGAACAATAGTAGTTACTTGTTCTTTCTGTGGCTATTGTCACCCACCCTGCTTTAGGAAAACCTATCAGGTAATAGACCTGCAAATATAGATCAGTTCTTTGCTGGTTACTGAGTATTTCCTGTGCCACCTGTTGGAAGAGAGGAACAGAGTTTCCTTGTCAGTGCTGGCCTGGGTCAGGCCTTAGCCAGAGTTTTCAAGTCCACAAATCTACAGGGTTCAGGAAAGGGTGCTGCCTCCCTGGTGCCCAGGGTGTGATTTCGTGCAAGGCCACTTCTCTCCAGGTCTCTCCTCCCTCAGCCATAAAGTGAGGCAGTCAACTCAGTTATGTGAAGAGTCCTTTACCTCTGAGAAATTCCAAAGAATCCATGCTCATCCCTATGGACAAGATTTGGTCTGCATGGTCCCTGTGGACAGTATCTTCTGGGGTGGTCCAGTCACTAACCAGGGAAACGTATGGGCAAAAATGTCCTGACACCATGACTTGCCCTGTAGTCTTGCCACCAGGCCAGTGAGCTTCCAAGTGATTCCTAAACATAGAAGCAGCCTGGGATGATGTGCATTTTCTTCCTACTTCTATCTGGGCTTGCCCACCCTATCCCTTCCAATGACCTTGCCAAACCAGTATTCGAGGGGCCCTGCACATGGTTCTGGACTTTGGATGGCCTCAGCCTTTCAGATCCTGACCTGCCCTCTGCAACTTCCTCAGCTCCCCACCTCGGTCTCCTTATCTTTGTGTCTTTTATGGGGGCTCTCCACTAGATGGGTGCAATGCAATGATGTATGCCCTTGGGGAGTTCACAACCTAGTTCCAAGAGCAGGTCTAACCCACAACGGCAGTAACATGTAAATGCTATGACATAGGGCAACATTGGGTGCTGCCTGGCTCAGCACGAAGTAAAGTGCCCGAGTCTTCAAGGTAAGAGTGCACTAGTCAGGTGGAGGGGTAAAGGAATGAAGGCACTTTAGGCAGGAGAAGGCCCATGTGCAGAGTGAAAGTAAGAAAGTTGTGGCTGGTCAGGGACTTATAGAAGCCACTGAAAAGTTATGTTTTGTTTTGTTTTTTAAGTTTATATATTTTGAGAGAGAGAGCAGGGGAGGGGCAAAGAGAGAGGTAGAATTCCCAGCAGGCTCCGCACTATCAGCATGGAGCCTGATGTGGGGCTCGAACTCCCAAACCGCAAGATCATAACCTGAGCTGAAATCAAGAGTCAGATGCTTAACTGACTGAGTCACCCAGGCGCCCCGCCACTGGAAAGTTTTTAAGGCATTTGGAGCAAGAGGAGCAACATGCCAGGGAGAAGCAACACCATCAGGTTCAGGTGTGTGTGTACCAGGATCAGTGGGGTGGATTGGTTGGGGAAGGAACCACAGGCAGAGAAACTAGTGAGCTCTCACCTGGGAATACCAGTGTCCCAAGGCAAAAGTGCTGACTATGAGATATGAAAGGTTCTCAATCTAGAGGGCACATTCACCAGCCTTGATGCCTGATTAGCTTGTAGGAGTCAATGAGCAAAGAACAGGATGGGGTCTGGGGTGACACCCAGGATTTTGGCTTGAACAATTGTGTAGATGAGACACAGGAGGGAAAGCAGATTGGAGGGAGGAGAGGTTACTCATTTAATTTTAAATTCTTTATGTTTAAGGTATCTGAGGTACGTTCGGGAGGATGAGGAGGTGGCACGATATGAGGGTTTCCAAAGTGGCCAAACGATAATTTCAGTTATCCAGTGGCTTGGCTGCAGGGCTCCAGGAGAACATTCACATCCACCACCACCCCCTGGCTGCTAGGAAAAAGTCACAGATGCCTCTGTTGGCAGGGCCACTCTGGGGGCAAAGTCTGGTCCAGCTTTAGTCCCCAGTATGTGGAAAACATTCCAAAGACACCACTCTTGGGGCAGGCAAGTGAACTCTGACACCTCGGTGGGAGATCCCAAGTATTGATCCCCTGAGGTCAGACCAAATGCAGGCCCCTTCCCTGGAAGACAGGGAGCAAAGCCAAGCACCCGCTTCCTGTGACCTGACAGTCCCCTTCCTTTTTCTGCCTCGTTTCTCCCTTATCACCTCCCTCTGCATCCCCACTGTTACCCTATCTGACCTTCAGGTTCATGTGAAGAGCCTTTAAATGCACAGAACTAGGCCCCACCCCTGCAGATTCTGATTCAGTTATGTCTGGGATAGTGCCCAAGAACCTGTATGTTTGTCAAGTTCTTGGATGATCCAGGTGACCAATCAGGCTTCACACCCTGCACCCACCTTCCCAGCCTCTATTCAGCCATTTATTTTGGGAAATCATGAAGTCTGAGAAAAGGAAAAATGTTTATTTTCAGTAAGTCCAAGGCCCCAAGTAGGGAGAAGGGCCAAATTTTCCCCTCCTCCTGAGGCCTAGGCTGCTGCTCTGGTTTGGGCTTGGGAGAAGGGGAGACTCCAGTGGAGGCGGAAAAGTCACTTGTACTGAGGAGAGAGTGGAGGTACAAGTGGGGCGGCACAAACACTCAGCATCTTATCGATGTCCACCTGGGTTGACTTATCCACCTCAGCCTTGAGGCGGCCACTGATCCCCAACTTGGGCAAACACCCTGGCTCTTCTCCAACCTCCTCTCCCAGGGGAGCCAGTGCATGGGTGGGGGACACGAATGTACTGGGGCAGGGCAGAGTGAGGCCTGACCCCAGCTCACCTGTCACGGGCAGCAAAGCCTGCAGTTGCTCCACACCTGCCTCCTCGGGGACCAGGGCCAACTCCAACTCAGGCTCCACGTCCACCTCAGCCTCCCTGTCCCCCTCCCCTGCCTGATTCAGCTCAGGATTGCAATAGTTGATGTACTGGTACAGGGGCCGCAGGCGCTGGGCCTTTCCTGCAAACGGGCAGGGCAGGGCAGGGGCTGGAGCACCAAGCTGTGCCATGACAGGGGTCCATCAGGCAGGAGAAAAAGGGAGGGCCCAGGGGCTGCCACTCACGCTCCAGCCCCAAGGTCTCTGGAGGTGCAGACACTGTGCTGGCCACAGCTGGGAGCACTGGAGCTCCCAGACTCTTGCGCTTCTTGGCTTTTTTGTGCTGTTTGGCAGATGGTGAGGGCTCAGTCTGGCTACCCTCTGGCTCCTCCCTCTGCGGTGGCAGCCCCTGTGGCATCTCAGCTTCAGCTTTGGGATGGACTTGGTGGCTAGGTCCTGGGAGGCTGGGGGACAGGAGGCCTAAGGAGCCAGCCTCCAGCTTTGGCCCCTGTGCCCTGACCATAGGGAATAACCCTGCCTATCCACCACCCCGGGCCCAGATTCTTGTCCCTTTCCTGGTCAGCGAGGCTCTGGGCTGGACAGGGAACTAAAGCTCATGTGGGCTTAGTACCCTACATAGGCCTGAGACCCCTCCTCTGGATGCTCCCTATGCCAGGGTTCCTCAGGGACAGAAGGAGTGAGGAGTGATGGTGGTGGCAGGAGATAAGGATGCACTATGTAAGAGTGCAGGATTTAGGGATCCTGCTGGAGTGTGAGCCCACCCTCCCCACCAGCCCTATAGCTCCTTCCCTCTGAAAGCCCCCTCACTTGACTGGCTTCCTCTTCGGACCAGGACTGGGCCTCACAATGGAGGCCATAGGCCTGGGAGGGCCTCTCTCCTCTAGTGACTCCACCTCTGGCTTGAGCCTCTCTTCCTTCAGCTTGAGTCGTTCCTCTTGGAGCTCTGGCTCTGAGACTTGGACTGTTGGGCACTTGTCTTCACCCAGGGTCTGGCAAGCTTCATAGTGTGGTACCAGGCACTGGTCTGCCATCACTGGACACTAAGGGTGACACATAGGTAACTGGTCACCAGGCAAAGGACACAAGGATCAGTAATTAGACACCCGAGGAGGAGCTTGTCCTGGCATTTAGGGGGGCCTCGCACAGAGTTTGGCCTCCCAGAGCGCCGCGGACAGTCGCTTGGAGACCACAGCCTGACGGTCACCTCGGAGGTCTAAGCGTGGCCGCCAGGCGACTCTACGAGCTGTGCCTACCCCGCGGCCGTCCTCTCCTGGGACCCTGGCCGCCTCTCGACCCCTGCTGAAGCTACGGCTGCGCAGGGTCAGTACCTCCTCGACGGTTGCTTTCGGTGAGCGGAGCGAGGGGCCGGACCTGTGGACCTGGCGCTGACCCCAGAGACCGGCCGGGCGGCGAGGGCAGGCGGGTGGAAAGGGTGCCTGACCGTGGCTCTGTGCCCCACTCCCCAAAGCTGGAACTACAAGCCCCAGAAGGCTTTGCGCCAGGGGGCCTTGGCCCCTGACCTCAGGGACGGAAATTATTGTTGCCCGGCAACAGCAAGCCCGTCGGGTCGCAGCAGTCGGTGGCAAAAACTGCTCCGGTGAGCCCCTTGTCAGAGTGTTGCGGGGAAGGGGTCGCGAACGAAGCAGGGAAGTGGGTTAGGAGGGGAGGCGGCGAGCGCTTTGCGGGGTGAGACGGCGGGGCAGGGGCAGGGAATGGAGGGGCACCGTTGGGGTCAGGGTCTGGGTCCAGAATCCGGGAGGAGGCACAGGGCTGGGAAAGGGGCCAGGGGCCGGAAATGTGCAGCCCAGCAGGCCTCGGTACACCGTTGCAGGGTGACGAAGGCGGCATGTGCGAGGGCCCGTCCCGTATCTCGGGGCCAATCCCCCCAGACCCTACGCTCTTCCCTGACTACTACCGGCGGCCGGCCTCGGGTGAGTTAGGGGGTGGCACGGCTGGGTGAGGCCCGAGTGAGGGTCTGGCTCTGATCCACCACTGAGCCCCGCGCTCGGCCCCATCTGGCTTCTCAGCCCAAGGACGCCTTGAGGGAAACGCGCTGAAGCTGGACCTGGTCACTTCGGACCTCGATTTGGACGCCACCCCTCCGCGCGGCCCCCGCATAGGTCCTGGAGCCAGACAGATCCTGGACCGTGGCAGGCATGGCGTCGGAGGAGTGCTGCTGCAATTTGGGGGCATCTCCCTAAGCCCAGGGGCCTCTTCCAAGAGTAAGTTCGGATACAAGGGGCAATGAAGCTAGTACGATGAGGTCAAACGCTGAGATCAAAAGCGTTGCTTCTCCTTGCTAGATTCTGGGCTCAGGGTTTGCCTCTCTGAGTGTCAGTTTCCCCAACTATGAAAGGAGGGGGAAATGCGCTACTTCCTCAAAGAAGAGGACTGAATGCAGTAGTCCCTGGGAAACCCAAGCTCAGCTTAATGAATTCATGCATCAGCAAAACGTGGTCTGTTGAGTGCCTACTGTGTGCCCTCTTTATAGGTGCTAGAAAAACAGTAAACAAGTAAAGAGATGGCTATGATAGACGAAATGATTAATGGTCTACTTCACAATAAAAATGTAGAAAATAATCAGGGACAGAAGAAGGTAATGACTATGTCAGGAAGGGAACAAAGTGATGAGGCAGAGTATGTGTATACTGTTTTAGATGGAGAGGTCATGGAGATCTTTCTGTAGGAGGCAAGGTGTGGGCCTTTGTGTGAACTGATGGGAGTTGGATCTCATGGGCTGTATGTAGGGCAGAGTCTGGCAACATCTTTTTCCCAGGGAAGGACCCTAAAGACTATGAGAAGGAGAACCTGAAGCGGATCAGAGAGATCCAGAAGCGCTTCCGTGAGCAGGAGCGCAGCCGGGAGCAGGGCCAGCCCAGGCCCCTGAAGGCTCTGTGGCGTTCACCCAAATATGACAAGGTGGAGTCCCGGGTCAAGGCCCAGCTGCAGGTACCTGCCTTGGAGAGCCAGAAGCATTGTTCATCTTGTTGACCAACAAGCAGTTATACTCTGATCTGAGTTATGGAGATGAAAATCACAGGGGACTAGGGAAACAGGGGCTAAGAGATAGCCGGCCTGCTGCAGAGTCGGGCTGGCGGCTTCCTCAGGAGTGGTGATGGCTTGGGTCATCCTGAGGGGCAAATAGGTATTAGGCAAGGGGAGAATTGAAGAGAACCATTCTAGTGAGATGGAACTTCACAGATAGAAGTCCTAAGACCAGAGGGAGTATGCGCAGTGGGATGTTATGTTCAGATCAATGTGAAGGGAGAAGAGCATGCGGTTAGGCTAAGAAGTCAGCTGGACCCACATCATTTAAAAAAAATTTTTTTTTTCAACCTTTATTTCTAAGGGCAGTGAGAAGGGAAAGTGCAGGGGTATGGTGGTGGGATTGTCTTGGGTAGATAGTACCATTTCTCTGTCCAGGGTTCTCAGAAGGAGGAGCAGAATTGAGAAAAGAGACAATAAGGTCATATGTGAATTTGTTGAAGCTGAAGCATTTGTGGGATTCCCAGGGGGTAGGAGTGTGTCCAGGAAGCAGATGGAGAGTCAGGTCTGGATCTGAGGAGTGAGACCCAGGAGTTATTGAGCATTGGGCTGAGGACAATGATACCAGGGAAGTGACCCTGGATTTAATGGCTTAGAAGCCAGCTGTGAGTGACCTTGGTGGGGACAGAGCCAGGAGGCTTGGCAGGGAAAGAGAAAAAGAGAATGGTAGTCAAAAGCCAGGACTGAGGTAGAAGGAGGAATGGTTTGTTGTTTTCTTAAAGATGTGAGAGACACACATATTTAAATTGCTCATGGATAGAAGTGCTTCTTCAAGAGGGAGGAGGCCCATAGGGCTAGATACAGAGAAATATCCTCACAGGCAGAAGGAACAGAAGCTCAGCTGTACGGCCAGCTTAAGACTCTGACCTCAGCCTGGCTGATTCCTCTGCTATGCCCTACCCTCCAGGAGCCCAGCCCAGCCTCTGGAACAGAGCCCACCCACTTCCTTCGGGCACACTCCCGCTGTGGCCCTGGGATCCCACCACCCCGTGCCCCCAGTCCTCAGCTAAACCCACCAGGCCCCAATGCTAAGGTGAGAGGATGTGTGGGGGTCGGGAGGTGGGGCAGGGATCTTGGGTTCAGGAGCACAACACAGTACTGTCTGCCCCATCATGCTTGCCATGTCCTGCAGGGGCCAGGCCTGGATGTGGACTTCATTAGCCACAATGCCCGCACTGCCAAGAGGGCCCCCCGGCGGCATTCCCGCTCCCTGCAGGTCCTGGCACAAGTGCTGGAGCAGCAACGGCAAGCCCAAGAGCACTACAACACCACGCAGAAGGGCCACGTACCCCATTAGTAGGTCCCACTGCCCAACACCCAGGGTGAGGGGTTCCTGCGGAGGGTGGGAGAAAACCTACGCCCTGGGACCATCAACTCTGAGCCTGTGCATCCACAGCTTGTTGCAACGCAGGGATCTGTGGCGGCGGGAGGCTGAGGCCCGCCAGCATAGCCAGCCGGACCCTGCCATGCCCCCTGGTCACACTTGCATGCCTGAGAACCAGCGGCTGGAGACACTGAGCAATCTGCTCCAGAGTGAGTCCATAGGCAAGAGGTAGGGGGGTGTAGATGAGGAACCCACTGGGGACCACACACCCCTGCCCAACACTCACTCTTCCTGGATCCCTCATAGGCCAGAGCCAGTTGCTACGTGAGCTGGTGCTGCTGCCTGCTGGGGCAGACTCACTGAGGGCCCAGGGCCACCATGCTGAGCTGGACCAGAAGCTGGTGCAGGTAGAGGAGGCCATCAAGATCTTTTCCCGCCCCAAGGTCTTTGTGAAGATGGATGTCTGAGCCCTTTTGTGGGGCGCTTACGGGGGTCCTCAGTGAAGATTGCCACACAGTTGCAGAGGGCAGGATCAAGCCCCATCATAGAATGGGGGTCCAAAGACAGGAGCAGTGGTGTGGGCAGTATCCCCAGAGCACTCTTCCCAGCCACCGGTGGCTGTAGAAGGGCCAGCCCAGCCTCTTAATCCCTTTGTCAAAATTAAACCTTTTGTACACAATGGGGTTTGTTTCCATAAGAGCTTTTCTTACCCTAGAAATGCAAAGCCTGGTGTCCCTCCTGCTGCTCAACTGCAGGGAGGTCTCTCTGTTGTCCTTATCACTCCTGCCTCAGGTCCAGGGCAGGAGGCAAAATTGTTAGACCATGGAGGATGTTAGGGCTGGGACACAGAAAGACCATGACTGCATTTGTAGAAAACTTTTAATGTTCCCCAGACGAAGAGGCCCCTGCGAGCAAGCTAAAAACCCCCACTGAGGAAGTCCCTGCCATGTCTCAGCAGCCTGGAGTGGCAAGGGGCTGCATCCTTGCCTGTCAGAGGCTAAAGCCACTACCATCTCCTCTCATGCTACTTCCCCAGCCAGCGCTGGCCTGCTCTTGATCCAGGGAGGGCAGAGAGCTGCGGGCACTGGGAAGTAGGGGGCCCTGGCGCAGGTCCCAGCATGGAGGCCCTTGAGACAGCCCATTGGAACAGGGAGGCTGGCGGTTCTCAATGACCAGATCACTGCTGTCATCGTCACTTTCGGCCTCAGCAGGCCCAGGCCCAGCAGAGGGAGGCCCTGTCAGACGACCAGAAGCCCCACGCACCACATTATTGTGCTGATTGGCTGGCTTGACAGTGACAATGAGGTTGTGGCTGTTGGCGACCATCATGTCCGTCACTTGGTCCAAGGTCTTCCCAGCGACCTCAATACCATTGACCTCGAGGATCTCATCACTGACTGCCAGCAGCCCTGTACTCTCAGCCAGGCCCCCTCGTACCAGGCGGGAGATGAAGATGCCTGGAACCCGTTCCAGGCCCTGGGGAGCTACACGTACACTCATGCCATCTCGGATGTAGAAACCAAGGGGACGGTCAGAGCCATGCTTGTGCAGCCGCACCCTTCGGTGTGTCTCAGGCAGTAGGTCCACATCTATGACTGAAGAAACCTGGCGGAAATCTTGGGGCAGGCTAATTAGCAGGGGTGGCCGGGTGCGCAGCGGTGCCACTGGCCGAAGTAGAAGCCCTTTCTTGCGCCGTTGCAGAGAGTTGGAGGCAAAGGCCAGGCCACTGGAGTCGGCTTCTGCTGCAGGAGAGGGGGAGGGGGGCGCTGAGATCAGAGACTCTGCTCTCCCACTTGAACCCTTTTCCATCAGGCCCAGGCCTGGGGAAAAGGGCACTGTAGCTATTTCCTACCACTTGGAGGTCAGGGCAAGGGCAGGGACTGCAGAGGGTGAAGCCTGGACGCCCTGGGCGTGGACTAACCCTTGTAGACCTGCCCTGCTGTCCTACCCCACAGAGGCTGCCCGCTGTACCCCATCCTCCTCACCCCGCTTCTGTACTAGCAGGCGCAGCGGTGGGGGCCCGCTGGCCAGGGCCCGGTGCAGGCTGTCGTCGTTGGTGAGGGGCAGTAGGTCGCCGTGAGCATCTGTATAGCCAAGCAGCACGTCCAGGCCCGGGATCTGGTGCACTGCACGCAGCAACCGCGAAAATTCTTGGAAGCCACTCACCGAAGCGCGGGGCAGCGCGAAGCGTCGGAACTCAGCATCAAACTGGAAGCAGGGGGTGGGTGAGAGGAGAGGTCAGCACGGAGCCCGTGCCCTTTCCCACCACAGGTCCGAGGGTGTTAGAGGTCGGAAAGGGCTGTCGCAACAGCTGCAGCCTTGCGCCCAGACCTCAGTTCCAGTACAAGGGACGCTGTCCAAGGTCTTCTCCCCGCCCTCCAGGTACCAAGGCCACAGGACTCTAGTGGCCGGCAGTGGAAAGGAGGATAGATGGAGGAAAGAGAGAGGAAAAGCCAGAGAATGGGACATGAATGATGGAGGCGAGAAAAAGGTGGTGGGGACTAAGGAGCCAGGAAAAGGGAGAATAAGGGAATTGGAAGCGCCTAGGGCCGAGGCCGGAGCCGGGGCCAGAGGGGCCCTTACTTTGCTCTTCACCTCGACGATGTTGTCTGGACTGCGCGCCGGAGTCCTCTGCGGCCTGGCCATGGTGGGGCCGGGCGGGCTGGGGACGGTGCCCCAGGCGGCCCGCGGAGGCGCAGGTGCACAGACCCGGCCGGCCGGCCCGTGCTGCCCCGCCCCTGGCGGTAGCACTCGCCCCGCCCTCCCATCCTGACCATGACGTCAAGGGGGCAGCGACAGAGAGTGGAACGTGGAGTCTACGTTTCCTAGGAAACGGAGATGGGGATGGAGGCGTCTTCTTTTGCTCTTACGTCATTACGCTACGGTGCGCAAGTCTCTGGAGCCTGGGGGCGGGGCGTGGCCAATCAGAGGGAAGGGGTGGGGGAAGTGACATTTACTGAGTGTAGTCTGTGTACTGTTACTTCTACTGGCCTTATAAGACTGCACGTTTTAGAGGAGAAACTAAGCCATAATAAATATTTGCTCAACTCTTCGGTTCACAAGGTGAAGTGGCTTTGGGCCAACTCGCTCGACCACTCCTGGCCGCAGCCTGAAGCCCTAGATCCCTCCCTCTCCATTCGAGCCAGCCCGGCCGGTGCCACAGAAGTCTTGACGAATGGCCCAAACGCCGGGCCCCTGCTCGGAGATACCCTGGTAAGACCAAGCAGGTTGGCATCCAATCTTCCCAACAAGAATCTGCCCGCAAATAGCCGAACAACACGGGCTCGTGCGCACGCGCGGACACGCATTTGGGCGTGGCCTCGACCTTAGGTTCCGCCCAGCCGCGGTGCGCTTCCTCTTCCGACGAGAGGCGGGGCCGCGGCGTCCGCGGGAAACCCAGGCTGGTGGTGCTCCACTAGGTGCATCCCGGGAATGGCAGGCTCGGGGAGCTTGGTCCTGCGGCCCTGGATTCGAGAGCTGGTCCTGGGGTCAGATACCCTCTCAAGTCCGCAGGCGGGGCAGCTGCTAGAGGTGAGTCCCGCCACCCTTCTCAGAGACCAGGGCAGGGCCCGAGGGCGGTGGGATTGACGCCGGTCGACGCCGTCAGGTGCTACGAGAGGCCGAGGCTCCGGGCCCGTCCCGCGCCCCTGACTCGTCTGATGTCGCGGCCACACTGCTTGTGTCTGACGGGACCCACAGTGTCCGATGCCTAGTGACGTGGGAGACCCTGGACGCCTCGGATTGGTGAGAGAGGAGCCGCGGGGTCTGGGGAAATCGGAGTCTAGTGGGAGTGCGCGAGGCGGAGGTGGGAGGGCCGCAGGCGGGCCGGGCCGTGGCCGTGAGGGTCGTGCTTGCCGCTTGCCGCAGGGAGGAGAAGGAGTTCGGCTTCCGAGGGGCAGAAGGCCGGCTGCTGCTGCTGCAGGATTGTGGGGTCCGCGTCCAAGTCGCCCAAGGCGGCGCGGTGAGTGGTGAGGCTGGTTTGGGTGGGTTAATGAGCCTCTTCGTGACAACTCCTAAGACCCGTCCCTTAATTAAATCCTTCAGCCCGCGGAGTTCTACCTCCAGGTGAACCGCTTCAGCCTGCTGCCCACTGAGCAGCCCCGGGAACGGGTGATTGGTTGGTAAGTGATGCCTCCCCCCACCGGCTGTTCTCTCTACTCAGGCCTCGCTGACTTTGGTGTAGGTCTTTTGGGTGGGAGGGCTTAGGCCGCTGGAAACATTGCCAACTACCTCCCTTTTTTTTTCCCCCAGCAACCAAGACCCGGATGTGCAGAAAAAGCTCTATGACTGTTTGGAGTGAGTAGAGGGTTGGGCTCTGGGGCCGAGTGTGGCTCTGTCAAGGGCAAATGTGTGCAGACAGGCCTCAGGATTGTTCCTCAGGCTTGTCCTCTCTGTTTCTATAGGGAGCACCTTTCAGAGTCCATCTCCCCCAGTGCAGGTATTTATAGGGGTTGGCCAATGACCCTAACTCCCTGTAGAGTGACCTCCCCAGCCATCACCTCTTGCTTCTTTAGTAAGCTTTTCTTCCTACCCACCCTGCCTTTCTTAAGTTTTGGCCCATCCTCTGGTCCCCTGCCCTCAGGCCTTTCACTGTCCCAACTTCTGGATGAGGTGCAGGAGGACCAGGAGCATCGGGGGGCGTTAGTGCACCTGGCTGAGAGCTGTCTGATGCTGGCAGGCCCTTACACAGCACCCCCTCTTACCCGCTGGACCTCCTCCCACCATACGACCACGGTCAGTCTGGGGCTCCCCCTGGGAAATGTCAGAGGAGTTGAACAAGGGCTAGGCTGAGAGTTTATGCCCCACAGGGAGAAGCTGTGTACACTGTCCCCAGCTCATGGCTGCACATCTCTGAGAATGACCAGCGAGTTCTGAGCTCTCTGGGCCCAGGTCAGAGGACACAGGGTAAGAAGGACTAGAGAGGACAAGATGGGAGTACCTGGGGACCTAGGGCCCACAGTGCTAATAAGCTCCCCCTGACCCTCAGACCCTGAGCTGCCCCCACCAGACCCAGCTCTGGAGGACCTATCGCTGACCCTGATCTCTCCTTCCTCACCTACGTCCTCAGGTAAGGTGGTGCGCAGGCCACAGGCATTCACTGCTATCAGCCAGGTGGGGGGATGAACACAATCCCTGTTGGCCTGCCTAAGCTAATGAGCCACTGAGAGGGCTGTGCCCACAGTCGGTGCCCTCCTCTCCAGGAACCCCTGCTTTACCCGGCCACATGTCCTCTGAGGAAAGCGGTGCCAGCATCAGCCTTCTGCCTGCCCTGTCCTTGGCTGCTTCAGACCCAGTGCAGAAGGACAGCTCCCGGCCTGTGCCAGCCATCTGTTCAGCCCCTGGCCCCCTGCCCCCCAGTTCCATACACCCTAGCCGTGGAGCCAGATCCCCACTCCTGAGCTGTGCCCCAAGTCTCTCACCCCTTGGTCATGTACCCAGTCCACGTCAGGCCATTGTGACCAGGTCCCAGAAACCTAACTTGGAGTTCAAGGAGCTAGGATTGCCCCCCAAGAACCGGCAACACTCTCCAAGGACAAAAACAACCACAGGAGCCCTGGAGTCCAGCCCTGTTCGGGTGAGTATAGCCTCTCTACAACTGGATAGTAGAATGGGATGGGTCTTGGGTGGAGCTGGGAGTGGGGGTGGGGAGTAGCATTAGATGGGGTTAGGGGTCCTTGTAGGCCCCTCTCCAGATACCACACCACCTTCAGGACCCTCCAAAGAAGCATCGTGATGGTTCTGCCTTCCAATATGAGTATGAGCCACCCTGCACCTCCCTCTGTGCCCAGGTGCAAGCTGTCAGGTGAGTGCCTGGGGCTGCCCCTACTCTTTTGGTCACCAGGCCCAGTCTCCATTGACCTACAGCCATGGTTCTTTTCCCAGGCTTCCTCCCCAGCTTGTGGCCTGGGCCTTGCACCTTCTGATGGAGCCACAGCTGGAGTCTGAGCTCACCCAGGTGTGAGAGGTCATGTGAACATGTGGGAAGATGTGTGCACACAGGTCCATGGCTGGGGATAAACCAAAAGTACTCCCCACTCTGCTTCGAGTTTTTTAATAAAATAATCTCATGCGGCAGGAAAAGGAGAGGGTCAGGGGTTGGGGCCGCCGCCTCTTTGGTCTGTGGCTGGGGAGGGTGGCTTCTGCTCAGGACTAGAGGGCTCTGTGGGCTGTGGGGGCAGAGGTTGGGCTCCAAGGCCAGATCCTGCAAGGGAAGGAGGAAGGGAGAGGAGGGATCAGGACTGGACTGAGCAGTCCTGCCACCCTCCCAACTGGCCCTAGCTTCCTCTCACCTAGGCCTGGAGATGAGGGTGCCTCAGGCTTTGGCCTCCGCTTGAGAACAGGGGAGCGCTGCAACCGCAGGGGCCGTTCTGAAAGACACAGAAACACTTGGCAGGGGAGGAGGTTGCTAGGGGCTTGCTGCCTGTCCCCAAGCGTTCTCTCCCACCTCCAGTGCGTGTGTGAACACACACTGTTGGCTTCAGAGCCACCTCCTTCCCCTGCATCCTCCCACCCCTGGCAAAAGCTGTTCTCCTGGAGGTGGAGCCAGGACTAGTGGGAAGGGCTTGTCAGACCCGTGCTCCTGGCCTTCTGGCTCCCTAACTTCTCAACCCCTTACACTATTGGTGGCCCCCTCCAAGGACCAAAACCACAAAGGGAGCCATGGAGTCTACCCTCCCCATCTCCTCCTGCACTCAAGCACACAGGGAGGTGTTCCCCCTCACCAGCAGGGGTCTGGAGCTGGTCCTCATGCACAGACACTGCTCGTCGCCCTGCCGAGAGAGGCCTCAGCTGGCCATCTGGGGGAGGCCAGGGTATCAGGGTATGGTCTCAACAGCTTTCCCCACTCCAGCCCTTGCTTCCCCCTCCACCATCAGGGTCCCCAGCCCAGTATTGGGGTGGGGGCTAGGTGCCTGCTTACCTTCGTTCCTAGGGCCCAAGCAAGGGTCCTCTGGGAGGACCAGGCTGTCAGGGGAGGGGCTGGTTCTTCGTGGACTGGGGCTGGGACAAGGGGAGGGGGGGCCTGGACCATCCTGTTGGCCCCAACCACGGCCCCTGAGCTCTGCATTCAGCTGCTGTCCTAGTGTCTTCCAGGTGGTGGACTCCGGACCTTGGCTCCCTGGACCAGGTCTGCATGAGGGGTCTACAGGGAGAAGGGTGTGAGCCTAACCAGTGGTCTGACCCCCTCCTATCTTTGCATGTCCCCCAACACACACAGTGGCCCTTACTCACCAGCCGACACGGAGTGGGTGCGGGACTTGATTGAGATGGGAGGGGCCTCTGTGGAACTGTCCATAATGTCACCTGCAAGGGGCTGGGGGTTCAGGCACCAGCCTTTGGGAGTGAGGGGAAGAAAAACCTGGCCTCTTCCCCTCTTCCCCCAGAACAGCAAGTACCTTGGGGACTATATCTAAGGACAGCTCCTTCACCAAAAATGTACTGCCGTAGCACAGGATCCCACTTACCATCCGAGCCAGCCTTCTTGATCTCTCCATCCTTGCTCTGTAGGAAACAGGGAAATCGAGCTCAGTCCTGTCCTGTCTTCACTCTAGCCTTGTTCTTGTAACCACTACTAAATGCCCACCAGGAGATGCAGGGATGGATGAAGAGGAAGCTCATGTAACCCACAGGTGGCGATGAGAGGCTAGAAGTAGCCAGGGAGGAGTTCCTGACACAGGAACACGTGGCAGGGTGATGAGATGAAAGAAGTGACAAGGGCTGAGGCCTTGGGGCAGGATTAGGAGGCAGGGCAGTGTCTTGAGAGGAAGTACCTGGAAGACTTGCTGTTTCAAATGCAGGTGACAAGGTCAGAGTTCTGTTAGATCTACAGAAAAAGGACCACCCCAGTCCAATGACCAGGGCAGAAGCCAAGAAGGAAGAAAGGTGGACTCTGATGACTGTTCTGAGGGGGAGGGGGTGGAACTGACAGAGCCGTCTGTGTGTCATGAGCCTCCTTCTGGTCACATATGTCACCCACAGATTGCCACAAGCCACATGTCGCCTGCCCCCTCACTTTGCACTTGTGTCCCTCCCAACTTACTTGCTTCCTCTTGCCTTCAGCACTCCCGCTGCTTCTGCTCACACCAATCCTCTGCAGCATCACTTGTACCCGCTGTTCAAAGGATGGGGCCAGCTCTGTGTCTCCCCGCTCCAGGGGCCGCCGCTGAGAACACAGAAGCCCAAGTAGGAGAGAGCCCATTGCCTCAGTCCTAGCAGAGCCCTCACCCCTTGTCACCAGGCCTACCTTGTCAGGTCTGGTGCCCAGTGTTTCCTCCTCCTCAGCAGGTAGTAGTATCATTGAATAGGCCTTGCTTTCCCGGGTATAACGAGGCCGGCTCCTATGGGCCGGGTCTGGGCTGCTGGTGCCCCCCTCAGCTCCACCAGGCTCCTCCCCACGACCGGGGCGGGATGGTGGCCGCAACAGGTCTCCAAGTGTGGTCTTTCGAGTACGGGGAGCTGCCCCAGGGCTGGTCTCTAGATCAGGCCGTGACCCCCGGGTTGAACGAGGCTTCTTAAAGGCAAACAGGGTACCCAGCTTCTTTCTCAGTGTACGGGGGACAGGGGTGGTACCCCCTTCATTGGCTGAGTCCTCTTCAGGAACCCAGCTGTGGGAACAGCTGGCAGTGAGTGGCAAAGCAGACAGACCATCCCACCTTCTCCCACCCCATACAACTGCCCCTCACTCACAGGCTATCCTGCTGGATCAGCCTTTTGGAGAAGAATTCCTCCACGCCTTCGTCCACGCGGGCACTGAGTCCATTCCCTTCCTGCGGCAGGGCTGGGAGCACCTGGGGGACACCATAGGGTAAGGACTGAGCACAACCATATATTCTCTCCACCCCTTGATAAGCAGCCTAGCCTGGGCAACTTCTGTACCTGGGAGCTGCAGTGACCTTAGGGGGCTACTGACAAACATTCCTGCTGTCCAACTGGTGGGCAGGGATGGTTTCACATATCCCCTAATCAGAAGCTGGCCCTGGACACACACACTCAGCCCACACCTGTTCTTGTCCCATGGAGTATCGACACCCGGAACCATCCTGTCACCAGCAGGCTAAAACCTACAGGCTCCTGGGTCACACGTTCCCATTTGCTACCCTCTCTGCTCCAAACAGTTCCCTGCAGTACCCTCCACCCCCACCCCACCCGGCCTGCTGGCAGCTCAGCGGCTCCTGCTGCTGCGTCAGACCCTCTGGGGGGCCTCAAGCCAACTCCTGCCTGCCTTCTACCCTGTGTCCACTGTCCCCACCAGTACCCAGCCCACACAGAACATCTCCCCACATAAACAACTACTGGACGTGCAGTAGATGCAGGATTGTCCCCGCAGCCAGGGGGCCCAGGATCTTTGAGTAACCCTGGGAGAGGGAGGATAAGATGGACACCCTCTCTCGCATATCCGTTCATGCAAAGGGCCAACCTAAGACGCAGTTCTAAACTGAGATGTACCCCAAATTAAATCCACACGCTCATGACCCTGCATGGGAATGGCCTGGGGAAGGGATGGCCAGGAATAAGCCAAGATTCGGCAGCACGACCAAGTACTCTTGAGTCCCGACAACCCACCTCCCTAGCTGCTTCTCTCCTGAGAAACAAATGAGGCACCCGTGACCCCCCAGTTCCACGAGCTCTGGAATGGGGGAAGGGCACTCACCTGGGGGCCCCCCGGTGGCGGACGGTGGTGGTACTGGCGCCGCGGCCGCGGCCGGGCCCGGGTCGGATGGCGTAAGGGTTCCCCAGAGGGTGGCAGGTCCATGCAAGGCAGTGGGCCGGCCTGGGGACCCGGGGTGGCAGGGCTCGGAGAGCCACGGGCAGAAGGCCCAGCCTGCGGCTCTGCATCTTCCCCCGGAGCCGCCAGCTCGGGCTCCGGTTCCTCAGCAGCACCTAAAGGGAGAGCACCAGAGGAGTACCGAGGAGCAAGCCTGGGGAGGTGGTGGCGGCAGCAGCGGCGCTGGGGCGGCGGGGGACCCGCCCAGGGCGCGGGGAGGGGCCCGACTACGCCACCCCCACCCCCCCCACGCCCGCCCCTCCCCCCGTCGCCGCTGTCCGTGGTGCTGAGCGCGGCCCCGAGCGGCGCGGCTCTGCGCTGCCGCCAAGCATGCGCATCCTGGGGGTAGGGAAAGGGGCGGGGGAGACGAATGGAGAGTAGATCCTGGTCTGCTCAGGTCCTGCTCCATGCTGACCACAGTAGACCCCAACCTGCAAGTCTGCATGGGGAACCTGGCCTGGCTCAGTCAAGGGTCAGGTAGTTCCTAGGACAAGACTAAATGAATGTGACCATGTGTCTAGGTCCCCAGATCTAATGGAGGACCTTCAGCTCAACCTGGTTAACTCCCTTTCCCCCAGACCGACTTACTGTGAGTGGAGAGGACCAGGTGAAAACATTGGCTGGACTCAGGCCATTTCTGTGGAGGACTGTCATGCTGGGTGGGGAGGGCAGAAACTCAGCCTGGGAACCAGGGGAGCTGCCTCCCTGCCTTCCAAATTTCTGGAACCACCTACCTTCTGTTCCTCTTCATCCTTCTGCTTTTCCCTCACCTCCTCAGAGAAGAAAAGACCTTCCAATTCCCCAGGCCCAAGGGGGCTGGGCTCACCTCCATCCAGTGCTGGTATGGCAGGAGGCACTGTCACTGTTGCCTGCTGAGCCAGACTCTCCACCTGCAATAAGGCACCCTAAAGATGGGCAGGTAGGGCCTCAGCCATAGTCCCATCAGTGCTAAGGAAACCCTGAAATAACCCTGGGCTATATGACCCCAGAAGACATTAAAGAACCCCTGCAAGGCAGTGGCCAGGTCACTGTGTGTGTGTGCCTGTGCACGCATGCACATGCCTGCATGTACAATTCTCCCTCACCAGCCGATCACGGGCTGCATTCAGCCCCTCCAAGGCCTGAGCCACAATGCTCTCTGCCAAGGTCCCCGTGACTGACAACCGCATATCCCTGAGAGCAAGAGAGAGCAAAGATTAGTGTGCTATCTATGCCCAGTCCTGTCTAGTCCAGTTTAGCCCAGTCCCATCCAGCTTACCGGAGCCTAGTGAAGGCATCTTGCAGCAGGTGCTCTGGGAGCAGTTCTGGGAGGCCCCTTGAGCCCACCAGAACCCCCTCTAGCTGCTCCCTCCACCTGGGTCCCTGTAGCATCTGTGGGCAGAGGCTCCTTGTTGTGTCCAATGTAGCCTGAGTGAAATCCTGGGTAAAGATCAGAACATGGAGGGTGTGGCCTGAAGCTCCAACCCTCACAGAACAGTGATTCAAGGAATATCACAGTCAAACCTATGGGATAGGGGTCAAGCCTATTATGGAGGTGGAGATGGGGTTGGGGCTAGGATACCATCTTACTTGAATATCTTTACGGCAGACCTCGCCCACCTGTCCCAGGAGGCCCTCTAGCTTTTGCCGCAGCTGCCACTGATGACTTGGGGAGCTTCCAGCCTCATACAGAATTGGGAGAATCTGGAGGCCAAGGAGGAGAAGGAGTTGCAAGTTGACACCTGATTAAGTGGGGGAGGGTCTTTTTGCAGTGGTGGGGAGGGGAGTACTCACACTGAGAGAGAAGTTGGCATTTTGGATGGCATCCTCAGCCTGGTGCACAGCAGCTTCACCCTGGGGTCCAGCCCCACAGCCCAGTAGCTCTACATGCTCCTGCACTGACTGACACAGTTCGTTCACTTCCTGGGGGGGATGCATCAAGAATCAGTCCGATCTTAGTCCCCTCCCAGCCCCCCAGACTCTGCCTCCTTCCCAGTGTCTCCAACAGGGTGGTAAGGTCCTGAAGCCAATCCCATCAGGCCAGTCACTTAGGAAACCTATCTGTTCAAGGAGGGCAAGCAGTGTCTCCTTTGGTTCATTTTAGAGACTTTATATATACTCCCTAATTGTCCTGAATAGGAAAAAAAGGAGCTGTTAGTCATGTCTGTATTTTAGAAGCTTGATCTGCTTATCATCCACATAGAAGACAGACTTAGTGGTGGGCAGAAATGGGAGTGAGGTGGGGTGCCTGTGTGGCTCAGTCGGTTAAGCAGCCAACTCTTGATTTTGGTTCAGGTCATGATCTCATGGTTCGTGGGATCACAACCCTAGTCAGGCTCTGCACCGTCAGATTCTTTCTCTTGGGATTCTTTCTCTCTCTCTCTCTCTCTCTCTCTCTCTGCACCTCCCCTGTTCTCTCTCTCAAAAATAAACATTAAAAAAAAGAAATGGTTGTGAGGAGCCATAGATGAAAGACCAGGCGGAGCAAGAGATAGTTAGGGTGGGGGTAAGGATCAGTGTGTGTGAAAGTTAGCAGAGGGAGGACTAAGGAGGTCTGTGGGGGCTCTAATGTGGCCTGGAGAGACCTGGTCCAAACCTCTGTCCACAACACTTGGTGAGTATGGGCACCATTGAGATTGGGTTCCAGGATAGAGAGAAGACTTTGTGCAAGGTGATGAGATCACTTGAAAATCTGTAGAATGTGAAGCCCCTGAAGGATGTCTGGGTTGAGATGCCTGAGCTCTAAAGCCTGGGATTTGAGAACAGATGGGTGGAGGGATCTCACAAAGGTAAGGTAGCAGAGGGAGATGAAACCAGAAAAAGTGTCGCTGAGTTTGGCCCCAGCAGAGGTGGGTGGAGAGGGCAGAAGAGCCCTGTGAGCAGGAAGTCCATACATGAGGCTATAATCACCTGGGGTGGGGGGTAGGGGGCCGGTAGGATTAAGGGAGGATTTCAAAATAGCTCCCATCTTGAACAGGAGACCCTATTTAAATGCTTTTAAAAGGCATCCAGGGGTGTTATTTGGGGGAGCTACCAAGAAGAGGGACTTGTCCGGGACAGCATAATTCAGGCACCCTAGCCCCAAGAAAGTCAGACCCTCAAACTCAGAGGATCTCGAGGGCCAAAGCTCATCCCATTCCCTACCTCCTGTGCCTACTCAAGGTTATGGAAGGGGACACTAACCTGCTCTGAAGGGTCGGAGACCAGACCCGGTGGCTGCGGACAGCAAGTGCGGTCAGAAGAGGCATGGTCCGCACGGTTATTCCTCAAAAGACAGGCTTGGATCTGGGGACAAGGGATATTGAGAAGTGGTAGGAAGCGGGGCTACCAAGCAGAGCAGGGCAAGGGAGGAGAGGGACCCACACCTGATGCACTGCACGTGTGGTCATTTCCGGGCGGCTGCGATGTGCCTGGGCCACGTCGTTCAGTGGCAGAGGCATGGCCTTTAGGCTGCGGTTCTGCTCCAGGGCCTGCGCTACATCCAGCAGGCCCAGAGCAGACGTGTGGTTCCGGTCCCAGACGACAGACCTGGGCCAGGCCAGGCTTCAGTCAAGGGCGGAGCTCCACAAGCTCCACCCAACCCGCTGGCCTCGTCCATTCGCCTCGCACACAGGCCGCAGCATTTGTTCCTCCACATTCAGCCCCGCCCCTTAGCCCAGTAAGCTCCCCCCCCCCACCCTCCCCGCACCACGCACTCCTCCCCCCTCCGACCCCGCCCACCGGAGCCTAGTGTTGACCCGAAGTGCCTTGGCCAGCATCTTGGCGCCGGTATCCCCCATGGCGTTGCCGCTGATATCCAGCGCCGTCAGGTTAGGATTCGTGCCCAGGGCCCGGAGCAGGACGCTGGAGGCCAGCTTCAGCCGCGACTCAGCCACCGACAGAGACTGTAGGGGCTGCAGTTAAGAAAAGCGGTCAGCAAGGAGGGCAAGTTACAGAGTCTGAGGGAGCAGGAGTCAGAGGGGTCCATTGCCTGAGGATCCCACATTGTCCCAAGAACTCACACAGTCATCATCCTGCATGAGCTGGACAATCCGGTGCAGGACGTCGTCCAGGGTCTCCCTGTGGGGCAGGGGCCGCGGTTTGGAAGGACCTGGGTGGGGTGGTGGGGTGGTGGGGTGCTGTCTGGGAGGCCCGGGAGTGGGATGGGGACTCACTTGCACCGGACGTTGAAGTTCCTTCCAAGTGCCACATGTCGCAGGGACCGACTCCTCCCGATGGCCAGCACCAGAGTCACCATGTCTGAGCCGAAGCCTAGGGGTGGCTCGGATCACGCATACGGCGAGGCTGGGGATGAGGTGGGAACTGGTTGGGCAGTGGGAGGGTGGGTTTCCGGGCAGCCTCACCATTATCCGCCAGATCCAGGGAGCTCACTGCGCCGGCGTCGCACACTAAGTCCTGTATCACCTGAGCGCCCGCTGAACGCAGCTGAAGGTGGAAGGTGAAACAAGCTCAGACCGACAGGCCACAGGTGCAGAGGCTCAGGCGCCCAATGGCCGGCGCTCACCGCCTCGCGGCCCCACTCCGCGTGCGCCCACTGCCTGATCACGTCTCGGGCCGGGCGCTCACCTCACAAGCGCTGAGGTCCAGGTGCAGGTCGCCCGTGTGCGTGTTTAGCGCAAGGCCTTCCAAAAGGGCCCTGGGAGAGGATGTCACAAGGGGTGGCGGGAGCTGGGAAAGGGGGCCCCAGGGCGCGAACGAATAGCAAGAAGGAAGGAGCAGGATACCGGAAGGTCGAGGGGGCGATAGGAGCGGGGTGAAGCTCTGGGGCCCCGGCCTGGGTGGTGGCCGCACACGCCGGGGCGTAACCGTAGGCGGCGACACTGACCTGAGCGCGTCGGGCGGCAGCTTACAGCCCGCCAGGCCCAGGTGCCGAAGCGTCTCCGCACGGCTGAGGAAGAGTTGGAGCGCGTCGGGCGCAGCCCGGGACTTCCTGGGGTGGGAGAGCGGGAGGAGTGGGCTTCCGGGCGCAAGGAGGCGGCTCCCCGCCGTCTCCCCCTACCCCGCCCGGACCCGCCCCCCTTACGTGCGGGAGAAGACGTTCCTCGAGGCGTCCAGGTGGCTGAGGCTAGTGCAGCAGCCGCCGGCCAGCGCTGCGAAGAGCTGCGGGAAGAGTGTGTAGGCTACACCGGCGATAGATTGAGCCCCCCTCCTCCCCACCACGGGTCTACCCTCAGGTCTCGGGCCCGGCCACCGGCCCTACCGATCATCCCCCCACTGACCACCCTCTCACAGTGTCCAGGGCGGTGTCGGTGCCCGCGAGATTCAGGAACATCAGAACATTAGGACGGCTCAGGAAACTATAGAGGCCCTGGTGGGAGGATGGGCGTGGGAGGGAGGGAGTCAGGGATCACCTCACCAAGAGCTTCCTGACATCCCACTGTCTGCAGCGCCCCCAATCATTGGCCCTAAAGACAGCCACTCACCCCACTGTCCTCCGAGGACCCCAGCGCCCCAGGGTTCCCGGAAAGATCCAAGTGGGTCAGGGCAGAGTCAAAGGCCACATTGGAAGCCAGTGCCCGGCCCAGAGACCTCATTCCTGTGGTGGAGAGAGTGGCTCAGCAATCAGGCGGATTCACCTCCTCTCCCCGCTCTGACCACCCCACCTACCTCGAGCTGTCAACCCTGTCTGCGCTAGGCTGAGTTTCCTCAGGGCTCCAGGACGATACTCTAGGTGTCTGCTGAGAGCAGCCATGCCTGGGGAATGGGGGCAGCTGTGTGGCTCTCACCTCCTCTAGCACCAGCCTCCTGGGGGTCCCTAGGTTCATCCGTACCTCGATCATCCAGCAGGTTCCCCGCCAGGCTAAGCTCCCGGAGGGCAGAGCTCGAGTGCCCTGCCAGTGCCTGGGCCAGTCGCCGGACAAAGTCTCTGGGGACGAGACCCCAGGTGTGAGACTCTGACCCTGGATTCCCATCTCCTCCCCAGGCCACTAGCCTCCCAAGCCCAAACCCAAGCCCCCAGACTCCTGTCTCCAAGCCCTACCCTTTCCCCCTTACCCCCTCAGGCCACAGTTCTCTAGCACTAGCTCCTCCAGGTGGGACGATTGACTCATCATGTGCAGAATCTGTTCCGAGACCTCAAGGCTCTGAGAACCAGAGTGGAGGCTCAATGAGCTGCACCCTGGCCACCACACCCTTGGCTCCTCCCTGCCCCTACACTCTCACCAGCTTCATGTCCACACAGGAGAGGCACTGGAACCACAGGTTGTAGGACAGGGCAGCCACACTCAACGCCAGGTCGCTGGGTGAGAGAAGGGGAAGGGGCAGGGCTCAGGGTCCTCCTAGGCCCACCACCCCCCTCCATGGAGAGGCTGAGGCCCAGGAATGTGGGTCATGGGATCTCCTTCCCTTCCCAGTCCTGGAAGGCCACACACCGACTGCCCAGATGGCTGAAGTCGCCTAGGCTGAAGTGGCGGCAGCCCTGACGATGGTAGATGGTGTCCACATCCTGGATGGGAAGAAGGTGTCTCCAACTGGCTTTGGGCCATAAAGGGTAGAGGGGACCCAATGCATGTGGGGGGTCAGATGTCTCCAGAGCTCCACAAGGAGGGCCCTACTCTCACCCACTGAATCTCCTCTCGGAAAGGGAAGCCATTGTAGTCACACAGAGCCTCATACGTCTCCAAGAAGCCACCTGGGGGAGGTGCCAGGGGTGTAATGGATGAGGAAGAAGAGAGAGACAAAAGGTCAGAGATGGAGGAAGATCAGACTCGAGTTGGGTGGTGGCTGTGCCTCGAGTGACTGTTCAGTTTGGGGGACGCCCAATCCAGGGGTCTGGGACTGCAGGATGGGGGGAGGCTGAAAGTTCTGTGTGCCCTTTTCTTGGTCCTTACCACAGGGGCTGCTGGGCAAGGTGTCTTCGGAGGGGCTGCTTCTCTCTAGCCGAGCCAGCATGGAGGAGGATGTGGGCTTCCGGAATAGCTTCCTGGGGAGGGGGATAAGGGAAAAGGGGGCAGGGGACTTGTAGCCCCTAGGATGGGAGGCAACCCACTTGCGTCATTCAGAGCACCCCCTGCTGCCCTCCTTTCCTGCTGGTCCCTTGTAGTTGTCTGGCCTCACCCAAGGTTCGAGCGAGGGAAGACCTTCTTGATGGCTGCAGCAATGTGCTGGGCCAGCTGTTCCAGGGCAGCTACACCAGCAAACTCCAGGACCAGCTCAGGCAGAGACTCTAGCTCAAAAGTGACCTGGGGAGGGAGGGCTGCTGGGTTGGGCTCCATGTGTGGGGGCAGGTGGAAAAGGAGGCAAAGACCAGGCTGCAGGCTGTGGTGGGGTACCAGGTGTCTCACCTGAGGGGGTGTCTCCTGCAGTGCCATGGCCTGGACCTCCAGGTAGCTGAATGTGCAGTCCACCTATGGAGTGCCTGAATCAGCTGGAACCAAGGCCTTAGCCCTGCCCTTCTGGGACCCCAGTCCTCCGTGCAGTCCAGAGTTCAGAGCCAGCCCTGCTTGCTGTGGGGAGCCCAGTGCTATTGGCAGGGCAGAGCCCACAGAGCACAGACAACTCAGCGGAGGCAGCCCTCATCAAAAAAGCTGCTGGAGGGCAAGGGGTGAGGGGTGGTGGTCAGCCCCTGGCACTCACCCTCAGGGGAAGGCAGGTGTGGAGCAGGTAGGCTCTCCATCGTAGCAGTGCCTGGGGGAAGAGAGTGTCTCACCCCCTGGGCAGGACAAGGACTCTATTTTCCTGGGCCCCAGTGGCCCTCCCGAGCTCTGCCCCCTGCCATACCAAGACATGACCTCGCTCAGCACCCTCCCGTTCTGGTAGCCAGGTTTTCAGCAGCAGCTCAGCCTCCTTGGGCCACAGGAATCTGGTGATCTCGCCTGTGGAATGGCAGCCTGCTGGGTGACTTTGGTCCTCCTGGGAAGGTCAACTCAGGCCCATGGTCTGCACCAGGCTTCTGGCCTGGGCTCATCTATGGGCCAGTAAGGAAGGAGTGGAGTGGATGTGGGGGCACCAAACACTTCCGAGAAGCAGAAAGAACTGTTTGCAGGTGCTCCGGGACGCTGGATGGGCTTCTGGCTTTGGAGCCAAGTACGCGGGAAGGGCCAGCGCTTACCTCGCAGCTCACAGGATATGCCGTCGGGGGTCTGGGCCATGGGGCCGGGCCGGGCCGCCGGATGGCCCAACGAGCTCCGACAAGAAACAGTAGCGGGCGGGCGCACACACAGGAAGCCTGGGGGCCCCGGCCCGCACTGTAGCCACCTGCTCCTCCTGCAGCGGAAGGTACGCGCTGCTTCCTGCCAGGCCGCCCCCAGCCCGGCTCCTCCCCGCCCCGGCCTCCGCGGGACAGGAGATGTAGGAGGGGGGCAGAGTCCCAGCTGTCCGCCCGCCCAGTCGCGCAGGAGCTACTCTGGCAAGACAGACACAGGGTAGGAGTGGTGTGGCCGGGAGGGTCGTGCGTGTGGCGCGCGCCTCTTGCCATTCCTAGCCCCCTACTTCCACCCCGCACCGCAGTGCCTGTCGCGAGCACCAGGGGGCGCTGCCCGCTCGGGGATCCCTGCGGCCCACCCGCGTTGGTCCCCTCCAAAACCTAGCTGGGGAGGTGGACAAGGGGCGGGCCGGGAGGAGTGCCTATTCAGCAAGGAGCAACGAATCTCTCCCAGTA
Organism: Panthera onca; assembly: GCF_046562875.1. NCBI lineage: Eukaryota > Metazoa > Chordata > Mammalia > Carnivora > Felidae > Panthera > Panthera onca. The sequence goes on along the minus strand of NC_138353.1, from coordinate 42,870,004 downwards.
GCTCTCCCAACACCCGGGTCCTAGCCTGAAGGGCCTAATCTGTTGCTCCTAACCTGGAGTATGTGACCCCGTGGGATAGCCACCAACTTTTTTTTTTTTTTTTTTCTTTAGCAATCTGCATGGGGGGGATAGAACTCACAACCCCGAGATCAAGGGTCACCTGCTTTACCAACTGAGCCAGCCAGGTGCCCCCGAGATCCACTAACTTTTGAAAGGCCGAAAAAATGCCAGATGGGCTCAGATACCCTTTTCTAGAGCACAGAGTCTCCAGCTTTCACCAGATTTGGGCTGAAAGGTGGGGAGTACCTTCATGGGGCAGTCTTGGGCCAAGGCCTGAACCCCAAGTGTTTCAGGCAGGGGTGAGCGAAGGCTAGGTACATGGGAGTCCTCTCCTGTGTCTGTGTCTTCTCCCTCCTGCGCGCCCTTACCTCTGCTAGAGTTTAGGGAGGGGGGAACCACTGAAGGAAAGAAAAGTTAGTGTCTCCAGGGCTGGGAGGGGTCAGTAGGTCATGGGGTGAGGTCCTGCTAACCAGAGCATGCTGCCAGATAAAAGACCAGGGACCTAGGGGCGCCTGGGTGGCGCAGTCGGTTAAGCGTCCGACTTCAGCCAGGTCACGATCTCGCGGTCCGTGAGTTCGAGCCCCGCGTCGGGCTCTGGGCTGATGGCTCGGAGCCTGGAGCCTGTTTCCGATCCTGTGTCTCCCTCTCTCTCTGCCCCTCCCCCGTTCATGCTCTGTCTCTCTCTGTCCCAAAAATAAAAATAAAAAAAAAAAAACGTTGAAAAAAAAAAAAAAAAAAAAAAAGACCAGGGACCTAGATTCTGGAGGGTTCACAGGAAAAGAATTACTGTTTTTTTCTTCCATTACAATCCAATTAAACTCCACTTATTAGGAACAGCCCTCTGCCCTGCCCACAGCTCAGCCAGGCAGAGGTGAAAGAAATAATCTTGAAAGTAGATGAGGGATGCTGAGCAGGGTGCCTTGGTCTCATTCCCATTTAGCTATCCCTCCCCACTTCAGGGCTTGGAGATAAGTGGAAACATCCTCCAGTCACCTGATCATCCCACCACCCCACCCCCACCTCCACCCCCTCACCTAACAAAATCTCATCTCTACCAAAGATTGACACAAAGTGGCAGTAGAAACTGAACAGTAGCAGCTTGGGCAAAGCCTACCCTCAAGCAAAAGGCCAATGGTGTGAAAGCACAGGGCTGACTAGGGTTGATGGGAGGATACAGCGGGAGAAGTTGCTGAGAGTTTCTGCAAACAGAGGCAAGAGATAGTCCTACTCTGCCGTCTCCCAGTTTGAAAGAAGAGTTTGGTTTAAGATCTAGGATTCCTTCTAAGACCACATAGAACCCACAAGCTGCTTTTAGGGTGAGAACTCAGTAGGTCTCTTGCACTTGAAGCGTGACCAAGTGGTACAAGAATGCTGCTTCTAAAGGCCGACTGCCTGAATTTAAGTCCTGACTCCCAACTCTTTCCAGCTGTTCCACACTAAGTTACTTAACCTTTTTGGACTTCCTTTCCTGTTTCATAAGCTGGAGCTATTAACTTGCCTCAAAGTGTTGCTATAAGGATTAAATGCTTTTTAAGTGCTCACAACAGTGCCTGGCACTCAGTGAATACTCACATCTGCCAAGTCTGCCATGGCAACCCCAGGACTCCATAATAGAAAACCCACCTCAGTGGGACTTCTCTGTTTAGAATGGACTAGGATAAGAAATACAAGAGGGAATGTCTGCCAAAAGGGACTCTCGAGGCCAGCAACACATTGGTGGCATCTACCCCTGTCTGATGAGTGCTGTTGGGGTGGGTACAGGCTGCTGAAACCAGAATCAGCATGGAGATCAGGGCGGCAGTGACAAAACTACCACACTGCTATCAGAAACCAAGTGAACACATGGGACTCAGCTCCTAACATGTTGAGTGACTGAGAAGGGGACAGGCCCTTCAGCTTGTCTGTGTTCTAGATGGTGTGACACTCCGTGGGCGCTCAGGAAATGCTGAAGCTCACAAGGAAGCATAAGCCCCGCCTGCTCCAGCAGCACAGGATGAGGCCAGGCCAGGCTGCACCTCCCAGGTTTGCCACAAGTCTCCCTTCAGATGGTTTTAAAAGACTAGATCCTGGGGCGCCTGTGTGGTTCAGCGGGTTGAGCTTCCAACTTCGGCTCAGGTGATGATCTCGTGGTTTCATGAGTTTGAGCCCCACATCGGGCTCACTGCTCTCAGCCTGTCAGCGCAGAGCCCGCTTCAGAGTCTCTGTTCCCCTCATTCTGCTCCTCCCTTGTTTGCACTCTCCCAAAAACAAATGGTTAAAAAAACAAAAAAACCAGCTAGGTCCTGACCAAAGGCAAGAGGACTCAGGTGCTTGCTGGGCACCTTGCTGGGCAGCAGGGGAGGGTGGTACCAACCCAGGTGTGGAAAGAGAATATTTTACTCCAGTACTTGCTATTGGCTTAGTAGTGGGGAACAGCAGACAGGTCAGAGAACTTCCGCATCAAAAGTTCTCTGGTGAGGACTAACCATGAGAATTGGCTTCTGTACTTTGTTTATATATAAATATAATAAAAATATATTTAATTTTTTTAAATTTATTTTTGACAGACAAGTATGTGAGCATGAGCTGGGGAGGGGCAGAGAGGGAGACACAGAATCCGAAGCAGGTTCCAGATTCCAAGCTGTCAGCACAGAGCCTGACGTGGGGCTCGAACTCATGAACTATGAGATCGTGACCTGGGCCAAAGTTGGACGCTTAACGACTGAGCCACCCAGGCGCCCCTATATTTATTTTTAAATGTTTATTTTTGAGAGAGAGCAAGCAGGGCAGGGCAGAGAGGGAGACAGAGAATCTGAAGCAGAGGCTCTGAGATGTCTGCTCAGAGCCTGACGAGGGGCTCAAAACTCATAAACTGTGAGGTCACGACCTGAGCCAAAGTTGGAAGTTTAACCAACTGAGCCACCCAGGTGTCCCGATTTATATTTTAAGTATAAGGCTGTATGTATATAATGGACTCACACAGGATACATCATGGGCTATGCAATGAGGAATCACTTTTCAGCGTCTCTTCCATCAGAATGTGACTTTTCTTGCCCCCTCCCCATCCCAAACATACTTTACACTTTCAATTTGAATGTACACAATGAGAAAAAGCTATGCTGAAAATACAGATAAAGGCCTCACTGTTCTGCAGAGATTTTGTCATAAACACCAAGAAAGTTTACAAAACTCTATGGCCACTGGAACAATTCTGGAAGGGGGTACTCTGGCCCCCACGAGGGTTGGCCCATGCATGACAGAGACTCAATATTCTGACAACTTTCGACCCAAGGAACTGACTGCAAGGCTCAGAGTTTGAGGCCTCAGCTACCTGTTTTCCTGGGAGACGGGTCTATGTAGACAGTATGAGCAGCCAAAGGCCACACACATCTCAACTTTTGTTACTTCTCACTGAAAACCGCTAATTTGGGATTCTGGTTTAAAAGCCCTATAATTAGTGGCTGAAGATTTTACCTAAAATGGGTTTGCCAAAGCTATCTGCCCAGAAACGGCCAGCAGCATCAAGATGTTTCACTAATGCATCAACTTCCTATTCCAACTCCCTTTCCACCCTGTCTCCTGCAGTGCTTAACAAGCTACGCCATCTGAGTCTCTCTCCCTGCAGCCTGGTGACTAGACTACATGTGTCTCCCCCTCCCAAATTAGCCTCTCTAGAGCAAACTGGGTCCAGCTTCTGTTGTCCTGCACTTGGGCTCAAGTGAGCCCAGCCCTCAGTGAGCGGAGATCCAGAGTGCAGAACTTCCCATGAGCCCCTTCTCTAACATCTGTGGTTACCCCTGCCGTAGGAACCCACTCCTAAGGTGGACCATGGGGGCTGATAGCAGTCCATCCACACATCGCTACTCACACACACCTTTGGGGAGTTAAAACCTGTGACAGGATGCACTCGATCCAACCATTTACCAAGATCATCTCCTAAGTGCTAGGGAGGAAGTGGCCATCCTGTGGTACAGAACTTGCCTCTGAAAGGTGACCAGGCCTGCACTGCCTGAGGCCAGGAGTGTGGGCCCTGTGGGGCCCCCATCAGGCAGAGATCACACACGACGGAGTATCTGGAGCACTTGTTAATCCGTTATGATTTATTAGCTGTACAGCAGTAGGTCCTCCTCCCCAGCTTTCAACCCCATTACATATTTTATTACAGGTCTCATGTTGGTGTCCTAAAATAATGAAAAATATCACACAGTACAGCTAAGTACAAAATGCATCAACCTAGAGTTTGATAGCTAACTGATGGCTCTTTTAAAAGCAATACACAGAAGAAAAAAGTGTTTGAAATCAGCAAGACTGAGGCTCTCTAAAAAACACATTTTAAACATGTGACAGTTCATGTGCAAGAATCACTTTTTAGTTGGTTTTGTTTCACATTATTATTACTTTTTTTTTTTTTTTTTTTTTTTTGCAGATCCAAAGTTTAAATTACTGACCTAGTGAAATTTTCTGGCCCAGCTTTTAAGGGCTGCTGTGACCCACTCATAATCATCCTTCTGCTTGAACAGAGGAGTTATAAAACACAAAATTCAGCTACGAACAGAGCAAAGAAAATGTGGATGGGAAATCATAACTGAAAGTTAATTGTACAAGGTTCAAATGCTGGCTCCATGGGCTGGAAATCCGATCTTCCACGTGGGTGTCCATCACTAGTGGCAGTAGTCTGGGTGCCGTTCTGCTACATGATTGTGATCCAATTCCTCGTCAACATTTACACACTACAGAGTCTGTGGTGACTTAATTTGCAAGTAATTAAAATGCTGGGTTTTCTTACACTGCACTTCTTTTCAACCTCTTAATTAATGGAAAAGATTAAAATGTAAAAAAAGTTATTTACAAGCTTGACCATACCAGAAACTCTGCCAAGAAAGAGGCAAAGCCTTCAGGACAGAAACCGATCGCAGCATGCCGTACTACTGGTGTGCAGCTGGCTCCGAGCAAAGGGAGTCAGGGAGAAGCAGAAGCAAAAACCAGTTTAAAAGTGTAAGTCCTTCCCAAGTCTGCATTTACAATTAAAAACTCTCCTGGGAAGAAGACCTAGAACTCTGGGAAACCTGGTGGCCATTCTGGAGTGGTTTACCATAGCCAAGAGAGAGGGTTCAATGTCTCTGTTTCCGTCTAAGAAAACCAGTCAGGCATCAACACTGTCCTCAGCACTTCACAGTAAACCCTCAGGGACTCAGAACATTCCATGATTTGCTAACATCAAACAGCAAGTTCTAGTTAAATCACATTTTTCTAACATCATCCTTGAAGTTTTAGTTCTCAGTATGTTTGGTAAAATGGTGTAAAATGATGCTTTTCCCAAAGCCAAAAGAAGAAAGAGGGAGAAAAATTAAGATGCAGGCCGTTTAAACACAGCCCAGAGCAGTCCTGGCGATGAGCAACGCCCTGCCATCACCGGTCCATCATGCTGAGGATCATCTCAGGCGTGAGGTCTCCGTTGGGGGCGTCTGTGGCGGCTGGCTGGGCCTCCTCCTCCTCCCCTTCCACGGGCTCGGCGTCTGGCTCTTTTTTTACTTCAACTATAATGTTCTCAATTGCACCTGTATTCTGGTCTTCCACCTGGATGATGGCTGTTGCTGGCAAGAAAGAGCATGAACAAAACAAATGCTCCATTAAAGCCCCTGAGGATTGCAAGGGTCCTTTCAGACTTGACACTAAATGGATGTCAGCAATGTAGGAAAGCCTCAGTAAGAACACAGAGAAAGCCAATTAAAAAAAAAAAGGCTCAATGACCTAAAATGTGGCCATTCAAAAATCCCCAATACTCTAGAAACCATCAGTGAACAAAAGGCAGACATTCATCTTTATATGCCTCCCAAATTACATATTATAAGCCTTAGTTTTCCTTTATATCATAAAGTTGAGCTTTACACCAATGCAAGATAGACAAAAGATGCAGACAGCACATGACGAAGAATACCTCACACTGTGTGTGATGCAGGACTGTGTTAGAGGCGACCCGCCTCTAGCGAGAACATGCCATTCCTGATTCTGAAGGTCTCCCACACCCAGGGCCCTCCACCAGTTTTTTCACTCAAGTATGTGTAGGCAAAGCGGTTCCCAGGACCTATAGTTAACCAACCTCACACTCTCCTGTGACAGACATCTATACATGGGGTTCAGGAAGTACGTTAAAAAAAACAGATTAAATCTTGCATTTGTTAAGGAAAAAAACCCCACCAGCTTTCAGGTATCCAGGCAATGAGTAGAATAGAGACCTGAGTCCCCCAGAGCCTGCTGTCACGGGGGCAGTGTCCAATACAGGACTGCTGCCCACTACCACTTGTGATGTGGGGTACAGGCTAAATACCTCCTCTGTGTCCTCTCTTAAATCAGAAGGCGAGCACTTGAATCCAAAGGCCTGGAATTCTTAGGAGGAACAATCTCAGCACAGAAATTGCTTTATCCCTCCATCCTTTAAAATTTAGCTCTTTTATATTCATTGCCACATCAATTTTGCCAGCTGACTCTAACTGTGATGGTCTTGTAACCCCTACCACATTAGCAGTACCTATCTTGTACAGCACGAGTACCCTTCTACTCTGGACTTCTCACTGAAGCAGAAGAGGCCTCTAGCATCTTCCTCAGGTGTTACCCAGTAAAAACTAAACAACTGCTTCCTGAGAGTTTGTTCAGGGTGTGACCTTAACTTATTCTCATGGCTTAGTTCCTATCTTTCCCCAAAACAAGGACCCATCTGGCTCCTCCACATGCTGGGAGAGGATGCCAGCCTACTGAACTGAGACAAGTAACTTACGCTGGGTCTGTTTGGGCTGGTTGGTTCTGCCAGGGGGGCGTCCTCTCCGCTTCTTGGCAGGTGGTGGGGCTGGGGTCACAGGCTGAGGCTCTGGCTCGGGTTCAATTTCCACAGCAGGCTCCTCCTCATCCTCATTGTCATCCAGATCTGGCTCAGCATTTTCTTCTCACGAAATCAGGAATAACAGGTGGTGGGGCAAGAAGAAGTATGGTGGAAGAAAAATATGACACACACATATCACATATTCTGTTATGTCTAGTTACGTATTTATTTTAATAGAAATCCATTTAAAAATGCTTTTGCTAGGATTTTTGCTATCAACACTGACAGAGTAAACTGGTATTGTGGTCCAATTAATAAGCAAATCAGCTTGAAGACTACTATTCATACTTTATATGGACTGGATATTACTTTTTTCTTTTAGCTGTAGACATCAGAATATTGAGTTTCAAATTCTTAACAGGCAACTCCATCATATGCTAGATAGACAAAAAAAAAGTGTTTAAGCTGAAAACATACGTTCCCTCTATTATATGAGGACAAAGCAGGACACTTAGCCTGAGACAGACCCTTGAAGATGTGCTCCTGCTTATCTCTGAGAGGAAGGTGTGTGTGTGTGTCAGAGAGCAAGACATAACTTCCTCTTGCACTGTGACGTCCTATTATTAGGATAAGCAGCGAAGAGTTCTTTTAGGACTATTATTGATGTGTTTTTTTTTTAAAGCCAAGTTTTTGGACTTAATTCCCAGCTATGTCAGATTCAGTGGGTCATTCTTAACTCTCTAATTTTCTCTCTGATTCCATGACCACATAAAAGGAGACAGGACTATTATAGAAAGAATACTGACAAGGAGCCTGATGATATGGCTTTGAATCCCACATATCTTACTAGGTGTATGTAAGGTGTCCCTTACTAGGGACAATTACCACAGTGAATCCCAGTTTCCTTGTATGATCTCTACACTTACTGGTGATTTGAGGATCAAAAGGACTGAACTAACAACACATGTAACCATGCTCTATAACTTCTACTCTCTAGCACAGACATAGCTCTTATTTACACCACAGATCACAGTTTTTAAATTCTCCATTATTCCATTCAGGCTTCATTACTTCATTTAATAAGAGGTGTTACCCTCATTTTATAGAAAAAGTGAGAAGCCAAGTGATTTGTAAGGCACGGCTGAACTGCAGCAGGCAGAATTCACCTCTGGCCTCTGTCTGGGGCTGTCCTGCTGCCCCTCCCCACTCACCACAGCACACAAAGCGCCTTCCCTGCCTTCCTCTCAGAAGCACAGGTTATACAATCTTCCCCTGGGTCCAGACATTTAAATTTAGAAATCAAAGACTAAATGCTTTATCTTCAGGACAAAATGCCTTATTTGTCAAATCCTAAGTGAAAATGTGGGGAATACATTGGTATGTGGCAGTGTGTCAAGAACAAGATGCTTCCCTGTTGAACTTATTCAAGCCCCCTATTGCCTAAGTTGGCATAATGCCTAGAAAACCAAACAAATTCACTCAGAATTGGGGGAGAAAGCCACACAAAGAAGGTTAATAGGGTCAAAGGCTTATTGGCTTGGAGAGATTTTGGCAAAAAGCCTTGAAAATAGCAGTAGACTCTGCTGGTTAATCTCTGCAGGCAGAACTTCTGGGAGAGAACAAATATGACTGTGGCCTTGGTCAGCAAAGGGATGGAAGGCCCTGACTTTCTGGGGGGGCGGGATACAAAGACACTGGGTACAAGGCCCAGACCCAAACTGTGCTCTACAAGCCAGCAGTGCAGAAGCCAAAGGAGGAATGGCAGAAATCTACTGGGAACCATCAGTAAAATCTTTAGCTGAAAGATGCTCTGGTGAAACATAATTAGGGAGTGAGGCTGATGGTGCACATCACCAAGACGACTAAGGGCCAACGTCTGTGGCAGAAGGAGGCTCTGCAACTAGAAGCACTTACAGACATCCTTGAGCTCAAGGTTACCCATGGATCTCTGGTGGCATTTGGAGCCTGTGACTTCCCCTGGCTTCTCCCAACAGTCCATTCATTCATTTCTTAGCCAAACAAAGGGGTCCCACAAAGATTCTCAGTAAAGAGTGGTGTGGGGTTTTTGTTTTTTCATGTTTATTTATTTGTAATTTTTTTTAATGTTTATTTTATTTTTGAGAGAGAGAGAGACTGTGGGGGAAGAGGGGAGGGGCAGAGAGAGAGAGAGGGAGACAGAATCTGAAGCAGGTTCCAGGCTCAGAGCTGTCAACACAGAGCCCGATGTGGGGCTGGAACTCGGGAACGGTGAGATTGTGACCTAAGCCGAAGTCTGATGCCTAACCAACTGAGCCATCCAGGCGCCCCGTTGTTTATTTATTTATTTTAGAGAGAGAGAGAGTGTGTGAGCAGAGGAGGGGAAGTGAGAGAGGGAGAGAGAGAATCCCCACACTGTCAGCGTAGAGCCCGATGCGGAGCTCAAACTCACAAACTGTTATAGCATGACCTGAGCCGAAATCAAGAGTTGGACACTCAACTGACTGAGCCACCCAGGTGCCCCAAGGGTGGTATGCTTTTTTTTTTTTTTTTTTAATTTTTTTTTTTAAGTTTATTTATTTTTGAGACAGAGAGAGACAGAGCATGAACGGGGGAGGGTCAGAGAGAGAGAGACACACAGAATTGGAAGCAGGCTCCAGGCTCTGAGCCATCAGCCCAGAGCCCGACGCGGGGCTCAAACTCACAGAGCGCGAGATGGTGACCTGAGCTGAAGTCGGACGCTTAACCGCCTGAGCCACCCAGGCGCCCTGAGGGTGGTATGCTTTTATAAAGATTAAAGCAAACCGACATTTTAAAGGAGGCATGTTTACTTAAAACCCAGTGATGAAGATAATGCTTAAAATAGATTTCTAGAAAAGACAGCAAAAAATAAATTACTCTTATGCTTACTGGATGAATAATCTCTCAGAAAAGTTCTAAATAGAAAAGTAAAGGCTTTATTAAAATATACAAAATACACAAAAACTAAAAAGGACCTTGTTACAGCTCTAAATATAAAAAATCAGTACTTTCATAAGCAAGTTTTAGATAAAATCAATAAAGTCACTGAAGTTCTCAAACATGTTCAACCTTCAAAAATTTCAATCCCTCCCCATTACTACTGAAGCTTCTCCCCCCCAAGTTTGTTTATTTTGAGAGCACACGCATGCGTGTGCACATTGAGTGGGGAAGGGGCAGAGAGAGAATCCCAAGCAAGCAGGCTCTGCACTGTCGGTGTGGAGCCTGATGTGGGGTTTAAACCCACAAACTGTGAGATCACAACCTGAGCCAAAACCAAAAGTCAGATGATTAACTGAGCCACCCAGCTGCCCCCGCTCCCCATTACTTCTAACAAGCATGCAAAAGACAAAATGAAGAGCCTTAGAAACACATTAAGGCGCCATCTATAATCTTTCCAGTCCGATGGTGCTTCTGGGGTAGTGTATTCCCCAAAACAAAACCCATTTACATACATCTTTTACCATAAAAAACTTAAATCTTTAGTCACAAATGTGCTTTCTCAACTACTTGGCCAGTAGTCCAAGTATCCACATTGAAAAAGCCTACCACCATGAAAAAGTGTGTACAATCAAATGTGACTCCTATGTTACCGACACTCTTGTTCTCCCTCCCTCTTCATGACTCTAGCACCTCAAAACCATACCAGAGCACCTGGATTTCATGACTAGAAAGGCAAAAACACCCCAGAAAGCATCAACGGTAGGAAAATAGGCAAAGTGTTACATTTTAAAATTCAGAGATTAAGGTAGGAAGAGAAAGGCTGACCTTCATGGATCTGATCAACACATCTCAAGGCTAGGCTGACACAGGCAGTCAAACCAGAAGTTGGTCAAGATGCTTAAGCAACCTTCTTCACGTCCATTAGATTCATTGCTCAAATCTAGACCAGCTTCCTAAATGTAAAAGTTATGAACATAGAAAAGAAACTCTGCTGGCCTTAGAATATTACTAATCTGAGTAAACTGAGTCAAGATATTAATTTTGCTTTGGCTTTAACTGAACATGTAACATATAAGACATTATCAAGCAGTGGAATACCAGGAGAAAAAAAAATGGCCCCAGAAACATACTAACTGCTGCTGTAAAAATATACACATTAGGGCGGCGCCTAGGTGGCTCAGTTGGTTAAGCGTCCGCTCTCGGTTTCAACTCAGGTCATGATCTCAAGTTTCATGGGATCAAGCCCCGCATCAGGCTCTGCGCTGACAGTGTGGAGTCTGTTTGGGATTTTCTCTCTCCTCTCTCTGCCCCTCCCCAGCTCTCTTTCCCTCAAAAACAAACAAACAAAAAAAACCCCAAAAAAACAAAAACAAACAAAACAAAAAAAAACCCCACAAAAAACCATACACACATTAGGAAGACTAGAGATTACAGAAAGTAAGAGTGATTGGCCTATCTCTATATCCCAGCACATCCTACATAAATGTACTGGCAGCTGGGCACCAAAATCTCTATGTGTAACTAAATCAAGAAACAAGGTACTCACCACTGTCAGAGGAGTCTTCTTTTTTAGAACGCATCTTTCTTTTTCTTCCACGTTTACTCTTCTTTGTTTCCCCTCCATTTTCCCCTTCTACGCCATCTGGACCAGCACAATTATCAGCATGTCTTGCCATGGTATTCTAACAAAAGAAATAAAACCTTCATTCATATTACTAAAAAAGTTGATATCAGAATTAGATGTTCTCTTATTTTAGCTTAATAAATAAAAATTTGGGGTAACCATATTAAGTCCAAATGTTCTAGTATGTGTTACTAAGCACATTCTAAACATATTCTCCTCATTCAGGGGAAATGGCCTCCCTCTGGAGGGGGGAGAGAGAGGGGGGAAAGGAAGGGAGCGAAAGGGAGACAAAGAAAAGTCCGTCAGAAGAGGAGGCTGCATCCTCTGAACAGGGGCTCAGCAGCCTGCAGACAAGAGGAACATGGGAGATCAGACCAGCTCCCTGTCCTGTACAGAATGGCTCTAAGGGAAGATCCAGGACAGATCTATTCACAGATACAGAGTTCCCCTTCAGCAGAAGGGTTCACACATGCACAGAGAACCTGGAGGTGGGGATGAGTGGCCCTTTCCAAATGATAAGGCATCTCTGTGCTTATAACCTCAGTGGAAAATCAAGAACATGGTATTAAGAACCACAACAAGGGAAATAAAGTTCTGACTCTTACCCGGCGTGTAAATGTTTTCCCACACTTAGAACAGACAAAGGCTGCAGGGACAAAGTTGGGGTCATGATAACGTTTGAAGTGCATGTCAAGGAGCTGCTTCTGGCGGAAGGTCTTGTCGCAGTGGCTGCAGGCATAAGGCTTCTCCCCGGTGTGGGTGCGCTTGTGCATGATCATGTGCCTCTCCTGAAAGAAGGTGGGGGGGGGGGGGGAGGCCTCAGAGCCTGTCACAGGGCTGCTATACTAGCCACAACCTACATGCATGTGGTTGACAGGCCTTTCTCTCTGAAGGATCTAGGCTCAAAACTACCTGTCCAGAGGATAAAGTTGTCTTTACTGGGGTATAAAACTGCTTCCATCAATTCTAGTATAGATATGCTCCCCCCTCCTGGGCTGCTTGTCTTGATCTCCCCCAACCAATAGGCCCCAGGAACAGATTCTTCTCTTTTCTCAAGTCCTGGACTTAATTCCCTCAGTTCTGAGAAAGCAGCCAGTATTTGGCCTGAGGGGGAGGTAAGCTATGACAGAATAAAACATCAGCTGGGGACTGAGATGATAAAATTGATGAGTGAAACCTTTGGTGACATTCCTCATACATCAGTCTGAAAATATCATCCTTAAAAACAGCCATCATACAAGGAATATAAAAACCCTCGGATAAAACCTGACACTGACAGGGAATCAACTGCTTTCTAACTATGAAAGTCTCTACCTGTCTGCAAGCGTAATCACACTGATCACACTTAAAGCGCTTCTCGTTCTTGTGTGACTTCTGATGCTGTATGAGGGCATAGCGCTCATGAAACACAGCATCGCAGTATCGACATTTCTTGCCTTGCTCAATATAGGAATGCTGCTTTCGCAAGTGGACACCTGAAAACAAAACACAAAGCCCAGTCTAACTTGTGAAACCACAAACAACATTTTTTCTCCTTCTTAAAATAATTACTCTGGCTGCTGTACTGAAAATGAATTAAAAGGAGGAGAGAGACAGGTGAGAGAAGATGGTGGCCTGGAAGGAGCAGGGAGAACTGATGAGAGACTCAGGAAGTGAAATCAACAGGATTTAGTGACCAAATACAGAGCAAGGAAGAAGGTAGGTGTCAGAGACGATCTCCAGGTTCCTGGATTCGAAAATCAAGTAGGTGGTATAACCATTTGCTGAGACAAGGAACAGTGGAAAAGGGCTGAAGCCCTTTGTTTGTTTTGGGGAAAGGGGGTTGAGGGGACTTTCAGACCTTCAGTTCTAGATATGTCAAATTTGAGATGCCAATGATATCCAAGTAGGGATAGGTATGGCAAGGGCTAGATAAGCCTAGCTCAAAGGAAAGATTCAGAGTATGAACTGGAGTTGTTAGGATTTGAGTTACACCATGGGAGCTGATGAAATCACTAAGGCAAAAAGAATGAAAAAGAAGAGTTAGGGTCTTGCTTTAAGAAATCTATTAGGTAAAAAAAAAAAAAAAAAAATCTAATAGGTAAGGGGTGCCTGGGTGGCTCAGTTGGTTGAGCATCTGACTTTGGCTCAGGTCATAATCTCATGGTTTGTGGGTTCAAGCCCCACGTTGGGCTCTCTGCTGTCAGCACAGAGCCTCGTTTGGATCTTCTGTCTCCCTCTCTCTGCCTCTCCTCTGCTGGTTCTCTCTCTCAAAATAAATAAATAAACTTAAAAAAAAATCTAACAGGTAATGCTAGTGGGAGGAAAAGAGGTTAAAACAACGGAAGGCTGAGAAGGAATAGAGAAGACAGATAACAAGCTATAGTGCCACGGAAGCCAAGGAAGAAAGTGTTTTAAGGAGGATGGCACAATCTACTATGAAGAACACTCTTAAGAGATCAAGAGACATGGGAAGTAGAATGCTCCCTGCATTCAGCAATGTGGTGTTCTTACTGATCTTAGGAAGAGTCACTTTACACAATAGGGTATAAGTCAGATGGGACGGAAATTAGGAGCTGAGGAAGGGAATACTGTGAGGGACAGAATTCTTTATGAGGGCTGGCAGAGAAAGAGACAAGAGTCAAACCTAAACACCCAAATAACATAAAAAAATAAAACAAATGAACCAAAGATGACTCCTAGAGATCTACTGTACAGCGTAATTCCCATAGTTAAATTTTTTTAAAGACTGTATTTTTAAGTAATCTCTATACCTAACGTGGGGCTCGAACTTAACAACCCTGAGATCAAGTTGCATACTCTACTGACTGAGCCAGCCAGGTGCCCTGAATTCCCACCATATAATACTGTTATTACATATTAAACATTTTCTAAGAAGGAAAAAAAATTTTCTAAGAAGGTAGGTCTTATTTAAGTGTTCTTATCACAAAAACTAAATTAAAAAAAGGAAGTTTCTGTGTACAAAAATTTCCAAATTTTGTTTAAAAAATTTTTTTAAATGTTTATTTTTGAGACAGAGAGAGAGAGCGTGAGTGGGGGAGGGTCAGAGAGAGAGGGAAACACAGAATCTGAAACAGGCTCCAGGCTGTGAGCTGTCAGCACAGAGCCTGATGTGGGGCTTGAACCCACAAACCAGTGAGATCATGACCTGAGCCAAAGTCGATCACTTAACCGACTGAGCGACCCAGTCACCCCCAAATTATGCTTTTTTTAAATTATTTTTTTAATGTTTATTTATTTCTGAGACAGAGAGAGACAGAGCATGAGTGGGGGAGGGGCAGAGAGAGAGGGAGACACAGAATCAGAAGCAGGCTCCAGGCTCTGAGCTATCAGCACAGAGCCCGACTCGGGGCTCGAACTCACAAACTGTGAGATCATGACCTGAGCCGAAGTCGGTCGCTCAACCAACTGAACCACCCAGGTGCCCCACCCCCAAATTATGTTCTAACAGGAAAAACTAGAGACTATAAAAAAAAAGTCAAACCTAGAGGAGGAAAACCTGTTCTTTTCCTTTTTCAATGTTTATTTATTTATTTTGAGTGAGAGAGGATGTGAGCAGGGGAGGGGGCAAAGGAGAGAGGGAGAGAGAATCCCAAGCGGGCTTCAAAACGTGGGGCTCAATCCCATGACCACTGAGATCATGACTTGAGCCAAAATCAAGAGTCAGTAACTTAAACCAACTGAACCACCCAGGCACCCTAAGACTTTTTCTTTTCTTTTAATCTTCAAAAAAAAGTTCTTTTAATTTACTTATTTTGAGAGAGGGAGAGAGCGAGAATCCCAAGCAGGCTCCAGTCAGTGCAGAGCCCAACACAGGGCTTGAACTCATAAACCGTGAGATCATGACCTGAGTCGAAACCAAGAGTTGGATACCCAACCGAATGAGCCACCCAGGCGCCCCCAATACTTTTTCTTTTTCTTTTTTTTTTTTAAGACAGGAGAAATGTAAGCGTGTTTAGAGTTGAGGGGAAAGACAGGAAAGAAAGTGTGAAGATGAGGGTAAGGAGGTGGTACAGGATGGTATAAAAGCTGCAAAGAAGACAAGACAGTAGGATCAAGACTAAGGCAAAAGGACAGGCCACCAACAGGAGGAGTGATGCCAACTCTCTTGCAGCAAATGAGAAATGAGAAGATGAATGCACACTGGCTTACAGATTTGATAACAGGAATTTGGGAGTTTCGATCCTTACTTTTTCAGGGCTTGAACCCATGAACTGTGAGATCCTGACCTGAGCCAAAATCAAGAGTCGGATGCTTAACCGACTGAGCCACCTAGGTGCCCTACAAAGTGATAAATTTTAATTATGGCATATTAGTGTGAAATCAGGCCTGCTTTGAAGAGGGAACACAAACTTCTTTGGGACTGGTTTTGGGAAATAACTATTATTTGACAGCTCCTAGGCAATTATGTAGGGCCTAAGGGGTATCATGCAAATATAAAACATCCAACATATTTATTTATATCATAAAAGTGAGTAATTTTAAAAAATTGAATAATCCAGGGGGTGCCTGGGTAGCTCAGTCAGTGGAACGTCTGACTTCGGCTCAGATCATGATCTCACAGTTCCTGGGTTTGAGCCCCGCGTCGGGCTCTGTGCTGACAGCTCAGAGCCTGAAGCCTACTTCAGATTCTGTGTCTCCCTCTCTCTCCGCCCCTCCCCAACTCATGCTCTCTCAAAAATAAACATTAAAATGTTTTTTGAATAATCCAGACAGTGGCCTAGTAGCTCACACACATTGCCATGAGATATTATTAATTTAGATTTTGGTTTCTGTACCATAAGAATAGAAAAACTCACTCATTTATCAGAGGACAGTGCCTCTTACATCTTTCCAACAAAGTCCTCTTAACAGCAGAGTAGGACGAACACATGACACATGGGTCTTATGTGGAGCCCAAAGTCCTCTGCTTCAAACTTGTGGTTTCATCTTAAAAATGAATGTTAGATGTTAAAAAAATTAAAAATCTTACAACTTGAAAAAATGTGCGCTAGTCTGCATTTTGTTCAATATGGTCATGTTAATACAAAAATGATTTAAGACACCAGCTAAATTATAGAACTTTACATAAAATCTTTGAGTAAAACCAATGTTGCAGAAAGATAGGCCATGTTTATGCTATGGCTCAGTATGCTCCTGATATGACCCAAGTACTTCTATGTTCCTCAGTGGAACTAGAGGCTCTTAAGAGCACTCAAGACCAGCTTGCCATTATAAGCTGTGTTGTGTAGCAGCTCTGCTCAAGATACCTGTTGGAGCATCAAGTTTATCACCTATAATACTAAAATACATATGCCTTGGTAACTTCATATGGTTGTTGTGAAGATCAAATGAGTTAAAAAGTAAAACAAAGCTGGGGCACCTGGGTGGCTCAGTCAGTTAAGCGTCCGACTTCGGCTCAGGTCGTGATCTCACAGTTCCTGGGTTAGAGCCCTGTGTTAGGCTCTATGCTAACAGTTGAGAGCCTGGAGCCTGCCTTGGATTCTGTGTCTCCCTCTGTCTCTGCCCCTCCCCCACTCACACTTGGTCTCTCTCTCTCTCTCAAAAAGAAAAGTTAAAGTAAAAGATATTTTGTAAAGTATAGCATTTTACCTAAATATAAAAACATTTAGAAGAATAATATTCAAGGAGCAATACATCTACCATCAGTGCAGAGCTCGATGCGGGGCTCGAACTCCCAAACCATGAGATTACAACCTGAGCCGAAGTCAGATGCTTAACTAACTGAGCCACGCAGGAGCCCCAGCAATGGCTTTTATTAAGTGGCAGGCCATTCATATACACAAAGCTTATATGAATCAGAAAAGGAAGTTATTTATGATCTTCATATTTTCGCACATCCTCAGAAACATTTTTCATTTACTTACCCAAATCACTTTTTCGGGCTATGACAGTGTCACAGTGGGGACAGTGAAATTTGGCCACATTTTCTGTGTGCTTCTGTAAAATGTGCATCTTCATGGTACCACTTTGGGTAAACCGAGCATGACAAATATAACATTCATAAGGTTTTTCCCCTTAAAAGGAAATAGAGAATGAACAAATTAGACAAAATGAATATTACCATTTAATTGGAGGGTAATTCAGGAGGCAGTAAAGCTAAGCTACAGAGAATCTCTGGGTACTACCCAGAGGGCTCAGGCCCACTGCATGGCTTGCGCCTGTCTTGAGAGATGGAAAAGTCCTAAACTGCTGCCGCCACCCCTGCTCTGCCAGCTCTACCAGAGTCATTCACATGAGAAAGAGAGCAGTTCCTATGACAAGGCTTGCCTTTGGGGGGCAGGAGATGGATGACAGGAGGACCTACAAGTTCTTTTCTTTTTCTTTCTTTTCTTTCTAAATTATCTCTACACCCGATGTGGGGCTCGAACTCACAACCCCCGAGATCAAGAATCATGTGCTCTATCACCTGAGCCAGCCAGGCGCCCCTACAAGATTTTCTTTTTTAGAAAAAGATAGTACGGGGAAAACTGAATGAGCTAATTAGGGATTCGACCCAGACGACTTCTAATAGTGAAACTTTCCATTCTCCAATGTATATTCAGAGCAATGAATTCAGAAGATATTCCAGAAAAGCATCTGTTAATTACATTACTTTCATGCTAGCTTCCATTCAGGTAAAGAATAGGGGCGTGAGGTGGTTCACAGGGTCCCATGGAATCCACTGAAAAGCAGCTCATCAACACAACAAGGGAAGATGTCCTACCTGAATGCGTTCTCATGTGCCTCTTCAGCTTGTATGTGTCCCTGCTGGCATAACTGCACAAGCTGCATTGGAATGGACGCTCTCCAGTATGAGAGCGAATGTGACGTTTTAATTTGCTGACCTGAAACACGAGAGCAATCAAACTTCTTACTTCTGTTAACATTGATTGTAATGTGAGTGCTGTGGGTTAGGCACAAAAGCTTAGCTTTTGGGCACTGAAGTTCACAATACAGAAAAAGCCTAAAATATAATATTTCTTCCTCATTACTTGTAACCTTTGTCTCTCAAATCCTTATCATAGTCCAAAGGAAGAGGGTAAACAAATGGATGGGGCACAGATGAGTCAAGATTGGTTATTATGTAACTACTTAAGCTGGGGGATAGATTCATGGGGGGTGTATTATCCTATTTTATCTATTTCTATATATGTTTCCACTTTTGAAATTTTCCTTAATAGTTTAAATAATCTATGCTTATTTACAGATAATTTCCTCACAGATACAGAGGTATCAGATTTTTTTTTGTTCAGTTTACCCCTAAATGATTTTACTGCTATTAGAATGTAAACCTGTTTCCTACTATCGATCATATAAAGTTACTGACTTCTGTGTATTTGTCTTATATCTGGCCATCCAAATGGACTCTGTTTTAAGTTTTCAGCTAATATTCTTGGATGTTCTATGTAAGCAAATATGTCTGCCACAAATACCATTTTTTGTTTTTCCATTTATAATTCATTTCTTATTTAGCTAGGATTTCCAATACAATTTTGATACAGTAACGGTAAGAAGAGATGTCTTGTTCCAAATTTTAATGGGAATACTCCCAATATTTCAGAGTTAACTAGGATGGATTGACTATAGGTTTCTGGTATACACTCCTTATAGTAAAGCCATTTTCTTCTACTCTTAACTTGCTAGGACTTTAAATGGTAATAAATAATGAATTTTAGTTTTTCAGTCATCTATAGAAATGATCATATGGTTTTCTTTAACCTCTCAATATAGCACAAACCAGTAATTTCTTCATGTTCAACTATCCTGGCATTTTAGATATAGTCTATCTCATAATCACTTATTTTTATAATATATTACTAAATTTGGTTAATAATTTTACTTAGTAATTTAATTTTTCTGTGAGAAAAAGATACCCTTTTGTTTTTGGTAGCATTCTTACTCAGTTTTGGTAACAGTATAACCTCAAATAGTAAAGGAGATAAAATTTTCTATTTTTAAATACTCTAGGTGCAGTTATTTATTTCTTTAATGTTTGGTAGAACGTATCTGTAATAACATGTGGAACTAATGCTTTTTTTAAAAAATGGGTAAATCTTTCACACTCATGACAGTTTTTTTTTGTTTTTGGTGCCGGGGAAAGGGAGTGGGAGTGTTAATAATCTGGTAAGATTTTCTATCTCATCTTAAGTCAGTTTGGTTAGTTTTTATCCTTATACTAGAATCATGGTCTTAAGACAGGAACCAACAAGGAGCTGAACACTTACTTCTACACTGGCGTAATCGCACATGGAACACTTAAATGGCTTCTCATGGGTGTGTTTATAACGACGATGCCGCACCAATTCTCCACTAGTCACAAAGGCCATGTCACAGTCTGGGCACTTGTGAGGACGAGTACCTAGGGAAAGTAAGTTATAAAAGGAAGACAAGATCAAGGGCACAATTAATGACAGTTCAACATGTGACACAAAACTGCATGATGTTGAACTCTGGTCATCTCAACAATCTTGTACCAGCCTGAGAGTAGCTCCAAAAGCTATGGGAGGGCCTGGTCGACTTTCTAACAGTAACCCCAGAATACTGGAAACATGTGCCAAACATTTAGTTTCTCTTAATTACCCATGTGAGTGATGCTTTTGAATACAAAATCTTTTTTATCCCTAGTTTATAAATTCTGATCACTATGGATCAAAAGTTAATAAAAACACAAGTCTGCTTCAACTCTTGGTTAAAAAAAAAAAATAGAGAACATCTTTTAAACTTCAATGTTGTGGGGAGCCAGGGTAGCTCGGTCAGTTGAGTGTCTGACTTTGGCTCAGGTCATGATCTCACGGTTAGTGAGTTTGAGCCCCGCGTCATGCTCTGTGCTGACAGCTTGGATTCTATGTCTCCATATCTCTCTGTCCCTCCCCCTCTTGTGCTCGGTCTCTCAAAAATAAACGTTAGAAAATTAAATAAATAAACTTCAATGTTCTGTCAAGTACAGGCCACAGAATTAATAGTTACTTGACCCAAGATTCCTTTGCATATCAAATCTTACTATATTGTGACTATACACAGGGCCAAAGGGCTGTCCATATTGATACTTTTTTCTTAAAAAACAAAAAAACCTCACATATGTAATAGGTTGTTTTCTATATAAATTTGTTTTGATAAATCTAGAAATTTATCAAAGGCTTTAAAAAGTAGTACTGCCTTTTATGTGATTTAAATAGATCATTTATTTTTTAGTAGGCTCTATGCCCAACATGGGGCTTGAACTCACAACCCAAGACCAAGAGTCACATGCTCTACTGACTGAGCCAGCCTGACACCCCTGAACAGATCACTTTCCAACATCCAATGTCTAATACTATGTGATCTGAATGTCAATTCGTAGAATATTTAAACATTTTTACAAACTAATACATTTTTTTCTTTTTTCCTTTTACTGAAGGAAAGTTACATTTCTTAATTTTTTAATGTTTATTTATTTTTGAGAGAGAGAGAGAGAGAGAGAGAGAGAGAGAGAAGGCATGTGTGCACATGAGCCGGGGGGGTGGGGTGGGGGTGGGGGAAGAATCCCAAGCAGGCTCCACGCTGTCAGCACAGAGCCTGACGTGGGACTTGACCTCATGAACTGTGAGATCATGATCTGAGCTGAAATCAAGTTAGATGCTTAACTGACTGAGCCACCGAGGTGCCCCTTACTTTTTTTTTTTTTAAGGAAGACTCTTACTGTTTTTAATATGTTCCCACATAGTAGACCCATAACATAACTGATTGATTACTTTAATGGATCTTTTCTAGTCACTTTATATTCTAAATATAGCATTGGAAATATGCCCAGGTAATAATGACAATAAAGAGATAAGCTGACAGCAGAAAACAGTGCTGTTTTCATAAACCACTACTCAAAAACTGGGAACCATTTGTAATTATGCACTGCAGGTAAGGGGTGACAACAAGGTAACCCCAAACACCAAAACCAAAGGAAGACTTCCCCTGAGAGTGGTATTAAGAAGAATTACAATGCAAAGAATAGGACTACCCACCTGCAGAAATGATTCTGAGATTGAGAGAACCCAGAAGAGGAAGTGTGATTAAAGTATGACAGTAATGAAAAATTCCAAGAAATTCCAATGAATGTTCACATGCTCATTTTGCTTCTTTAGTACCACTAAGGATGTAGGAGTGAAGGATAGAGTTCTCTCTATGAAAAATATAGTCTGGCAGCACAGATAGGTAAGTAGAACAACAATTAATGAGAGGAGGAAAGCAGGATCCATTTCTCTTAGGACAAAGTGAATTGAAAACCAAGAATTTCTAATGTTTACCTAGTACTATCTAGGGGACAGAAAGAGGCCTGCTACTGGTAGACACAGCATGGCAATTAGGGAAGAAGAGACACTGCTGTGCAACAGAGATTTTCATTGAGTTGCACCACCTGGCTGCTTATGTCCCTATGCTCAGGGCCCATGCTCACCAAGTCACCTGTCAGTTGCTACATCATCTCAATATAGGTAAGAGTGTCCCCTAGAAAGCAATACAACTGCATCCAGAAAATGAAAAGGTGTATTCCTCACTGTAAACTGATTTTCTGATATGCATCTGACCGCTGAGGGTTTGATTAGTATGAATTAGTGCTGCCAGATTAGCTCTGAGCACCAGACATACCACACTCTTATTTTCAAAGCTGAGGACTAGACCATGACACACACAGTCTACATCAAGCATTCCCATTTTAGGAGGTCCTATTATGGGGCCATATATTTTTATCCAGTCATATGCACTTTCGTAGTGTCTTCAAACTACTAAATACATCATATCATCAAGTGTCTGAGTAGAAAGCAGGGACAATGAAAAGTGACCAGGTCATATTAGCAAAACATATACTAATGCACAGCATACTGCTTACAGGGCAAACTCAACTTGATCATGCTCAACAAACAACCAGTACATCAATCAAAAACAAGAGCCATATTAGGTGGAGAATCTGGAGAGGAAATCTACTCTGCATGAAGAACCATGTGAGAGAAGTTTCTATTAGCACTTGCAGCCAAATGCCAAAACGGAAAGAGCAAAAAGCCCAGAAAAGACCCTAAAGAGAGCTCCAGCACACTGTCCCTCCAACTTTAATGATGCCTGGAACCTAACCATAGCCAACACAAAGCTAATACTAGAATATTAAAGTATATATGGAGCACAAATGAAGAAATGTTTGGATTGCTAGAATAATGCCTTTAACTTTCCATTCTGCAATTCTGAATTACTTACCTTTGTTGAGGCGAAACAACCAGAAACCATGGTTTTTACCAAGGTAGGATTTTGTTGCTATTTCTAATGTTTGTCCTTACAGTGCCTGGCAATTGTTGCCTGGGAATTTTCAGGGTCATTCTTTGTCACTGATGTTAAAACCTTAGCAATGCAATGGTGAGGTTCTTCAGGAAATACTACAGATTAACTATCATAGATCAGCTTTTCTGGATCACTATCCTTATATAATTTGGATTATTTTCCACTAAATTTTCTTTACATTTGCCTATAAATTCATCTGCTTATAATAAATCAGGATTACAAAACAGCATAAGAAATGGGGCGCATGCGTGGCTCAGTCGGTTGAGTGTCCAACTTCGGCTCAGGTCATGATCTCATGGCTCATGAGTTCAAGCCCTGCGTCGGGCTCTCCGCTGACAGCTCAGAACCTAGAGCCTGCTTTGGATTCTGTGTCTCCCTCCCTCTCTGCTCCTCTCCCACTCACGCTCTCTCTCAAAAATAAACATTTAAAACAAACAAACCAGCATAAGAAAGAACAAAAGTTGTTCTTCTTTAACTTCCCACTGAAACCAGTTTTGAGGATACTTAAAACCCAAGTTTTAAACTTTGCTATGCTGCAGCCCCCAACATTCATATCCAGCACCTGTGTGTGTGTTAAGGTGATTCCTCAGGAGGGTGACTGTTCTGAATGCCCTGCCACAGAGATGGCACTTGTGTGGTCTCTCATCAGTGTGACTTTTCATGTGACGATCCAAATTTGAACGCCGCGGACATGTGTAACTGCAAAGCTCACACTGGAATGTCTTCTTTACACCTATATGCAAAATAAAACACTTACTTGTTCCAGGGTTTCAAAGTGTTAAGTTTAACCCTAATGTTAAATTTCTACAAATAAATTTCATTAGCTTTTTTAAACTAAATCCAATTTAAGTCATATTAAATCAGAATTATTTCATGCCACTAATAGATTTACTTCTTTGTCTTCTTCAGGACTTAAAAAGTACTCAATTTGGAAAAACCTCTTTTAGACTGGTTAAAAGGATTGGTACCCACCTCATGATCTTTAAAAAAAAAAAAAAAAATAATAATAATAATAATCCATTTACTTTAAAATAATTTGCGTACACCATGTTATATATGCTTTATCCCAAAATGACTTTATGAGAGTTTAATGGATAAACTAATTTTACCTTTCTTTTTAATTTTTGTTGGTTTTGGAGGCTTCATGTTACCAACCACTTTCTCTGCATTAACCTCTGATAGCAGACCCTCCTGCTGCTCTTCCTCAAAATCGTAGACAGACACATCCACATCTTTGCCCTCCTCTGTGTAACGCAGTTTGCTCTTTTTGGTTTTCTTTGTTTTTTTGGCTGGCGGCTGATAATCTGGGTCTTTTTGCCAACTAGGATCTTCTTGAGGTGGAAGTTCCCCTTGCTCTAGCGTCTCCACCTCTCCATTGGCCCCTACTTTCACCACTTGAAACCCTTCAGGCAAAGGTAAGGTGTGACATATCATGGGTTCGCTTTCTGCAAGACCCTCTTTAGACACTTCATTCTCATAAGCCCCCTGAAGTTCTTCTACTGAAGTGGTAGCAACAGGTACAGTCACAGGAACAGGTACTTGGACAAGCTGAAGCTCTCCTATGTTTATGGGCTGTTCCTCCATATTTACAACCTGTAAGGTTATGATCTGGGTATCGTCCACAGCAGCCTCTGCTTCTGGAGCGACTGTACCCTCCATTACTTCAGTCTTCATCTGAAGAAGGGTAGGATCCAGCTGTTCCATCATTACCATCTGCACACTGTTATTGACATCCTGGACCACCTCACCCCCATCAGTCTGGTTCTGGGGTAGGTGGCAAGTATCTTCTTCCTGGCCACCTTCCCGGCGTCGCTGGTAAGTCTTTCTTTCCTTTCCTTTAATGAAAGTTTCAGACTCTTCCACAATGGCTTCAACCGCCTCACCTTCCATTTCCCCTTCCTTTAGTAAGGGAGAACACAGGTTGTTATTTATTTATTTCACAGATTGTCATTTAAAGTAAAATTTGTCCAAATGAAAATAAATACATTTTAAAACAAAATGACCCTTGGCAAGTAAATTAGGAAATCAACAGTTGTTAATATGACAAAAAGACAAAACAGATATTATGAGCCTCCTGATGGAAGAACAACCTATATATGAAGCAATCTTGTTAATAAACAAAACAAAAAATCCAAAACTAATCAAGCCTCTAGATCCAACCACCAATTAACAGGAAATTGGTGACAGAGTATGTTAAATTACATTACAGGGATGACTCAGTGAAATCCAGACTGAAGGAAACTGCAGGATTAACCACCCAGTTTCTTCTGCAAATAAATCACCAACACAAAAAATGGGAAGGATAGAGGAAGAATCTACACCTCAGTGGTTCTGGACCTAGGGTGACTTTGCCCTCAGGGGACATCTGGCAAGGCCTGGTGACATTTCTGGTTGTCACTACTGGGTGGGTATGCTACTAGCATCTAGGGGTAGAGGCCAGAGGTGCTACTAAATCTTCTGTTATGCACAGGTTCAGTCCTCTACAATGAAGAATTATTGGTTCACAAATGTCAATAGTGCTGAGGTTGAGAAACCCTGATAGACGTAAGAGATTTAAGAAAACACAGCAATCCAAAAACAAACAAACAAAAAGAAAAAGCAAAAACAAAAACAAAAACAAAACAAAAATCCAACAGTCAATCACAACATATGGATCTTCTCTGGATCCTGATTCCAACCAACAAATGATTTAAAAAAATATGACATGAGACAATTAGATTTAACTCCGGGTATTTTTTTTTTTCCAACTCTGGGTATTTGATGATACTAAAGAATTATTAACAAATCTAGTTTACATCTTATACATTTCCTGTATCTATTAATAAAAACACTGGCAGAGGGCCTTGCTATTTTTAGCTAAATTCTACCTTAGAAAATATTCCACGTCATAGTGTTTTCTCACTGTTTTTTTGGAGCCAGAATCAGACCTTGGATCCACACTCCTATGATCCTGACTGTCCACACAACACTACCTCCTGTGTCATACCATCAACTTGACATTCATTGTACCTCTCTCCTCTGTAAGACCACAAATTCCTTGAGGACAGGGACCATGTATAACAAGTAGTTTTTACTCTTTAGCACTATGCCTAGGTTGGTAAGTACTCAACTGTTAACTGAACATTAAAAAAAAAAAAAAAAAAAAAAAGGTGGGGGTAGCCTGGGTGGCTCAGTCGGGGTAAGCGTCCGACTTCAGCTCAGGTCATGATCTTATGGTCCCTGAGTTCAAGCCCCATGTTGGGCTCTGTGCTGGCAGCTCAGAGCCTGGAGCCTGTTTCGGATTCTGTGTCTCCCTCTCTCTCTGCCCCTTCCCTGCTCATGCTCTGTCTCTCAAAAAATGAATAAACGTTAAAAAAAATTTTTTTTAATGGAAAAAAAAATCAGCTAATTCATAGTTTCCGGCTCTTAAGTCTTGTGAATACTCAAAGTACCCAGATACCTAAGAGTAAAATGGGTCTGAACAATCATCCAATTCATAACAATAATCCAACTTAACAAAACCCACATATATAAGCTTAATTCAAAATTAAAGTGTTTTGTATTCTTGCCCTAGTCTCACAAAAAGCTTTTGCTACTTCTATTACAGACACATTTTTCCAATTCTCTGTCTGGGTACCTTAACACTGTACCCATGCTGGCAGTCAGGACCACCTGTAAGGCAATACAAACACTACAGGAGAATGGGTAAGGCTTGGTCCCGCATTCAAAGAGTTACTACCTATTTTTATTTATTTTTTAAAGTTTACTTATTTAAGTAATGTCTACAACCCAATGTGGGGCTCGAATTCACAAATGTGGAGATTAATAGTCACATGTCCTTCCACCTGAGCCAGCCATGCCAGGCACCTCTTCAGGTTCTCCTGGACTCCACACAATCAGAATTTGCAACTTAATAGATCTCCAAGTGGTTTCATATACTAAAGTTTGAGAAGCATTTATTTATACCATCGTTATTCACAGATATTTTAAGAGAGAATTTTCAGGTCAATAATGTCCCAAAATTAGTACCCCAACAAGGATGGGATAATTCTAAATGCTGGCATTAGGGAACAGAGAAAAGGCCCATCTACCTTGGCACCATTCTTGGGAAAAATACCAAAGTACAAAGAACAAAAAATTCATAAGCCATAAATGCTAATGCTGACCCTGTCAGAGGCTCATCACACAACCCCAGGCTATTTAGATATCTTTAATGGTAAAACTAGTGGAAGGAAAACATTTAATGTCTAAGTTCTGTTGGGTTGTGAAGCACACAACAATCTGAAGGACACAGAAAAATCCATCCCCTCTCTGCCTTGAATTTGAGAACTTTTAAATATAAATAACTTGTAAAAAACTTGCTTGTAAATAACTAAGTCTAACCCAAAAGAAATCACTGGAATTATAAACCAAGTAGAAGAAGTGGTAGAAAGGAGTACAAATTGAAACCAATTGTGTTGCCAGGGAGCTGAGCTGACAAGAGTATTCTCTCACTGTGAAAAAAACACATGGCATAAGGTTCCTGAACATGGGCCTCTACTCAGGGTACTAAAGCAGCAGCTTGTTTTTACAGAGAAAAATCAGGCACAAAGTAGCAAGGTATTAGCCTCTCCCAAATACTGCTTAGAAAACTCAACGCATCCCCTCAAGCACTTTACCTAATATTCTCCATGAGAAGGGAGTCTCTCCTTTGAATCATTAACTAACCTAATAGGCTGTACCAGGTCTCTCTTCCCACTCCGTAAGGACTGTGCTCTGCTAGCTGTTGTCACCCCTTTGGCAGTTCTGATCCATTTCTT
The DNA here is from genome assembly GCF_046562875.1 of Panthera onca. Taxonomy (NCBI): domain Eukaryota; kingdom Metazoa; phylum Chordata; class Mammalia; order Carnivora; family Felidae; genus Panthera; species Panthera onca. The sequence goes on along the minus strand of NC_138353.1, from coordinate 42,842,529 downwards.
CTCTTCCTCCAGGGACTTGGCTCTGCTTCTACTCAGTTTCTCTTAGCCACACAACACACAGAGAACAAACTTACACTTACCCAACTCCCCAATTTTCTGCCTCTTTGCTTGAGTCAGCCATGCTTTCTAGGTTTTATCAAACCTTTCTGAGGACACCACCACTAGAAAGGGGTTTACATTTATTTCCAGAACACATTTTTAAAAAATTTTTTTTTTAACTTTTTTTTTTTAATTTATTTTTGAGACAGAGAGAGACAGAGCATGAACAGGGGAGGGGCAGAGAGAGAGGGAGACACAGAATTGGAAACAGGCTCCAGCCTCTGAGCTGTCAGCACAGAGCCCGACGCGGGGCTCGAACTCACAGACCGTGAGATCATGACCTGAGCCGAAGTCGGACACTTAACCGACCGAGCCACCCAGGCGCCCCCAGAACACATTTTTTAAAGATTATCAAAGTATAGTAGCTTATTTAGAGAAATCTGAAAAAGGAAGCACATGAAGATTTTTTTAAAGTTATTGATAGGATGCCTGGCTGGTTCAGTTGGTGGAGCGTGTGACTCTTGATCTTGGGGTTATGGGTTCAAGCCCCATGTTGGGTACAGAGATCACTTAAAAAACAGAATCTTTAGGGGCATTTGAGTAGCTCAGTCAGTTGAGCATCCAACTTGATTTTGGCTCAGGTCATGATCCCAGGGTCACGGGAATGAGCCCCGTGTCAGGCTCCACACAGAGTGTGAAACCTGCTTAAGATTCTCTCTCTTTCCCTTTGCCCCTCTCCCCAACTCATGCTCGCTCTCTAAAAAAAAGTTAAATAAATACAAGATAAAAAAGTAAAATAAAATCTTAAAAACAGTTACTCACAATTCCTTTACCTAATCACCTACCATTTTGGTATGGTTTTTTTTCAGTGTTTTTCCCCTTATGGATATTTATACATAGATGACATTGTATTATACATATAGTGTGCACACATTTTTATACGGCTTTGCTCTATCTTCAGAACCTTTCCTTACTGAAAAGGACTCCACTTCCTCTTTAGCTTTCTATAATCCCCTTTGCTTGGTCCACAAGCACCAGAGCAACCAACCCAAAGACCTTCCCCTTACCTTCAATCTCAGTTTCTCTGGCATCTGACGGTATGAAACTTGTATTCCTCCTTCATTAACCTCTTTTCTCCCTTGGTTCTGTCTTTCCTAGGTCTCTCTCTTCCTTTGTCTCTGAGAGCTACTCCACCTACCTTCTGAGCATATCAAGGCTCTGTTCTTTTCTCTGTAGCCACTCTATTCGCCAGCCTTTTTTTACTTCAGCTGTCTCCACAGAGGTCTTTCAAACCCACATCTGCAATTCTCTAATTTTTTCACTGCCTACGAGAGCTCTCGCCCAGTGATGCTTGGCTATCACCTTCAATTCGATGGCACTTGAGAAGGAATAAGGAAACCTGTACTCCAGTCCCTAATGCATCACTAACCAAACGAGGAGCTTACAAAGTGGGTTAGTCTTCTGAAGAACTTGTCTTCTGAATTTACAAAGTGGGTTAGTCTTCTGAAGACATTTTGTATTCTCTGTCATCTTCATGACAAAGTAAAGCTTAGGGACATTTATTTTATTTTAACCAATAACTTTTGGTATATATATTTACTTAATTTTTAAAGTAAACTCTACTCCCAACGTGGGGCTTGACCTCATGACCTTGAGATCAAAAGTTGTATGCTCTACTGACTGAGCCAGCCAGGCACCCCAGGAACATTTCTTAAACATCATTCGACCAACTTCTGGGTAGAGGGTGGGGCAAGAGGAGGTTCCCTCAGACTGTGGCAGGATGATTCTGGCACCTGTGAGTGTTGGGGTTGGCAGAGAGGAAAACTGGCATCTGAGCACGTCCCTGCTCTTGACGACTGGGTGAGTGGGAGGATGTGGAAGCCTAGCCTCTAACAGAGGCCCCTGAGGTCTGGCCATACTCCTAACTAACCACCAGCCTGGCCTGCATCCTTGGGAGCCTACTGGATCAGCCCTCGCCCTCTTGCCTCAGTGTCTTTTCTACCAGCTCTATGTTGCTCAAATCTTTCCCATCTTAAAACTTCCTTTAACCCACTTGACAATTTAGCACCTGCCATTTCTGTATTCCTTCCATGGTCAACCCCACACTGTCTCCACTCTTTTCTCTTCCATGCCTTGGTTCACCAGTTTGTTCCTCAATTCTCTACTGAACTGCTCTAAGCCTAGCAATGGCCCTTAACTGGCAAATCCAAAGGAGACTTTTCTGTCCTTATCTGACTTGACCCCTCAGTGGAATTCAGCATTCTATTCTAGGCTTTATCCCAGATTTATGCCAGACCATCAGAAAAAAAGCTTGGTACATTTGGGTCACATGGTCTTATCCTTACAGAACTGCTTTCACCAAGTTTTGTTTTGGCATTATGCCCTTGGCTTATACTAAAGGATACGTGGCAGAAATTTTCAATTACACACTTGGAAAGGTCTTCTTCAATTAAGGATTTTTTTCCTTTCATTGTTGAGACCTATGTTACAGGATCATGAGTTACCATTTTTTTTAGTTGGGCCACACCTTGTTCAATTTTTTTCCTCTCAAGCTATATAATAACTTCCTATTCTAAGTTGTATTTTCTAGGGTTTTTACTTTGTATCATTTATCATTTATATTTTCTGTACACTTCGTCAAATTGTAGAATAAGATGGGCTTTAAACCAGGGGCACATGGGTGGCTCAGGTGGTTAAGCATCTGACTCGATTTCAGCTCAGGTCATAATCTCTCGGTTCCTGAGTTTGAGCCCTATGTCAGACTCTGCACTGATAGCATGGAGCCTTCTTGAGATTCTCTCTCTCCCTCTGTCTGCCCCCCCCCATCCCCGCTCATGCATGCTCTCTCTCAAAAATAAATAAACTTAAAACTTACAACTGTATATATGTAGATGTGTGTGTGTGTGTGTATACATATGTAATAGAAAACACAAAAATATAGAAATATAGGGAGTCTTACCATTCTTAAAATATATCAAAATAGAAATAACTTCAACTAAAAACATGCAAACCTATTTGAAGATTATAAAAATCTTCCAAGAGGCAAAACAAACAAACAAAACCAAAAACCAAAACAAAACAAAAAAACCCCAAACAAAAAAACCTCTTGATTCTAAGAAGCATAAAAGACCTCACTGAACAGACACTACTGTCTGTATCCATGATCAGAAAAGCCAAACATCATAAAGCTGTTCATTCTTTCTACTTTATATAAAGTCATTTTCAAAGTGTCTGAAAAATAAACAATGATAGCAATAAAATTTCCAAAAAAATGAAGGCAACCTTCTATTTCCAAATATTGACATATTATAAAGTCACAATTAATATAATGTATACTATCACTATCACAACCAATCAATTTAAACAGAAGAGAGGATTGGGGCACCTAGGTGGCTCAGTCGGTTAAGTGTCCAACTTCAGCTCAGGTAATGATCTCATGGCTTGCAAGTTCAAGCCCCGCATTGGGCTCTGTGCTGACAGCTCAGGGCCTGGAGCCTGCTTCAGATTTTTTGTCTCCTTCACTCTCTGCCCCACCCGTGCTCAAGCTCTCTCTCTCAAAAATAAATAAATATTAAAAAAAAATTTAAACAGAAGAGAGAATCCAGAAACAAACCCTAGAATATAAAAAGTTGTCATTTTAAAAATTAGTGGGGAGAAGAGGATTACTTCATAAAAGGTACCAAAAAGCTATTAAACTATTTGGAAAATATTGAGCTATATGTTTTTTTAATTTTTAAAAAATGTTTGAGAGAGCATGTGCGCGTGTGCGCACAGGGGAGGGGCAGAAAGAAGAGGGAAACACAAAATCCCAAGCAGGCTCCAGGCTCTGAGCTGTCAGCACAGAGCCCCATGCAGGGCTCGAACTCATGAACTGTGAGAGCATGACCTGACAGCCAAAGTCAGATGCTTAACTGACTGAGCCCCCAAAGTCCCCTTGAGTTATATTTTTAATCCATCTGGAATATGATGTCATTGTAAGAGTTAAGGAGATATTAACTGCCCCCACACACACACTTAAAAGCCCTCACCCTGAAAAAAGATATAAGGTGAATAGCCTTCTGACCCATGAGGAAGGCTTTGTGCTTAGACACAGAAATAATAGGAGACACCAGAGTAAGATTACTGAAATTTTAACAACCTTAAAGTAAAAAATTTCTTATGACAAAACACTGAACAAAATTAAAAAGAAAACAGTCAACAAGAAAATTGTTTGCAGCAAATGTGACAAAGGACTAACATCCTTATCGTATGATTGTAAAATGTGTAAGAAAAAGATGAACACCAAAAGAAAAAAGCTGGGCAAAGGACACAAATACATGACTCAAAGAAAAACAAATGGCAGATGAAAAAAAAAAGAAACCAAACTTCAACACTAAAACAAAAAAGGAAATTTAAAATAATGTGACAGCATGCTACCTCTATTAAACTGCTACAGCTGTTTTCCAACTTTTTTTTTTTTTTTTTTTTTTAATTTATTTTTGGGACAGAGAGAGACAGAGCATGAACGGGGGAGGGGCAGAGAGAGAAGGAGACACAGAATCGGAAACAGGCTCCAGGCTCCGAGCCATCAGCCCAGAGCCTGACGCGGGGCTCGAACTCACGGACCGCGAGATCGTGACCTGGCTGAAGTCGGACGCTTAACCGACTGCGCCACCCAGGCGCCCCATGCTACAGCTGTTTTAAAGCAAGGTGCTTTGAAATTAGCAAGGTAACTGGTGATATGAATCAATAATTTTTAAAATATTCAAATTGTGGGGGTGCCTGGGTGGCTCAGATGGTTTAGGCATCTGACTCTTGATTTCAGCTCAGGTCATGATCTCAAGGTCCTGAGATCGAGCCCCATGTTGCACTAGGCATGGAGCCTGCTTAAGGTTCTTTCTCTCTCTCCCTCCCCACTGGCATGTGCGCACGCTCTGTCTCAAAAAAGTAACTACACTTCATTTTATACCCAAATAATCAGAGATGAACATCAAGATTTCAAGGATATTATTAATCAAAGTGAATAGTTTTAAACAACTCTAATACATCTGGAAGTGAGTAATTAAAACTTGGCAAATGATATATCCACCAAGTGGAATACTATACAGACATTAAAAATCATGTTTCAATATAACACTTAACATGAGGGAAATGCTCATTCCATATTTAAAAAGGACACGGATGGGGCGGGGGGAGGGAGTGTCAGAAGAAGCAGAATAGAATAATTATTAAGAGCTCAGGTCCTTCAGCCAGAAAACTTCATTCCAATTCTGGTTCTTTTACTTAACTAGCAGTTGATATGGAGTGAGAGATACTACCCTTCTGTGCCTCGGTTTCCTTTTGTACAAAAAGGGACAATAATAGCCCTATGAAGGGTCATCCACTTCATAGGCTGTCATAAAGATGAAACAGAACAATGTACACACACAGCCTAGGTCCTGTGCTCCTCTGTATCCTCCACCCCAGAGGGTAATGAATACATGTTAGCTGAACAAATACATAACCTCCCAGTTTCCTAGAATACTAATCACAGACCTTACATAAATGTTCCCCACTAAAATGTCTGATAAACTACTGAATTTCTGTAGAATGAAGGTAGTAACCAATGGACAAAACCTGGAGACTGACCAACTCTAGGAAACAAACAGAAAAAGAGCCAAAAAGGAACACAACAAGCCTCCCAGGCTGGTGTCCCTCATTAGGTGTGTCCAGCATATTCCTGCCCAATGAAATCTTCCTTTCTGAAATTTGGTGCAAAAACTCACTGTGGTTGAGGTTTACTGCATCAACTCCAAACTCTTCCCCCATTTATTTATTTGAGAGAGAGAGAGAGAGAGAGAGAGAGAGATAGCACATGAGTGGGGGAGGGGCAGAGAGCAAGGCAGACACAGAATCTGAAGCAGACTCCAGGCTCTGAGCTGTCCGCACAAAGCCTGAAGCGGGGCTTGAACCCACCAACTGTGGGATCATGACCTAAGCCAAAATCGGATGCTTAACCAACTGAGCCACCCAGGTGCCCTTCTCCCTGCTTTTTAAAAGCAATCTCTGTGCCCAACGTGGAGCTCGAACTCACGACCCTGACATCAAGAGGTGCATGCTCTACTGACTGAGCCAACCAGGTTGCCCTCAATTCCAAACCTTTTAGCTTGGCTCCCAGAAGTTTGTTCCCGTCCTTTCCACCCACTCAACCTCACCTCCTGGGCATCTTCTAAATAACTGCTTACTGTCTTGTACCCTCCAAGCTCAAGTGATCCCCTAAATCACATCTTCTCAAGTGCAAACTGACTTCATGTTTGTTTGGTTTTTACTGTAGTATACTTTTCTATGTCTATGTCTTTACCTCAAATAGACTATTAGCTTGTTGAGGGGAGGAACTATGCCTTTTACTTCTGTATCCTCTACAGCAATAAATACAAAACAGTGTTAGGTAAACAACAGACACTCAATGTCAATGTTACTGTCACATGAAACATATAAATGGTTCCTGCACGCAAGAGCAGGAAAGGGATACGGAAAAACAAAATATCATATGCTAAGTGGAAGCTTAATTATGTGAATTTATTTCCTTTATTTTATTTTTTAAACTTTATTTATTTTGAGAGAGAGAGGGAGGGAGGAGGGAAGGGGTGGGGGGGAGAGGGAGAAAGAGAGAGGAAGAGAAAAGAGAGAGAGAGAGAGAGAGAGAGAGAGAGAGAGAGAATATCCCAAGATCCCAAGCAGGCTCTGTGCTGTAAGCACAGAATCCAACACAGGGTTCAAACCCATGAACTGAGATCATGACCTGAGCTGAAACCAAGAGTCAGACGCTTAACCACCTAGATGCTCCATGAATTTGTTTCCTTTATTGCTATGTTTGCGTCAATAAAAAGTCCTAATGACACAATTATAGGTTAGAGTAAAACAATCCTGCCACATAAAAATAAAGGCTAGGGGCACCTGGCCGGCTCAGTCAGCAGAGCATGAGTCGTGAGCTCAAGCCCTATGCTGGGCACAGAGCTTTGATAGACAGACAGATAAAAACGCACTCGTGTCATACACTGTATGTACTCAATAAATATGTTCTATGTGAAAAAAATTTTTTTAAAAAGGCTAACTGTGACTGCGCTAATTTTGAGGACAGTAAAATTTAGTAACTTATCACCTGGATTACATGGCTGTACAGTGTGTCAGGTACTTCCCAAAGGAAATCAACCAAAATAACCTTCCACACTCACCAATGCAAAGTTCAGTCCTTTGGAGAGTTCAGTTATTATAAAACATACACACCAGGGGTGCCTGGGTGGCTCAGTTGGTTAAGCATCTGGCTTCGGCTCAGGTCATGATGTCACGGTTTATGGGTTCAAGCCCTCCATCAGGCTCTGTGCTGACAGCTCAGAGCCTGGCGCCTGCTTCGGATTCTGTGTCTCCCCTACTCTCTGCCCCTCCCTCACTGACACTCTGGTCTCTCTCTCTCTCAAAACTAAATAAAAAACATTAAAAAAAATACACTAAGAGTACATGCACACTAAGAATAAGACAGTGGAGAAGAATGATTTCTAGTAGTCTATTTTCTTTTTTCTTTAAATGTTTATTTATTTTTGAAAGAGAAAGACCAAGTGGGGAAAGGGTAGAGACAGAGAGGGCCAGAGAATCTGAAGTGAGCTCCATACTAACAGCAGACAGCCTGACGCAAAGCTCAAAATCAGGAACCGTGAGATCATGACCCGAGCCAAAGTCAGAAGTTTGACTGAACCACCCAGGCACCCCTATTTATTTTTTAAAGATTATTTGTTTGGAGACAGTGGGGAGGGGCAGAGAGAGAGGGAGAGACAGAATCTCAAGTAGGCTCCATACTGTCAGCACAGAGCCCAACATGGGGCTCGAACCCAAGAACCATGAGATTATGACCTGAGCCGAAATCAACAGACACTTAACCGATTGAGCCACCCAGGTGCCCCTAGTAGTCTATTTCATAAACAAAGCTACCACATCTTTTTAATTTTTTTTTTTTAACGCTTATTCATTTTTTTGGAGAGACAGAGTGGGGGAGGGGCAGTAAGAGAAAGACACACACACACACACACACACACACACACACACACACACACACACAGAATCGGAAGCAGAAGCAGGCTCTAGGCTCTGAGCTGTCAGCACAGAGCCTGACGTGGGGCTCGAACTCATGAACCATGAGATCATAACCTGAGCCGAAGTCAGACACTTAACCAACTGAGCCACCCAGATGCCCCAAAGCTACCACAACTTTTTAATATATACCGTCCTTTACAAGGGAAAACTGCTAAAAACTCCTTATTTCCTGGAGCACATTTGAAGACTATCTATACACTCTTCGCAAGAAATAATAATCCCAAGTTCCCATGATTATAAGAATACAGTAAATAATATATGCAACATACAAAACACGTGTGTAATCAACTAGGTTATCAGTGAGGCTTCTGTTCAACAGTAGGCTGTTGGTAGTTAAGTTCTTTGGAAGTTAAAAGTTATACTCGGATATTCAAGTTGGAGGTTGGGGGCTTGGGGGGCGCTGAAGTCCCTAACTCCATGTTGTTCAAGGGTCCACTGTAACGTGATGGGTGCTGTAACAGGGGTTAACATGCTTCCTACCAGCCTGGCACAAAGGATGGTATAAGTGGGTAAGAGATGGGTCCAAGAAGAGCAACTGCTAAAGCTGGACCCTAAAGGATGAGATGAAACTTGACAGGCAAACTACAGTAGAGAGGAACTCTAAAAGAGGAAATTGTATGTGGGAAGAAACTTATGTATGGAATTAGACAAATTTTCTGCAAAAAATTCAACATAACTGAGTGGAACTATACTAAATAATCTCAAATTTATTATTGTGACCTGGTTTCAGAGGCCATGTTCTAGTTCCTCAGTAAGGGTAGCCTGTTTATTTCACTTACTGAATATTTACCCAACAAAATAGAAGACAAAGTTTATCTGGGAGTCAACATTCTAATGCCATTGTACTGATTGAAGGTTGCCTCCCAAGCACACGCTGTCCCTCTCTGCTTTCTATAGCCTGAAAGAGACTTTTGCTAGCATACAACAACTTAATGCTTCACTTCTCCTCATGCTCCCAAGGGTGACTATGTCAGGAACCACCAGATCTCTCTTTGTTCTGCTCCAGGCCCAAATACTTGAAAGCAGCTCAGAGTTACACTCTCTTTGGAGCAGTCCTACAGTCTTTCGTTGCTGGGAATATGAGAAAGGTAGGATCTATGGCAAGTCTATTACTGTGAATAAGTATGTTATAAAAAGAAATAAGTTATACACACACAGTATAGAATTTATACAACATCTAACAGGCACATCTATGGATTTTGGTGCACATTCTACCTGAGCAGTAATTCCCAAACGTGGATGGTATCAGGATCACCTAATAAACTTTTAAATACATAGATCCCGGAGATTCTGATTCAGTAGGCCTAGGGTGGAAGAGACCTTATTCCAAAAGGTCCCCAGGTGATTCTGATATAAAATCTCTGTTGACCTTGGTTTGGAAGTGACTGACCTAGAATACAATACTTATCTACCCTAAATACGGGTCTACATAAATCCAAGCTACTCAAATACCCACTGTTTCCTACTATGAGAATTTTTGGTTCATTCTTTAGAACAAAGAATTATTTTGTTTATTTATTTAAATAAAGTGTATAAAGCCTACCTCAAAACTAGTATGATGTCCATATAAACAATAATGGAAATGTATCACCCAAGATGGAAATTCTAACGTTTTACCTCTACCATGGGTACCATCAATACCAAAATATCTCTCTAGATGGTATGGACAAGCTCAACACATGACAGAAGGAAAAAAGTAAAAAGAGAAGTGGAAAAACATGGTAAGACTGAACTCATGGTTTTGCAGTGTGTTTCAGTGACCATGTGGGCCAACGTTTGAGTGTTTCTGTAACCCAGTACTCACTCATGAAGGCTACTTAATACCAAGATAATTTTTATTTGATAAACAGGGTCTTACATAGGGTCAATATTAAATCAGAAGCCAACAGCTTAAATTCAACAATGCATACCTATACCAAAGGCATAATAATGATAATAAATGGCAATAGGAGATCTCTGAACAAAGATCAAGTAATACTTACATTAAAAAAAAAAAAAAGACAGGGGTGTCTCGGTGGCTCAGTCAGTTAAGTGTCTAACTTTGGCTCAGGTCATGATCTCATGGTTTGTGAGTTTGAGCCCTACACTGCGCTCTCTGCTGTCAATGCAGAGCCCGCTTTGGATCCTCTGTCCCTCCCTCTCTCTCCCCCCTCCAGCTTGTTCTCTTTCTCAGAATAAATAAAAATAAACTTAAAAAAAAAAAAAAAGAGTAAGATATCCTTAGTGAGTAAATAGTATAATAGCATGAAATATGGAAAATAGTTAAAGTGCTATTCAATAGATAGAACAAAAGAAATCTGAAAAACCACAAAGGATACATATGTATAGGAATACAGACATACAGAAGTTTAAACAAAAACAAAATGTTACTCTAAACTAATATTAATCATGAAAACAAATAATTTGTCAACTTGATTGCTCCTTAAAAATACGGAAACAGGGGCGCCTGGGTGGCGTAGTCGGTTAAGCGTCCGACTTCAGCCAGGTCACGATCTCGCGGTCCGTGAGTTCGAGCCCCGCGTCGGGCTCTGGGCTGATGGCTCGGAGCCTGGAGCCTGTTTCGGATTCTGTGTCTCCCTCTCTCTCTGCCCCTCCCCCGTTCATGCTCTGTCTCTCTCTGTCCCAAAAATAAATAAAAAACGTTGAAAAAAAAAAATTAAAAAAAAAAAAAATACGGAAACAAATACAGGAAAGAAGGAAATCTAGGCAATAGGTTAACCAAGAAATGGGGGAGGGGGATTACACATTTATGAATACCCAAAAGACATGACAAGGAGAGAAGGAGCAAAAGACCTTGTCTAACAAGTGGTCAGAAAAAAAAATTATAAATAAAATTTACTACAAAGAGGTAACCAAGTCACTATATTTTAGTCTCAATATACATTCACAACAAAAAATTTTGTTGTGTGCGTGTGTGTGTGAGAGAGAGAGAGAGAGAGAGAGAGAGAGACAGACAGACACCAACTGAGCGCACGTGCATGTGTGTCCAGGGGAGAGGGGCAAAGAGAGACAGAGAATCCCAAGCTAGATCCATGCTCAGTGTGAGCCCAACATGAAGCTCAATCCCACGACCCTGGGATCATCACCTGAGCCGAAATCAAATATTCTAAATAGGAATGGAAAGATAAAGATACAAATAAAACAGGGAGGCCTGGATGGCTCAGTCAGTTAAGCGACCATACTCTTGATCTCAGCTCAGATCAAGCCCCAAGGTGGGCTGTGCACTGGCAGCAAGGAGCCTGCTTGGGAATCTCCCTCTTCGCTCCTCTCCTGCACACACTGTCTCTCAAAATAAATAAACACTAAAAAAAAAAAAAAAAAAAAAAAAAAAAAAGGAAGACACATGGAGCACCTAGGTGGCTCAGTTGGTTAAGTGACTGACTCTTGGTTTCAGCTCAGGTCATGATCTTGCAGTTCTTGGGCTTGAGCCCCACACTGAAAACAATTAGGGTACCCTCTATTATTATACAATAGTTATATATCATACCTCTGGGAATGTAAACTATCTTGTATCTGCTTTATGATATATGATAATGACCATGTTATGTCAGAGTTTTGTTATACCAGAATTTATAAAGAAATAAAAAGTAGTGGGCTGAAACAATTTAGAACTTTCGGTGGTCCAACTAGACAATACTAAAACTACGTACTAACCAACCCTGGCCTCAAACCATGGTCTGTTTTTACCACAGGGAAACTACTGAAGGACTCTGAAAAGGTTCTGAGTTAGAAGAGGTAAATAAGCTCAAAATCTGAACAGTGGTGGTACTAGACCTTTAACTTTAGCGACAGCCAGAGCCTAATAACGCACTGTTTACATGGACAACCTTTAAAGTTGGTGACCAAAAAAAAATAAATAAATAAAATCTGACAAATACATACTGAAAACCTAATGTGTGCCAGTGCACAGGTATACTATACTCAAGTGCAGTAATGATGTAAAGTTTTCATGCTGTTTTTCTATAGATATACACTGATACATATTTCTGTCAAAAGAGATCTAAATAAATGAATACATATAGGGGAGTCTGGGTGGCTCAGTCGGTTAGGCGTCCAACTTCAGCTTGGGTCATGATCTCACAGTTTTTGAGTTAGAGACCCACATCGGGTTCTGTGCTGACAGCTCAGAGCCTGGAGCCTGCTTTGGATTCTGTGTCTCCGTCTCTCTCTGCCCCTCCCCTGCTTGTGCTCTGTCTCTCTCTCAAAAAGAAATAAACAAAAAAAATTTTAATGAATATATATCAAATAATTAGCTACAGAACCAAATGCAGCAGGATATTCTGTGAAACGCATAGACTATTCAGAGCCAGTATGGGGAAGAATAAAAAAGGCAGATGCACTTGTCCTACATCTATGACCTCAGGTATATCACTTTGCTTCTTAGGTTTCTTACCTGTAAAATGAGGGGATTGCCAGATGACTTAAAATTTCCTCTGGCTTTAACATTCTACACTTGTTTTTAGGTTATTAAATTCATCCCTGTAGGTAAGAAGGGAACAAGTATCCCCACTTCCCAGCTATAGAAATCAGATGGACATTTTAACTGCATCCATCAAAGCTGTACAAAAGGATGGAGCAAAAGGTAACTTCCTAGCTTTGCAGTCCACTTGTGTGTAACCAAGAATTAGGCAGAAGTCTCTAAAATCTATTTAGATTAAGATGGCTAAGGCACACCACTCTACTGAGTGGCATTTATATCTGAAGTCGATGAAATTTGATGAGGTATCTCTGTGTCAGGCGAAAACACCACAAACATTAGACACAAACCTACCAGACTGGTTCTTTCCTCCCTCCATTAGGATATGTTTTTTATACTAGATAGTCTGCTCAAAGTGAAGGTACAATCACTATTTGTGTAACTCCCCACACACTCCTTGCACACAGAGTATCAAGACATCTGCTTTTCAAAAGCCGTAACAATCTAGGACATTTTAGGATTCGGTTGCCACCTTTCTTGTTGGGGAAACTACTGTATCATCTACCCTCCTACAAAATAAGACACTCTATTTCTTTAATTTTAGTGTGAAAAATGCTTAGAGCCATAGTTATATACTTGATAGGATACTATTTAGCCATTAGCTAAGATGAACACTTACCTAGAAGTCATTAAATTGGCAAATATCTACTACTGAGAACAGTTCAGAATGAAAACAGGACTCTGAATAGTTATTACAGACATCTCAAAATCTATGTACAATTTGGCTCTTACTTAAAGTCCACTTACTCTTATATTAAAAATAATTCAAACAATGGGGATGAGGAGGGATAAAGTATTAGAAACAAAAAGCTCGGGTTAAAAAGACACTGGTCTCCAAAGGAACAGGTTAAAAAACATCCAGCAATAAGAAAGTACATTCCTGTTAAAGTAACATAGGGTATCTAACGGGAAAATGTGCATAACATACAACATGAAGGAAGATTACAAAAGAGGATACAGAACAGGATTCCAACTTTTCCAACTTAGTTTTTTATTTTCTTTTAAGTTTATTTATTTTAAGAGAGAGAGAAAGAGAATTCGGGGGAGGGGCAGAGACAGAATCCCCAGCAGGCTCCGCACTGTCAGCACAGAGCCTGATGCAGGGCTCAAACTCATGAACCGTGAGATCATGACCCGAGATGAAGTCAGACACTTAACCGACTGAACCAACCAGGTGCCCCCCAACTTAGTTTAATAAAATGAAACAAAACTATACAAATAGCATTCCTGGTGAGATCCCCCTACCTTAAGTCAGGTGGGTATTGTATCTCGCCTGGACTGATGCAATGGCCTCTGAACTAGTTTCCCTGTTTCCCTTCTTGCTCCCTTACCACCCATTTTTCACACATTGGCCAGATTTCTAAAATGGAAATTCATGGGGTGCCTGGGTGGCTCAGTTGGTTAAGCATCTGACTTCAGCTCAGGTCATGATCTCGCAGTCCGTGAGTTTGAGCCCCATGTCCGGCTCTGTGCTGACAGCTCAGAGCCTGCAGCCTGTTTCAGATTCTGTGTCTCCCTCTCTCTCTGCCCCTCCCCCATTCACATTCTGTCTGTCTCTCAAACATGAATAAACGTTAAAAAAATTTTTTTTAAATAAAATGGAAATTCATGATCAGCAAGGAGACTTCCCTTCTGAAACCTCCCATGGGAAAACTTGTAAGCTCAAATCTAAACTCTTTCACCTGGCCTACAGGGTCCTTTAGGGCCCTATCAGCAGATCTGCATCTAGCCTCATACACTCTGCTTTAATCATATTAAACTGCTTTTAGTAGCCAGAACATTTTAGGCTTCTCTCCTCCTGCCTCTGGACCTTTGTACATGCCATTCCCTCTTCTAGGAATATATAAACAACGAAACTCCTACAAAGTCATTGTATAAATACACTAGTACAAGTGCCCAAAGAGGTGTAGGCAAGAAAAATATTGTTACATCTTTATCTAACATCAAGATTAAAAAAAAAAAACTCAAATATCCACACTATGTGTATAGTGTGCTGTCCTCTGTTTTTTAGGAAGGATACACAAACACATATGTTAATATATGAATAGAATTTTCTCTGGAAGGATGTATGAAAAACTGGTAATATTTATTACCTGTGGAGAAGAAAACTGAGGGATCAGAAGTGGAAAGAAATTATTTTTCATTATTACCAGTTTGTATTGTTTGATATATCTCTCCCCACATGTTTGTATTTAATGTGGTAGTTACAAAATACTTGTATAGCACTGTTACATTTTGTCTTTAAAACTGTATTATTACCTGTACATGTCCATTTACAAAAGTGCAGGGAAAAAACCCAAAAGGAATACACCAAACTGTTAACAGTGTTTATCTCTGTGGAAAAAAAATAAAAGGGCTACTTCTTTTGGGTTTAGTATAGTTCTACAATTATTAGACTCTTCCAAAGAATGAAACTAAATGCTACTCGGATGATACAAAAACAGATTAAGGCCAAATGTGAGGAAAGTTCTAAGAATTGCCTCTGTAATGTCAATTCCTTCTACACTTGGGCAGATACACGGCTGCCAGTACCCTCCCCCTCCTGCCTTCTTTCCTTCATGCCTGCACTTCTCCCACAGTGTCCTAGCAAGGCTTTGAATCCACCCAAGAAGTCTAAAGTTTTGAGAGAGAGCGGGCGAGCGTGTGCACATGGGAGGGCAGAGTGGGAAAGAGGATCCCAAGCAAGCCCTGCACCACTGGCGCAGAGCACAACGTGGGGCTCAAATCCATGAACCATGAGATCATGACCTGAGCCGAAATCAAGAGTTGGACACTTAAGTGAGTGGTTACCTAAGACACCCCAAAACCACCCAAGAAGTCTAGACTTTACTGCCAGAGTAAACTAGACAAAAACTACTTTTATTATCTCATTATATTTATCAGAAAGCTTCAGTCCTATTTCCTACTATATTGGATTCCTTTCAAAATTATACAATACAGGGGCACCTGAGTGGCTCAGTTGGTTGAGAGTCCGACTTCGGTTCAGGTCATGATCTCACAGTTTGTGAGTTTGAGCCCTGTGTCAGGCTCTGTGCTGACAACTTGGAGCCTGGAGCCTGCTTCAGACTCTGGGTCTCATTCTCTCTCTGCCCCTCCCCCATTTGTGCTTGGTCTTTCTCTGCCTCTCAAAAATAAATACATTAAAAAATTTTTTTTAATTATACAATACAAACAGAAGAAAACTCAGATCATCTAGAATATAAATCTATAGGTTTTTTTTTTTTTGAGAGAGAGAAAGAAACAGAGTGGGGAAGAAGGGCAAAGGGGGGATGGGGGAGAGGGGAGAGAGAGTGAGAATCTTAAGCCGAGAATCCATGCTGATCCCACAATCCTGGGCTCATCACCTGTGCCAAAATCAAGAGCCGGACGGACACTCAACTGACTGAGCCACCGAGGTGCCCCTCTATTGGTTTTATATAAACATTCTGGTTTATATCTATAGTCTCCTCCCTATATATACACACATGCCTTTGTGCATACATTTGATAATTTGCTTTATGTAAAAGGTCTCAAATCTCTCCATTTCAATGTATTACTATACATAATATAATGGTTTCATGACATTCTATTATATAGACATTCACAACTTAATCAGTCCTCTATTGTTGAATATGGTTAGTCCCAAATTTTGGTAATTCTACTTTATTAAAAAAAAAAAAAAAAAAAAAAGGAAAAATTTATTTGCGTTACAAAATCTTATACAAACTAGAAAAGCTAGAAAAAGTTACTCCAAACTTAACCACCCTTGCACTACTAGTTCTTTATTTTATTTTGACCAGTGTTTTCATGCCTGTTTTGTCTTTTTCCTGGGGTATTCATTCAATTACACACTAAGTTCTTGCTATGTGCCATGTTTTTGGTTTTCTTTACTTTTATTCCATAACAATTTCTTTTTTTGGAACTATATTAAAAAAAAAATCATAGACATTTTGCTGGCTAAGAGCCTTCCCAATTAGTTTCTTTTTGTGGTTGTCAAACTTCACTCCCACATGGGGTATGGCCCTGTTTACTCATCCATTTCTCTGCTGCTCAAGAGATTTTGATTAATGTCATTTTCTCATCCACAAAGTCCCAATTTACTTGATTCACTTAACTTCTGTACAGTCTGGTGGTCATCACTGTAGCTTAATGCAAAATATATACATTGACCCACTATTCTAATGTCTACAGATTATCACTTTACTTCTATATAGCACATTACCGTTACAAATACATGGATTTCCCCCTAACAATACTTCATCTAACTGCCACAGCCTATAACAAGGTAGATACATCATTTTACCAATGAGGAAAGGAAGGCACAAGGAAGTCACCCTTGATGGACTTGCCCAAGGATACATAGCTATTAAGCTGCAGTGACTAAACCTTGGTGCCCTAATGGGATTAAAATCGAATTTATACTGCTTCTGAATTTCTTGATATACCTAGATCAAGGTCTCTCCTCCAGAAAGCCTTTCTCAAAATCTTTCACCAACTCCTGTAACAGACTACCCTCTCTGCATCCTGAACACACTTTTATCAGAGCACAAACAACACTTAATCTCTTCCCTATACTCAAGACTCTCAGAAAAACAATCTTTTTCTTATTTAAGAAATCCCTGGGGATTCAAATCCCCAGTATGTAACACACTGCCTGGCACAAAGCAGAAAGGCAAGTGTTCAAAGAATGGAATGAATACAAGTATTCAACAAATACTACAAATATTTAGAGTACATCCAAATATTCAGGTTGATCCAATTCAAATCATTTCAGAGAAATTCACACTCCGTGATATCTAGAACAAATTAGGTTCAAATATAAAACTTGTATTCAAACAGATATTGTCAGTATAGAAAATGTATTTCTTACGTGCCACTTATATTAAGAGCAATACACTAGTAACAATAGGTAATAATAAAAAAAATAGACACTTCTAAATAACTGTCTTAGGAATCACAAGGTCTACAAGCTTAAGATTTAGACATATTATTAAGACTCTCAATACTTAACTTGAATGGGGAGGTAACAAATTAGTATAAATTGTTAATTATGCTGGAGTTAATATGACATTTGCTTTCAAAATCTTGTTTTGTAGAATTTATTTTACAGTTAAAAAAAATTTTTTTTTGAGAGACAGCACACGTGTAAGCAGGGGAGAGGGGCAGAAGAGAGAGAGAATCCCAAGCAAAATCCACACTCAGTGTGGAGCCTGACATGGGGCTTGATCCCATGACCCTGGGATCATGACCTGAACTGAAATCAAGAGTCAGAAACTCAACTGACTGAGCCACCCAGGCGCCCCAAATGATATGTGGCCTTTTACAAAGTAGGCTCCATGCCCAATGTGGGGCTTGAACTCATAAGAGTTCCTGCTGAGATCAAGAGTCTCATGTTCTATGGACTGAACCAATCGAACACCCCATTTTACAGTTTTAGACCTGAGTCTGTTCATTGTTTAAAAAAAATTTTTTTTCTTTTTAAATTATAATTAGGTCATTGGAATAGTCTTAATGACAGTATTTCTGTCTTGGTCCGCCATCTACAACTGTCTACCAATCGGTGCAGAGCTCTTGTGCATGTTGGGCACCTGTAGAAACATGCATGCAAGCAAACAAGCACCGATTTAATACAATTTAATGTCTATATTCCACAATAGGATGCTACAGGGAACAAAGTAAGGAGCTGGATGACAGAGCTGTTCCATAGCTCAGAACTATTGCTTCTCAAATGTTTCCACTGTAGTACCTAAACAAAGGGCGATTCTTATTCCCTAGGGACTCATGACCCATTTTGCTGAAAACCTGGGTTCTCTTCAACAGTCTATACAGAGTTCCCATTCTGATCCTAAAATATGTATTTGCTTTAATGTAAAAATTTAAAAATTACTTACCAGTCAAATTACTTAACTCACCGCCCCCTCAATGAGCACAATTGAAGCTCCAAGAAGATGGGTCATGCTTATCTTGTGGCTTCAAGTACCCCGGAATCATACCACTTTGTACCCTAAGGGTATTCATATCCCAGTTTGAGAAACAGGGATCTAAACAATTAAATTGCCATAATACTTAAAAGTGACCAACACGTTCCTACAACCCCGTTCCCCAAACTCTTAAGGCTAGTTTTCTCAACAGCTTTTTAAATCAGTATTGTTTTTCTTTTCAGGAGCTCATTAATATGTACTCTGTGTCAACACTCCTTAAAAAAACCTGCAGGGCACAAATTATTTCTTGAGTGACAGAATCCTAGCACACAGACCTGGTTCTTGCCACCTATCAATGTACTAAGCTGCTCATGGAAAATAGATTTGAATAGTAGAGTTTTCACTCCTGTTCCCTTCCTCCTCTCTATTTGCTCCAACACAGCTTGTAAGAAAAATCTTAGTAGTCACTTAGTTGATTCATTCACATAAGCTTATCTAATGTCAGCATTTATAACTCCCAACCTTTCCCTTTTGCCGTTACACAAGTGCAATTAAATTATTTTCACATTTTCTAAGGGAGAAGAAGGATGTGTACTCTAATAGCCTGAGAAGAGATAACTTTCCTCCCCAGAACCCTACTTTGTTGTTTATGAGATTCCAAAGCCTAGTAGATGTCAACATTTATGAGGCCTGTTTCAAGTTCCCTATAATGTCCATTATATTCTATAGCAGAAATTGTAAGCTACAGTAAATTGTAAGGGACCCCTTAAAATGTTTCAAAACGTTACTCATAATGAATATAATACTGATACAAAAATGGGTCATCAACTAGACTAATTAAAATTAATTAAGACAACTTTTATCTAGGATCCATTTCCAAAAAAATAGGATTCCATCTATTGCTCATCAAAATTTCAAATTGCCACAGGCCATGGACTCTTGACGTCTTTTGTTAATAATCAAAATATACGTTCCAAGGGTTTCTGCAGAAAAACAACTATTTCCTGGGGTCTATGTACATGCTCAGAATGGTACTTAATGCTTTATACACATTCTCACCAACCTAGAGCCTAGCCTCTGTAATTGGTGTTCTCTCACAAATGGGGACCATAGGAGTAGAGAAGTTAAGTAACGTGCTCAGTGTCACCCAGCTAGTATATGCCAGTGCAGAGTTTCAAACTGAGGACTCTGACTATAAAACTTGTATGCCCCCAATTATTCACTGTCCTGCATCTTCTATACCCAAGAACAACATAGCAAATCCTCCAACCCCAGAAAGGATTTATTACTCCCATTTTCAAGACCAAGAAATGGAAAGAGCATTTACCTCTCCGTGGCTGCAAAGTCAGTTTCAGGAGAGAACACAGAACCCAGCTCTCAAGCCCCTGGTCAGCAACCTGTCCACTAGTGCATCTTGGTCTTTGGCTCCAGATCTGTGACCATTCTAAAACAGAAACATAAATCATTTTATGAACACCAAATACACACAACTGCACATATAATATGGAAAGCAAATTGAGGGCAAGATAAAAGCTGACAAAATTGGTTAAAAAACAATATACTTGTTCTGATACATCACATTACTAAATGAGGCATTCCATAAATTCTACCAAACCAATAATAAAACACTTATTTCTTTATATATTTGCTAAATATATAAAGGACTAAAGATCTGTGGTTATCAAAATAGCACCATTGGGGTGCTTAGCTGGCTCAGTTGGTGGAGCATGAGACTTGATCTTGGGGTTGTGGGTTTGAGCCCCATGTTGAGTCTACACCCAACAGATTACTGAAAAAATAGTAACTTCATATTACTGAAAAAAATAATAAAATCTTAAAAAAAAAACAAAACCCCATTATGACCTTGCAGGGAAATAATGGCATACGTATATATATTCGAGCTGACAAAAAAATTAATTCTTATAGATGTAGTAATTAATAGTCCTTTAACAGTATTATTTCCTTATCTTCAGGAAGGAAGGGCTTTCACTGTCTTGAAATTCCTAGAAGTACAGCAATGAAATACTTTTTTTGTTAGCTGATAATTTTATCCCCAAATTACAAATATATGAATCGTCAAGTTTTAAGCTTTAGGTAATAGTAGAGTGGAACTTACTTCCAAAAGAAAAAAAGAAAAGAAACTTCCAAGTGAAATGGAAGTGCTAAATTTGAATTAAGAGTTTCCAAAGAATTTGGCATATAAGGTACAACTACAAAGGAATCTATCTCGTAATTAACTAAAGCTCACAAAACTAAGCTAATATAATACTTTCTTAGAAGCTAAAGAAAAGTCTTCTCTGTTGAGAGGCAATTTACATCTTGAAAAGAGGATTAGCATATCTAGTCCAAGAAACACTTTTGTATTAGAGTCCATATAGTGTTACTAGCATGCCTCAAAGGGAGGAGATTTTATATACCTGAACATTCTAGAGGTAACTAAAAATGAACACCAAGTATAGAAAAATCACTATTCTCAATGCATACATTAGCAGTCTATAAGCAATGTCCCATCTTTGCACTGAAATATTAATCACTAAGAAAATGCAGACCTGCCGGTGAAGATCTGAAGATGGTGACTAGAGAAAGTTTAATGTTTAGAAAAACAAACATGGTACGCCAAATCCACACATCCAACTGCAAACCAGGGTCTTCAAGGCTATGCATTATTTGCCATTATTGTTCTTTCCAAACCTGTATGCTCTTTCTCAAAGTATTAAATTATGACAAATTTTAGTTGTTTGAAGAGGGACCTAATTTTTGGCCAAAGAGCCTGAAGTCATCCGGGACTGAGACAGGTCAGTAAGGTAAACAGATGATCAACTAAGTCTCTGGTTTAAAAAAATGAAATGGAAGCTATAGATGATGGGGAGTGAATTTGATGCCAGTAGCAAAAAAAGTTTCTAGAGGTGGACTTTTTACCAGCAGACACCACTGTGAAAGGCTCTGCCACAGGACTCTCCCTTGGGGCCCTAGTCAGCCGCAGGTGGCCTCTGCACTCCCAAAGAACTCCCTAAGCCACCCAAAGAAGTTCCTCATTTTTGTGTGTTCTTTAAAGCTATATCTTAAACCTCTTAGAATTGGAATAGTCTTAAGAATGACTTTTACAACTTCTAAATTTTCTTATGTTGGTTAAATAGACCCCTAAGGATGACTTTCACAATTCCTCTTAAATATTTTCTTATGTGGGCAAACATTCCTGTTGTAATCTTCATGTTATTGATTTAAGTTATAAGCTCCTTTCGGTAACCTCATATCCTCAATTCATTCTCTGTAGATTTCATTTTCCAATAAAAACAAAGTATGAATCTGGCATATAGGAAATCTCAAAGGACAGCAACTCTGTGGAGTCTACACCACTGAAAGAGCATAAATAACATGGAAGACTAAGAGGCTGATGACTGCATATGGCAGAACTAAACGAAGAAACAAAACATGGTTTGTGGAGCATAACACTAACCAGGGAAAATAAATTTTATTCCTGGCCCAATATAGATCTTCTGGATTTTAATTTTTAACCTGTGTAGAGATTATTTTTATAAGTAAAACAGACCACCTGCCATCCACAATGTGGAAAATCTCACAAACGCAAAAAAACTACATAGACTAATTTATTAAACAATTAAGCATGGTTCTATTACCAAACCTGCACTTCATCAATACTACTGTATTTGTTAGTGCAATTTTACTTTTACTGTAGGAGGAGGAGAGAAGGGACATTTTGTAGAATTTGAAAAAGGATGTTGAAAGACTACTGTAGATGCAGATTGCTGCAAAATCCTACAGGTTGAGCAGACCCAACAACTTTGTTTAGTGCCAGCCTGTTTTAATTTCCTCATAAATTTAACAGTCTTAAAAAAAAAGTTAATCAAGATTTCCCTCTCTCCAAAGCAACCCGAGTTAATGTATCAACTGCTGCTGCACGATACTATATTAAAGTACTAGAATACTTGAGGAAAAGGGAAAAAGAGATAACTCTGACAATTCAGCAGGAAGCTTTTTAATGACTTAAGACAGCTGAGGACAGTAAACTTAATACACATGTCCTGTTTAACTTCTTTTGCCGCCTATAGGGAACTTAGATTTTTAACTTTCCTACTTGATTTAAACTCAAAGCTTGAAGACTACTTATGCGAATGTTTACTTAACGCTGAACTCTGAGCTACAGGAAGTCAGCTACTAAAGAGTAGTTACATTAGGCGTAGATATTTATAAACCAACTGCAGCTAGCGACCCAGGATTCAATTACAACATCAACCCTCATATTTCAGCGTATGGGCAAATTACCAGTGGAGTCAAGAATAAATTCATTCTGCCCTACTGGAGCTTTAGATCAGGTTGCACAATCCCGGGGCAGAAGTGCCTTCGCCTAGCCCTAAAGCATCAGGTACTAAATACTGTACTAACTCAGTGTCAGGACATTTTAAAGCGGGAGGGAAACTCAAGGGTCGCCTAAACCAATTCGACAAGCCCATAATCCCGAATTCAGGAATTTGTCACGTCACGAGATCAGAATGAAATTAAGTTTCGATCCCTTTGAGATCTCTTAGCGCACAAAGTCAGGCTATCATTACAAGAGGAGTCCGACCCTGGCTGTAGGAAAACGACTCGGTGCGGAACTCGAGTCTCTTCCGCCCACTGTTTGGGGCCGCACCAGTCAGGTCCAGCGAGGAGCTGGGGCGCGAGTTTGGGGGCGCAGCCGGGCCCGGCGGGGGCGGCGAGCGCGCGTCCCCCCGCCCGCTCAGGCAGCGTCGAGGCGCGAGCAGCTCAGCCAGCCTTGCAGAGGGAGCTCTCGGCAGCTCTGGGGTCTCTCTGCTCGCAGCCGCAGCAGCGCCGCCTGCGCCACTCGGCGGAGACGGAGACCAGAGGCGGCGGCGCGCGGACTGGGAGCGACCGCAGAGCAGCCGAGCGGCAGGGGTACGCTCGCAGAGCGGCCGGGGTAGGTTCCGGGGACCGGGCAGGCTGGAGGAGGGGCAGCCAGAGAGGCGTCGGCCAGGGCCCGACACTCATACTACCCGGACACCGGGCTGCGCGCGCGCGCGGCGACAGTAGTTCGGGACCCTCGAACAAGGCGGGCGCGGGAGCCGGGATGCGGAGATCGCCTCTCGGCTGAGGCCACCCGCCGCGGGAGGGGCGGAGGGCAGAGGGCGGGCCGCGGCCGGGCAACCAGTCGGGCCAAGAGCCGGCCTCGAGGGCAGAGACAAAGGAAGGAAAATGGAGTCGCCGGCGCGCGGGCCTCTGTTGCTGCCGCCGCCGCCAGAGGCCTAGCGCGCCGCCAGGAGGGAGGCCTAGCGGGCGGGTGTGGGGGGGGGGGGGGGGGGAGGGAGGCGGCCGGGCCGCGGCGGCGACGGGCAATGGCGGCGGCCGCGCCGCAGCAGGGACGGTAGAGGGAGACAAACACCCCCCGGCGGCGGCGCTGGCGCCGGGCTGCAGCCAGCGCCGACCGGAGCGGCCCCATCGTGACACCTAGAGGCGGCCCGCGAAACCTCCTCCACCCCGGGCCCCCTTACCTCCGCGCCACACCCCCTGCAGCGCCCGCTCCGCCGCCGCTCCACCGCTCCGGCCACCCGGCGTCCCCGGACAGCTCCGCGCACCCGCACCGGCTACCGCCGCCGCAGCTGCCGCCAAAGAAGCAGCTCCGCGCACGGTTTAATCGCTCCACAGGCTCGGACACAAAATGGCGGCGGCGCGGTGCAGTGCGCCTGCGTCGGCGCTGCCGGGGCCGCGGGTGCTGATAAGGGAAGGGACGGGTGGGGGGGCCGGCCAGGCGACGAGTGGAGGGCGGGGGAGGAAAGGTGAGGGGAGGGGTTGGCGCAGGGCAGCATGGGAGGCGGCCCCGGGCGCCAACTTTCAAAAGCGGGCGCGATGGCGTCACGGGACGCGCCGCGAGTCGCGTCACGCCGCAGGCGCCCTCCCGCGCCCTCGCCCGGTCGCGCGTGGACTCTGCGGGCGCCGCTACGTCCGGGCTCCTGCTGGGTGGGGCTTCCTGGGCGGAGGCCGCCGCCGCCTCTGGGCGGTACAGGATCCCGGGGTCTCTTGACCTGGTTCCCCAGCCGCAGTCTCCCTTCCTGAATACGTAAAGAGGGTGGGGGCGGGTGGTGCGAGAGAGGGTGTTTGGAGGAAGCGCGCGCGGGGCTAGGCGGTGGGGTTGAGGCGGTTCTTGGGCCGGGCCCCGCCCCAATCTCCGCCCTAGCCGGGCCGGCCCCTCTCTCCCAGCGCCCCACCGCCGCCAGCTACCGAGTGAGGCCGGACTGGCCCCCATGCACTCCAAGCTCATCAGAACAGTACAGTGTCCACGAATGAGGGCGGGAAGGGGTATCCTTTCCCAGCGGCTTTTAAGGGATCTCTCCGCCCTTAGAAGAGGGCCTCCTAAAACCGGGTGCAAGAGGACAAGGGCTTCTTGGTGTCACCAGGCCCCTTAAGCCGGAAAGGCCAGCAGAAGACCAAATTTGATGCTTTTTACACGACCGTAGCAGTCTTTGGCCAAAAGGGTTTTCTTACTCGGCGCTATATAATGCTGTATTTTTAAAACGTGCACTTGTTGCCTTTGCTTGAGAGTGAAATTCTGTGTGGGTGGCGCCCTTAAGCCCCTCACAGTGCAGTCGCCCCTCCCCCTCCCCAGGATGCACCTGCGGACTTTACCCAACTTGCAATGATGAAGTTCACCTACCACAGACTGGAGGATGTTCTGGTGGCTCAGGGAGGAGAGCCTTTGGTACTGATGGGAACTGACTCAGGACTGTATTCTGAACTCCCTTACTTTCGATATCACGGATAACAAGCAGACCCAGCATCAAGGAGACAGCTTCTGCGCTATTCAGCAGATTGTTTCATTATGAGGATGCCAGCCCAGTATTGACAGATTTTTCTGGGTGTTTCTGAAAAAGGAAATCAGACGGGCGCCTGGGTGGTACAGTCGAATAAGCGTCTGACTTTGGCTCAAGTCATGATCTTGGCGGTTCTTGGGTTTTAGCCTCGCATTGGGCTTTTGTGCTGACAGCTCCGAGCCTGGAGCTTGTTTTGGATTCTGTGTCTTCTGCTCTCTGCCCCTTACCTGCTCAAGCTCGGTCTCTCAAAAATAAACATTAAAAAAAAGGGGGGGGGGGATCAGAAATCTAGATTTTTGTAATGTAAATCTTCAGATATTTAGATGTTAGCAACTAAATCAGATGTTTTTAAAATGCATAAGCTTGATTAAACCATTCGTGTGGGCTGTCAGTGTATGGCCTCTGACTTGGAGAGGAGAATGAAGAGAAATTCCAAGGCCAGATCCTAGACACTCCAGCATTTAGAAATAGGTAGGGTAATGAAGGAGACTGAGAGGGAGCAGCCAGGAAGGCAAGAAAGAAATCCACAAGATTGTTGAGTTTGGAACCCAAGGGCAGAGAAGGTTTAGGGTAGGGAGGAGTGGTCAACTGTGCCTAGTGCTGCTGAGAGGTCAGCTTGGGCCAGAGACATGGCTGTTGGACTGGTCACCTTGGAAGTCACTGGAGAATATCAATGGTGACTGGCTTGATTCATGTTGGTAAATCAACAGATGCAGATCTCACTAGAATGAGTTTGAAGAGTGATTGGAAAAGTAAGGGACTAGAGATAGCACACATAAGCAAGATGAGAAGTTTTGTTGTGAAGGGAGCAAAGAAATTTAGGGATAAATGGAAGGTAATGGGTCAAGGGAGGAGATGTTTTAAAACATGAGAGTTCTTGATTGTGTTTATGTGCCATTGGGAGTGATACAGGAGAGAGAAGGCTTGCTTGACTTACATAGGAATGAAACCCATGAGAGGATATAAGGGCACGGAGAACTGACCTCAGGAACAGGATGCTTCTGCCGTGAAGTAATGAAGGTGAAGATGGATGCAAATGCTGGGGAGAGGAAAAGCAAGGACTGCCTTGTCAGCATTGGGTACCCATTTGAAGTTTGTGATCATGACTTTAAAGTTAAACCAGTTGGCCCAGTATGTGGTTTTTTCCCAGCAACATTCAGCTGCTTGGGTGCAGACATGCAGAAAAGGGATAATTTGGTTTCTCAACACCAGGTCCTAAGTTTTCTGGTTCCTAATCTCAGGTACTTGACTTATGTGACTAGCTAATATTCTAGAAATATGTGAATATTTGGAAAATTTACATGTGACCCATTTTTCTAGAAACCAAATGATCCCATTTGTCTTTTATGTACACCTGAGGACTCAAAAATAAAACCCTCAAACTTAGAGGGAAATTACCATATACCTCCAGAATATTTGTATCTTGCAGTTTCTTCAGCTCTCAACCCCAAATACCTCCTGGTATATCTAGGAACTATGTACCAGAAACAACAAGACTGACTTGCACTTAAGTTCTTAGCTTCTTTTTCTTTCTGGTACCTTTAATAATCTGATTAATAAACTTTCTGTACAACTTTACCTGAAACCATAAGAGTAAGCTATGAGAATGTCTTCAAGGGACACCTGGGTGCCTCATTCAGTTGAGCGGCCCACTTTGGCTCAGGTCATGATCTCATGGTTTATGAGTTTGGGCCTGGCATTGGGCTATGTGCTGACAGCTCAGAGCCTAGAGCCTGCCTCTGATTCTGTGCCTCCCTCTCTCTCTGCCCCTCTCCTGCTCTGTCTCTCAAAATAAGGAAATATTTTTTAAAAAAAGAAAAAAAAGTCTTCTAAAGCTTTAATATGGGCAAATATAAGTCAATGTATTTAGATGGAAAAAAACCTCAACTATATTTATAATTATATTAACAGCTGCTATGGTCTGAATATTTGTGTCCCTCTCAAAATCCATATGTTGAAATCCTAATGCTGGAGTGCCCGAGTGGCTCTGTTGATTAAGCATCCGACTCTTGATTTCAGCTCAGGTCGTGATCTCGCAGTTCGTGAGTTTGAGCCTGGATTTGGGCTCTATGCTGACAGTGTGGAGCCTGCTTGGGATCCTCTGTCTCCCTGCCTCTCTGCCCCTCCCCTGCTTGTGCTCGTTCTCTCTCAAAATAAATAAATAAACTTAAAAAAAAAATCCTAATACTTGATGGGATGGTATTAGTAGGTGGGGCCTTTAGGAGGTACTTAAGTCATGAGAGTAGAACCTTTATAAATAGGTTAAATGCCTTGTAAAAGAGCTTCACAGAGATCCCTAGTCCCTTCCACCATGTTAAGGACACAGCCAGAAAGCAATGGCTATGAGCCAAGAAGAGGGCCTTAATCAGAAAGCAACCATGTTGGTACCTTGATCTTGGACTACTGAGTCTCTAGAACTGTGAGCAATAAATTTCTGTTGTCTATAAGTCACCCACCCAGTCAATGGTATTTTGTTATAGCAGCCTGAACTGACCAAGACAACTATGTTTATACCAACTATATCAGGGGTGCCTGGCTGTCTCAGTTAGTGGAGACTTTTTGATCTTGGGGTTGTAAGTTCAAGTCCCACGTTGGGTTTAGAGATTATTTAAGAATAAAATCTTAAAAAAAAAAAACAGAACCCTCCATCTGGGGTGCCTGGATGGCTCAGTCAGTTAAGCATCCAACTCTTGGTTTCTGTTCACGTCATGATCTCATGGTTCATGAGTTCGAGCCCCTGTCAGGATCTGTGCTGGTAGCACGGAGCCTGTTTGGGATTCTCTGTCTCCCTCTGCCCGCTCCCCCCCGCCCCATCCCTCCTCCACTCACGCTGTCTCTGTCTCTCTCAAAATAAATACACGAACTTAAAAAAACACCTTGGGGCACCTGGGTGTCTCAGTGGGTTAACTGTCCGACTTTGGTTCAGGTCATGATCTCAGTTCATCAGTTCGAGCCCCACGTTGGGCTCTGTGCTGACAGCTCAAAGCAGGCTTCAGGCTCTGTGTCTCCTACTCTCTCTGCCCCTCCCCTGCTTGCATTCTGTCTCTTTCTCTCTCAAAAAATAATAAAAATATATAAATAACAAAATATTTATCAACTATATGACCTCTGAGGCATCAGAAGCCAAGAATGGGGTCCAAGTGGCCTTGGAGCATGCTTTCTGAAGACAAAGATCCTAGAGGCTATTCACTAGGAAGGAGCAAATAGAAATGTTTTCTTCTCTTTGTGGAAAACTGTGAGATGTCCTACTTTATGGAATTGACTCCAAAAACCAAGAAA
Organism: Panthera onca; assembly: GCF_046562875.1. Lineage (NCBI taxonomy): Eukaryota > Metazoa > Chordata > Mammalia > Carnivora > Felidae > Panthera > Panthera onca. The sequence goes on along the minus strand of NC_138353.1, from coordinate 42,813,904 downwards.
TGGAGAGCCAAACCAAAAGGATAGGATGTTTCAGGCTGGACAGAAATAAGCTGAGAGGGAAAAGCAATATGATGAGAGTGCGAAACAGTTGGTATAATAAAAATAAGGACAGATTTGTTCCCTGCAGTACTACTCCAGACTACCTCACCAGTGAGAACTATGGTGGTTTAAAACCACTCAGTAATTTAAGGAAGAGTTCTTCCCATGAACTCTGTCTTAGGTTTGTAGTCCACAGGAGTTTAGGGCATTATCAGCTGAAGCTGTTGGCTTACCACATGGCATTAGTGAAGTCACCACGTTCCAGGATCTGGTCCTCAGCCTCACAGGCAGGACCAGAAATATAGTCTGTATCCTGAGAGTGTATTCCTTCTTTAGGGACTTGTCTGGTTCACAGGAGCTTGATGGATAAGCAGAGTGCTGCTGTACTAACTGGCAAGTGGACCAATGCCCTTGTGTTGGCAAAAGGCACGTTCTTTCCTTGCAGGAGAGCCTCCTGAAAATCCATATTACTAGAAAGCTTGGTGTGCAGTTAATTAGATTAAGAGATGTAAATTATATAACTTAGACATTTAATACCACCCTTTCTGGATGCTAGAGTGAAATTGTCCAGCATTTGAGTCTTATCCTGTCTCTTTATTGGTTTTATGATCTTGGGTGAATTATAACAACTGTAGATTTCTTCGCTATAAGATAGGGTGGTAATTGTACTTCACACAGTGGTAAGGATTCAACAAGAAAATTCAAGTAAAGCTCTTGGATAATTCTAGACACCAGTAACCATACAAAAAATGTAAACTATTGTTACTATTTTATTTTTATGCTTCTTGTTACCTACCTTCACTCCCAAATCTACCTTCTGATGGACATGGTCTTTCTAGATTCATTAACAGAATCTATTACTGACTAGGCTTTCCATTCTTTCTGTGAAGGGCGTACTTTGCTCTATAATCCTTAGAGAACAATTCCATTTCCAAGATCTCCCTTGATTCCCACTGTTGCCCCATATAAAGTCTGCAATTACTACAAGATTTATGTGGTTTTTAGAAACTCTTTCAGCAAGAGAATTGCTGATAGAGGAGAAGTGTTGATTTTCTAAGTAATGATGGTAATGGTAATTCTAAGTAATGATTTCTTGCCTGCTTTAAGGGTAAGATCTAAAGTTACATCTGAATACTCCTGTCTGTATCTGTTATGTGACATATAATCCAGTTTAGCAAACATTTATTGAGTACTTGCTGTTCTATTCACTGGGGATATAAAAATGACCCAAGATGTGTTTCCTGTCCTTGAACTCAAAGTTTAACTGGTGAGACTAGTTAAAAAAACAGAACAAAACAAAATAAAACAAAAAAACAGGGGCGCCTGGGTGGCTCAGTCAGTTGGGCGTCTGACTTCGGCTCGGGTCATGATCTCACGGACCATGAGTTCGAGCCCCATGTTGGGCTCTGTGCTGACAGCTCAGAGCCTGGAGCCTGTTTCAGATTCTGTGTCTCCCGCTCTCTCTGACCCTCCCCCGTTCATGCTCTGTCTCTCTGTGTCTCAAAAATAAATAAACATTAAAAAAAATTAAAAAACAAACAATTATTGCAATAATGGCTATAATGGGAAGAAATGGATAGATAAAGGGGTAAATCATTCTCTAGGAGTATCTCATTTCAGCTGGGTGTTAAAGGATCAGAAAGCATAAACAAGCAAGGCAAAGGCATGTAAGGTGAAAAGAGCCATAATCAAGAGCATAAAAAGGCACAAGAATGTTGGGGGACAGCAAGTCATTCCACGCCATTGGACTAGGGTGTAGAGTAGTGACACTAAACCTTGTAAGACATTTGGAAAGCTTCCAATGTCAACTGCCAAGGGCAACCACTTTCTTGTAACATATTAAAGACTTGCCCTTTCATATCTCCTACCCAGACCACAAATTTTTTTCTTTACTGATGTCTTTAGACCCCTGTAAAAAGCCACGTTTATTTTTTACCTCACAGCTCAAATTACTGCTTTCTAAACTCTAACAGACTTTACCTAGACCTACGTCCCACATTTGTTTTTTGTGCTCTTACTTGCATTTTTCAGGCATGCATTGATCACCCTTGTAACAATCTCATCTGTACATTTTTCATTTTGCAAAACTTTTTGATGTGTGTTCTTTGAATTGATGTTCACAGCTGTATTTGAAGAGCCAGACACAGGTTTGTCCTAAGCTCAAGACATAATGTGACTTGCTCAGAGTCATCCGGTAACTTGTTGGAAAAATCAGAATGAGTGCTCAGATCTTCCAGCCCCACCTCCTCTCTTCCAGTTCTTTCCCTGGCTGCTCAGAGGTCTTCACTGCCAGATAACATTTCCATTTTTTTATGTGTATTTATTTTTATTTTTTTAATGTTTATTTTTGGGAGAGAGACAGACAGACAGAGCATGAGTCGAGGAGCAGCAGAGAGAGAGGGAGACACAGAATCTGAAGCAGGCCCTGGGCTCTGAGCTGTCAGCACAGAGCCCAACACGGGGCTTGAACTCACAGACCACGAGATCATGACCTGAGCCAAATTCGGATGCTTAACCAACTGAGCCACCCAGGTGCCCCTGTTTATTTTTGAGAGAGACAAAGACAGAGCATGAATGGGGGAGGGGCAGAGAGAGATGGAGACACAGAGAATCTGAAGCAGGCTCCAGGCTCTGAGCTGTCAACATAGAGCCCGCCATGGAACTCGAACCCACAGACTGTGAGATCGTGACCTGAACCGAAGTCGGACGCTTAACTGAGCCACCTAGGCGCACCTGGAGTGATGAATTTTTAATCTAGAAGTATGTTCTGAGTAACTGCTTGAGATCCAGATCAATGCATCAATGCCCACACTGGGTAATACTGGACATAGATTATCTCCCTAGCTCTTAAGTGCCTTATATTTTTGTCTTATGTTAGTCTATAGAAGCTAGACTAAACTTCATGAGCATTAGTAGCTAAAAGTCAAGGATGAAGAGACAAGTATAAAGCATGGACTGCAGGTATGGGAGGAATAGATGGATCACTGGACATCACAGTAGTTCTATAAGACTTCATAGTAAAGTACGGATGACCCTTAAGCTGCCTCTGGTCCACACCCATCTCTCTTTGCCCTGGATCTACATTTCCAGATTTTTTCTGGATACTTCTTCCTGGAAAGCTCCCAGATCACCTTTCCAGCTTGTTTACTCTCCTCCCAACCTGTTAAAAGGGCTCTCCCTTTTCAGTGAAAGATACCACCCTCCATCCAGAAACTTGGGCTTCATCCTCTCACCTCCCACATCCTATCAGCACCAAACTTTGTTTTTCCCTTCTGTCTTTGGAACATCTCTTCAGTATCCTATCCATCCCACTGCCTCCATCCCAGCCCAGGCCATTATCGTTTCTCCTAACTACAGCTTCAGACTCCTCACTGTTTCCTGCCTCCTCTCTCCACACAACTGCTAGAGGACCTTTCCAAAGACCAGCTGTGATCACAAAATTCCCCTGCTTCAAGCCCACATGTGGCTCCTCGGTTACCTGGGAGTAAATTCCAAACTCCACAGCCATTCCACCAGGCCTTATGACCAAGCCCCTGCTTACCTCTTCAGCTTCGTTTTTTTTTTTTTTTTTTTTTCCCTTCATTTTTTTATTTTTAAGGGGCTCCCAGGTAGCTCAGTCAGTTAGTTAAGCATCCCATTTCATCTCAGGGCATGATCTTGCAGTTCCTGAGTTCGAGTCCTGTATCGGGCTCTCTGCTGTCAGCACGGAGCCCACTTCAGATCCTCTGACTCATTCTCCTCTGTCCCTCCCCTGCTCACGTTTTCTCTCTCTCTCAAAAAATAAACATTTAAGATAAACAAATAAACATTTTTTAAAAAGATTTTATTTTTAAGTAATCTCTATACACAACATAGGGCTCAAACTCACAACCCTGAGATCAAGAGTTGCATGCTCCATCCACTGAGCCAGCCAGGCGCCCCTCTTCAGCCTCATTTCTAACGCCCCCCTCAGGCCCCTATGGATTTAGGTTGCTTGCCTCCTCTATCAGTCCAACCTCAGCTCTCCCTCCCTATATTGTTCCATGCTCTGGCTTCCATTTTATTCCTTAATTGGGATCCCAGTGTAAAAGTGCATTCTAAAACACTGTGTTCTGTAGGGCACATGAAGAGTGTTTTGAGTGTCTAAGCTTTTTCTGCGTTAAACATGGTACTTTCATACTTGAAATGTTTTGGATGGTGCCTATTACCTAGTAGAATAGTCAGCAAATACTTATGGTAACATGTATACATACTGGAGGATACAAAGTAAATGAGGATACAAAGTAAATAAGCAATTGCAATGGGATGTGATTACTACTGGACTAGGGTAAGTGCAGGTTCCTATGACAGGACCATAGTGGAGGGACCCACTTCTGAAGAAATCTGTGATGTCTAGGTTGAAGCCTATCAAATGAGCAAGCATTAGCAAGGCAAGATGAGGCCAGAAGAATGTACCACAAGGGGCAAGCAAGCTCTGTAAGTGCATCAGTGCAGAGCAAGAAGTTAGGTGGCAGACGGGGCACCTGGGTGGCTCAGTCAGTTAAGTGTCCGACTTCGGCTCAGGTCATGATCTCATGGTCCATGGGTTTGAGCCCCACGTCGGGTTCTGTGCTGACAGCTCAGAGCCTGGAGCCTGCTTCGGATTCTTTGTCTCCCTCTCTCTCTGCCCCTCCCCCATTCATGCTCTGTCTCTCTCTGTCTCAAAAATAAACATTTAAAAAAAAAAAGAAGAAGAAGTTAGGTGGCAGAAGTGAAGCTGGCTTTGTGCCCAGGTTGAGGGGGCTGGACTTTTCCCTAGGAGAAAGGAGAGCCTCTGTGGTGGGTTTGTTTTAGAAACCATTCTGAAAGGTGTGCCTGGGTGGCTCAGTCAGTTAAGCGTCTGACTTCAGCTTGGGCTATGATCTTGCAATTTGTGAGTTCGAGCCCCACATCAGACTCTGCACTGACAGTGTGGAGTCTGCTTCAGATTTTCTCTCTCTCTCTCTCTGTCTCTGTCTCTCTCTCTCTGCCCTTCCACTTCTCTCTCTCAAAATAAATGAAATAAAACTTAAAAAAAAGAAAGAAATCATTCTGATGAACCATGGAAAATGGATGGAAGAAGGGTAAGACCTGAGGCAGGAAGCCTGTGAGGGAGTTTCAGTGTCTTAGTGAGAGGTCAACATGTCTTGAATCTGAGTGGTGCCAATGGGGATAAACAGGAGTGGACAGAATTTAGAAATATTTAGGGCATTTAATTGAGAGGATTCTGGTGGCTGGGATGAGGGGACAAAGGAAAGAGTCAAGGTTGAGTTCATTGTGTGGCTTGCGTCCCTGGTAGTTTGGTAACCTCAAGAGACCCGGAGAAGAGGGGCACCTGGGTGGCTCAGTCGGTTGGGCGGCCGACTTCGGCTCAGGTCATGATCTCGCGGTCTGTGAGTTCGAGCCCCGCGTCGGGCTCTGTGCTGACAGCTCAGAGCCTGGAGCCTGTTTCAGATTCTGTGTCTCCCTCTCTCTGACCCTCCCCTGTTCATGCTCTGTTTCTCTCTGTCTCAAAAATAAATAAACGTTAAAAAAAAATTAAAAAAAAAAAAAAAAAAAAAAGAGACCCGGAGAAGAAACAAGCTTTGAGATACTCAGTTTGATTTTGGGCATGCTGAGTTTGAAACACCTTGGCTATTCAAAAGGAGGTATCCAGCCAGCAGTTGGATATGGGGTGAGGAGACAGCCATGTGAATCATTGGATTCAGCCTCAGCATATAAATGGGAGTCAGAGGAATAGATGCGGTAGTTCAGGGAGTGTTTCAAGAGAGAACAGGAAAGAGCCTAGAATAGAATCTTAGGGAGTGATGTTTGTAAGAGGATGCTTGAGGAGGAGGTGGCAGAGAGGATTGTAAGGAGATTCAGAGGAAATAGCTAGAGATTTAGGTTTTAGCCGTGGCAATTCAATTACTTATTCAGTGGCTCTAAAGCAGCATTTATTGAGAGTCCATATGCCCTGGGTATGTTTAGAGACAAACGAGACTTGACCGTTGGCATCAAACTCAAACTCAAATGTGGTCACCACCATATTGTAACCTTTTGAAAAAAGAGGCTCCTCTCTTGCAGGCTATTGACGGTCTCATTTTCTAAATGATAGACTGCTTGTCCATAGCTGTTCATATAGGCCCTGGAGTCCTTACCAAGCTTATTACCCTTCCAATATTACCCAGGCACAGAAGATCTGGGTCCGACAGCCAAGCCATGGCAGTTGGCCTGAATAGGACACTCCAGGGCTGTCTGGTGGCTGGAAAGGAGGGCGAAGGAGCATGTCATATGCCTAGGGTTCAGCAAATTGTACCCACACATCGTGCATGGAAACACACAAAGAAGGCACCCCCACTTTGTGGGTGAGACAAAGAAGCAAGCAGTCCTCTTCCCACATGCCAACCCATCTGCTTCTTTGCCTTCACAAACATGCCTTTCTTTCTTCTTTTTTTGGTTCTCTACAGCTTTGAATACATGGAGAAGAAGAGTGGGAGACAGGAAAAAAGGTAAGATTAGAAGACGAAAGGGGGGAGAAAGGGGAAGCGCTGATGACCACCAACACAATAAACTATCCTGGACTACCTCAGTCTGGTCCCTCCTTTGTATCCTGCACTTATATTTTTGTCCTGGGAGAGCTCCAACTATGATGGCAAAGGCATAGCTGTGGCCTTGATGGACTTGATTGATGGGGCACTCCTCAGTATGTAACACTTCTGCTGTCCTCTCACAGAGGCTGGCACAGGCTCCACAGGACAGCTACGCATAGGCTTTCCCTGCCCTGGTGCCTTTGAATCCTGATGGTGTCATCAGGCCCCCTCCCCCCCATCACTTTGAGCAGCAGGAATGAGTGCCTCCCTGAACCTGTGTGACAGCAGGTAGGAGGTGGAGGGAGTGCCGGGTGGTGGGGGAGCACCTGTGAGGCTGTGTGTGTGTTGGGGGAGGGGAGGGTACAAGAGCCTCTCCCTGTCCTCAACTATATCACATACATGGGCCTGGGCCTAGGTGTAGGAGGCCATTCAGCCTGACATCAGGGTGTTAATGGAGAGGGGTCGAGTGGCTGTTCTGGAATTGATCCACACTGCTCTAAGCTAGGTAGGCTTGATGGGACAAAGGCCTGAGACTTTTTTTTGCTTTGGTCTTGATAGTCCTTCACCTGTACCTGGCTGTGCTCACAGTGCCCTAATTCTGGCTCCTGCTCATCCTGACCCTCACACTCACCCTCAGCTAGAGCTGAATACTAGGCTCTGGCCTTGGGACTCTCCTTGTAAAGGACAGAGTTAGGGGCCCTAACCCTTCTCAGCATTGGAAAGCAGGCTGCTCAGATTTTTGGTGACTGCTTCATTTAACCCTTGGTTGGGATGATATTTTTCCATCCTCTACTTCTTGCCCAGGCCCTGTGCTCTCCTGTGGATTGAGCTGTGAGCTCATCCTGGCCCAGTCACCCCTGTCTGCATTTTCCCAGGACCTGGCCAGTGAATGTTCACTTCCTCTTTCCTGACCACACAGGCTAAAATTTGGATCCAAGTGGATAGTCCTGCCCCACTAGTGGGCCTCTTGTGGGGCCTCAGGCCTGATAGGCTCCCTGGGGTGGTTCTGGGACTGTACTCTTCCTATAGGGGCTCTTGGGGCAGGCCCAAACTGTGGCCAACTTTGGGTGCTGGCTTGGTCTCTATCACTTGTTTGCTTTCTCCACCCCCTGCCACCCTAGCCAACCATCCAAAAAGCTGAGCTGCACAACATCCACCATCCCTCCATGCCACCCTTCATAGTTATAGAGGGAGCATAGAGCTGTGTCATGTGCTGAGGGCTGTCTGCCTGCCACCACCCCCACTCCAGCCCCGACGCTTCTGGAATGAGACACCTGTATCCACACACAGGTGTTTCCTGTGCTCCTTCCTGTTGGCCGTTTTTTCTGCTCAGCTTGGCTTCCCCAGCAGGTGGTTAAGGGCCCAGCCTAACCTCCTCATACACAGCTCTAAAACACTGGGGAGCAGGGCTCCCTTGGGGATCTGGGTCACCCCTCCCCCACCTCCCCCCCGGGGGACTATTGGCACCTCATTGGCTCCTCTAGAGTGCAGGCACACACACTTTCCCCAGTGTCACACTGCTGTGCTACCACCACAGGCACCAAAACAGAGTGGGTTCAGGGAGTAGGGAAGTCCTTGTTTCCCTTGCCCCTGGATGATGAAAGCTCTGGAGGGACAGAGGAAAGGTAGAGAGCCTGTTTGTCCAGCCTTGGGTGTGGGCCTCCCTCGGGCCCTCTTTGAAACAGGCCCGCCATTCTGAAATTCCACCCCCCCCCCCCCCCATAGAATTCTTAACCTTCTGGGGTTAACACACTCACGTGCCAGGTAGCTCTAGGAAGATGTGAGTCCTTTCCCTGGAGCCCTGCCTCCCGAAGCAGCAGTCTGCCTGTTGGGGGGCCTGGGGGCAGCGCACAGGGTTCAGTCAGATTTGTTATTACAGAGAGGAGAGGCAGCTTGGGGAGAGAAAGGACTTGCTGTTTAGTATCACAGGGCAGCTGCCTGAGTTTCCTGCCTCCTAGGCCCCAGCTCTTCCCCTCTGCAAGAATCTCCTCTCTCTTACTACCCAGCCCCCAAGGAGCTCCTTGGGTTCAGCTCAGCCACCTCCGTAGGAAGCTGCCTGAGCCGAGAGAAGACCCAGAAGCCTCGTGTTCCTTGATGGGATTCTGCTGCCCCCTTTTGGCCAAAAGCTCACGCTCTTACCGTGCCTTATCCTGCCAGCTTCCTCTGTCTGCAGGCTACCTCATGCTAGCTGCTAGTGAGCCACTCTCAGGACTGGGACCTTTGGGCTTTCTCTAGGTCAACTCCACAGTTCAGCTCCAGCCTGGACCCATAGCTTCCAGGCCCAGGGCACCCCCAAGCATCCAAACTGGACCTCCTCAACAATACCCACTACCCTCTTCCTCTGCTGTTTTGCAACCCCAGTTTCAGTCTCTGGGCTCTCTTCCACCTGAATTTCCAGGGCCAAAACACAGTTGGAATGCAGATAGACCAGGGTCAGGAAGGGCCATAGCCAGAGAGTGCTGGAGCAGAGGGTCAGGAATGCACCAGGCCAGGCCATGTAGGAAAGGCATTTTGCTTTTTTATTTTCTGTAAAACTCTGTAAATAAAATATAAAACCAAGGGATGTGGCAGGACACTGATTTGTGGCAAGTGTGCTGAGCCGAGGCTGGGAGGCACTTGACTGCAGGCACTGACTCTACCAACCCAAGGGCAACAGAAGAATATATTAGATTTTCATTGATAGGAATCTGTGGGGGAGAGGTGTCTGGAGCCAGCCCTCACCCTCCCTGCCAGTGCCTGGTGAGCCCTGAAAGTGAGAGGAAGGGGCACTGGAAGCCAGTGGGTAGGAAATTTAGAATGCTGTGCTGGCCATGCTGCCAGGCCCAAAGATGCGGGGCAGGGCGTCCAGTGATTCCTCCAGCCGTCGATGGGCAGACTGTCCCTCTTCCCCTGTAATGGGTAAGGATGGGGTTAGGAGCGATCCTAGCCCCATCTTGGCCCTCCCATCCGTGACTCCACTCACTCCTACTCCCATCAGTCAAACTGTTATGGAACTCTACTTGACCTGTATCTCCCATCCCCCAGCCTCACCACACTGTTGCAGGCTCTGTCGAGCGGCTTCCCTCACAGCTTCTGTGTCTGTTTGGCACAGGTACACCAGGGGCTCAATGCCCTCAGGAGCCTACCGGGGGAGGGAACATTGAGGTGGGCCCAGTGGAGCAGGTGGGAAAGGCCCACAGCCCAGGGCTGGGGGAACTGGAAGGGGCATGAAGTGCAGGGGTTGGCAGGCATTACCTTGATGCAGCCCAGGGCCAGGCAACCAGCCACTCTTGTCTGTACATCCTCATCCTCGAGTTGGTCCAGGAAGCACAGTAGGGCCTGGGTAAGGGTGGGAGGGCAGACTTAGCCAGACACTGGGAGCCTGGGACCCCAAGCCTTTTCCTCAAGAAGGGCCTGCCTGACTCTCACCCTTTCCCTAAAGACGGGGCCCAGTGACAGGCTCCGGAGCTGGGTGCTGACAGCAGCCATGACCTTGTTGTTGCCATGGACAAGCAGGGAGCTGAGGGCCCGAAGCCCATCCCTTTGCAGTCTCCCCTCAGGAGCCAACCTCAGGGCCTTCAGCACAACAGCTTGGTCATCTGAATTCAAATTCCGCACCAGTAACACTGAAAGAAGAAAGGAGAGTTGGGACAAGGTAGCAGGGCAAGGAACGTTGTGGGGTAGGGTCTTGTATACTCATGTTCTCATCCACACCCACAGAGTCAGGCCACTTTGTGATCAGGGCCTCTGGCTCACCCTCCTCAGCGGTCTCAGTCACATAGGCCTCCATAGAGGGGCTGTCCAAGGCTTCGACATAACTCCAGAACTGGAAGATGGTGAACTGCTCTCCAGGGCCTGTCTGGGGCCTCCTGGGCAGCTTCTGCCCCAGGGCATCCTCCAGGAACTTGACACACACTGTGGGAGGCAGTGCTGCAAGCCTCAGGGTCTGGTGGAGCCAGACCCTTAGAGGGAAGAGTGCTCCCATCCCAGGTTCAGGTCCAGGGGCCCCCCCATCCAAACCCTACCCTTCTGGGTCCTTCCATGCAAAGAAACAAGCCTTCATTATTTCCTCCCACTGCTCAGCTCAGCAGGTCTGTGTAGGCTGACCTGGCTTTTCCTGAGATCCCGTCATTAGGGATCCAACAAAGGAGGTAAGAGGGGGCAGGTAGGCAGCCCACTCACCAGCCTCAGCTAGGCCTGGCTGGCGCAGGGAGAGACGGGCACTGTATTGATTGCAGAAGGTGAGGAGCACTCTCTCTACGGGGCAGATGAAGGGGCTGAGTCCCTCTGTGCACTGGTCCCAGAAGGTGAGGAAGCTGGGCCGAGAGGCTGAGAACTGCACCACTACGAGGAGGTGCAGACAACCATCAGCAACAGAGCAGGCAGGTGGGCAGACAGGCTTGAAGATGGGGCTAGGTAAGGGAGGAGCTTCAGGGCAGACAGAGCCCTTACCTTCCTGGGCAGAGGTGGCAGGGACTTCCCATCGTCTGCTAAGCTCACATACGGCCTCTAGCACTCTGGCTTCCCTCAGCAGCCGCTCCAGGGCCCATGCCTCCTGGCAGCGCAGGGGCCCAAATGTGCCCAGTTTCTGGAGAATAGGGATGGCCTTATCTCAGGATGAAGCTTGGGGAGGGTGGAGCCCAGGGACTACAAGTCCCAGCATGCATGGAGAGGATGGGGGAAGCCAGAGTATGGGAGGTGTTCCACTCAGCAAGAGCCAAATGCTAGAGCCCTGGGGCAGTGGGGAGTGGAAGTCAGAGGAGGCATGGAGGGTCAGTATTGAAGTGCAGGGCTCCCTGGGGTAGGGGATTACAAAAGGAGGGTGTGGAGAATACCACTAGCCTCACCAGCAGGAGGCGGCTGCAGTGGTACAGGTGCTGGACCAAGGCAGCGTCCAGAGCTGGACACTCCGTGCTGAGGGGGCGGGCACTGGGTAAGTCGAGGCTGTCCTCAGCCCCAGGCTCCAGGCTGTTTGGGGGCCTGAGAGAAAAAGGGGGTCAACCACCCCAGGAGCACACATCATCATGTGGTCAACAGTTTATTTTTATTAAGGTCCCCCCCCCAGAATGGAAGAGCAGACGATACACAGACAACAGACAATGGGTAAGTTCACGGAGGACTTCTAGAAGGAGGAAGAGACTACGACCAACAGGTGTTAGTGGGGGTCTCCAGGGTTCGTCTGTCTTTTCCCACCTCCAGCTACAACTTCTGGGACCACCAGGGCCGCCGGGGTTGGGATGGCTGGGAGTAGGGTTGCAGGCGGGATGGTCTATATAATGTGGACTCCAAGGGATTGTGGCCCAAAGGGTTCAGGGCACAGGGCCCTAACCTGGGCAGCAGCAGAGAGAGGACAGGCCAGGCAGGACTCTTAACCAGGAATTGGCAAAGGCCACTCTGGGACAGAGAGCCAAGGGGCTGGGTTCTCGGGGAAAACCTGGGTTGAGACAGAGGGGGTTGGTGCTGAGGGACCCAGGGTGCATGGAGAGGCACCAAAAGGGCTTGTTCATAGGGTAGGTCCAAGGTGAGTCCAAGGGAAAGAGGAGGAGCTGGAGGATCACAAGCTGATGGGGACCAGCAGGAGAGGCAGGCATTGCCTGGACCAGAAGGAGGGAGGTCAGAAGCACTGGGGATACAGATGGGGTTGGAAACAGGCATCAGGGACACATGAGGACTACATGGGGTGAGGGGTGGGGGTGTCAAACACAGATGCACCTGCTGGCAAGTGTATCCCCTCCTGCCACCTCCAGTCTTGCCACTCTCCTTGTGTGCTCTACCTGGCTCCACCTCACCTGTTCCCCTTTCTGGCCTTTCCCCTTCACTTGGCACTCCCCTCACCTCTTCCCCCTCACCTGTCTCCAGGACTATCGATGTCTTCATCTTCATCCTCATTGAGGAAGCTGAAGCTCTCCAGGGCATGCTCCACAGTGATACTAAGGCTGGAGGCCCGGCTGCGAGTGAGGCCTTGTTTCTGCTGGGGTTGGGAAGGGAGTCAGTGCTACCGCCCACTGCCTTGCTGCCCTCCCTGCTGCAGCCCACCTGGCCCTCCTTACCATGAGCAGACTCTCCAGCCGGGTCACCTCCTGCTCTAGGCCCTGCAGCTCAGGGAACTGGCCACGATAGTCATCCAGGGCAGCCATTAGGGCCCCTAGTGCCTCTTCCAGCCTCCTATCCCCAGCCCCTCCAGCTGCTCCTGGAACTGGGGCCTGAGTGGCCACAGCCAGGCTAAGGTCTAAATGCTGGGCCACAGGGGCTACGGGTGAGAGAGGGGGACTTGGACTCTGAAGGTCCGGTTCTGGGGAATCTGGGGATGGACTTGTGAGGGGTTCGCAACTGGAACAGGCAGGACTTGGGTAGGAGGGGCTGGGGGCTACGGGGTCTGCCTGAGTGCAAGGAGTGGAAAATGGGTAGCTACAGGACTGGGTGTTGGTGCCTGGGAGGGTAGGGTCTGCCTTTGCAGAGGAGCTGGGAAGCATGGCATGGTCTAGAAAAGTGGAAGAGCTTACAGTTATAAGGGTGGGGCTTGTGACAGGATGGGTGGGGCTCCTAGTGGTCTGGACTGGGTCCTTAGCCTTGGGGGTAGGACTCGTAGTGGTGTGAGTTGACATCCTGGCTTTGTGAGCAGGGCTTGTACTTGCATGGGTGGGGCTTGTAGTGGCATGGGTGGGGCTTATAGTGGCATGGGTGGGGCTTGCAGTAGTGTGGGCAGGGCTTATAGTGGTTTGGGTGAGGCTTGCAGTGGTATGGGTAGGGCTTGTTGTAGTGTGGATGGGGCTTGTGGTGGTCTGGACTGGGCCTGTAGTATTGGTGGTAGGACCTTCAGTAGTGAGGGTGCAAAGCATTGGCTTGTGGGTGGGACTTGTGGTGGTCTGGACTGGGGCTGTGGCACTGGGAGTAGGGCTTGTAGTGGTGAGGGTAGAGACCATGGGCTTGTGGGTAGAAGCTGTGGTAATATGAGTGAGGCTTGGAGCACTTTGGGTAAGGCTGATGTCATTATAGGTAGATCCTCTGATGGTGTGGGTAGGGCCTGGCAGTTCAAAAGGGCTAGAGTCTGTGATCTTGTGAACCAAATCTAGGTGTGCAGACAAAGCAGGGTCTGTAGATATGTGGGTGGGGCCTGTTGTACTGAGGGTAAGGCTTGTGGCAGAATGGCAAGGGTCCACAGCAGGAGGGACAGGACCAGGTTGCTCCCCATGGGTGGGATCTAGGTGTGCAGGCAGGCTAGGTCCCTGAGCTAAGCATTCTAGGCCCAGAGCCTCCACAGAAGCCTCAGCCAAGGCAGCATCCACACTGGCCTCACTGATGTGGCTCAGAGTCCGGCTATAGGGGGCATGGCCATTGGCCAGGGCAGGGGCCATGATCCGCTCTTCATCCACAGGTGCAGAGGTGGGGGTCTCAGGCCTACGGAAGGTGACTTGAATGGGCAGAGGTTCAGGTTGCTGCACCAGAGGCCTGGGAGCTGAAGAGTGGCGGGCAATGCCTGAAAGCTGGGGGCTGGATGAGTCGTCTGAAGATTCGGATGACAAGGACCATGCCGTCCCATTCTCCAGCTCCTCCTGCCGCCTCAGCATATTCTGGGAGAGAGGAAAGGGTGCTTCAGGACCACCCCAGGGAGCCCCTGGAGGATGGTGGGGCCTAAGCCTGGCCTGTGACTCACATAAAAGGCCTGTTCCCGAAGTGAGGGCGTGTCTGGTGGGCTCTGGCTATAGGTGGAGAAGCGTTTGGTGACTGTGGAGGCCTTGTTGACAGTGGAAGCAGTTGAGGGCTGGTCATCCTTGTCGAAAGGGCTGGGGAGGTAAGAGGCTTTTAGCAGGTGCCACAGGCCCCTTGGTCCTGTCCCCAAGCCACTCAACAACACCAACCTCCATGTGACTTCCAGGCTGAGCTTGATGGTGCCGAGGTCATTGATGTCCACAGCCACAACTTGGGGCAGGGCAGCAAACAGGTCCTTGGTCTCGCAGGAGACACTGCCTACAACCACATGGTTGGCCAGACCCTTCAGTTCTGTCACCTGTAGCCAAGAATGCATCATAAGGTCACAAGGGTATAGGGATCATGAGGTTGTGGGAGATCAGAGGTCTGAATATGCATAGACGTTATGTGATAGTCACAGGGTCATAGGGCTATGACAAGGTTGCAGGGATTGGAATTCTCTGAGTGATGAGGCCATGGAGGATTGAAGCATCCTGGGAGCATGTGGATTGCAGAGGTCTAAGGTCATTGTGGCCATGGGGGTCACAGTCTCATGAGGGTTTAGGGAGTCAAATATTTACAAGATTAAAAGATCATAAGAAAATCACAGAGTTATGAAGGACATGGGGATTACATATTCACAGAGCCATGAAGCCAGCTGGGAGTTACAGGGTAAGGGTCTTAGGGTCATGAGGGGTTCACGGGTCAAGGAGTCACAGGATCATTTGACCTGTGGTCCTGGGCAGACGCATCACCTTGATAGACAGGAATTCCGTGAGCAGAGGAAGAAAGACGGTTTCCTCGCTGTCCCACACCTGCTTTCCGCTACCCTCAATTCGGCCCCGTAGTTTCCAGCGTTGACGCCCATATTTCATGCAGATCTAGGTGAACAGGCAAGATGAGGCAGCCCCTGGTGTTGTGACCCTCTCATTCCAGCCCTTCCTTGCCATTCTCATACCTCATACTGATCCCCCACACACAGCCTGGCGAAGCCAGCCAGCCCTAGGAGTAGAGGAGGAGATGAGCCATGGTGAGGGGTCTCAGGCACACAATCCCCTCTCCCTAGCACCAGTCTGTCCCCATCACTTAGTACCTTTCATCCGGAGATGGAACTCGCCCAGCTGTGCTTCCAGCTCACTCTCCAGCAGACACATGCTCTGGGAGGGGTGGGCAGGGACAAGAGCGGATCAAGAACCAGTCCTCTCTCACCAGCTCTGCTATACCCTGTGCCTCTGCCTTCTGGACACCCATCCCTCACCTCTGTGTACTCGCGATGCCCTCGAGTGGCTTCGGCCAGGCTGTCCCGGGCCTCTCGGCTCCCTGGAGACCCAGTGCTGTAGGCACGGATCATGTTGTAGGCACCATCCCGGAGACGCCGCTGAACACAGTATGCTTCATACAGCTCATCAATCTGGGCAGGTGAGTGGGGTGTTATTGGGGGAATTGAAACTCACTGCTGGGGTTGCTCACCCAGGACCTAGCATCCCCCTATCTCCCACCCGCCTTGTGTGCACACTGCACACATGTGCATGCTGCACATATACCTTGCTGGCATGGAACTCCAACCGTCGCAGGAAGCGTTCAATGGACTTGACTTGCTGAGGGAGAGGTATGTCAGGAGGGGCCGGAGGCCCCAAGCCCTTACCCTCCCCAATGAGCCAAACTCTTCTGTCACCATTCCCTACACACTTACCTTATCCAAGTCATACAGGAAGCCCTGCGGGGGAAGATGAGAGGGGACACTTAGGAGGCATGGGAAGTATTCCAGCAGGGGCACATGTCTACCCAGGCCCATCTAACTCCTCTTTCACAGCCTTCCTCCCCCTCATACCGCAGGCCACAGCCACTCCAGTCAAAGTATGGACTGACCCATCTTCCCTCATGCCTGGCCTTAGGTGCATGTTAGTGACATAGGGTCTGGTCCTCAAGACCCCTCCCATACCCATCCCCCCATCTCTTCCCCTGGGATCCCTTCCCCGGGCCCACTCCCTTTCCTGCAACCCCTAGGAAGAGGTTCCCTCTACCAGGGAACTCCTATTCTTCAAGACCCAGCAGAAGCGTTTCCTGCTCTGGGAAGCCCTGACCTGTTTCCAGAGAAGAACCATGACTCTCTATCAGAATTACTACAATATAGTTTCCTGTCATCACGTCGGGGGGGGGGGGGGGGGGGGGTCTGACCCACCCCACTGAAAGCTCCAATGGGCAGATACTGAGTCCCAGACAGAAAGCGTACAAAACCTGGGGAAGGTGGGGCTGGAAACCTGTCCAGCCTTTCCTGATATCCCGTATTCTAGTCACAACTGGGCTAAATCCAGGGCATCCTTGTCAACCCTTTACTTACCAGCCGGGAATTCCTCTTGGACTCCCTAATCTGTCCCTGGAGTTTCTCCTGTTCCTGCTGGTGCACTTCCAAATAGGCCCTGGGGAAAGGAGTGACTGCAAGAATTAGCTTACCTTTCCAGCCTCCAGCTGCCCAGGGTACAAGCAAGCAGTGGAAAGAAGATAGGAGACTGGGGAAGGCTCCTACTAGCAGGAAGGGGATGAGGGCTTAGGGAGGACTCCTGGGATAAGGCATTGGGAGGCGTTCCTTACGTCAGGCCCTGCTTGAGCGCAGTGTACACCAGGTCCAGCCGCTCAGGCTGTGGGACCTTAGGGGCTGGGTGCGCCACGGAAAACATCCTGGACACTCGGGAGAGCGCTGGGGGCTTCCGTGGGGGCCCCGGGGGACTGAAGGCCGGGAAGCTCCTGGAGAAGAGGCCACACTCAGAAAGGTACGAGAAGGATCCCCAATCCCTCACTGCACACCCAGCTCCAGCCCCGTCACACTCGCTTGACCCCATTAGCCCCGCTCTGCTGCGTACCTGGGGCCCCGCTCCTGGCTGCCGAGGACGCCTGCGAAGGACTGGCTCCTATTGACCCGGGCGCTGAGCAGGCGGCGCTGCGGCCGCACCGACAGGGACATCATGGAATGAGTCCGCGCGGGGCTCCCTGGGGGGTGGCGAGGGCGGGTGTCCAGCGCCAGTCAGGCTTTTGAAGCCCCCTCCGGAGGCCCAGCCTCTGTATCTTAGTCCAGCCGGATACCGCCTGACGCCGGGAGTCCGACAACCCTGCCGGCCCCAGCACTAATGACAGGGCGGCCGGGCGACTCGGCCTCGGACTCAGCGTGGCCTGGGCTCGGCCCCCACTTCCTGCAGAGGTGCAGGCTCCGCCTGTCCCGGGGCAGGAAGGGGGGTCGCGCGGGGACCCCCCTCCCCCGCCCCTGGCTGGGAAGGGGCAGGAAAGGGGCGGGGCGCATGAAGAATGTGCGGAAGCGCTTGTTTACCCGGGGGCGGGGCGGGCTCCCCAGCCCTGCCCCTGACCTCACCCCCTATCTCCGCAACAGTGACCAGGAGCTCCCGCGCTCCAACCCCGCGAGGCTGCGGGAGGTCACCTGGCGAGGTGAACGCTCTGAGCCTAGCGGAGCTGCCCAACAGGCCCGGCAGGCCCGAGGTTGGCTCCCGCGACCCTCCCGCCCCGTGTAAACTGCTCCCCTCCAGCCCCCACCGGGGATGCCAGAGCCCAGCAGCCTGGGGATTCCCAGAGTCGGGGGCAGCGACAAGAAGTGCCCTGCCTCCTCCACTTTCCTGCGGCTCAGGCCTGGAAACTTAGTCATAGATGGACTCCTTCGCCCGCGCCCTTAGCGGGAAGGGATCCTCCGCAGAACCCCCACCCAGATCCGGCGAAACACGTGCCCCTGTCCCCCAGAGTCCAGCCCGCACCCCCTGGGGCCAGCCTCGCAGCCATCGCAGCCTCAGGCCGGGTCCTACCTCTCTTCTTGGCACTCATGGTAGATCCAGGACAGCTCCCCACCCCCTGCGTTTGCCCTCCCACCCCTACGTCCCCACAGGCCCAGGGCCACTAGGTGCTGGTCGAGCTGGGCTCCGCGCTTGCTCCCAGCGACTCTGGCTCGGGCTTCAGCTCCTCCCGGCGCCGCCCCCCGCCCAGTTCCTGCCGCCTGACTCAGCCCGCCGGGATGGGCGGGACCGGCTGGACCACTGGGCGGGGGCACCGCTCAGACTGAGCGGCCTCTGGGAGGGGTACTGGGGGCTCCCTTCGGGGAGGATACTGAAGTGGGTCTTCTCAGGTGGGGTTCGGAGTTTGGGTAAAGGGAATTGAGCCCGGCGGTGAATAAGGAAGGATAAACAGAATGAAGACCCTGAGCGGAGGCTGGATTGGATGCAGTTAGAATAAGGGGCTCGTAGAGTGGCTGTTGAGGGGTATTAGAGGGCTGAGCACACACAAGGCTGGGAGTTGGGGTTCTGAGTATGCAGACTGGAAAGTGGGGCTGAGGGAGTAGAAGGAAGGACTGTGGGTGCCGAGTGGATGGCCTGTGCCAATAGAGGGCAGAGTCAGGCACTGAGCATGAGGGGTCTGGGAAGCTGGGAAGAGAAAGAGGCTAAAAGTGTGGGACTGGACCAAGCTCATATTATGTGTTGCTGCCCCAAGAAGGAAGCAGAGAAGGAACTGGGTTCAGAGTCCCATAGCCCATGCACTACCCCTTCCACAGAGGAGGTGATCATTCTAGGCACATCCTCCCCACCCTCAGGCCCTAGGGAAGAGGATCAGGTCCCAGTGCCCAGCCAGGGCTACCTCTCTGGTAGAAGCTGCATCCTACGGCGAGGCCCCCATCCTTCTGGCCACCGGCTCACATGGCTGAATCCCCTTGGTGTTGGCCCTTTCCCACCCTGAGTATTTTTTCCTTGAGTTTCCCTCATCCACCTCCAGCCTGAATAGAGGCTATCATGCCCAAACTCCAGT
This sequence comes from Panthera onca, assembly GCF_046562875.1. Lineage (NCBI taxonomy): Eukaryota > Metazoa > Chordata > Mammalia > Carnivora > Felidae > Panthera > Panthera onca. The sequence goes on along the minus strand of NC_138353.1, from coordinate 42,794,831 downwards.
GGGCATTGGAAGGGCTGGGTGCTCCCTCAACCCATAAATACTCCTGCTCCTTGTTGCTCAGTTCTGCTTATTTTCTCCCCAAGAGGCTGGAGTGGGCCCAGGGGTCAGCATTTCCAACAAGCCCACCACCCCCCTATAGAATCAGATGCAAGATACCCAAGGACCCCAGTTTGAAATGTGCTATCCTCCTCTCTCTCCTTGAAGACCAGGTGCTCTGCACCCTACACTAGCAACTATGTATTCCTGTGGATTGCACGCCCCACACTGACCTTTCTGCTCCCATCCCAGTCTGCACGCCCCACACTGACCTCCCCCCCCCCCACCGGCTCTGGAGTGCCCCTTTCCTAAATTGCAACCACAATGATGCCAACCTTAAGACTCTCTGCATCACCCCCACCTACACTGTCTTCTACCTGAGACCTCTTGAAACCTCAGCTCATTTATTCAACTATTCACTGAGTGGCAACTCTGTGCCAAACATGTGCCAGTCACTAGAGATACAGCCCGGAATTTCACAGACACCATCCTGCACAGAGCTCACAATTGGCCTCTGCTTCCTTTCTCTCTGCCAGCTCCCTCCCACCTTCTCTTCCCTGCACATCCTTCTCTCCCCTGCACATCCTTCTCTCCCCTGCACATCCTTCTCCCCAGCCTAGATCCACAGGCACCACACTCCATAGCTCACCTGCTGCTAATATGCCTAGCACTCTGTGCTTCTCTCCTACCTGGCAGAAAACAACCCTGGGCGACCCAATGTCCTGCCTTCTCTACACCTGCACACAATGGCAGGAGCCGCCAGAGGTCTTTGCACAGCAGCTGAGCTGGAACCACAGAGCAATTCTCTCAACCTCAGCCAGGTTCTCATTTCCCACCCAGGAAATCCTCACGTGTGGCCCTACTCATCTTTCTTCCTTCTCATAGACAATGAGTGTTTCAGACTTCCTCCGCAAGCCTTAAACAAGTTCAAGTCACTTGCCCATAAAAAACTAAAACAATCCTGGAAACTACCCAAATGCCCATCAGTAGATAATGGAATGCTATACAACAAAAAGAACGAACAGTATACATCTGCACACAAAAATATGGATGAATCCTACAGACATAAAGAAGAAGCAATACCACAAGAGAGGACCTATGTATGGTTCCCTTGATATGAAGTTCAAAAACAGGCAAAACTCATCTATGGTGATAGAAGTCAGAATACTAGTTACCCTTTGGGAGTAGTTACTGGAAGGGGACACAAGAGGGTTTCCAGGGGGCTGGTAATGTTCCATATTTCCTCATCTGGGTTCTATTTCCTGGTCCTAGATGGGTGTATGTTCCCTTGTGAAAATGGATTGAGCTGTACACTTTGGACGCTCACCCTCTCTGTAGATATTTTTAATATAAAGTTGGCTTTAATAACTCCAACAAGAGGGGCGCCTGGGTGGCTCAGTCGGTTAAGCGTCCGACTTCGGCTCAGGTCATGATCTCGCAGTTTGTGAGTTGGAGCGCTGCGTCAGGCTCTGTGCTGACAGCTTGCTCAGAGCCTGGAGCCTGCTTCAGATTCTGTCTCCCTTTCTCTCTGCCCCTCCCCCGCTCACACTCTGTCTCTGTCTCTCTCAAACATAAATACACATTTAAAAAAAAAATTAAAAAAAAAACTCCAACAAGAAATTATTCCTCTGTGGACCCCATTTCTCTTCCCAGTGACCCCATCCATCGCTCCATTTGGCCCTTTCATAATCAAATTTCTCGAAGAGACAGATGTCTACCTTGATTTCCTCTCCACAACTACGCAGTCCTCTACCACCCTGGGCTACCTTCCACACCCACCACTCCCCTGACTGGTCTGGACAAGGTCACCAGTGACCTCCCTGTTGCTGAATCCAGTGTCCAAGGTTTAGTCCTTCTCGTGCTTGATCTCAGTAAAGCTTTTCACTTTGTGGCTCTCTTTCTCTTCTTTGAGCCTTTTCTTTCCTTGAATTTCAAGAGGCAACAACATGCTCCCGGTTTTCCACCTATCTCTCTGGCTGTACATCTTACTTTCCCACAGAAGATCTCATCTTTCTCATCATCCCGGAATTGGCCTCATCCTCCTCACTCTTAGGCTGGGTACATCTCCCACACCTCAATGCCCTCGAAATGTCGCCAGCTTCCTTATCTCTTCCTCACCCAAACAGCTCTTCTGAGCACCAGGCCTATATATCCAACTGCCTGCTTGTTGCCTCCCCAGAAGCTAAGCAACAATGCAGAGTGGGCTATTAGGGGTGTGTTGAATTTGAAGTCCTCAAGCTGGATTCACCAATTTCCTTCTCAAACTTGACTCTTCCCAGTCAACCTCTCTCCACTCAGCCACACGCTCTGGAATCTGTCCCCTCACCTCCATCCCCATAGCTAGAAATTGGGTCCAAACAGTCACCAACTCTCAGCTAGAACCCTAGTGGAGCTTCCCAATCAGCTCTCTGTCTCCACTGTAATCCACAATGATCTATTATTTTTGGTTTGTTTGTTTGTTTGTTTGTTTATGGGTATCCAGCATTATTTTACATGATTGCCTACTTTTTTTTTTTTTTTTTTTTTTGTAAGTAAGCAAGAGTCTCATGCTCTACCGACTGAGCCAGTCTGGTGCACACCCCCCTCCCATTCTTTATTCAATAACAACAGTGCTCTTCTTAAAATTCCAGTCATCTGACAGTGCCAAAAACTGTGATTTGTCAAGTGCTTTCTATAGGCCAAGCACTGTGCTTAATTAACAAACAGCGTCTCATTTAATTCTGGTAACAACCTTATGGGGTCAATCCTATTAGCCCCATCTCACAGATGAGAAACGTGAGGCTAACTAGCTCTGTGACCTTGGGCAAGGCATTTCTTAACCTTTTTGGGCTTCAGATACCCCTCTGTTAAATAAGCGTAACAACAGCAACAACAGCAACTGCCTCACAGGGCTGCTGGGAAGATGAAATGAGATAGTTCTCTTTCTAGGCACTTGTAGGGAGCATCTGGGCAAGTGAAAATTGTATGTGGGGTAGGGAAGTTCGGGTGGACACACTGCCACATTGTAAACACAAAACAAATATTAACTGTTGTTGTTAACAGTTATTTTTTTTTTTTAATTTTTTTTCAACGTTTTTTATTTATTTTTGGGACAGAGAGAGACAGAGCATGAACGGGGGAGGGGCAGAGAGAGAGGGAGACACAGAATCGGAAACAGGCTCCAGGCTCCGAGCCATCAGCCCAGAGCCTGACGCGGGGCTCGAACTCACGGACCGCGAGATCGTGACCTGGCTGAAGTCGGACACTTAACCGGCTGCGCCACCCAGGCGCCCCTGTTGTTAACAGTTATTAATGTGCCCAAGATTACACAGCTGGTAAGTGGTAGAGTCAGGATTCAAATCTAGGCAGTCCAACCACAGGACTCTTAAGTGCTAACATCCCTCTCTTTTGCCTCTTGCAAAACATCCATGGGTGACCCCCTATTCCAGGGATAAAGTCTAGGCTCTCTGACATGACCCCAAATAACCTTCAGGCTCTGTCCCTTCCCTCATATACCTTCTACCACTGATCTACTCAGTCCCCTTCTTCTCTCATGGTCTTTCTGTTCCAGCTACTGTGACCCTTTCTCTTTTTTCTAAAATTTTCTTTTTATTACTATAGTTAATTTTTTTTAATGTTTACTTATTTTTGAGAGAGAGAGAGAGAGAGAGAGAGAGAGAGAGAGAGAGAACACATGAGCAGGGGAGGGACAGAGAGAGAGGGAGAGAGAGAATCCCAAGCAGACTCCACACTGTCAGCAGGCAGCTTGACAAGGAGCTCGAACCCACGAACCATGAGATCATGATCTGAGCTCAGACGCTCAACAAACTGAGCCACCCAGGTGCCCCTGATCCTCTCTCGATACCTACAAGGCTCTTCAGCCTTTCAGCAGCAGCCTCCATTGCTCCTATACCCTCTTCCCATACTGTCAGCCTTACCAATTCCCTCTCCTTTTTCAAGTTTTACCCTACGGGTTCTTCCTCCTCCTGCCCTGGGTTGGTTCCTCCTTTTTAGGCGCCTCATAGCTTCCTTCCTCTGATCCTGGAAGCCACATAGTTCAGTTGTCAGTTCTCCTTTAGCATCTGTCTCCCAACCAGACTGTGAACTCTGGGAGCAGGGGCCTGTTTGCTGGGTTCACTGCTTTGCCCTCTGGGCCCCGCACCAGAGAGATGAGGGAGGGGGCTGAGTATGAGTTCGGAGCTGAGTGAACTGGGCTGCCGGGACACAGGAAGAGCAGATCCTGGGCTGTTGGAGGGATAGATTTCAAGTCTGTGCCTACCCTAACTCCCCTACTCCATTTACAATTTTCTTTGTCCTTCCCCCACTTTATGATTATATCATCAAGTAGAGTTCTGCTCCCTGAGCATAGGGTAGGGTGAGGACCCCTGGGCTTCTGGGACTGAGTGGGTAGACTAGACTCGGAGTAGGCTAACTGTCCCAACAGTTTTCTTTCTCTCTCTAACTAGGGCTCTGCTGCTACCAATTCCCTAGTCCCACCAATGTGTAATTGTTGGTCCACACTCTTGCCAAAATGACCATCAGAATATCCGTCTAAGTGACCATTTCAGGGGGGTGGAGGCAGGGTCTTCCCTGCTGCAGGGGAGAAAAGAAAAATTGCTGAGCTCCTCTGAGCTAAGTAGAGGGCCCACCTTAACTGGTGGGGGGAAGCTGGCCTCATACCAGCCCTGAAGTCTGTTCTGGACGTGGGACAGATCTCAGGTCCCAAAGATTATGGGGCCAGCAGCACAGCCAGCGTCAGGCAGCAAGGAATGGAACCCTGACTGCCTGCATGGCCCCAGATTCCTCCGCCCCCAAAACCCTCTACATGCCAAAAGTGGTGCACTTGTGTGGGACAGGAGGTCCCACCACCTGCACTGCCCAGCTCAGTGGTAGGCCAGGAGGGTCCAGCAGCCTAGCCAGGAGTCCCCGATCTAGCCCCGCCCAGGAGCAGGGCTGCCCCAGACAGAGGTAAACAGACACTAAAAATAGCCTGGGCAAGGGGAGGCTGCAAGGAGAATGGGGTCCCTACTGAACCTGTCCCTGTCTCCATAGCGACTGCCACCAAACCCGGCTGCTGACGTCATGCCGCAGCTGCCGGAGCCGGAGGGAGGGGTGTGCGCGCGGCCTGGGACCCCCCACCCCGGAACCAAGCAGAGACTCCCGGTGGCTTCACTTCCTGCCGGCCCCTTCCCTGGTCAGCTGGTCACATTCCCTGGCTGGAGGCTGGTGGCTGGCGGCGCGCTGGAAGCCGAGTGGCTTCCCCTGGGCCAGGCCTGGAAGGGTCGGGAGTCTCGAGCCTAGCTGCAGTGAGAGGCAGGGGTTGACTGAGCCGCGCCCTCTTCACCTGCCTTTCCACCCAGGGTGGACCCAGCCTGGCCCCCTGCGTGCTCTCCTCACCCCCACTCAAATCCAGGCCTCTATCTCTGGCTGTTGCCTCACAGGACCCAGAACGGGTGGGTGGAAGTGGAAGCTAAGCCAAGCCTCCTTGTCCCACTGGAGTATTTTGTACTTCACTCTCTAATTCTCCTTTTCCACACCCCTTCTGTGCCACAAAGGTGGTAGTGCAATGGCAAGGTTTGAGGTCTTGGTCTAGTTCCCATTTCTCCCTAAATCAGCTGTGTGACCTTGAGAATACTACTTAACCTCTCTGGGCCTCTTTTTCAGCCTCTGCCAGATTGTCATAACCCTCCTCAGAAAGCTGTGCTGGTGCTGAATGCTGCAGGCCCGGGGTGAGGTCCCACAGATGGTGACAGGAGAAACTTTATTGTTATGTTTGTTATATTTAGACTGCACACAGTAGGTGCTCTGCCAGCCAGTCTGGACCTGAATTAGGATTAATCCAGTAGAACTGGCTGGACTGAGGCCTCAACAGGGAGAGGAGGACAGGGGGTGCTGAGGGCAGACAGCCAGATCCCTAGCCTTGGTAGGCAGCTCCTTCCCCCAAACAGTTCTTCAGGGTGCCCAAGCCTGGCTGCTTGCAGAGACCATGCATCAGCCTCCCATTCCCAGGGACAGGGTCTGTTCCCCCACCCGGCCAAGGCGATCAGCTTCAGCCGCTTGGGCAAAGAGCCGGGCCACAGGCCAGGATCGGCCACCTCGGGCCGAGCCCCAAATCCGCTTAGGCCGGCCGGTGTGTCCAGGAAGATTAGCTCATCTCCGAGGCTAGCCTGCAACCCTCGTCGCCCCCTCTCCATTCCCAGCTCATCCTTTCCCCTCCCCGCACCCAGCGAGGACAGCGGGGGCTCCCGGAGAGCGCCCTTGCCAGCGCCCAGACAGGCGTCTTGGGCCCGCCCTCAGGCCCGGCCCACCCTAGAGCCCCGGGGCAAGGGCCGCCTGGGCCTTGCCTTGGGAGGGAAGAAGGCAGCGCGGCGCGCGTCAGGCCCAAAGGCGGCGGCTTTTGTGGGCGTCCTCCGCGCCCGGGGGGAGGGGAGGAACGCGGCCCGGGTCCGGGGGATGGGGCGACGTGGGACCGGGCCGCAGCCGGGGCAGCAGATCCGGGACCGATGCGGAGGCACCCGAACCGCCGCATCCGACCCCCGCCTGGCCCGTGGCCCCCCGAAACGGCGGTGACACTCACATGGCTGCGCTGGGCTGCGCGGACCTCGAGCTCTCCGTGCGCTCGTCCCTTCCCGGCCTGGTCGCGCCGCAGCTGCCGCTGTCCCCGCCGCCGGCGTCCGCCCCTCCCTCCGCCAGTCGCCCGCCGCCCAGTCACCCCGCTCCTCCCCCTCCCGCTGGGCCCCACCCACTGCGCTCGGGAGGCTCCGGGACCCAAGGAGGCGCCCACGGCTCGCTCCGCCCTCTCGGGTAACGGGGCAGGCCAGTGGCCCGCGGGGTCCACCAGCTTGCGGGGAGGCGGGGCCCTGGACGACGCTAGGGCGGTGGGAGTTCTTAGCGCTCGGGATTCGCGGGAATTGGGCAGCTGCTTGCAAAGCCAGTCCCATTCCTTCCCACGCAAATCCCAAAACAGGGTGCGCCGGAGAACCCCGCTTGCCTATCCCCCTTCTCAGAATCTGTGGTCTCCAGAGATCTTTCAGGCCCTCCTATCTATGACCATCCCGGAGCAGCCACTGCTGGGTTGGGTTGGTTGGAGGAAAGAATCAGGGCCAGTTTCGGGGACGGGAACAAGGGGTCCTGAAGCCTAGCCATTGGATACTTGACCGCGCATTCACTACTCACTGGTTACTAGCTCTGGGGAGCCTCAGGCCTTGCTCACAGAGTGCGGGAGGGTCTGGGTACCTGGGCTTGGGGCACATGCTGGCCAAAGGGGGCCAGAGCCAGTCCTTCCCAATAGGGGACTGGAATACTGACTCTCCCCTCCAGTGGGTTGAGGTGGAGCTGAGAGCTCTGGGCCCGTACCGGAAGGGTTTCACCCCGTAGTCCTTTACCTTTAGAGGGAGCACAGACATACCCGGGAGCAGGTTGAGGGACTTTGAGAGGTCTTTGACTATCTGCACCCACAGGGTTGGTCTTAAAAACCCAGAATTAGTGGTAGGGGGTAGAGGCCCTCAGGGACACAGAGGTCCCCTCCCTCACCAGCTCTTCCAAGAGACACACCTCATTCTCTCCCAGTTCTCCCACCTCCCGGCCCCTCCTCTTTGCCTTCCTTTACAGCACACCTTTCTCTACAGTCCTTGAACCTGGGGATTGCTTCCAGGGACTGGGTTCTCTTTATTTCCTCACCACACAACATCATCCAGTCCCAGGGCTTCAATCCATCCACTGCTGAGCGCCCCAAGCATTCCTCCCTACTCAAAGTCCTCTCCTATTCCAGAGCCTCTGGTCAACCTGCCAGATCGCATGACCTTCCCCTGGGGGACTCTTCTTCCTTCATCCTCATATTTGCAAAGCACTGCCCTCCACTCAGGCTCCCACCTGAGCCAGAGACTCAACCTCTCCACAGCTCTCAAAACCGGCACCAGTTAGTCCCTGCCCACCTCCTCTGCAAGGCATCCTCTGACCGCCTTCTCTGAAGATTCTCTTGTTACTTTCTCTTTCCATGTCCTGTGGACTCCTACCTTCATGTCAGTCATCACCACCAGGCAGCATGTAGGCCCATGTGCCTAAACCTGCCTCACTGTGGGTCTCTAAGTTCTGTGGAGGCAGGGATCATGGAAGTCCTCATTACCACTGTCCCTGGCTTGTAGTGGGAATTCAAGAAATATTTGTCAGATGAGCCAGTGAAGGAATGAGTAAATGCATGAACCATGACGTCCCCTCTCCTACTCCCACCTTCATTCAGCCTTCTAGTCCTATTGATCATCCTCCAAGACGTGTTTCAAATTCATTCCCTGCCCGCACCTCACCTCCCACTTCAAGTACTCTGTTTATTAATTAATTCAACAAACCCACTGAGCACTGAGGGCTGGGAACTTGCTGGCTCCTGGGGTGGCGGTGAAATAGAGCTGTGCCTGTGACACTGCTCAGAGCTTTGATGAGGCAGCACTGATTGTAGGGCCTCACCAGAGCACTGTCCAAAGAATTCTTTCTCATTCTAGAATTCTGTAATTCCACTTCCAGAAAATTTCCACTTTTTTTTTCAGTTTTTTTTTTAATGTTTATTTATGAGAGAGCGCAAACGGGGGGAGAAGTAGAGAGAGGGGACAGAGGATCCAAAGCAGGCTCTGTGCTGACAGCAGAGAGCCCGGTGTAGGGCTTGAACTCACAAACCATGAGATCATGATCTGAGTCGAAGACAGAGAGACACAACCAACGGAGCCACCAAGGTGCCCCATAAAAAATTCTTTGTTTTAAGTAAACTCTACCTCCATCATGGGGCTCCAACTCACTACCCCAAGATCAAGAGTCACATGTTCTGGGCGCCTGGGTGACTCAGTCAGTTGAGTGACTTTGGCTCAGGTCATGATCTCATGGTTCGTGGGTTCGAGACCTGCGTTGGGCTCTGTGCTGACAGCATGGAACCTGGATCCTGCTTCAGATTCTGGGTCTCCCTCTCTCTCTGCCCCTCCCTCACTCACTTTCTGTCTCTGTGTCTCTCTCAAAAATAAATAAACATTAAATTAATTTTTTTACGTTTATTTATTTTGAGAGAGAGAGAGAGAGGGAGAGAGAGAATCTCAAGCAGACTCTGCACTGTCAGCACAGAGCCCCATGGGGGGCTTGAACTCATGAACCGAGAGATCATGACCTGAGCCAAAACTGAGTCAGACATTTAACTGACTGAGCCACCCAGGTGCCCCTGAAATAAATAAACATAAAAAAATTATTTTAAAGAGATGTATGCTCTACCAACTGAGCCAGCCAGGTGCCCCCAAAATTTCCACTTAAAAAAAATTTTTTTTAAATGTTTATCTTTGAGAGACAGACAGACAGAGCATGAATGGGGAAGGGGCAGAGAGCAAGGGAGACACAGAGTCTGAAACAGGCTCCAGGCTATGAGCAAGCTGTCAGCACAGAGCCCGACGGCGGGGCTTGAATTCACAAACTGTGAGATTATGACCTGAACCAAAGTTGGACACTTAACTTACTGAGCCACCCAGGCACCCCCAAAATTTCCACTTAAATATTTTTTTTTAATGTTTATTTTTGGGAGAGAGAGAGAGAGAGAGGCAGAGAGAGAGGGAGACATAGAATCTGAAGCAGGCTGCAAGTTCTGAGCTGTCAACACAGAACCCAATGCAGGGCTTGAACCTACAAACCTTGAGATCATGACCTGAGCTGAAATCAAGAGTCAGACGCTTAACTGACTGAGCCACCCAGGCACCCTCAAAATCTCCACTTTTATTTAAAAAAATTTTTTTTAACGTTTATTTATTTTTGAGACAGAGAGAGACAGCATGAACGGGGGAGGGTCAGAGAGAGGGAGACACAGAATTTGAAACAGGCTCCAGGCTCTGAGCTGTCAGCACAGAGCCCGACACGGGGCTCGAACTCACGGACCACGAGATTATGACCTGAGCTGAAGTCGGCTGCTTAACCGACTGAGCCACCCAGGCGCCCCAAAATTTCTACTTTTAATGGATAATTCCCTCGTCCTTCGCAGCCATTCTGTTCTGTGTCTGGCAACGTCTCTACATGGTCACAGTTGGTATCTAGGCCTGGGCCACCATCTTTTCTGGCCTCCCTGCCTTCACCTTTATCCCTTATGGTTGTTCTCCACCTAACAGCTGGGGTGATCTTCTAAATCATAAATCAGGTCATTCTGGTTCACCATTGCCTTCAGGATAAGTCCACACTCTGTAGTGGAGCCTCTAAGACCCAGGAGGTCTGGACTAAGATGACCTCACCTACTCCTCTCCCATGCATCCTGCCAGCCTTTGCTGCTCTGGTTCCACTACACCATCCTACCTGTGGCTCCCTGAGCGTGGTCCCCACTGTCTAGCCTTTCCCTCTTGTCTCAGCTTCCCTTCTACTTGGGATGCTCCTCCCCTTATCCACTTGGAAAAAGATTCAAATGTCACCTCCTCCAAGAAACCTGTGTCCTCTGGCTTCCCACTCAACTCTTCTGAGCACCCATCACTGCCTGTTGTCCTTGTCTGTGACCAGGCTTGGATTCTCATCCTGTGACCACAAGGGCCAGGCATGGATGGGGCCACAGTGAGCAGATGGGGCACCTTAGCCTTCAGCTGGCCCCTCCCCCTGCCTAGGTGCCTTGAAGAAGGTATAGTAGTTGACGGCTATGGGGTGCTGCAAGTCTCCCAGGCTTCTCCCCAACCACCATGAGCCACATGAGGAAGGACACAGCTGAAACCCATTTCACAGAAGAGCCACCTGAGGCTCAGGGAAGGCAGGGACTTTCCACGGTTCTGTGGTTAGGAAGGGGCAGAGTCTGAGCTACAACTCAGCTCACTGAATCCCAATCAGTTTGGCTCTGTGTCAGCCATGATTCCCTGAGGACATACTCTGCTTGGCACTGGGTTGGGAGCTCAGGCAGAGCACCAAACCATCACCATTTCTAACCATGAGCACCATAAGTTCACATTCCTGAATGGATGGGCTCTGGCCTGAGAAAAGTGCCTCTAATAGCAGAGGGTGGTGAGAACCACAGTGGGCCCTAGGTCCTCACGTATGGTGTAGCTAGTTCCACTTTCAGAAGTAACGCAGTTCATGTCCCCAAACCCAGAAAAATGTAGGCTTCCTTCACCCCAGCCCACAGCCTCTGTGGCTACAGCTCTCTGGTATGCAACTTCACTCCCCAGCCTTCTGTGAGGGGACAGAATAGAAGCCTGCCCTATACTGTGCCTGTGGCCACATGCCTTGAACAGAATGTGCGTCATTCATTCATTTGCCAGATATTCACCAAGCAGAACCTGCTATATGCTCAGTCCTTGAAGAAGTAGGGGGACCAGAGGTGAGGCCATCCAGTCGGTGTTCATGGGGGCTCACTGTCAGTCAGGGCAGTTATATCCCTGAGTCTCTGTATCTCCTGTGTCACCAGTGTGAGAGAGAGAGAGAGACAGAGTGTGTGTGTGTGTGTGTGTGTGTGTGTGTGTGTGTGTGCGCGCGCGCGCATATGAGAGAGAATGTGAGTATATGCTAGTTAGGAAGGGCTTTGCAGGGAAGGGGCCCTTAGCATGGAAAATTGTCGGGGCTCCCTAAGCAGGTGGAGGGTAGATTTTTGGAGAAGTGTCTTGGGCAGAAAGCACAACAGAGTTCAAGACACAGGAGGGAGGAGCTGTCCCCCGTGCTCTTGGGGAGCAAAAGCTTCACGTGGCTAGAGAATTGTGTATGTGTTGGGATGGAGCCAGTCATTAGGGACCTTGGGGATTGTCTAAGGATGATGGATTTTACCCTTGGGTGATGAGAAGCCTGGGCTTTAAGCTGCAGAATTTTGTGGTCCTATCTATGCTTTCTAAAACTCACTTAGGCAGTATATGGAGAGGGGAGGTAGAGGCAGCAATGAAGCGACTACCATTTTCCAGCCAAGGCATGGTGGCCTGCGCCCAGGTGGGAGCAATGGGGACAGAGAGAAGGAGACATTCAAGAGATGTTCAGGAGGCAGAATGCAGGGCTTGGTGACTGATAGGATGTGGTGTCTGGAGAGGGAGGCAGCCCAGATGATGCTGGGGTTTGGGGCATGGGTGATGGGTGGATTATAGTGTTTTTCAATGATGTGGGGAGGCCTAGAGGGTCACGTAAGCGAGAGGGTGTTGTGGTCAGTTTGGGAAGGTGGAATCTGAGGGGTCTGGAGACCATTCATCCAGGAGGAGGTATCCAGAAGGCAGCTGAACATGTGGGTAGAAGAAAAAGGGGTCTAGAGTAGAGACAGCTTTTGGAAGGGACAATGGTCAGTTGGCTCACTAAGAGGTCAAGTAAGAGAGGGCCCAAGGTGCCATACCTTGCTAGAACACTTCAGTGAATAGTGGGGGCAGATGACGACTCCAGAGGGAGGACATAGAGGCTCGTAGGTATGTCTGTATCTGCAACCAACCTCCACCTCCCTCTAGCCTCAGGCTGGACTCTACTTCCCAATGTGTGTGTCAAAGGGCAAGGGCCAGGGATGCTGCTCCTTGTTCGAGTGGCTTTACCACTCTTACCTTGTGGTTCCTGAAGCCACTTCTCTTTTCTGATGCTTTAACTGAACCCATTCATTCACCCATTAAAATTGCAATTTGGGGGCACCTGGATGGCTCGGTCTGTTATGTGTCTGACTTTGGCTCAGGTCATGATCTCATGGAGCGTGGGTTCAAGCCCTACCTACATCGGGCTCTTTGCTGAGAGTGCAGAGCGTGCTTGGCATTTTCTCTCTCTGCCCCTTCCCCACTTGCCCTCTTTCTCTCTCTCAACAAACAAACAAACAAACAAACAAAAAACACCCAAAAATTGCAATTTTAAGAGGCGTTCTGTCTTGTTAACAATCAATACAATGCAAATATAAACAAACACCAACAAGAAACTTTTTTTTTTTTTTTTGCCTCTGAGATTGGCAGTGAGAAATGATGTGTGAGTGGACACTCTCAAGAGAGTAGGAATTGGTATGAGTGTTTAAGACTAGTTATTTCAAGGGGGCACCTGGATGGCTCAGTCAGTTAAGCGTCTGACTTTGGCTCAGGTCATGATCTCATGGTTCATGAGTTCGAGCCTGCTATGAATCCTCTGTCCCTTGCTTGCTCTCTCTCTTTCTCCCTCTCTCAAAAATAAATGAACATTAAAAAAATACTATTTCAGTAGTTTCAGGATATCAAGTGCAAACCCCTCTTTCACCTAGAAGTACCACTTCAAGAAATTTATCCCAAAGAAAGAGTTGTACAGGCAAGAAGAGATCTGTGCCTGAGGATGTTATGTTGATTACTGGCTTGCTTGTCAGGGATAAAGGGACGGCATGGTCCATGTGACCATCAGTGGGCAATTGAGCATTGAAAGACGGTCACAGATGCCCTGAGATGCTCTGTGGCCACTGAAAATGGAAACGAGGCATGGAATAAACACCTACCATGTGCCTGGCATCATTCTAAATGCTGGGGACACAGTGGCAGACCAGACAGGCAAGGTCTTTGCTCTCAAGAAGTTTACACTCTAGCCAGAGGAGACAGATAATCATCAAGTTAGCATATAAGTATGATGACTTCAGAGAAAGTGAAGAGCTGTGGAGAAAACGACCAGGGTGATGTGATGTCAAGCAATGGGGCTGAGGGGCTACTTCAGTCAGGGTGGTCAGGGAAGGCCTCTTTGATCAGAGAAAAGAATGACAAGAAAGAAATAGTCATGGAATGATCCAGAGAAAGGGTATTCCAGGCAGAGGGAACAGCAGGGGCAATGGCTGGGAGGTGGCAACGAGCTTGCTGTATTTGAGTCACGTGGGCTGCAACAGGGAGAAAAGAAGTCTGAGAGGCAGTAGGGTCAGGTCAGGGTAGGGTAGGGAGTAAGGGTTTGTTATCTCTAGAGGGGGAAATGTGCTCAACACAATAAGCACAGAGGAGTGGCGAAGGCACCAGAACAGCTGCCAGGTCTCCTGTAGTGGGAGTCTCCTCAGCGCAAAACTGCCTCCACTGACCCTGAGAGCTGTTGGGATAGTCACCCCTGCACCACTAGTGACCATCATCTCTGGGCATTGTAATTCACTTGGTTCTATTTTTTTCTTTGTATTTACTTATGTAAAGAATGGTTTGCAATGGACATAACATTGTTTTCAAAGACAACATGGCCACCACTTCTTGAGACATTTCCAGGCCAGCCCCTGCACCTAGGAGGCACAAGTTTCTAGTCCAGGGTTTCCAGGGTCCACAGGTGACATCCCAGGGGGACTCTGCCCCAGGTGGGGTGATGTCTCTGCTACTGTCCCCGCTGATCCAGCTTTGGCCTCCAGGGGGGCCTGTGGGCAGGGCTGTGCTGGGGTGGGGTGATTGTGTCCCACAGCCTGGGCCAGGCGTTCTTCCTTCCTTCCTGACTCTCTTCTCCCAAGGGATAAGTGGGAGGGACATCCCTGCCTCTCCCAGATCATGGGATGAGCTGTTCCCCTGGGACCCTTTCAAGCCAGGCCCCTTGCCAAAGGCTGCAGTGTGTGATGTGTAGTTTATTTCTGAGCTCCTACCACTAGGAGAACTGTTCTGACAGAGATTTGGAGGGCATCGTTAGTGGGGAGGGTCCTAGCCATCCTGTATCTGGCTGTACCCTCCACTCATGCTAAGATGACATTGCCCCGGAGGATGCAGACCTCTGCCCTGCCCCAACCTCTCCCAAGAAGTACAGCATTGGTCTTTGGCGCCACCTTGTGGTAAATATCCACACTGCAGTCACAAGTTTCACAAAATACCACTCAACTCCGCAGGTAGCCCCTTGCCCCAAGTTCTGTTTTTGTGAATGGACAGCCACTGGAGTGTGCAGTGCACAACCTGTTCAGCCTTATGCAGCCCCTCTCCTAACACTCAGACCTAGTGGCAGATCATGGTCACTGGAAAGCCTGCCACCACCGTTAAAATATCCTCCACACTCTGAAGCCTCTCCACAAATGCTCCCTGGCCCTTCACTTCCCAGTCCTCTCCTCCTTTGACCTGACCAGGTGTGTTGAATATAACTAATCCTTCCTCTCTTCTGAAACTCCCTCTGGCTTCTGTGACTGCTCTTCTTGGATTCCTAGCTGCTTCTCTTGTTTTTCTTCATGTTGCTTGGTGGGCTCCTCAGGGCGTTGGGCTCCCTTTGCTTTTCCCCAGGCGTTAGTACTTTTCCCCAGGCCATCCTGACAACTTCCAGGGCCTTGTTTTCATCCCCACAGTGATACCTTGAGTCTTACTCCCCCCATCTCTCATTCCATTTACCTGTTAAGATGACCCCTGAGCTCCCCAAACTCATTGTGGAAAGTCAGCCTATGACCTCTCGTCAGAAGTGCTCCCCCTCTAGGGTCCTCATGTTAATCTGAGTAGCCTTTTCCCTGACACTCCACCAGCCACCAGGTCTGTTTTGTCCTCCCCACGTCCCCACCTCCCCACCCCACCCAGACGCACCACTTGCACCTCCTTTCTGGCCTCTTAGTGTCCTTGGTTTCATCTGCCCTGGTCCATTCTCCACAGGGCAGCTGTTGGCCTCTGCATATTGGACCCTGTCCCTTGTCACTTCTGCACTGGTCCCTCATTTCTGGCCAGTTCCTCTCCAGGAGGTCCTAGTTACAGCCAAATCTGAACTTCTTTGTATTCTTTCAAGTCTGAATACACCCCGCTTCCCATGCCTCCATGTCTTTGCACAGGCTTCTTCTCTGTGCATCTTTTTCCTCTTTCCTTCACCGGGCTAACTCCTGCCTACACTTTAAGCCTCAGCTCAGACATCACTTCCTCTGGAATGCCTTCCCTGGACCCCAGGCTAGTCAGGACCCTCTTGGTCATGCTTACATGACCCATGCTTCTCCCCCCAACAGCCTTGTCTGCCTCCCCTTCTGAAAGGGACAACGGCTCTTATACAGGCTCCACACAACTGTGTCCAATCATTCTGCCCGATTCTTGGACTCAGAGGTCCTAGACCTCAAAAGTTATCGAGTGCACCATTGTGAACCAGTGGTCAGGCTGGGATGGAACCCAAGGTTCTTACCTTTCCCTCTGGGGCTCCCCTGTTCCCCCAGATGCCATTGTGAGCTGAGTCAGGACCCTTGAGAGCCCATAGGAATTTAATGGGCAGAGAATCAGTAGGTTCGTGGCCTGGGAGGAAGGCAGCCATCAGCCTGGGCCCTTGAGAGCCCAGGGTACCGGTAGAGACCGTCCAAGCAAGGGGACTGGTGTGCAGGTGACTCCGGGCCAGCACATCTGCTGAAAATTTTTAATGAGATTCCTTTCTCCCCCAGAGTTGTGTGGAAGGAGTGTGGCCTAAATGTCATGCAGGGAGGGCCCAAATTCCTGAAGGGTGGTGGTGACAGCTGTTAAGGTCCCAGGGTTAATTATCTCCAACGTCACACAGAAGAGAATGTGCTGAGGCGGGACCTCCTCCACCCAGCCTTGGCTTCTTAGAGCACGGATCCCTCTAGGACTCATCCTGCTCCCCAAATGACAAAGTCTGAAGATCAGCTCCTTGTGCCTTTGGACCTTGGCTCCTTTACCCTACTGCAGACCCAAGGGACGGATTTTTCCCTGAGATGCTTTGAGGAGGTGGGGGGGGGGGGGCTCCCACCTCTGGGCCTTTGCCCTTGCTGTGCTCTCTGCCAACCCCATGGCTGGGTCCAGGTTATTTGTTCAGGGAGCTCAGTAAACACTGGTGAATTAAATTGCTCTATAAATAAACAGAAAGTGCCAAATAGGTTGCCTGGCACTTAGAAGATGCACCCCACCCCCCAAATTCTGTAGCAAACAGATTACCCACAATGGGAAAAGAGAAAGGACCAATCCAGGCTTTTCTTGTGGCTCTGTTCCCAAACTGTTCCCCTCTCACTTCTTCAAACAGCCCTGCTCTCTCTATCCTGGGCCCTTGCCTGCAATTTAGCCTGTCCTTTTTTTGTGTCTGCCCGAGGTGTCAAGAAGCCTTGTAGGATCCCCGTGTGGCCTCACGCCCCTGAAGTTTCTTCCTTGTCACTTGGCACAGTTTGTGGGATGGCTTGCTTAATGGCTGGAAGCTCTGAAGGGCCAGGGACTGTGGTGCCTCATTCACCACTCCAAGCCCAGGAGCTGGATGGATGCTTTGTAAATATCTGTGGCATTCTGAAAGGCCTTGGAACATGGGGGTGTTTTCTCCCTCTCTGAAGCTGCCCGGATAATTTGCTGAGTCTGTGCCATCTCCGTTATTCCAAAGTGCCCACAGGCACAAGGTCTCACCCGAGCTCTGTCTAGTTCCTTGCTATTTCTCCCGCCACTCGCACTCTTGTTTTCCTCCTCCGGTTCCCACAAGAGTAGAGAGGCTTGACAGTTTCACACTAAAGCTGAAAACTTCCCCAAGATTCCTCTTGCATATTTCCTGGAGTCTACTTTCCACCTCTCTTGGCTTGCAAAGCCAGTGACTCACTGAGCCAGGAGTCTCTGCGGGGATTTTTTGCAGGAAATGTGAGAGGAGCAGGTGACATCGTCTTTCACCCCCACCCCCTCTAGTTCTGGCTTTTCTTATCTAAAATGCCAGATTTGTTGCACCATGTGGAGCGGTAGAATTGCTATATTTTCCCTTGATGCTGGCCACCCTTATTAAATCAGGGCCCTGCACCCCCGAGGCTCAACACAGGATGTTTGCAGAGCTTACAACATCCCCAACCCCTAGACTCCACAAAAGCATAAAGTCACCTTTGTTTCCTTGCTAATGTGCTTTCAAGATGCCAAGCCTTCTCATCCTTCCTAGCCACCAGAAATTACACGTGCACATACTTTCTAATTTGCAATAATTTAAAAAATTTTCAAATGCAAATTATAGAGTCTGCCACCTGCACATTAAGCAGCCTTCATATCAGCTGTCCCTGGCAGGAGGTTTTCATACTGAACAGGAGGGGAACTGTGCAGATGTCACCCACACAGTCAGATGACCTGAGTGTGTGTGTGTGCATGTCCATGTCAACTTTGAGAGAATCTGTGGCAGCTGGGGTGAAGGGGGTGGGATTTTAGGGACTGTTGATGCAACTTGATGAATGGGGTAACATCTGATGTAGGTGTGCAATGTCAGTGGGTGTTTGAAAGGTTAGGTGTATATTCGTGGTAAGTTCCTAAGGGTTGTCAAAGGCACCGCTTAAATAAAAACTGCTTTGCAAATGAGTCAGTGAAACAGAAGGATGGCTTGCAGATCATGAATTAACCGGGCTTAAATGAAGTTTGAGAAACATTACTAGAGGAGTCCAATAACTTATCATCATCATCATCATCATCATCATCATCATCATCATCAATAACACACAGTAACAGTAGATACCATTTTTGAATACTTAATATGTACCACACACATGCACACACACACCAACACACACACAGGTAGCATGGCACACACAAGTCAAGGAAGTCTTGTCTTCTGAGTGTCCTCTATTCTGTACTGGTCTTGGAACCTTTTGCCCAGGACATATTTTGTAGGATTCAATGCAAAATAAAAATGCAGAGCAACTTGTTCAAAATTATGATGGGGGCGCCTGGGTGTCTCAGTCGGTTAAGCGTCCAGCTTCTGCTCAGGTCATGATCTCACGATTTGTGAGTTCAAGCCCCATCTTGGGCTCTCTGCTGTCAGCACAGAGCCTGCTTCAGATCTTCTGTACCCCCCTCTCTCTGCCCCTCCCCTGTTCTCTCTGTCTCTCTCTCTCTCTCAAAAATAAATTTAAAAAAACAACAACCAAAATTACAATGAATTTCAAGACAGCAACAGCATAACTAGGGACACTTTTTGAGAAGAAAGCTTGGTGTGATGACACAGATCTTAGGCCCATGAAATAGGACCCCCTGCTTTCACCTCCAAATGACAAGGTGCATTGCTCAAACTTTTGTCCATTGGAAAGACTTTCCCCCACAGCTGGGGCTGGAGTGCAAGAACAGTCAATTTTAAGCTTGTCCCTTTCACATCAAGACAAAGCATCCTCAAGCCAAGCCTGGGCTTTCTCTCTCTCTCATTTGCTGGGTACCCCACATAATGTATGGCTGTGAGCTGAGTGAGAGCCATCAGTGTGACAGCGTTAGGTGATATTGGTGTTTGAGCCACCTGTTTATGTAGATTACTTGTGCTATCTGGCCCTGGCCAGGCTTGATTTAGGATAAATAAGAAAGTAAACATCTGGATAAAGATATGCCAAGCTACCAGTGAGTGTAGGAAAGCTGCAGAGGCTATATTCACAGAAAAGTAAACTTCAGGAGAAGGGCTGTTACCCAAGCTAAGGAGGGAAATCCATATGGATAAAAGGATCCATGCTTCAGGAAGTCATAATAATCATATATGTGTATGTATCTAGTAACAGAGCTTCAAAATAGTTGAAGAAAAAACTGACAAGAAAGGGTAGGGGCGCCTGGGTGGCGCAGTCGGTTAAGCGTCCGACTTCAGCCAGGTCACGATCTCACGGTCCGTGAGTTCGAGCCCCGCGTCAGGCTCTGAGCCCCGCGTCAGGCGCTGGGCTGATGGCTCGGAGCCTGGAGCCTGTTTCCGATTCTGTGTCTCCCTCTCTCTCTCTGCCCCTCCCCCGTTCATGCTCTGTCTCTCTCTGTCCCAAAAATAAATAAAAAAAAAAAAAACGTTGGAAAAAAAAAGAAAGGGAAGAACTAGACTAAAATATTATAGTCACTGAAGACTTGTACACTCCATACCCATTGGTGGATAAAATAGCTGGACTGAGTAATGAGAAAATGCTTGTAGGGCATCTGGGTGGCTCAGT
This sequence comes from Panthera onca, assembly GCF_046562875.1. Lineage (NCBI taxonomy): Eukaryota > Metazoa > Chordata > Mammalia > Carnivora > Felidae > Panthera > Panthera onca. The sequence goes on along the minus strand of NC_138353.1, from coordinate 42,775,123 downwards.
CCACTGAGTGTCTGACTCTTGGTTTCGGCTCAGGTCATGATCTAAGGGTTGTGGGATCGAGCCTCATGTTGGGCTCCATGCTGAGCGTGGTGCCTGCTTGAGATTCTCACTCTCCCTCTAACCTTCCCCCGCTCATGCATGTGTGCATGCATGCTCTCTCTCTCTCAAATAAATAAAATGAAAAAAAGAAAAGAAAATGCTTAGAAGACCAGAAGAACATTGTCAACTACCCTGACTGTAGCTGACATTTACAGAACACTAAACTCAACAGCAGTAGCACCCACATTCTTTTCCAGCAAATGTGTCAACTTCATCAAGATAGACCATATGTTCACCCGTCAAACAATATTAATAAAATTTAAAGAATGTAGAGAATATGTTCTCTGACTACCATGGAAGGAAAATAAATAACAATGAAATATACAGAAACATCTTATATATTTGGAAATTATACAACACACATATGAAGGATTCATAGGTCAAAGGAGACATTTTAAGGGAAATTAGAAAATATTCTGAATGGAATGGTAAAACTAAAAACTATCAAAACTTTTGAGATATACTGAAGCAGTAGTTAAGGGGAAACTTACAGCTTAAAACACTTATAGAAAAGAAAAATGTAAAGTGGGGATTAGTTCAACATTCTTATAGCCTTGTAGTTACAGTGCAGAGTGTGAACCTTGCAGGGCAAAAGACTCCTTCTCCTGATCCCCCTGACTACAGGTTCCCCCATCCCCTCCATTTGGTAGCCCAGGGTATGGTTCCAACACACAAATCTGATTGTGTCACTCTCCTGCTCTAAACCTTCTCACAGCTCCTCATTGCTTCAGGACGAAATTCAAAATGGACCTGGCAAGCTGACCATTTATGACCCTGCTCCTTTGCTTCTGATACCATGCCCTGTTTGCCACTGTGCTGCATCCAGCTTTCTGAACTGTCTCTTGAAATACCATGAGTTTTTCTCTCTTTTCTGCCCTAGAGCTATGGTTCCAGATAAAATGCAGGACTCCCAGTTAATTTGAATTTCAGATATGTATGAATAACTTAATATAAGTATGTCCCCAATGTTGCATGGGGTATATGTATATCCAAAAATAGTATTCATTGTTTATCTGAAGTTCACGTTTAACTGGGTGTTAAATTTTTATTTTTTATTTGCCAAATCTGGCAGCCTCACCCACAACTAGCACATCTCCCCTTTCCTGGCTTCTTGTGCATGGCTAACTCCTTTTCCTTAGACAGGTCCCAGCTTAGAAATAACCTCCCCCAGGAAGACAGTTCTCTCCACTACCCCCCCCCCCGCCCCCCCGCCAGGGTCTATCTCATTCACTGCTAACTCCTCAGTCCGCAGAACAGTGTCTAGCACTTGGTAGACACTCAACAAACACTTGTTGAAGGAATAAATGCTGACCTGGGTCTCAGCTCCAGGGATAAAGAGCTGGCCCATTTCCTGCCTTCCAAGCCTACGGCCCTCAGCTGGGGGTGGGGGGGAGCGGGGATACATCAGTTACCTATCACTGCAAACAAACCACGCCAAAAATGAGTGACTTAAGATGGCAGCAATCATGTAGTTTGCTCTCAAATCCGCAAAATAGGCAGAGCTCAGTGGAGACAGCTCATCTCTGCCCCACACAGCCTCAGCTGGGGACGGAGGATCTACATCCAAGATGACTCACTCAAATGGCTTTCAAGTTGCTGCTATGTGCTGCTTTTCTCCACGCATGCCTCTCCATAGGGTGGCCTGGACTTCCTTAGAGCATGGTGGTTGGGCTCCAAGAGCAAGTGTCTCAAAAGAGACGGGAAATGGCAGATGTTAGGCTTTTAAGGTCTGGATCTGGAATGTATACAATACCATTTCCACTATATTCTATTGGTTAAGCAGTCGTAGAGTTCATATCTAAGGAGAGGGACAGAGACCCTGTCTCTTAATGGGACAAGTGCTAGAGAATTTTGTGACCATGTTTTAAAGTCATCACAGGGGAGAATACTCACTGCAAAGGAATTGACATAGCCCATCATCCGCACCCAGTCTGGGTGTGGATGATGGGCCATAGGATAGGATGCCTTTCTCTCCACAGGTCAGTGGGTACCACGGAGCCAGTATGTTTAAGGCAGCCTTGGAGTGGGATAGGGCAGGAGAGAAAGAGAGAGACAAAGGGACAGAGAGAGGAAGGGGCGTGAGAGATAAGGAAAGAGTCTTCCCTTGAAGGATTAAGGACTAAGCAACTCTACTCATGTACGTACTTAACAATGATCACATCTGAAAGGAGGTTGCACAATTGGTACCTATTGCGGGTCCCTTGGGATGTCATAAACAGAAATCATGAAACTGAATTGTCTTTTGGCTTTGAACAATTTTAAATCTACAGAGAGTTGACAGAATAGTGAAAGCAACAACCCACACACCTCTCACCTAGTTTCACCAGTGGTTAACATTTTGTCACATTCGCTCTTTGAAAGTAAGTTACAAATAAGACATTCCCTTCCCAAATCCTTCAGCCTGCATCTCCCCCCATCCCCTTAAAAGCAGTGTCCTGTCTGCACCAATAGTTCTCGGCTGGTGGAATTCTGTCCCCCAAGGGATATTTAACAACATCAAATGGAGACATTTAAAAATTATATATGTTTTTTTAATTTAATTTTATTATTATTTTTTAATTTACATCCAAGTTAGTTAGCATATAGTGCAACAATGATTTCAGGGGTAGATTCCGTAATTCCCTTTACCCATTTAACCCATCCCCCCTCCCACAACCCCTCCAGTAACCCTCTGTTTGTTCTCCATATTTAAGAGTCTCTTATGTTTTGTCCCCCTCCCTGTTTTTATATTAGTTTTGCTTCCCTTCCTTTCCCTTGTGTTCATCTGTTCTGTGTCTTAAAGTCCTCATATGAGTGAAGTCATATCATATTTGTCTTTCTCTGACTAATTTCTCTTAGCACAACACCCTCTAGTTCCATCTACATAGTTACAAATGGCAAGATTTCATTCTTTTTGATTGCCGAGTAATACTCCATTGTGGGTATATCTATATATATAGATACACACACACACACACACACACACACACACACACACACACACATACCACATTTTCTTTATCCATGCATCCATCAGTGGACATTTGGGCTCTTCCCATACTTTGGCTATTGTTGATAGTGCTGCTATAAACATTGGGGTGCACGTGCCCCTTTGAAAGAGCATACCTGTGTCCCTTGGATAAATACCTAGTAGTGCAATTGCTGCATCGTAGGGTAGTTCTATTTTTAATTTTTTGAGGAACCTTCATACTGTTTTCCAGAGTGGCTGCCTCAGTTTGCATTCCCACCAGTAGGGCACAAGAGATCCTCTTTCTCTGCATCCTCGCCAACATCTGTTGTTGCCTGAGTTGTTAATGTTAGCCATTCTGACAGGTGTGAAATGGTATCTTACTGTGGTTTTAATTTGGTTTCCCCGATGATGAGTGATGTTGAGCATTTTTTCATGTGTTGGTTGGCCATCTGGATGTCTTCCTGGGAGAAGTGTCTATTTGTGTATTTTGCCCATTTCTTCACTGGATTATTTGTTTTTTTGGGTATTGAGCTGGATAAATTCTTTATAGATTTTGGATACTAACCCTTTATCTGATATGTTGTTTGTGAATATCTTCTCCCGTTCCGTCGGTTGCTTTTAGTTTTGCTGATTGTTTCCTTCACTGTGCAGAAGATTTTTATTTTGATGAGGTCCCTATAGCTCATTTTTGCTTTTGATTCCCTTGGCTCTGGAGACGTGTTGAGTAAGAAGTTGCTATGGCCAGGGGTCGCCTGGGTGGCTCAGCTGGTTAAGCATCCGACTTTGGCTCAGGTCATGATCTCACAGTTTGTGAGTTCAAGCCCCACATCAGGCTCTCTGCTGACAGCCTTGAGCCTGGATGGAGCCTGCTTCAGATTCTGTGTCTCCCTCTCTCTCTCTACCCTTCACCTGCTCACACTCTGTCTCTCTCTCTCCCTGAAAAATAAATAAACATTAAAAAAAAAAAGTCACTGCGGCCAAGATCAAAGAGGTTTTTGCCTGCTTTCTTCTTGAGGATTTTGATGGCTTCCTGTCTTACATTTAGGTCTTTCATCCATTTTGAGTTTATTTTTATGTATGGTGTAAGAAAGTGGGCCAGTTTCATTTTTCTGCATGTCGGCGTCCAGTTTCCCAGCACCATTTGCTGAAGATACTGTCTTTACTCCACTGAATATTCTTTCCTGCTTTGTCAAAGATTAGTTAGCCATACGTTTGTGGGTTCATTTCTGGGTTCTCTATTCTGTTCCATTGATCTGAGTGTCTGTTCTTGTGCCAGTACCATGCTGTCTTGATGATTACAGCTTTGTAATACAGCTTGAAGTCCGGGATTGTGATGCCTCCTGATTTGGTTTTCTTTTTCAAGATTGCTTTGGCTACTCGGGGTCTTTTCTGGTTCCATACAAATTTTAGGGTTGTATGTTCTACTCTGGAAGAACGCTGGTGTTATTTTGATAGGAATAAATTATATTTTTTATTGAGAGAAAATTAACATAACATAAACTTCACCCTTTTAACCATTTTCAAGTGTACAGTCCAGTGTGCTTTCATATATTCTTGACGTGATGCAACTGTCAATACCACCTAATTCCAAACCATTTTCTCAGACCGTTCTGCGCGTTCCAACTGAGAGGGTGCTGTGCTCCTGACACCTAGTGGGCAGGAGCTGGAAGTGCTGCTAAACTCCCAGGAGAATTATCTGGCTCTAAGTGTCACCATTATACACAATTACAGTGCCATTATCACATCTAAGCAAATCAAAAGAAATTGAGTATTGTCATCCCCACTGGTCTCAAGGGTGTCTTTTTAGCATGTTTGTGTTAGTTCAGGAGGTAAGCTTCACACACTGCATTTGGTTGTTAGGTCTTTTTTTAGTTTATTAATATAAAAAATATTCTCTGTCCCACACTCAGTCTTTTTTGTTTGATTACTTTTCATAGGAGTTCAGGCTGGTTTTACAGCAACATAGTTTGGATTTATCAGATTGTTTCTTCAAGATTAGATTCATGTTAAATATTTTTGGCAAGAATACGACATTGGTGATTATTGTATCACATCAGGGGGTCCATAATTTGAGGTTGTGGCACTATTTGTGATGTTGAAATTGGATGGTAATGTAGTTGAGAAGAGAGAAGCAAAGTGCTGCCTCCCACATCCTGACCAGCCAAGTGTGGCACCCAGGTAGCCACGCTGGTTGGCTTACCCTTCCTGAAAAATAGAGATAGCCTGGGGAGGATTCTGTCACCCCAGGGGTGACAGAATCCTCCCTTCTCCTTGCTGTTCCACCTTCCGGAGTTAAGGGGAAGACCCCAGCAGCTGGGGGTTCCCTCTGCCAATCCCAGGGAATAGGCCCCAGCCCAGGATGGCTGGGAGGACTTGGAAGGATTCTTGGGACTCCTTCAGCTGTTCCTTAGTTTCCAGGAAGAAGAAACTGCAGGGCACAAGTGGGCTGAGTACCTCGAGCCTGGAACCAGGAAGTGAGTATCTCAAGTGAGGCTAGAGGCTGATTGTGGTCAAGGGCTTGTAAGGCTGGAAACTGCAGGGCCTGTATGCAAAAGCTGTGCTAGATAGAAGTCACTCCCTATTTTCATCCTTTTTGGAAGTTCCCTCTACCTTTAGAAACAACTTCTAAATACTGTCTTCTCCAGGAAACCCACCAGGACTGCAGAAAGAAGGAATTGCTCCTTTTCGCGAAGCCCTTCAGGCTAGAACCACAATGGCAAAGGTTCTATCCAATTACACTGGAAGTGGTATGATGAGGAAAGCAAAGGCAGGAGAAATGTAGCTTAAATGAAATCCTTACAGCTGGCAGCCCACTGATAGATACCTGAAATTGCAGAGCATGACCTTCAAGGAACTCATGGCTGCCTTAGTGCCTTAGTGGGTTTTTTTGTTTGTTTTTTAAGGTTTTATTTTTGAAAGAGAGCATGCTAGCCGAGGAGGGGCAGAGAGAGAGGGACACAGAGGATCTGAAGCAGGCTCCTTGCTGACAGCACAAAGGCCAATGTAGGGCTTGAACTCACAAGCCATGAGATCACGACCTGAGCTGAACAACTGAGTCACCCAGACGCCCCAATGTTTATGTTTTATTAAAAACTAAAAGTAACCTTATCTTAACAACAGCTAGCCCCTCAAGGTCCTGAAAACCTTGCTTCCTTATTCCTTAGAGACTTATGCTATCCCTAACCCCCACTAATTAAATAGTATATAATTAGTCACTCCTCACAATCACAGTGCAGCTCTTTATGTCCATGGGTCCTGTCTCCACGCTATAATAAAATCACCTTTTTGCACCAAAAACATCTCAAGAATTCTTTCTTAGCTGTTCGCTCCAAACCCAAAACTTCCAAATTTCATAATTTCTTCAGGAACACGACAACTTGCATTAAGCTGAAGCTCCGGGCTTGCATATCTGCCTGGTGTCGATGACTTCCCCTTGCAGACCAAGCCCGCACTCCACATTTCCCCAGTACCTGAGTCCAAGTGTGGCTTTTAGTCTCCTCCTGTACCTTGCCAATGTTGAAATAGAGAACTGATTTTCTATACCTGTGTTTTTGAAAAAAAGGGTGACAATAAAAGAGAGGTCTAGGAGCCATTGCTTCAGGGAAAATGGGAGGAGGCATATTTTTTTTGTGGAATTGAAGAAATTCCACAAAGCATTGTGTGCTTGTAACGTGATTAAAGTGAATCTGTGTTAAAAACAAAATTGACCCCAAGTGTCATTGTGTCTTAGCATCATGGCTGGGGGGCACTGGAATGTCAGACACCACTTGGCTCTGCCACTTACAAGCATGTGACCTCAGATAAGACTGTGACAATACTCAGATGCCTCTGCAACTTAAACCTCTCTCAACTCCTTGAATATCGAATATCGCCCAATTGCTATCCTGCCAACAAAGCACCCTAAGTACATGACTTTCAAGGCTATGCTGAGGAAGAACGAGATTCCACACCAAAAGTCATTTTTTTTCTGGGCTGGGAATTTGCCCAAAGTCAACACCTGCCTAAACCAAAAGCCAAACCTGGCTCCCAAGGGTAGATATTTGACCCTGACTTTGGCAGAAGGTGCTGGCTCATGTGACCCACTCTATCCTCAGGGCCTCTCCAGGGGCAAGGCCTCCGGAGATCAGAACTTCTGTGGAAGTCACAAGCTGACCTTGGGGATGCTCAGGGCCTGTAAGGGTTCAGCAAAGGTCAAAGGAAGATAAGAAGAACTCACCGTGAGTGCTCCAGCCACAGCCTTCAGCACTAGATGCCAGCAGGACTTCCAGAGCCAGGACCAGGGAATTCTGGAACAAAGGTGACTCTCTCCTGTAGGATGTGATTGAGGAAGCAAGAGGCCTCAGAGACTCCTGAAAAGCCAGTTTGGGTCCACAGGGGAAACAAGTCTTAGAATGAAGCATTTGCCACCAAAAATGTGGACACGGGATACAAAGAAAATGAAGATATCAGTTTGGGAATGTGTTTAGCTGCAAGTAAGAGAACCTAAGAATAGCTTAAACAAATATTTGTTTCATGTTTGTCTCATGCAAGAAAATGTCAGGAGGTGGGCAGACCAGGGTTGGTATAATTGGTTTACATTTCCAGGAAGGCATGGTCTACTTTTCTCGCCTGCCATCCTTAGCAACTTAGTCCGTTCTCAAAATTGCTGTCTTATGGTCACGAGTTGGCTGCTACAGTTCTAAGTATTATATTCACATTCTGGGCAGGAAGTCGAAAGGAAAAGAAGCAGAAAAGGGAGACACTTCTGCTGGGGAAGCAAAACTTTCCCAGAAGCCCTTAACATAAGTTTCATGGGTCACACTGTGTCCCAGGGACACCGTGAACACTTAGGGAATCTGAGGAAGTTAGTCTGTTTAACTAGGCACTGCCCCAAACAAAACTGGGCTTCTTTTGGGAGGAAAGGAGAATAGCTATTAGGAAGGCAACCAGCTGAGTCGGCCATACCAAGTCCTTATATAACCAAGAGGTCTGGTATCAAACCTCACCTGAAACCAGCCTCCTGGATTTTTTCAATTATATGAGCCAATACATTATTTTTATAATTTAAGACAATTTGAAACAAGCTTTCTGTTCATTACTACTGATATCTCACTGGTACTGTCTGTTTTCTCCCCCCTTTCACTATTTTTATTTTGTACCATAAACAACACCTGCTTTTCTTCACATTTATATAAATTTTCAGAAATCACTGCCTTTTCTCCTGGAGAAATAACCTACAGACAAAAAAGAAGTACAACATTGTGAAACTATGCAAATCCTTCAAGTCCACATCGTGAAGATAACCCCTAGAAACAGGGAAGAAGAAAATTGTCACAAGAGACGACACAAGCACATAAAAGGATAGCAAGCTGGAGAAGCATCTGTGTTCAATGCCACTGACCCAGACAGCAGGTACCCTTTTTCTCCTGGCAACCACGGCCACCACCTCAAAAAGATGATCTTTGGTCTATGGTCTGAAGCACTTTTTCAAATGACATAAGAGTTGCTTTGAGGAGAGGTGCAATGAGAAATGTTCAAGAATGAATAAGAATTGGGGCGCCCAGGTGGCTCATTCGGTTGAGCATCTGACTTCAGCTCAAATCATGAACTCGAGGTTCATGGGTTTGAGCCCTGCATCAGGTTCTGTGTCTTCCTCTCTCTCTGCCCCTCCCCCACTTGCACTCTGTCTCTCTCTCTCACAAAAAGAAATAAACATTAAATTTTTTTTAAGAGAAAGAATAAGGATCCTGTAAAGTCTAAAGTCAGGGAATATCCCCTAGTGAAAAGGACACCTGTGTAACTACCCCCAGACAAAGACACAACACATTTCCAGCACTGCAGGTATCTTCCTCATTCCTCTCCTTTGGTCGAAAATACTCCCAGAATTAACCACTGTTCAGAGTTCTGTCACCACTTTTACAGTTTTGCCTGGTTTAGAACGTCATATAAATGGAATCATAACCACATTCTCTCCTCTGTGGCTGGTGTCTTTCATCCAATATTACATCTGGGAGATTCATCCTTGTTATGTACAGCAGCTCATTCTCTTTTTATTGCTGTGCAATTTTCCTCTGTATGAATATACCATTATCTATCTTCCTGGTGTTGGATATTTGGATTGTTTCCAGTTTTTAGGTATCATGAATAAAGTTGCCGAGAACATTCTATACATGCATTTTAGTAGAAATCACAGTCAGTTTTCCTGGGTTTGTACCAAAGAGTGAACTTGCTGGGTCATAGATCAGGTGTAGTAGTTATAGGAAACACTGCAGTTTTCCAGCTTACCTCTTACCAGTTCTAGTTACTGCATATCCTCACCAACATTTAGTTTTGTCATTGTCTTAAGTTTTAGCCAATATAATTAGTGTATAATATCTCGTTGTTGTTTTATTTTTTAATCTTTTAAAAAATGTTTATTTATATTTGAGAGAGAGAGCAAGCAAGCAGGGGAGGGGCAGGGAGAGAGAGAGAGAAAGAGAGAGAGAATCCCATGCAGGTTCCACACTGTCAGCACAGAGCCTCAAACTCATGAAACCGTGAGATCATGACCTGAGCCGAAACTGAGTCAGACGCTTAACCGGCTGAACCATCCAGGTGCCCCTTAAATATCTTTAATTAATAACCAGAAGTTCTTAATTTTATTTTAAAATTTATTTATTTTCAGAGAGAGAGAGAGAGCGAGTGACTGGGGAAGGGCAGAGAGAAAGGGAGAGAGAGGATCCCAAGCAGGCTCTGTGCCATCAGCACAGAGCCCAATGTGGGGCTCAAACTCATGAACAGTGAGATTATGACCTGAGCCAAAACCAAGAGTCAGATGCTTAACAGGCTGAGTCACCCAGGAGCCCCCAGAAGTTCTTCATTAAAATTAATGAAGTCTAATTTATTAACCTTTGATGTTTAGAGCTTTCTGTGTCTTGTTTTTTTTTAAATATTTTATTTTTCTTAAGTAGGCTCCCACATCCAACATGGGGCTTGAACTCATGACCCCAAGTTCAAGAGTTGCATATTCTACCAACTGAGCCAGCCAGGCACCCACTTTGTGTCTTATTTAAGAAATCTTTGCCTACTTCAAGGTTATGAAAATAGTCTATGTTTTCTCTAGAAGTTTTACTGGTTTACCTTCACAATATGCTTATGATCCATCTCAAATTAATTTTTGTGAAGGCTTCAAGGTACAGGTAAAACAGTCACTTGCCCCAACACCATTTATTGGAACTATCTACCACTTTAGTAAGTTTGCATAATTTATTTTCAACCATTCTTCTTTTATTTTTTTTAAATTTTGTTTAATGTTTATTCATTTGTTTTTTTTTTTAATTTTTTTTTTAACATTTTTATTTATTTTTGAGACAGAGAGAGACAGAGCATGAACGGGGGAGGGTCAGAGAGAGAGGGAGACACAGAATCTGAAACAGGCTCCAGGCTCTGAGCGGTCAGCACAGAGCCTAACGCGGGGCTCGAACTCACGGACCGCGAGATCATGACCTGAGCCGAAGTTGGACGCTTAACCGACTGAGCCACCCAGGCGCCCCTATTCATTTGTTTAGAGAGAGAGAGAGCAAGTGGGGGAGGGGCAGAGAGAGAGGAAGACACAGAATCCAAAGCAGGCTCCAGGCTCTGAGCTGTCAGCACAGAGCTCGATGTGGGGCTCACACCCACAAACCACAAGATCATGACATGAGCTGAAGTTGGATGCTTAACTGACTGAGCCACCCAGGCGCCCCATCATTCTTCTTTTCTAATATATGCACTTACACATATGCATCTAATATATACACTTACAAATATGCATTGTTCTATGTGCATCCCAGAGGTTTTGACATATCGTATTTCATCATTCAGTTTGAAACATTTTCTAGTTTCCCTTGTGATTTCTTTGATTCATAGATTTAGAAATGTGTCCAAGAGCATAAGAACACTCAGCACAGCTCTGGCACCCAACTGAGCCCACAGCCTCATGGGGGCTGAGCTGAGCGTGGGTGGAGCAGCTGCTTGTTTTTGTCTGTGCAGCTCCTGGGAGCCCTGTGGGTGGGTGAACCGTTTCCACTGTCAAGAAGTGTGTGGGGAGACACATAGGGCAGCATGTCTGATAAACTCTTGGATGCAGCGCGTGCACGCGTGCGCACACACACACACACACACACACACACACACCCCATTCTTCTTCAGCTCTAAAATATGCCCTGGGCCATGCAAGGAAGAATGGAAAACAGGCCAGCCTCTTCTTAGCTAAATGATCAAAACTTAAGTCACTTAACCTGTAAGCCTGTTTCCTAATCTATTAAAATGGGGAGAATGTGTATTTCAATGTTCTGCTGAGAGTTAAATGTATGGGATGGGAGTTCTGCTGTGGGGCATTGGATAAACTTAAAGCAGGTAAAGGGATAAGGTAGGGAGGAAAATTTGCTTCTATGCCAGATCCTGACACAAAGTTTGGCTTTGGCCAGAGTTGGGGAGGAGGACCTCTACCTAGGACTTAGTGGACACAGTTTACTAGGGCCTACAGGGACAAAATTGGGATGTGGCCAGGGGCTGCTGGTGGAGGGGCACCCTGTGAGCTCCTTCTCCCACACTGGGCTTGGGCTTGGTGCCTGGGTAAGAGCTGTGCTCCAGGGGTTTAAGCTGCAAGGTTATCTTTCCATCCAATGTCCCCAGATGACTATTTCTCTCCAGAACTCAACCCCCTCCCAGCTCTATACCTCCACCTCCCAGGTCTTCTTTGCAGCTGGAGGCAGAAAGGATGGAAAGGGGTAACAGCAGAAAGGAAGGGGTCCAGGAAGCCTGGGAGCCACTGCAGCTCTCAACTGCTTTCTCCAGCTGAACCTGGGCTCTCACCCTGAATCTGTCAAGCCAGGTACCAGCTCACCCCATACCCAGTGCCCTAGGCAGCATCTCCATGCCTATGACCAGAATTCCTGCAGTCTCTGTTCTTAGCTGCACAGAACTCTAATGGCAGAGATGAGCATGTTGGAGAGCTCTTGGAGCTTTAGCAGAAAGAGTTAATTCCTAGGATAAGAGTCATTTCTAGGTAGCCCAGTGGCTCCTGTTGTGAAAACACCTTTGTTCCCGGGGCTTTAGCTGAACCATTGAATATCCTCAGGGAGTTGGGTTGCTCCCTTCTATGGGGATAGATTAGAAACAATGCAGGGGATGTCTTGGGTGCCTTCTCCCCAGCCCAACAGTGCCATGCTTCTGCAAAGGGTTGGTGGGGACTCAAATTGCACTTACCCAGAGATCCTGTAATATTCAGGGGTTGTCTCATTACCCGGAATGGAACAAGCTCCTCACCACTTTGTGTGGGTTTCCTGTGAGTGTGGAGGCTGCCATCTACCTGTTTGGACATGTTGACAGTGAGGAATCACCCTGAGGCAGAATGTAGAGTGCTGCAACACCTCCAAAACAGAATATTTCACACTGAAAAGCAGGACCTGGCAGGCAGGAGGAAGGACTGGCTACCTCTCCAGGCATCTGGGAGTGAACACTGTGGGTTGTAGATGTCTTAAGAGAGGACTGGGGTTGGAGTTTAAGGTGGTCTTTGCCATACCAGAGGGGCCTAAGCATCCAGACTGTAAGCCACATTCTATGAACCAGACTGGCTGGGCTTATTTGTCTATGGCACCCCTGGGTCTTTGTGGAATTTCATCTAAACACCCCACCCACAGCTCAGTTGTTCTGAAGACTCCAATAAAGGGCCCATTTCTAGCACTGAAGGGGAGGACTGTAGGAGGAGAGGGACAGAGGGTTAGAGCAAGGCCGGAGGGGAAGGGGTATCTCTGGGCCTGAGTCCCCTTATAGTCTGTCCACCAGCTGTCCCTGCACCTTGCTCTCCTCTCCCTTGGCGAGGCTCCAGCCTACGCTTTCACTGGCAACAGGAAAGCCCACAAAGCCTGTCTGATCCCAGAATCAGGAGCTTCAGTTCACCACAGCCTCTGACCTAGCCTTTAAGTCTAAAAGCCTTGTCATATGCCTTTCATGTAGCATGCACTCAATAAATAATTCTTGAATGAATGGGAGAATGGCAAGTGCTAGCATTCAGCATTCCATGCAGCAAACATGACTCTCCTCTAGGAGCTCCTGATTATGGTGGGACCCCCTCCAGCTGAGGGCTCAAGACACCAGCACCAGCCTGAAAAAACCCCCATCCATCCTCATTCCCCTCCCAGGATAAGATGCCTCCAGGCAACTTCTGCCTTTTGGAAGTCCTGCAGGATCTGGTTTCCAGAAAAGTTGGATTGAGAGACCCAGTGGGTGCTCTGCTGCCCCCTGCTGGAAAAAGTAGGACAGTGCCCTTGGAGGTGAGGACTACCTTACAGGAGGAAAAAGAGGAAAGGCAGGGTTCAAGTCCCCCTCCTTGTCCTTAAACGTGGACTCTGGCACATAGCAACCACATTCCCCTCTTTCTCCTCCCTGAAGACAGGTCTCCTATGTTTGGTCCCCAGCCTCACCAAGCAGGCTTTGCATCCCACCAGGTCTCCCAAATTCACCACCTAGAACATTTCTGAAGGACTTTTTGTCAACAAGCATTGTTCTGGGAACATCAGGCCGGTTCCTGACAAATAAAATCACCCACACAGTGTTTATAGTTATTAACAAATGAAATGGGCTCCCAAGGGGCATTTTACAGACTATTGATGTAGGCAACTGTGCTCATCAGAAGGAAAGATAAATGTAAGGATGGACAAAGCCAAGGAAAATAGAAAATAGGAGAAAGGCAGAAATTTAGTTGTAACAAAATCTGATAAATCAAGCCAAAGATTGGTAATTTGCAAAAACAAATAAAATTTGATAAGACAATGGAAATTTCACTTTAGATATAGGTATAGATATATACAAAGAGCTATGACAAGAAACCCACAGAATTGTTTTGGGTCAATTCAGTGGTGGTCGGAGGGGGCCAGGTGACAGTGTTGGAAGGCATGAAGGCAGTGTGGGAAAGATATAAACCAATGTTGATCTCCTCCTCTGGATTCCAATTGTGTGGCACAGGGTTGCTAGGCTCCTGTGGCTATGGTCTGAGCCTGTGTGCACTCACAGTAGTAGTACAATGTAGAGGTGGCTATAGATGGCTGCTGACTCACTCACTGATTGAATCAACTCTGGGATTCAGCTGGCTCCCTGACCCCAGGGGAGAGTCTACTGACTGCTTATCAGTCTGGGGTTCATCAGGCCAGAGCCAGTCTTGGAGCAAAGCCTGTACCAGTGTTAAGCTGTAGAACTAGGCAGCTTGGTAAACCACGTGCCAGTTATGGGTCCAGGAAACTTATATTGTCCCTTGCCTGGCTCCTTCCTTGATTCTTACTCAAGCTTCATGAATGAGTAAAGTTTCCTGTCCCAGAAAGCCTTCCCTAGCCAACTTCCTGCCCCTCCCTCAGCTGGGGTAGGTGCCTTTCCTGGTCCCACATGCCCCTGGGGCATTCTTCTATCAACAAATTTATCCCACTGGATTTTAAATAATTCCCTTTGTTTTTAATAAAAAAATTTTTTTTAATGTTTATTTATTTTTGAGAGAGACAGAGACAAAGACAGAATGAGAGCAGGGGAGGGGCCGAGAGAGAGGGAGATGCAGAAGGAATCCAAAGCAGGCTCCAGGCTCTGAGCTGTCAGCACAGGGGGGTTCGAATTCACATGAACTGTGAGATCATGACCTGAGCCAAAGTAAGACACTTAACTGACTGAGCCACCCAGGCGCCCCTTTTTTAATTAAAAAAAAAAAAAATTAAAAAAAAATTTTTAAAACGTTTATTTATTTTGAGACAGAGAGAGACAGAGCATGAGCAGGGGAGGGGCAGAGAGAGAGGGAGATACAGAATCTGAAACAGGCTCCAGGCTCTGAGCTGCCAGCACAGAGCCTGACGTGGGGCTCAAACCCACGAACTGTGAGATCATGACCTGAGCCAAAGTGGGATGCTTAACCGAGCCACCCAGGTGCCCCCCCTTTTTTCCTATTCTTAATTTCCTATTCTTAATTTTTTCCTATTCTTAATTAATACACAAGGGTAACAGTAATAGGTTAGCGAAGCCCATGTACTCATCACCCAATTTCAACAAATTACCAACTTGTGAAAAATTTGGTTTCATCTATATTGTATCTTGCTATTTCCCCCTACCTTTGATTATTTCATACATTTTATCAGTAAATAGTTCATTATGTTTCTCTAAAAGATAATAGTACTTTAAAAAATGGTATTGTAACCACAATACCATTATCACAACTAAAAAAATTAACAATTATTCCTTAACATCATCCAATGTCCAATGTTTATAATTCTCTCATCATTCTACTGTGTTTTGATGGTTGTTTTTCTCAACTGTCTCCCCCATTGGACCTGACTAGAGACCTGGGATGCCCTTAGGATTGCTTCAGTCCTTGTCCATCACCGTCCATGTCTTCACCTGCACACATCCAGGTGAAGACAGTCATCGCTCTATAGATGAGCAAAGACACTGAGGGCCTTGGTGGGGTGACCAACCTCCCCCTGTTGCCCCCTGGAACAGGAAGAACTATTCTCAGCATGGATGCTGATCAGGCTCAGGCAAGTGCTCACAGCCCTTACCTCAACTCATCTAGGGCACCTTTCCAAAATCCACATGCAGTCCCTGCTCCCCACCACCAGCTCTTCAGCCACAATCTCCAAGGATGGGGCCAGGGGACAAGGTTTGGGGAATGTGCTTCAGGTATGTTTCATGCGTTGCCCTTCTTGAGCTCCAAGTGGCCCCACCAAGATGGGGGCCTGATCTTGGTGCCTGATACCACTCTGAGAAGAGAAAGCCCTGGGGTAGACGACTGTGCCCAGCTGTAGCCTCTGGGAAATAAAGGTCAATGTCCGTTGCCAGGGAAGCCTCGACACCAGGTCAACTTTATGACAGAGTCACCAAAATAGCCAGTAGCATTGTCAGGGGGAGAAACAGGGTTGGCCCTTTGCTGGATTATCCAGGGACCAGCTCTTCATTGAGGCTTTCCCTCACTTCCTAGCCTTCTCCCTCTGGGCAGTATTATGTGACTCTCCGAGCTCCTAGGACTGTTACCTTGTGTCAACCACAAGTGAGCCCAGTGCCAGTCCGATCCCAGAATAGACATCAGTGCCCATCTGTGAAAGGAGCTGCCACAGCTCCACCATCTGCAGAGGGGTGCCTCCCCATGCAACCAAACCCCAAGAGTGATTGTTGGTGCCGAAGGCCAAAGGCTGTCAGCTGATAATATATGGTTTACACCCGCTGTTGGGAGGACTTCCTCAGGCTTCATCCTGGGCAGAATAGCCTGCGTGAACCCAGATGGCAAACCCCAACAGCCTCTTCATCCTCCTACTGGCCCAGACCAGCTGTTTGTACAGTGAGGCCTTAAAGGTGATTCAGCCTGTACCCCTTTCCCTGATGGGCAAGTGTATGTTAGAGGCCTCCAGAGGGGAGAGGGAAAGCAGAGGCAGGTGGGGTCCTTTGTGTTCTACCATCTTCACAAACGGGCAGTCCTCACCCTGGCCTCATGCTGATGAGACCAGGCGTGGGCACAGGCCTGACAAAGCAGGGCGGAAAGGAACAGCCATTAGCACTAATGAGACAGGCGGCCTGAAAGCTTTTTACTTTGAAGCTGCTCGCCCACCCAGGGAACAGTCCGTTCTGCCTCCTTGGCTTCCAGGAACCCCAGGCGGAAAAGGGTTTGGGAGAAGAAGCAAGAGTGGGGGTCTTGGAGAAGCTTGGAGGGACACGGGGGTGGGGGGGGGGGGAGGACCAGGAATGGAGGCAGGAGGGCCTGGTTTTGGCTAAGTGGACTTCTCCCCTCCTTTTTCCCTCCAAAAAACCCCCAGGGTTTAGGTCTGCACCCCACTCTGGCCACTGGCCCATCACCCTCTTCAATGCCCTTGACCAAAATTCCTGGAAGCAAAGGAAACAACATGCCACACAGGGTCTGAGTGAGCATCTCCGGGGCCACAAATTAAATTAAGTTCTCAGGGCTGCCTGCCTTGTTATTGCTAATGGCTCCAGCCTGTCCAACCTCCCCATCCCTACCCAGGTCCCTGTCCTGCAGAAATTTGGGGGTTCTGGGCACCCTCTCTTGTTCCCAAACTTTGATTAGCACGTGGGGACCTCACCAAAAATTAGAGCTGGGCACCCCTCTTACAGAGCACCCAAAAACCCAGGTGTAGGGAGAGAGGCCTGAGCTATGCCCCCACCTTCATGCCCTGGCTGCAGGCAGCAGTCACGTGTGGGGCCTTCATTAGACCCTGACATATAAGCTGTGGGCTCAGGGTGGCCAGAAACTCTCCAGGCAAGGATCCAGCAAGCAGAGGTAAGTCCTCTGGTTGGGCAGAGACTCCTGCTCTTTGGGAGGTCTCTCTCTGGGGTAGGGCACCTGGAGGGTGCATCAAGGATGAGGAAGGACTAAGTGGTGGGTCTTCCTGATGGTCAGGTCATGCTGACTGCAGTGCTGCTGAGCTGGGCCCTGTTGCTGACACTTCCCCCTATGCAGGAAGCTCAGAGGGGCCTGGCCCCTCTGGAAGGCATCAGAAGGCCTGACCAGGCCCTGTTCCCAGAGCTGCCAGGTCAGTATGGGCAGGGGTGGAGCTGGGTGGAGCCTGGATATCTCTGGCCACAAATTATCCTGCTTGGTATGAGCCCTCCTTCCCCCTTTCCCATCCCAGACCTGGGAGGTGGGTGTTTTGTGCATGGTGGGGGGGGGGGGTGTGCGGGGAGGTGGGCAGGGCTCTGGCCTCACATCATCTATTCCAGGCCTGGGCCGGCAGCCTCCACTGAAACGGACAAGCGCAGAACAGTCCATAGAAGCTCTGCTACAGGAGGCTGAGGCCTTGACAGAGGTAATTGCTCAGGGAAAGGGGTGAGGCCATAGACCTTGGGAGGGGACATCAGGCAAACAATCATCCCCACTCTCCACCTCATGACACCCTCACCTAAGGTGATACTGCAGACCATTCTCTCCATGCTCCACTGCCATCCAGCCTGGACTGAGGTAGGTGAGATCCCTGCACCTGCCTTTGGAGGCCCATGCCTACATTCCTGCTCCCCAACTCCTGTAGGTACTAGATCCGGAGGGCCGCGAGCCACGCTCCCCGCGACGCTGTGTAAGGCTGCAGGAGTCCTGTCTGGGACACCAGGTATCGTGTTGCGACCCATGTGCCACATGCTACTGCCGTTTCTTCAACGCCTTCTGCTATTGCCGCAAGCTGGGTACTGCCACGATCCCCTGCAGCCGTACCTAGCGGGCCGACATGGGGTCGAGGCTGAACAGGGGTAGCGAATAAAGGTTGGGACCAACCCCAAGGCTGTGGCGTTATTTCGAACGTGGCCGTCGGAGGAGGGAGGTCATGGAAGTCACAGCAGGGGTGGGGTTGCCGCCAAGCCAAGAAACCACACACACACACCTACCGCAGGGTCTAGGTTAGCATCATCTGAATCACTTACATGCATGCTTTCATGGTGCCAGGCACAGCTGGGGAGCCAGAAAAGGGCCGGGCTCCAGCCTTCCATAATCTTGTACAATAAATGCGGGTGCAGCGCGCGGTGCACATAGGGGCTGTAACTCCAGGCTGGCCAGTAAGCATTAGGCTCTAGGGTCGGCTTGCAGCTAACTGGACGTGCGACCGCAGCGAAGCCTGCCCTCTCCCCCCGCCGCCAACCGTAGTTCCTTTCGGGATAAGACTGACTCAACAGTCTGGAATATTTCCAAGCATAAGAACCACCGCTCACTCCCATCTTAACTCCTCCTGCCCCTTAGTGTCAGGTCTACCAGACCCTAGAGGGCCCACTAGAAAGCTAGAGGGCCCACTCGAATCCTCGCGGCCACGTGCGCCACCACGCGGCCGGCCTCCGACACTCCAAGCAGGTCAAGCCCCGACGCGAGAGGCAAGCCAACCCTAGCCGCGCAGGCGCCAGAGGGCCCATACTTGCGCAATGCATTCGTATGAAACCACCCGGAAGTCGGGCGCCACTAGGGCTCCGCCCCGTTGTGGTCACGTGATACGTTCGCTCATCACCTGACCTGCTTGACAGTCCGCTGCTGGCGCTGCGTCAGCTGATCTTGGAATCGTGCTGTCTGCCGGCCGATCGGGGTTCTCCGGTCTCGCCACCCGCGCCGCAGCCATGTCGTTCTTCCCGGAGCTTTACTTCAACGTGGACAATGGCTACTTGGAGGGACTGGTGCGCGGCTTGAAGGCCGGGGTGCTCAGCCAGGCGGACTACCTCAACCTGGTGCAGTGCGAGACGCTCGAGGGTGAGCCGCGGGGCCGGACGGCTGGGCCTTGAAAGGCCGGCAAGGAGACTAGCCCAGGCCTCAGGGTTCCGAGATCTGGGCGGGGAAACCGGAGGCGGGGGTTCTCGAAGGGCCTAAGAGGTCTCGCTGGGAATCCAAGGGCCGATGGCGGGGGCCCCAGAAGGGAATCTGCCTCGACCTGTGGCTCCGCGCGGGCCCAAACGCAACCAAGTCTTTAAAAAGGAAAAACAGTGGTTAGCCTCCGTTTGGGGCAGCCTCTTCCCCCTTATGCCTGCCGTGTAGTTTGGAAAAGAGGGTCTCTCGAGAGTGGTTGGTCGATGCGAGAGGTGTCCATCCAAACCTCTTTACTCTGAGGTGGCCAGAGAACTGCCCCGTGGCAACGTTTAGGAAACCTAAGCGGAAAAGTCCTCTACTTCCCGCCTGACATACATCGAGGCATATTGGATCACTGTGTCTTAGTCCTGGTCGGCGGGGTGAGCCTTTCTGGGGAATCGCTGAGCCAACCTAGTGAGAGTTTCCTCCCATCCCCGAACCACTGGCTGTGCAGAGTCTTCTGAAGGCAGTGATTCGGGGAGCAAGAGGTGACCCTCCAAGTTCCTATACTTGTATTTGGCTAATAAATCCCACCTCCTCAGCAAGAAGGTTGCTCTTGGAACAAAAATTTTAAAAAGCACAAGAATGATGGGAAGATGAGTTCCCCTTTCTTCCGCTCTCAGCTGGTTTTGATTCCCCAAGGCACAGCTGCATCAGATTCACTGATTTAGAAGTGTCCCTGAGTCCCCACTTTCCCAGGTGATAGTGAAGGGCATTGTGGCTGGGATGTAAGTTCTCATTCCTGATCCTCAAGAGATAGCCTTGAGCAGAGGTACTGCTGGCCCCATGGTTGATAGCTGGAGGGGGAAGATGATTTACCATCCGGAGACAATTTTCTCATCAAAAACTTATTGAGGTTAAAAGACAATTCAATTTTTAAAAATCAGCTATTGTTTATCTTGCAAACTAGACCAGCAAAGTGAAAATAAATATCTTTAAATTTTAAAACTTATTGAAATTAAAATACAATAATTGTGGACTTTGTGATTTTAACATAAATATACAAGAAAAGCTGTTCCTCTCCCTTTTGAGAGTGGTGGTGGGACAGAGAGGAGAGCACTTCAGGGTGCTGGGTTGTAGGGGCCTGCCAACCACCTGATTTTCCTCCCTGGGAAAAGGAGGAGAAATGAGGGAGGCTGCCAGGGGCAGGGCCTGACATACAGTTGGCATTCAATGTGAGTTTTGTGGACTGGCTGGGACTGGAAGGAGATCATTCTTTGCTTAAATCCGAAGGTGAACACCATTGATTACCAACTGGCATTTGGCAAACTTGTTCTTTTCTAGGCTTTCCTCACTCATGCTGTTGCCTGTCCTTCCTCTTTGTGTAGAGCTTCTGGGGGCATTGGGTTCCCATCTTCCCAACAGCCCCTTCCACCATTATCCTCCATAAATGTGTTAGGGCATTCTTCCTGCAGCACTGCTCAGCACATGGCCTGCCTTGTGGCATACCATCTAGATCTTTAGGGTCTCATTCAAGGATTCCCTTGCTCTTCCATACATACTCCTCTCCCTCACACAAGCCATTCCACCCTGAGACTCTTGGTGCGTATGGTGTGATGGACCCCAGGGATGGACAAATTTGAGTTTGAATTCCAGCCCTGGTAATTACTGGATTACCTTAGACAAGTTATTTAACACCTCTGGGCCTTAGATTCTTCATCTGGTATATTATCATCAACTATTTCATAAGCTTTTACATGTGAACAAGCTTTTACATGTGAATATGAAGCCCAGCAACAAGCACAGAATATGTGCTAGATAAATGCTAGCTCTTGTTTCCACTACATTGCACCTGCCATTCCCTCTGTGTCCTTCTCATCTCCATGAAACCCAGTGATTCCCACTCTTCAAGGCCCACCCCCAGTAGCACCCCATGTTAGAGCCTCTTTGTGGTCATGCTAGCCTAGAATGTTGTCCTCTACACCCAGTTACATTTCCTGTGGTTGTCTGTGCTCTTTTCCTAGAAGTTTCTCAACATTGAATTTGGGATTCTTGGGATCCTGTGTGTTGGAGATGCTCAAAACTTTCAGGTGCTGGGGATAACCAGAAGCAGGAGTGACCAGAAACCCCATTATCCTCTGCATAAAGTTCTTCTCTTCTTCTGAAGTTGACACCAGCGGACTTTGTTGCTGGGTGTTTTTGCCTTCATATCTCCAGGGGAAAGAAGAGAGGGGAGGGGAGACTAACAAAGCTTTTGGTCCTTAGTGAGATCAGTAGGTGTGTCCTGAAGTGATGAGGTTTCCAAAGAAATCTGCATCAGGTGTTGGACAGTTCCCAGAAGGCACAGGGCATTGGGCAGAGGGTAAGTGGATACCCTCCACCATACCCTAGCCTTCCTCCCTGGATTCCACTCCATCAGGGCCTCTGCTACTGATCTCTTCTGCTAGAACTCAGTCTCTTAGGACCTCTGAAGCTCATATGTTCTCCATTGTCCATCTTGCTTGATAGTCTATACTCAGAGGTAGGGGAAAGAACCCAGAGAGGTCCTATCTTTTTGGTAAACTTAGGGAGCAGAGTTGGTTGGTCTCAAAAGCACTTTTTAACTCTGAGTGTTTCTAGATATGTATAGAACCTTCTGGGAGCTAAGTCTTGTGCTGGGAATTTTGGGGAAGAGGAGGTGGGTCAGAGATACACAAAGAGAAATCATACAGTATTACTTTGAATGTTTTCATTTGTTCAGCATATACTTACGAAGCACATATTTTATGCCAGGTACTGTGATAGGGGCTGAGATATTTTGTGGCATGATATTCTCCTGACCTTCATAGTCTGGGGATGGAGGTCAGTGGGGGCAGGGGGAAGATATTAAGAGATCAGTGTTGCATAGAAGTTACAAATGTAGTTCTACTACTTCATGGCTCTGTGGCCATGTAACATCTCTACCCAGAGTTTAATCATGTGTAAAATGGTATTAATAACGGCACCTACTTCATGGCCTGGTTATGAAGGTTAAACAAGATAATTCATATAAAGCCCTTAGCATGAACTTGGCACATGGTAAATGCTGAGTCAGTGTGTTAGCTGCTGTTATTGTTATTTTATTTTTTAAAAAGTTTTATTTAAGTAATCTCTACATGCTGCATGAGGCTCGAACTCATGACCCTGAGATCAAGAGTCACATGCTCTTCTGACTGAGCCAGCTAAGTACCCCTGTTAATGATATTTTGAAGTGAAGTAAATATATAATTACATATTGAAGGTAATACCCATGAAAGTGACAGTGGAGAAGTGATAGAGAATCACAAGGGAACTTTATTTAGAGAGTGTGGCGGCTTAAGGCCCTGCTGAGATAAGGATATTTGAGCTGAGATGTGAACAATGAGAAGGAGCCAGCCATGCAGAGAGCTGGGGGGAAGAGCATTTCAGGCAGAGAGACCAGCATGTCAAGGCAGAAATTGTTGGGCCGGACAGAGGGACCAAAAGAAGCCCTGGGTGGCAGATTGTGGGGGGACAAGGGTACAAATCTTTTGGGAACCCAGACCCTTGTTTTGAAAAACAGGCTTAGCCCAGGGGAGGAAGCCTCTGACTCCTTAGCATCGACTGTGGGGGCAGATACTGATGGTATGGAGCACCACCTTCCACAAAGGCCTGCCAAATTTTGGGTTGTATGATGTATTTCGGACGTTAGGAGCATATATAGTGTTCCTTCAATGTTCAAATGTTTGTTTGCTCATTCAAGAAACACTTCCTGAAGGCCTACTGTGTGCCAGCCCCTGGGCCATATAAACAAGCCAAGCAGCTATTTGAGGCATTATAATAGTTCTGAACCTGAACTCTTAGCTTTGACCCTGGGTTCAGCCTAAGAGCATTGGTG
This sequence comes from Panthera onca, assembly GCF_046562875.1. Classification (NCBI taxonomy): domain Eukaryota; kingdom Metazoa; phylum Chordata; class Mammalia; order Carnivora; family Felidae; genus Panthera; species Panthera onca. The sequence continues at coordinate 42,751,966 of NC_138353.1, read as the reverse complement.
TTAATTTGTCTGTCTGGATGTGGGAAATTCAGGTGTGAGCGAGGCTCCAGTTCTGGCCTCTGGAGTTTCTCCCTTCCTCTTTTCTCTTTAAAACTATTTACTATGGATATTGTCAAACATCTACAAACTAGAAGGAATGGTAGAATGAACCCATACGTAATAATCATACAACTGCAACAATGATCGATTTTTGTCATCATGACAGTTATCAATCTTGTTTCAATAATAGCTCTACTTGCTCCCTAACTCCGAAATTATTTTGCAGTAAATCCAAGACAACAAATCATTTCAGTTGTAAATATTTCAATATCTCTGAAAAAGGTCGTGACTAATTTTTTAAAAAACCCTGCAATACTATTATTCTTCCTGTAAAAGAAAAAATAATTTGTTAATATCATCTAATATCCATTTAGTGTTTGGATTTCTCTGGTTACCTCCGATTTTTTAAAAATTTTTTTAAGGGGGAGAGAGGCAGGAAGGAGTAGAGAGAGGGAGAGAGAATTCCAAGCAGCTCAGCGCTGTCAGCACAGAGCCCAACATGGAGCTTGAACCCAAGAACCCCGAGATCATGACCTGAGCTGAAGTTGGACACTTAACTGACTGAGCCACCCAGGTGCCCCCCAGATGTTTGTGGGTTTTTTTAATATGATATGTTTCAGGGGCATCTGGGTGGCTCAGTTTGTTGAGCATCAAACTTCGGCTCAGGTCATGATCTCACAGTTCATGGGTTCGAGCCCTGCGTGGGGCTCTGCACTGGTGCGGAGCATGCTTGGGATTCTTGCTCTCTTCTCTCTCTCTGCCCCTCCCCTACTCGTACTTTCTCTCTGTCTCAAAATAAATAAATAAACTTTGAAAAAAACATATGATTTTTTTCAGTCAGGATCCAAATATGATCCATACATTTTAACTGGTTGATGTGGTCTCAGGTCATTCATTCATTCATTTATTTTAAATGTTTATTTATTTATTTTTAGAGAGAAAGTGTGTGCGAGTGCAGGAGGGGCAGAGAGAGATGGAAAGAGAATCCCAAGTAGGCTCTGTGCTCTCAGTGCAGAGCCCGATATGGGGCTTGATCTCATGAACCGTGAGATCATGACCTGAGCCAAAATCAGGAGTCAGATGCTCAACCAGCTGAGCCACCCAGGCGCCCCTTAGGTCTTTTATTTAAAAAAAAATTTTTTTTAAGTTTATTTATTTATTTTTGAGAGACACAGAGAGAGCAAGCAGGGGTGGGGCAGAGAGAGAGAGAGAGAGGGAGAGAGAGAATCCCAAGGAGGGCTAATGTGGGACTCGAACTCATGAACTGTGAAATCATGACCTGAGCTGAAACCAAGAGTCAGACACTTAACTGATTGAGCCACCCAGGAGCCTCAGGTCTTTTAATATATAGATTCTCTGTCTCTTATTTTTCCTTTTACTTACTAAAAAAAATTTTGTTTAATGTTTATTTATTTTTGACACACACACACACACACACACACACACACACACACACACACAGTGTGAGCAGGGGAGGGGCACAGAAAAGGGGAGACACAGAATCCAAAGCAGGCTCCAGGCTCTGAGCTGTCAGTACAGAGCCCAACCCGGGGCTTGAACTCACGAACCATGAAACCATGACCTGAGTCAAAGTCAGACACTTAAACGACTGAGCCACCCAGGCACCCCTCCTTTTACTTATTGAGGAAACTGGGTCATTTGATTTATGGATTTCCCCTTGCATCTCAGTTTTGCTGACTCCATCCTTGATGTGTTTATAATTGAACATGTTCCTCTGTCCATGTTTTTCCTGTAAAATGGTAGTTAGATTTAGAGGCTTGATCAAATTGTAGTTCAGTTTTTTTGAAAAGAATATTTAGTAGGTGATTTTGTACTTCCATTGGGAGACACATAATATCTAGTTGTTTCTCTTTTTGTGACATAAGGAATCATGGACATTTATTGCCTAGAACCATTATTTTATTAGGTGTTACAAAATGGTGATTTTTCTAATCCTATGTTTCCTTCTGCATTTGCTAGCTTGAATACTTCTATGATTGGAAACTTCTACTAATTTTAACCCTGAAATACAGTTTGTATAAGCAAGATAGGATAAATGCTTGGTTCTTTCCTGTATTTATCAATTTTCAAAATAATGAGTTGGTTCTCCAAAATCCTTCAAAGATGACTAATGAGGTTTGTTTGGTCTTTTTGTTTGTATAGTATCATAATGCACACATGGATTTTGATATTTTTTGTTGTCTTTCAATCTTTGTATTGATGCTTGACTTGTCCCTTGTCCAGTGGGAGCTTATTCAATAGGCTGTTGAGTCTTTTTTTTTTTTTTAAGTTTATTTATTTTGAGAGAGAGTGCACATGTGCAAGTAGGGGAGGGACAGAGAGTGAGAAGGAGAGAGAGAGAGAGAGAGAGAGAGAGAGAGAGAATCCCAAACAAGCTCCACACTGAGAGTTTGGGGCTTGAACCCACTAACCGTGAGACCATGACTGGAACCAAAATCGAGAGTTGGTTGCCTAACCAACTGAGCCACCCAGGTGCCCCAGGCTGTCAAGTCTTTCTGACACAACCCTGTAGCCCTTGAGAGCTTTTCTTACTTTCTAGATGACAGTATGTTCAATTTTTTCTTTTTTGAGAGAGAGAGAGAGAGAGAGAGAGAGAGCGCACACGTGCGTGGGGAAGGGGCAGAGGGAAAGAGAGACTCTTAAGCAGACTCTACATCCAGCATGAAGCCCAATCTGGGTCTCAATCTCACGACTGTGAGATCATAACCTGAGCTGAAATAAAGAGTCGGATGCTTAACCGACTGAGCCACCCAGGCACCCCACAGTATGTTCTAATTTTATCTCATACATTTCCTGACCCAGACCTACTGTCATCATTTCTTTTAGGATACCTGGTTCTTTTTTTTTTTTTTTTTTTTAATGTTTATTTATTTTTGACAGAGAGAGACAGAGCACGAGCTGGGGAGGGGCAGAGAGACAGGGAGACACAGAATCTGAAGCAGGCTCCAGGCTCTGAGCTGTCAGCACAGAGCCTGATGTGGGGCTCGAACTCACAGACCGTGAGATCATGACCTGAGCGAGAGTTGGACGCTCAACCAACTGAGCCACCCAGGTGCCCCAGATACCTGGTTCTTTTTATTGGAAAATGGTATTTAGATCAGAATGAGTCTAAGGAGTTCTCATTGCTACTGGGGTGGTCATTGTTTGCAGGATTTTTCTTTGGATTAGCTCTCTTCTTACTCAGGAACTTGGAAAATAGAGAAAAGCATATGGCTAGCTAATGCAGTCACAATTCAGCTGATGGATGCCAGATGCCAGTTTTCTAATTTGGAATGGAGGCACCTAGGCCAGTCAGGCCATCTCCTTCTTGTAAAGAATTATAATTAATATTCAGGAGGAGGAAAGCTAGTGAATTAGATACTCAGGGACCATAATTGAGAGTCCCTATGTATGATGTGCTGGCTGTCTTCTAGAACACTTTATCCCTCTTTGTTCTGAGTTCCTTGTCTTCATTACAACATCTCCTGCATTTCAACATCTTTTCACAAGAGACAGTGTCTTATGGGAAGAAGAAAGCAATACTGTAGGCGGGGCTTGGCCAATCTCTAGTCACGTGAAACTGCAAATGCTAATGTAAGTGGTGTCTTCTGGGAGTGGCAAGTCGTGGTGTGGCTAGGAGTGTGGCTGCAGAGTAAGACAGAGATCAGCTCTTGAAGGATTGCAAAAGCTGTAGAGGAAGTGCTTTGTCCTGAGTGAGGGATGGGCAGGTAAAACTATTGGACTTGTCCTTTAGAATGTACCTGCAGTGTGAAAAGTGGATTGGAGGTGGGGGCCATACCAGAGGTGGGAAGAACAATTTGCAGAGTTTTGTAAGCAATACAGGTCAGAGATGATGACAGCTTGCCTTTGGCATGGGCAAGGATGATCGTGGGGGAATTTTAGGAAGAGGAATTGATAGGACTTGAGGGGTTGGATAAGGAACTGAGGAGGAAGGAAAAGTCAAAGCTGATGTCCTCATCTCTGGCATAGGCAGCTGTGTAGGTGGCAGAGTGAAATGATGGTGGGATGTAGAAAAGAAGTTTGGAGAAAGACTGAAAAGATGGGATTAAGGGGTCTGTGAGCCATTTGAGTGATGATGTGCAGGCTATTTTTGGTGTTCTGGAGTGAGTGTGAACTTGGGATACAGCCTTGGGAATCAGGGTAGTAGTGTGGCTGCTGTCTCCAAGAGAGAGCATAGAGTCAGAAGAGGAGAGGCTCAACATGAGACCCTCCCCCAGGAAAGGGGTCCTTCCAGAAAGGTGAAAGGCATCTCCTAATAGGTGGGTAGCCCCAGCAGAGAACCTGAAAAAGAAACAGTGATGAATGCCAAATGTGGCCAAGAGATTGAAGTAAAGTCAGACAGCCTTCCACTTGGTTTTACCATTCAGAGGTCATGGTGACCTTTTTTTAGAGGTCATGGTGACCTTAATGAGAACAGAGGAGAGTGGGACTAGAAGGTGACAGCAGTGCATGGACTGTATGGGCAGAGATAACATATGGACAGAGCAGAGCTCACTAGGGAACTAATCCCAGCTCAGTCGCTTACTGGCTTTGTGACCTTGGGCAAGTCATTTGTCCTCAGCTGTACTGTGGGAAATATTAATAGCATCTCTTTGAGACATGTGTGAAGTGTAAGTGCAGGGCCTGGTGCCAGGTGAACAGTTAGGGAAGCCAGCTGTTCCCACCATGGTCATTCCCTCCCATCACTCCTAGGAGACAGTTGCCACACTGGGCCTCTGAGTGGGTAAAGAAAACATGTCACACAGGTTTTGCCTGGGGGCAAGTGTGCCTGTCTAATGGACAGACACCATCGAATATACAGTAGGCATAGGGTACATTTTAGTGGGACGGGAGCACGTGGGGAATGATGGCTAAAAGGGTACAGGGTTTACTTTGAACGAAGTGTTCTAAAATTGATGGTGGTGATGATCACACAATTTTGTGAACATGCTAAGACCGATTGAATTATACACCTTAAATGGGAAAATTGTATAGCATATGAATTATATCTCAGTAAAGCTGTTATTTAAAAAAATCAGCAAGGCCAAGGAGGTGGGAAGAATAATGGCGCTAGCAGTCTCAGAAACATGAAACTTCATAGGGTGTCAGAGGAGTTTTAGGAACTGGGAAGAGAGTAGGACACATGTCAGGGATGTGCATGGCTGAGTATGGATAGGTGCATCAGGCTGGTTCGTGAAAAAGCTTTGGGTGTCTTGGACACACAGTTCAGGAGGGATGTGTAAAAAGATTAAAAAAAAAAAAAAGGGAAGGTATAGAGATTCTTAGGGTTAGGGTCAAGGTCAATGTGTGGGAAATGTCTGTTTATAGTTTTGCCTGGAAATATTTTGTATATTGCATTTTGTTGGTCAAAGGAGACTGTATTGAATTATTGAAGTTAGAGGACCATTGTTTGGACAGGAAGACGAGCTTAGCTCAGTCCAAATTCCTCTGAGTCGGATGTGTTTTGAAGGAAGAGATAACACGGTCCTGACAGACCACTGGCCACAAACAAGGGAGAGGAGCTCAGGGGCATTGGGAGAAGGCAATAACTCAGGAGAGTTTGCACTGCAGAATGAAGGGAACAAGCACCTGGAGTCTCTGAGCTATGAGGGCCTGGCCCCATACACACCTGAAGTGTTCCCCTCAGCTTTTGAGGATCCGTGTTGTCCCATGTCCCTAGGCAGTGGCATCGCTGAGTGAAGAGACCCTTGATACCCAGTAATCGATGAGCTGGCACAGATCATTGGTGGGTCCTCCACCAGAGGAGGAGATGGTTTGGGGTATGGATAGGGTGGTGGAAGAGGAGGTGTTCTGTCTCAGATGTGCTGAGTTGGGAGAGTCTGAGGGAGGTGGCTGTGTGGGTCTGGAGCTCAGGGGAAGTAGCACTAAAGATACCAATCTGGAAGTCGTCAGTACGCTGGCTGGCTGGCAGCATTTCAGCCCACACTCGGCCATCTATTGGCTCGCAGCCAGGGCATGTCTCCCTTAGAAGCCCAGTGCTGCCCGTGAGTCCTGCCAGGAGGCTGGGGAACAGCCTTAAGGACAGGCCAAGTGGACACAAGTGTGGTCTGATGAGGACACCTGGCGTGGAGCCTAATTTGGCAAGTGGCGCAGGGAGAGCAACAGCCAGGGATTCCCCTTCTGATCCCTGCCGTGCATTCTGTTGCATGACTGGGCATGCTGGTGGTTTTGTTTTTGTTTTTGACTAAACGTATTTTCTTTTTTTAATTCTAAAAGTAAAGTTGGTGGAAGGGTGACTCAGTGTGGACCTTTTGGGGGACAGGTTTTACCCACCTTGTTAAAACATGCCTGTATATGTTTGTTCTCTTGCGTCCCTATAGCCCCACTCACAGGATTGTGCCCCTCTAGATTAGCACAGGATGCCATGTATAGAGGTGTTCACACCAGCCTTGGTGGTAACAGCAACCTGTTAGAACCAACAGGATATTCATCGACAGGGGTGTGGTTAAATAAACCATGTTCTGTCCTTACCGTAGGATACTATGCCAAGTGTTGCAAAGCATGGAGTTCTATAAGGACTGATTTAGAAATATGTTGTTAATGTGTTCCCATTTTAATAAGATATTATATGCACATGGAAAAGTGTTGAGAAGCACAGATGCCAATTGGTCTAGAGTAGCAGCCTCTGGAGAGAGGGATCGGAGAGGCTAGGGAGGAACATGTGCATTTTTATTTTATGTACTCTTTGGATGTATTGCAGTGAACAAATATTTTATAATTTAAGACATCTGATAAAGGTATCTAAAATAAAGGAAATTAGAACATGTAAGTATGCAGAGAAGCTGTTCACACCCAACAGCCACCCAAGATGAGATCTCTGCTGGTGACCCTGGGCATTTGACTTCCAGATTTTGATTCATAGCCTTGTGGGGCTGCTCTGTGTCTTACGGAACCCCCTTTGGGCCCCTTCTCTTTACACCTGAAGACTCAGAGCCCAGATGGTAGTTGAGGGCTGGTGACCCGGGGCCCCTGTGTTTTTGTTTTGCTCACCTCTCATTCAGCTGTTTTTCTCTTGCCTTCTTCACCTGCTCCACACCCCCCTTCTTGCTCTCTGTTCCCTGATTACATCTTGCACTTTGTATGTATGTACTGTAGCACGGGGACCTGCTAGCCCCTGTTTCACAAGCCCTGCCCCAGGGGTCGTGTCAGAACTTGCTCTGCTGGGCGAGAACACACTTTTTCATGGATTTACTCAGTGATTTCTCGGGCCTGGTTTCTGAGGTGGAGCCAGTGTCTGTACCCAAGACTAGGGCCTTTTGAGGTGGCGTCAGCATAGGCAAATGTAAGCCATCCAGGACTCTTGAAGATAGGCTTTCTGTGTGACCAGGGTTTCAGGATGGTAGAGAAGGAAAGGTCCCAACATCTTAGTTTAAATATTTTGCATAAAACCCTTCTGGAATGTATTAGTCTACCCTTCCTTCTTAGTGGCACACACTGAGCAAGCTCACATCAGGGCTGTTAGATTTGAAATGAGATGGAAGGAACCTTTGTCCCTGAGTGCCCAATATGCTTCCAATAGTTTGGTCCCTGGCCCCCCTGTCGGACCTCCCACTCAGCCACCCTACTGTAGTCACGGTGCCTGCTACAGCACCCCAGCCCCTTTTACTGACTTGTAGCTGTTCTTGTGCTTTGGGCTCAGCAGTCAAACACACTCCAGGTTGTTGGAGGGTCTGCATCAAGAATGAATAGGTGTGAGGACATGATGTAGTGGCCTCTCCTGTAACTCATCTGTGCTTGCTTGGGGTCAGGAGCCTGGGTTGCCGGGACCTGAGGCAGGGCATCAGGCAGACCATGGCTTCCTTTCTGGCCAGCTCTGTGATGCTAAGCATGTGATTTAGCATCTCGAAGCTTATTTGCCCACCTGTAAAATGAAATTGCTTGTAGGCTGTGAGGATTCAATAGCACAATGCCTAGCCAGAGTGAATGCTCAATAGATACTTATGTGATCATATGGGTGACAGCTCATTATTTGTGCTGGCAGAGTGCTGGGCTTTGGTGTACAGGGGAGGAAAAGCTAAGGTCCCCATCTTGGAGGGGTGTGCCATGGCATAGATTGTCCTGTTTCTGGGTTATTGAGCACCTGCTTTTAAGTGTTTTTTATTTTTTTTTATTTTTTATTTTTAAGAAATCGCTACACCCAACGTGGAACTCAGACTCACAACCTTGAGATCAAGAGTTGACTGAGCCAGGCATGTGCCCCAGCACCTGCTTTTTTAAGATACAGCATTAGGCAGCAGAGGGGGTGGGGTGGGGTCGGGTAGAGAGCTGGATAAAGGGATTTGGAGACTTGGGAGGATCTGGCTGAGCTAGTAAACAAGCATAGGGGACTGAGGATGCCCAGACTTCCTCTCCAGTCTCTCCAGTCTTGCTCCTCGGCCAACCAATCCCTCATGACTAGAGTCAAGCCCACCTTGTCTCCATTCTGGGTTTCTCAGACTCCTGTCTACCTTGATTCTTTATGACACATTCCTATGTGGCTCTATGGGTGCCTGTAGCCTCCTCCCCCAGGGATTGCTGGCTGGGGGGGATTGGGACCAGAAGTCTGAGGCAGGGGTTAGATTGGTGGGGCATTGAGAGGGAGGAAGAGTGGAGCCCCTTGCTGTTTACAAAGCCATCCTCCCTGTGGCCACAAGGGGGTGTGCCAGGACCACTTGGCTGGTAGAGAGCCGGGGAGAGAGGTGTGGCTGGACTAGTGAGTCACCCAGGCTGCCTCTCCTCTGCTTTTCTGCACAGCACCTGCCTGTGGCCACTGTCCCTTGGGACTCTGTCCCGGGCCCTACTTCTCTCCCTCACCCAAGTCCCATTTGGCCTTCTCAGATTAAGTAGGACTCACAGCTAGGTGTCTCCTGTCTGTCCATTTCTTCCTGCTCTCACCTCCTGGTGCCCCGGCTTCCTGGGTTGGAAAGGAGAGGCCAGGGGACATTCTCTGAGGCTCTCCACCTTCATGCTCAGTGCACAATGCTCCAGCCTTTACCGTCAGTCTGTCCTCATTTACCCCCACCTGGGTCATGCTGGCAGCTCTCAGTCAGAGTGGCAGAGGACAGTGTACTAGCCATGAACCAGGGGTCTTATAGGCCCCGAGCAGGAGTTTGAGGCTGCCTGGGGTCAGGGCCATATTTCCTCCCAGGAGCACCGCTCTTCCCCAGGTGGCTTCCACTTTTGTCCTGCAACCCTGGTCCCTCCAGGAGAGGGAAAATTGATCCTCAGGACAGACTCCTCCCTACTTCCTTCAGCACTTTAGGACGCATAGGTGTTCATGTGGCACATATATAGGAGCGTGTGGGTAGAGTGACTCTGGGAGAGGTCCACACCAGGCACCCCAAACTCTGTAGGCACTGTAGGTATGTTACAGTCATGCTGGAAAGGGGTTGTTATCAGGTGATTGACAACTCTCCCCTTTGCACCCCAATTTGGGGGATCTTTCCATTGACCTCCCTGGCTTCTGCCTCATTTAACACGTCTTGGCTGATTTTTTTTTTAAATCTGTCCTGCACTGGAATATTCCTCCTCTTTTAGAGGCAGGAGGGTCAAGGCTCTGAAGGTCCAATTAGTAGGTTAGACTGCTCTTGTGTAGCCTGATACCTGCTCTACCTATCTGCATCCAGCACCCTGTAGCTTGAGAGCTGGACTGGGGCTGCCCCTAGTGAACTTGCATGGTCCTGAGGAATGGGAGGCAAACTTGTGGCAGGGGAAAGGGGTATGTGGAGGAACGGCCCTGACTGGGTGCTGGGCACTGCTTTCCTGGCCAACTCTGGCCTGGCCCTGGGCACTTGCCCAGATTTTGTCTCTCCTTGGCTACTCAGGCAGCAGTTTTTTTCAGGCCTTAACCTCAGCTGAGGCTTTGCATTTGGCTGGTGGATGGGGCTTTCCCCTCTAAGGAGTCATCTTGGTGTCCTCACTGTTGCAACTCAGCCTTTCCTGCCTGGCCCTGCTCTGGTGGCTGCTCAGAGGCTCCACAAAGCCAGACCTCCCCTGCACCTGCCGTTGGTTGTGCCAAGGCTGCTTCTTGGGTAGCCAGGCCTCTAGGCTCACCCTAGGCCCTTGAGTGGCCCTCAGGGGCTGAGTTGTGGAGAGTCAATGTGACCTAGGTCTGACCAGGTAGACAGTTTCAGAGCTGGCCAACCCCCTGGAGGTAACCCTATTCAGCCCTCTTATTTTACCTGGGAAGTTGGGTCCAGGTGAGGGCCAAGGGTTTGCTTACAACCTCCTGACACCTGTCTTGGCTCCTCCTATCCAATCACTCTATATTCTTTGGTCCTTTCTTTCTTATTCCTGCATATGTTCACTAAAGGATGCCTAAATCATGCCTCTGTGTGCCTGGCCCCCCATTCAGGAAGTGGTGGTCAGGTGAAAGAGGCCCTGCTTTTGAGGCCCCTCACCATTCTCCCAGGCCTTGCCATATGTCATCTAATGTAGACATTAAAGGGTTGGGAGTCAAGGAATGAGCTATAACACGACCCAGCACACAGGGCCCTAAGGCTGCCAGGTCATGGGTGGTAGCTCATCCATCTTCACCACCCCCTTACCCCTTTAAGTTCCAAGGCAGATACCACATGGCAAGGCCTGGGAGGAAGATGGGGTCCCCCTTTTCTATTGGCCCAGGCTCCATGCCTCACTGTCACCCCCATTCCTCCATTGGCTTCTGTCATTTGAACCTAGCCTCTGCTGTGAGGCTCCCTGAGCAGGTGCCCACCTATCCCAGGGCTGGCCCAAATCCACACACTGATCATGCTCAGTCTGGCATGTTACTGCTTACCCTGTACATGTCCTGCCAGGTCCTTGAGCAGGTTGGGTAAATGGGTGTGAGGGTGCTATCCAGGACCAGCCTGGATGCTTACTGCTCCTGCCACTTCCTGCCTGGCCTAAGCTTCTTGGCTCTGCTGGTCATGGGTATAAAATGGGTCAACTCTGCTTCTGGCCTGGGCTGTTTCCAGTTTCTGTGAGCTGCAGTAAATGCAACTTTGTGCTAAGAGCAGCATGGCTTATAGCCCCAAATGAGGTTTGATCCAGTGAGCCCATCCATAGGGCCTAAGTCTCAGCAAAACGACTATTTCCATAGCTTTGGCTCTAAGCACCGCGGAGCTGGCAGGATACTCCAGCCTGACCTGACTTAATCTCACTGTGAACAGTAGCCGCTGGGGGCCCTAAACCTGCCCTTCCCCCATCCGAGTGAGTCTCAGCTTTTCTTAGCATCCTTCCTCCAGAGGCCTATGCTTGTAGAACAGAAGCCCAGCATCAAAGGCTGACAGGATCACTCAGGCAGTACAGGCCAGTGGGCCCTGGGAACCAGACATGGGCATGGGCCGGCTTTTGAGCAAGCTCAGTGCCACAGCTGGCCCTCTCTGGGCTGCCTGGCCCCTGGCCATGCCGGACCACTTTACCTCTCTCACTCACACCCAAGCAAACTTAACATCTTTGGTAAAATGAAAAGAAGCTCTTCTTTGCAGGCCCAGATCCACTGCCACCTGCAGGTTCTACAACTGTGGTGACAAGCCTGGAGAAGAGCTTGCTCAAGGTCAAAGTGCAGGGCAGCCGCAGAGGTGTGGCCCCTGCCTCCCAGGGCGAGGCTGGGCCGCTTGGTTCTCAGGCTGGGCTGTGGCAGGGGAACACAGGCAAGCTGCCTTCCAAGCCCTGTGTCTCCTGGGACATGCCAGTCCCAATGGAGCCTTAGGGCCTGGGTGGGGATGTTCTGGTGAGGGGATATCCAGGCGGATCTCCGCTCAGAGGAGAGTTGCTTGGAACTTGCCCTGGGTGCAGCAATAACCAGTTTTGCCCCTCCCTTTGGCACATGGGGCTGTCGCCTGCCTGGCACCCTCCTGACTGTCGGATAGGTGGACTTCCTCATGGGATGTGAGGGATGCTTTCATTCTCTCACCTCAAGGACAAGGTGTTCCTAAGAACTTAAGTGTAATTAAATGTGGCTCTACCACCACCTGCCACCTGTCTTAGAGCAGAGAGGAGGGTGGTAAACCTGGGTCGGACATCCTGCTGCCTCCTGGACATGGGGAGTGACACTCTCATTTGATCCCTGTATCTGATATGCTGGCAAGTAGTGCCACGGGTCCCTAGTGTCAGCTGGACCACCTCTGTGGATCAGTCCCATCCCCCTCCGTGAAAGCCTCACCTCTCTGAAAGGCCTCCAGCATGAAACAAAATGCTGGTCCAGGGACTGAGGAAGGAGAACTCACTGTCCTTTCCCTGCAGGGGCTCTGCTTCACGCCAGCTGAAACTCAGTAACTTGCATGTGGCCATGCCAGCAGCGGACTCCAGGTTCTTCCCGAGACTGCTGGCCCGCCAGCCTGGGGGCTTCCCACGGAGCAGGAGCTGCCCTTGGCTGCACCACCTCCTGCCTGCTCACAAGGCCCTCAGGGCGGCAGCTCAGGGTGTGGTGGATGGTGCAGAGTTGGGTCCTAGCCTCTGTCCACATCCATGGGGCTGCCCAGAACTCTATGTGATCTTGCTGGTAGGTGAAGTGAGACCTGAGCTTGGGGACAGGAGTCCCAGATTTTGAGTCAGCTCTGTTGCTCCTTCAGCAGAACAGGACCTGTGTGTTTGCATGCCCATGCTGCACAAGACCCCCCACAACCTTTACAGTGGGGAGAACATGCCAGAGGGGAAGGATTGGGACAAACCAGGAAGAGGAAGGGCAGGGGCATTCTGTGGAGTATTGAATAGGACAGCCTGAGCAGTAGGCTGGAGACGAGAACACATACCACCTGACTGGGGCTGAGGGTCGTGGTTGGGAAGCTCTGGGTAGGATCCTCTCTGCCAGGAGAGATGGAGTATGGTATTCTGTGCTCAGTTCTAACACTGTCTCTGTTCGGTGTCTGTCACGGGTGCCCTGGAAGGCTGGCACTGCATAGCCTTTCACCAGGTGACCAGCCAAGAGCCTGGATCCAGTGGGATCCACAAGCTGCTCAGAACCAAGCTGCAAAACAGGATTTGAAGCCAGGTCACTGTAGCTCCAAAGCCCAGGTTCTCACTCCCCTACCCCACTCAGCTACCTAAGGAGCGATGTCTTAAAACCAGTGATCTGACAAAATTAGGCTGCAGAGGGGGCACAGGGGGCAGGGGCTGTGGCATACACCAGCTGCTGGATAATGGGTAGACCTGTACTGGTGAGCAAGAGACTATGGACATGTCAGTTGGTGGGGAGGTGGACAGTGACAGGCTTCTGGATGTCTGGATGGGGAATGGCAGGCAGCACCTGAGGGAGCAGAGGAAGAATAGACATTTGATAGGACGTGTTGGAACTCAGGACTAATCAGCTGATGTTATGTGAAGTTTGCGGGGGGCCTGTGACAGACCCTGGCAGAGGTCTGGGGGCGAAAAGGATGCTTAGTTTATGCTGCAGGCCCCAGGTAAACTCAGGGTTAATGGTTTCCATGTTGGGAGTTCCAGCTGTGATGCTCTGACCCTGAAGAGCCAGCCAGCCAGTGCACACATCTGCTTTGGAGCTGATATGAAGAAGAGGTCTCACCCACCCCTAGAGCCTGGGGAGGAGACTCAGGCACAGCACATTTGCTGAGGCGGGGCTGTGGCTCCATTGGGCCACCAGCCTGGCCATCTGTCCACATCTGTCCATCTGTCTGAGTTTGCCTGCTTTGAGCCTTGGAAGTTGCAGCCTTAGGGAGCCTTTGGTGCAGAGCAAGCATTGGAGGTAGGACCCACGTTCAGTCTCTTCAAAGTAGACCCCTCACCTGGACAGAGGGGAGTGGTAGAACAATCTCTGAGGCTCCATCACCCTAGAAGGGAGTGGCAGGGTGGGCATGCTGGGCTCTAGGGAGCATATTTGCACATCTGGTTTTACTCAGCGGTCCTCAATTCCTGAAAACCCCTGAGCTCCCCAGGAGAGCATCGTTGAGTGACCTCTGGAAAAGCAGAAGTGAAGTCTGGGAACACACTGTCCTCTCACACTATGCCGTGGCCAGCTGGCCAGCAGGGCCCCTCCGTGGGCCATGAGGCCGTGGGTGAGTCTAGAGCAGGGGGCCGCCCCGCCTAGTGTACTGTGCCAGGAGCTGCCTCTGTGCCTGCTGGGCCCCTGGGGCAATGTGGGACCAACCCCTGGCATGGGCCAAGACCCTCCCTTCCTGCCTCCCTGGAGCCCTTGGGGAGGGACTCTAGAGGCTTGGGGGCTGGAGAGGCCATGTGCTGCCTGTCCCTGGGAGTCCTGGAGGGGCTGAAAGATCACTTTCAGGGCTGGCAGGATCTGGGAAGGGTTTCAGGAAGTGGATGGGGAATAGGGCTGCCCAGCTGCCACCTCTCCAGGCCTGGCTGGGACTGGCTGCCAAGCCCACACTTTGGCCCACACAGAGAAGAGAGTGCTGCTGATCAGGCTAGCGGTCCCCATGCCTTCTTGCTAATCAGGGGTTGGGTGGTAATCAGAGGTGCCATCTGGGGCCAGGACTCTGCTGCTGAGAGGTTCTGGCCTTAAAGACGTAGACTGAGAGACAGGCAGGGGGTGGAAGGACAGGGAAACTATGGAGCCAGCTTGATTGTGGTGCGCCCCATGAGCCCTGAGGGCCATGCTGGATGGGTGTGGAGCTGCAGCCCAGGAGCCCTCAGATTGCTCAGCTGGACCCTGCTGGAGCCAGGGCAATGGTCTCGGACACAGGCAACCTCAAGGCTGACAGGGACACCCTGTGGAGGAGGGAGGGCAGAGGCCTCTCTAACTGGGCCTGAGGAATCAGCTCTGTTTCCTGTACTTCAGGGGCTTTTCCCTAGGGCATCCTGTAGACTTCCCTGAAACACTTGTTTGGGGCAGAGATCATAGACAGGTCACCCTACTCAAAGCATGGGACCAGTGGAGCAGAGAGTCAAGGGCTGAGGCTGAGGTGGTGCTAGGGTTGAGGGCATGGGACCTCACAGGCTGTGGGGAGGAGGCAGGGCTCTAGCTCTGAGGCCACAGAGGCCGCTGGGTAAAGGTGACAACATGTTGGGAGTTGGATGACTTCACTCTAGTGCTGGTGTGAGAATTGACTTGGGAGCAGGGAGTCAACATGTGGGGCAGGAGGCCAGCATAAGGGTATCATGGTGGTGAGGAGGCCTGGATGGTGCCAGAAGATAAGAGTTGTGGAGAGAGTCACGGTAAGATCGGGACAGGTGACCCTGGGAAGCAGAGGAGGTATGGGAAGGTCCTGGGTGGGGTGAGGCGTGCTGAGAAGCAAACCCAAGGCCCTCAGGGGAGGCTAGAGGCACTGGGAAACCAAGTTGGTGGGCTTCCTTTGAGGAGGGGTTTAGGTCAGACTGCAGAGAGAACTTCCTAATAGCGGCAGTATCTTCTTGGACATGAGAAATCAGCCTCTGAGGAAGTTTTTTGCTATGAGAGCTCCCAAGCTGGCCAGACATTCCTGGTGCCGGGCCACGGATGGGAGGATTTGGGGTAGACAGCTGGGCTTGTGGGTAGACTAGAGCGGTCCCCTGAGTGTGTGCTAACCAGAACACTGCTCATGCCTCAGCCCAGGCACGTCTGAAGCTCTCAGGGGCTGTCATTGAGGCTGTTAGGCTGCTCAGCTCAGGGCGCAGAGCAGAACTAGCTCCTGCCTTCCCAGAGCCCCTGGTGTCCTTGGCTGCCCTTGGGGCCTTAGCCAGGGCTGGGTGGCCTGGTCTCCCACGAAGCTCTCAACAAGTTCCAGGCTTCTCCTCCTGTGTTCAGATCCCACCCCCAGTCACACCCCCTTCTCTGCATCCCTCAGAGAGAGCAGGAAGCTGCTGGTGGTGGTGGGGTTCTAGCAGGCCTTGTCCCAGCTCTGAGGACTGTCTAAAGGGCTTGGGGCTGCCAGTAACTGGTTCTGGGCGCCAGGTTTCTTGAACAGGGTCAGAGCTGGTTCAGAAACCCTGTGTGGTCCAAGCAGAGAGATCGGCTAGCCTGCCTGCCTCCAAGTCGCCTTCTTGGCTGACAGGCTGTCCCCTCTCCCTGGGTCACAGGGAGACGCAGGGCTTGGCCAGGGAAAGTGGTCTGGAACGGCCCTTTGACATCATCCCTGGGGGCTTTTAAAAATGAGTTTCCTGGTAAGGAAGACTCCTTGGGCTTTGGGCAGGATTCTGGGTAGAGTCTCCCGGGTTTGCTCTGATCTCACAAACGCCAGCAGAAACCACCCACCCGTCTGTGTTCCAGCACTGCTGGGAGCCGTGGCTTCCCCAGATGCAGCGTCAGCAGAACGCAGCAGCCAAGGCACAGGGGTGTTTGCTTTAAGGCCTGTGCTAAGCCCCATGCATGCAAAGTGGGGTGGGGGTGTGCAAAGAAGAGCCCACCCCCAGCTTTGCTCCTCTCATTCGCATGCACGTGTTCCTGGCTTCTCTAAGAATAGCTGTTGCCACAAGTCATACCAAAGGTGCTTGTCCCTGAGTCATGACGTCAGGTGGACAGTGAGTGTCCAGGCTGTCTCCAGGTCATGTAAGGGACATATCCTGGCTTCTCTCACTCCTCTGCAACCTGCCCACTCTTCTAGGACTAGAGCCTGTCTAGGAAGCTGGGTCCATAACTGGGCCAAGGGCCGTGGGAGAATGTGGTCAAAGATGGTAGGGGAGGACAGGAGGCCAGAGTTGGAGATGACAGAAACCACCAGGCTTGATCCACATCCCAGCCCCTCTATACACCTGACTGGGACTCTAGACAAGTTTTGTGTTCCCCTTGGTTGCTCTTTTCTAAATCTGAAATGGGCATGGCTGAGAGGTCAGACACACAGGTTGCTCTTGGCAGGGGGCTGAGTACGCAGCAGGGACCCATTTGTTTCCAATTAGAATGGGTCTGGGCTTCTCCCCCCAGTGTTGGGGTGCTGACTCCCACTTGACCAGTGTATTGCATGGAGAGTCCATGGGAGCTGGAGAGGGGAGAGGGTACTTGGCAGTGGGGAAGTTGCTGAGCACACCTTCCCAGTGAAGAGAAGCCCTGTAGAGCAAGGCGAGGCTGGACCCACTTCTGGAGAGCTGAGGCCAGGGTGGTAGGGGACAGCGTTCAGGGAAGCCTCCAGCAGTGTGATGCAAAGATCTTTTGGAGGGTAGGAGGCAGGGGCCTGGGTGGGGGCCCACGGCGTGGACTCGATATCCCAGAGAATAGTGGGTCATTGACATGAGGGTCCCTAGCACGGGGACTGGGTTTTGCTCTGGTTTTTGGCCTGCACATCTGGCCTGGCCCCCAGGCCCAGCTGTGAGAGCTGCAGAGGAAGGAGTCTTATCGCCTGAGATGGGTTCTCTGCTGGCTGCAGTTGTTGAGTGGATAAACGAACAGGTTTGGTCTGGCAGCTGCTGTGTTAGACGGTCTGACCCAGAACACCACACTTCAGCCCCGGCTTCCAGCTGCTGTCCGCTCCGCAGCTTCCCCTAGTGGGGATTTGGGCACCTGCTGTGCCCTGGCCAGAACCCCTTGCCCACTTTGTTTTTCAAGTATCATCATGTTTGATAGATACAAGTGTATAAAATCAGGGCATGAATGTGACTTGATAAACTAAGTGGAATTAATTTCAATACTATAAGAAGAGGGATGGATTCATATTCTCACTCTCACACCCACGAAAACCACTTGGAGAACATTAACGATCTCTCAGAACTGATCAGTTGTGTGCAAATAAACCATGTTTCTGTTCAAAAGAATTGTGCATTTTCCCAGGGTCAAGGATATTAAAATCTAACACATAAAGCCCATTACTAGAGGTAGAATACAAGGTGAGGTACCATTACACAACCATCAGTTATGACTATCAGTTGTGGTTAAGAATTTTTCTCTGACAACCAAGGGGGTAATGAAATATTGCAACAACTTGAGTACTACTGAGCAGAACACCTTCTCTTACCCAGGCCTTATTCTAAGTATAGGTGGACTTTGGCCAGACCATGGTGAGGATGGAACCTAGGCCAGGGACTCGTGGCAGATGGCCTGGGTTGAGGACATAGGGGTGTGAACACTTCCTTGTCAAAAAGGCAGCAAGTTCATGGGGGGTGAAGCAGGGGGCTGGTGGCTTCTCCCTGCCCCACCTCACCCTCGGCTCTGTCCCACTTTTAGGTGGCCGTGGAGAGAAGTGGGTGTGAGTGGGAGGACGGTGGCAAAAGCAGCAGGTGGTGAAGGCCTTCTACAGGCCTCAGGAGGTTAAAGTTCACTCTGTGAGGGCCTGAGAGCTACAGAGGACATGAGTGTTGCCTGCCACCTGGGTGCCACCCAGATCTGCAGGCAGAAGGCATCTAACCCAGGGGCGTGCCAACTCCTCCCTCCCTCTCACCTCTCCCTTTCACATATTCTTCCATCTCTCCTTTAGCACTCCTAACTCCAGGTTGGGAACATTCTCCTGCTGGGATTGCAGGAGTAGGGGCTTCGCTGGGGATTATGTGCCACACCGTCCCTTCCTTCTCAGCAGCCCAAGGTAGCAAGGCCCTCCAGGCCCACAGACACGTTGGAAGGCTTGATCAGGGAGGCTTGTGGAGAAGTTCACAAATGTGACCCTTTCTGTCCTTCCCTGGACAACGTCCCCAGGAGACATAAAGCATGCAGGCCCTTACAGCAGAAGCTGGCCTTGGTTGTTGGGCCTTCACACACACATGTGCACGCACACATGGGTACCTTCCCAGCCACTGTCCTTGGCACTGCCATCACTGCTACAGTGTCCCCCATTTCCAAATCCAGGAGTAAACCCCCCTGCTGTCTTCACCAACACTCTTCCCAGACTTCTGTCCATTCTCCAAATATTTAATGAGCATGAAAACGTACCAGAACATACTCTGTTCTAGGCTCTAGGGTCCTGCAGTGACCCCAAATCCCTGCCATCATGGAGCTTATGTGTCCTGTGACAGGTGGAGTAAGTGTTAACAAAGAAAGGAGGCACAAGTGAAGGAACAGGGTGATGGGCTGTGGGAGAGGTCTCTGAAGAGGGGATGTGTGAGGAGAGATCACCCCTTTCTAGGCAGAGGGACAGGGAAGGCCCTGAGATGAGGATGTATAGATGACTGATGTGCTCTGCCTTGTGTTTTAAGATCGCTCTGGCTGCTGGTTGGAGAATAACCCCGGGGGTGGGAGACAAGGGCAAAAGCCAGGCAGCTGTTAGGTTGTTGCCCTGAGCTCACTGGGTCTCACCTGTCCTGCCCACCCAGGCCCTTCTTCTCTGTCCTCTCCTCCCTTTTCCCTTGCCCCATCCCTAATTGCTCAGAAGAGCCCAGAGGATCAGCCTGTCTGCCTCCAGCCACTTGTACAGTGGCTGTCTCCTTTCCCAGCCTCATCTCCCCCTCATGTCACTCATTTGTCCTCCAGGCCACTTGTCACTCAGGCCATCCTGCTGGCTGTTACCTTTGTATGTTCCTGTCCCTGCCCTTTGATGTGGCCCAGCCTGGCATGCTCTCTCCTCCTCTCGGTCCCGTCTTGGTGTCCTCTCCACCTTACTTGCACTTGTGGCCTCTTCTTTATTTCATTTGCATCATTTATGCCTAGAGTGTGTGGGCTTGCCCTTCTAACCCTGCAGCTATGGAGTGTAGGGCCCAGGTCTTACTCTACTCTAGGTTAGAGCCATCCCAGAATCTGCCATGCAGAAGGGCCTCAAAGGTGGTGGTGAATGGCACCTTGCGTTGGGGTTTCCCAGGCCTTCTTGTCATTTGGAGGAACATTTTGTTCTACTTGTGCTTGGACTCTGGGGCCCAGTGTATTGGCTAATGGCCCAAGAGTCTGGGATATCTCTAGAGCCTTGGTCTGACTGCCCTGGAGTAGGCCCTGAGTCAACAGGGAGGTGAAGGTGGGGACAGCAGGTCAGGGTAGCACCAGGACACAACAGCAGAGAAGCTGGGGCTCGGAGTTGGGTGCGGATGGGGTTTTGGGGTCCTGGAGAGGTTCAGTGTGGCTAGCCCTCATACTCCCCACGCCCCTGCCTTGGGTTTCAGACCTGAAGCTGCACCTGCAGAGTACTGACTATGGCAACTTCCTGGCCAATGAGGCATCGCCGCTAACAGTGTCAGTTATTGATGACCGGCTCAAAGAGAAGATGGTGGTGGAGTTCCGCCACATGAGGAACCACGCCTATGAGCCACTCGCCAGCTTCCTGGACTTCATTACGTAAGTGTGCCCTATAGTGCCTTCCCCTCCCACTGGGCAGGATAGCTGCTCCTCCTGCATCTGGGCCAGCATGCGCTTAGGCCAGCTGCCCACAGAGTCTTCCTGGGCTGTGTAGCTGAGCTGGTTATTCAACAGCCCTGGGCCTCCAAGCCACCACCAGCCACTTCATTGCTGTGGATTCCACACTGTAATGTTGGATGAAGCCCCTTTCCCTGCACCCTTGGTATTACAGAGATTGGGGTGAGGAGACCAAGGATGATGGGAGCACTTTGCCTCACTCACCCTGCAGCATCCACACTGAATGCTCACTAGGTCCTGACTTCCCAGACTGGGGTCAGAGGTCAGGGGATGGCAGAGCTCTGAAGAGCCAAGTTCTTGGAATGGACCATTCAGGCCCTCTGGGCCTGTCTGGGCTGAGGCCATTCTCCATCTTCTCTGTCCATGGCCCTGGGTCTCAGGGAGAAGTGGGGAAGGCTGAACACCTGGCTGCCTTTCCCAATTCTGGACCAAGCCCACATGTTTATGACCATGGCTGCCCAGCTTCCCCGTTGTCTAACCCTTGGGTGTAGTCCTGCCTCCACTAAGCTCCTGGAGGACCTGAGCAGAAGAAAGGACCCTACAGGCTAGGGGAGGGCACCTGGATGAGGCAGCCTCTGCTTGCCAGGTGTGCCTGTGGAAACAGGGAGATAGGCCGTCTCTGCCTGGATAGTCCAGGAGCCATTAGCCAGGGCCTGGTTAACAAAGAGATGGCCCCAGAGGTGTGATCAGTGGCTAACTTAAATGAATGTGCTCTGCATTAGTGGTGTGTGAGTGTGTGTTGTGGGGAAGTGTTTCTGGGTACTGGGTACTTTTGGGTACTGTTGCGCCTTTATCATTCCCTGATTTCGGTGCTCCCACCCTCCTCCTTGGAAACTGGCACACCTGCCCCACTAGGGTGCTTCCTGCCTGTCCTGATTCCCACCCCCAGCAAGCAGCAGCCACTTACTTAAGATCCACTTGCTCAAGTGGAGACTGCAGCCAGAAGGGATCCATCCTTGGGTAGAGGCCACAGGCTGGGACCCCTGAAGGGCTCAGGGAACTTACCCAGGCTGGGAAGCAGTCTCTTTCCTGGCTACAGGCCTCCTTTCTGGGGGCCTCCCTGCTGTCTAGGCTGGGCCTGTAATTACACCTCCTTGGCTCTGGTCAAGGTATAGACTACATAGTCCTGCTGGGGCAGGAGGCCAGAGATGGGCCATGTCTTGTGCTGCTGAGATGGGGGTCACACCGAAGTATCCCATGTGTTAGCTCCTGGCCTGGGCCTGTGTATCCCTTGCCTCAAGGCCAGAGCCGGGGACATACCAGGAAGCAACAAATTTATTGCCAGAGCCCAGCCTTCACCTTATTTGCACAAGGCTCTCTCAGCTTCCTGGTGAATGTTCTGGCCTTGCCAGCCAGGCAGGCCACAGGAGGCCTGACCCATGCCAGTGGTCAGAGGGCAGTTGTCATCCATCTCACTGTCCACTTGGCCACCTGCCTGTGCAGCTAGCTCCTGGCCTTTCTTGGTGCCCTTAGAAGCTTCGTCTCAGCCTGCCAGGCCATGAAACTGGAGAGGGCTCTGAGCGTGACTGAGGCTGCATAGCCGCCAGCTCTTTGCTGGAGGTTGGCTGCAAGCACCAAGCGTGCTTAAAGCAGCCAAGCACTATCCTGTGGCAGGCTGTCACTTCCCCGCCCCTTCCATTCATGGGTGATTGTGGCTTAGTCTTCCCAGCTCCTCACTCCTGCCCTCACTCAGGAAGAGCTCAGCAGCCACGTGTCAGCCTGTCTGAGCCTGTGGCTGCTCGTTCCATGACCTCGTCATCTTCAGTGACCTGCTCCTCTGCTCTCCACTTCAGCCACCCCCACTGATGGCTGCCCAAGGCCATGTCACTACTGGAACTGTTCCACCCCGAAATCGCTGAGTCAGGCACCCCCTCTCTACCCACAGCCTTCAGGCACTCCAGCCCACTCTCAGTCCCTTGAGGGACGTTGGTTCCGGACTCAGCAGGACGCTGGGCCTTGCTTCCTCTCCTGCTGCCCCTTCTGTCTTCGTTTTCCTCCCTCCCCAGCTGAGGTTCCCTGGTCCATCATTTGAGTACTTTTCTGCCAGCATCCGCAGCTCTCTTGGCCGCCTGTCCTATAGTCCCGCCCTGGCTGGCAGCCCCCCAGCCCTGGAGGAATCCCAGCAGCCTCCGGCCTGGAGGCACCCTCCCCCACCTCCACAGCCTGGAGCAAAGCTGGGGAAGCCGGCCTTGAGCGGTGATCCCTGCTGCCAGACGTGCACGCTCACCAGTGCAGCTGGCCTCGGCTTGTCTTTGCCCAGCCGGCCATTTGTTCTCCCTACCCAGCACCCTGCAGCCCCCCCACCAAGGTTGGGAAGACCACTTCACCATTTTAAATACTACCTCTCTCCCACCCCCAGCCTTGTCTCTGGGCAGATGGCCCACCTTCCTCCTCCACAGAGACAGTAGAAACCACTCACCTTCCAGCACCGCATCTGTGTCCCCAACCCTGATCTGATGGCAAAGGTTCCTTCTCTTGGGTCCTTCTGCCAGAGTCCTGAGCTCTCTTACCCGACTCCCTGGACCCTGAGTGGCCACTCACCTATTCTGTCTGTGCAGCCACTGTCCCTTTCAGATTCTTCCCATCAACAACTGAACAAGTGCAAATCTCTCACACTGTTTAAAACTGTCTCCTAGGGGGGCGCCTGGGTGGCTCAGTCGGTTAAGTGGCCGACTTCGATTCAGGTCATGATCTCGCGGTCCGTGAGTTCGAGCCCCGTGTCGGGCTCTGTGCTGACAGCTCAGAGCCTGGAGCCTGTTTCAGATTCTGTGTCTCCCTCTCTCTGACCCTCCCCCGTTCATGCTCTGTCTCTCTTGGTCTAAAAATAAATAAACGTTAAAAAAAAACAAAAACAACAAAACTGTCTCCTAGGGCCTGCGCTTTTACGTTCACTGTGTGTTCTCTCACCCCCGCCCCCACACGCCTGCCCATCCTTTGAGCCTCCAGTCTGCTCCCAACTGTCCCATCACTCCACCGCAAAGGCCCTGACCAAGGTCACCACTGACCTTTGTGCGGCAGGGTCTGCAGGCCTAATCAGGAGCCACAGCCCTCCCACCCTCCAGCAGTCTCCTTCTTCTCTGCCATTTAACTCTTACCTCTCTGCCTGCTCCTCTTCCTCACCTCCACCTCCTCCACTTCCTCCTTTCTGGGTCATCCGCAGTGTTGCAGAAAGAGGGAATCTCTTCCATCAGGGCCAGGGCCTGGAACTCATAGCTGGCTTCTCTGAGGAGGTGGCTGTGTGTTGAGGAGCTGTTTAAGGAAGAATTGGGGAAGGGGAGATTCTGGACTGAGGGAACCATACATGTCCTGAGCCTCAAACCCCAGGGATGTCCAGAGGAATGTAACTAGAGAGGAGAGCATGGTTCCCCCAGGTAGGGGAGGCGTCAGCTAATGGCTCCATCCTGCGTGTGAATACTTGAGGGAACAGTGCCATCACTGCTGGCCACAAACAAAGCTGGCCCAGCTGGGTTGGAGGTTGGGACTACCACAAAAGGTCAACTTAGCTCTGTTCCTCAGAGCCTCTTAGTTGCCCATAGAACTGCCCTTGGATTGCTGGAACAGGATTTCCCAGGAAGTGATGGGTTCCTTGTTACTAAAGGTGTGCAGACAGAAGCTGATGAAGGTCTTTTCTGCCCTCCCATGGTGAAAGACAGTGTCCAGTGGTTTTGTTGATCCCAGCGAGCCTTCAGCCAACACAACTAGTATCAGCTCTGGGCCAGGCCCTATGCCAGGAGGGAGGGGGATGCATGAATGCAATGGGATGAGTGTCAGGGGTGGTGTAGACAGCTCCTGGAGAGGCCTGTGGGCAGCTGCTACAAATGGATCCAGGGTCACAGGAGGCTTCCTGGCATTAAGAGGACTCAAGGATCAGGTGGGGTGAAAGAGACTGCTCAGGAGAGTGGGTGGCACTGCCTGGTGTGGAGGAAACAGGCCTTGAGTGAGTGAGAGTCTGTGAAGTAAGCTGTCATCAATCATGTAGTTTTTAGATAATTCAGTTCAATTTCACGGCAATAACATGTAATATGTCACTATACCAAGGATTTTTCCAGACGTAGCCATTAACGTGCTGTGTGACTTGGAATGGAGCCTCCATTAGGGTTTTTTGGCTTTGGAGGGGAGATCTTGATCTAGGCCATTCCATGATGGCTTCCCATAGGAAAGTAGGCTCTCAAAGGGAAGTTGGGAGAGGTGCGTGTGGGAGAGGTGAGTCTGGCCTCTGGGGATTTTCAGGTGGGCCCCAAAGGCCCTTGTCTTTAAAGGAATGAGCCTTCCTGGGTGCCATCCCCAGTGTGCAGCAGCCTGGTACACATTAGCAGAACCTGGGCTTGGTAACCTGCATCATCTGGGAGAGGTGAAGTCCAGTCTTTCTTATGTACCAGGGGCTCCAGTGCCACCAACCTGGAGTGGGTAGCTGGAAGGCAGCTTTGTCCCAGGACAATGGCCTCAAGTGCCCATAGGCCTGTTAGCATACCTGCCATTCTCCCCAGAACTTTTTGTAGCATGGGTTGCAGAGGCATGGTGGTTATCCTTATCCTGGTCCTCTAGCCCTCTCTCTCTACATCCACTGTTTTTGGGTCATAGCACGGTCTATACAGGCTGGGGCTCTAGGCCTGCCATGATTTCTGGGTCATGGGCTAGACCTGGCTCCTGCCTTGCGGGAGAGCCAGCAGTGATACTGACTAAGGGAGAGCACACAGGAGCTCTTTAAGGCCTAGAAGGCTTAAGTCAAGTGGGAAGACCCAATCAGGCTTCTGGGGAAGAGCAGGATTTTAATGAGAAGGTCAGGGCCTTACTAGCTCTGCTATGGGCTGCATTTTAGTTATCCTGATTAAAACTGAGAAACTGAGGCTTGGCAAGTTGTATGCTGAGGCCATAGCTTAATATCTCTATTCCCTTTCTGCCCTAGGCAGGGCTTTGCAGGACTCTGATGTGATTAAGCACAGATACTGTTATGAGCAGCCTCTGCTGGGAGCTGTAGGATAGACAGACTAGCAGAGGTACCTAGTCATCTTGGCCTCCTCACCAGTGCTAGGCCAGCCCCTGGCGCCAAGACGATAAGAATGTGGAAGCAAGCCATGCTTCTCCGGCAGGTGGCGCCAAAGGGCACAGCAGAAGAATGGGGCTTGGCTGGGGGCTCTGAAGACTTCTTGGAAGAAGGGGCTTCCTAAACCCCAACCCGAGACTTCTATGGGCCCAAGCTGAGTCTTAAAGGCACAGGGTGAGGGAGGGCCTCTGGGTAGAGGAATACAGACTCCCTACTCCCACCCCACAAGGGCCTCTTTGGCCTGGCGGGCAGCCGCCTGTCCACTCCCCAGCTGTCTTCCTCTGGAGGGAGACGCTGACCAGCTGGAACCTCATTCTCTGCTGTTGAGGCCAAATGAGGGGAGGACTGGTGGAGTGGCTTTTTGGGGGCAGGGAGGCAGCTGTTCAAGCCAGGCGAGGAGGAGGAGGATGTCCCTGTCTGCTGAAGGCCTTGGCCTTGGGGGGGAAGCAAACAGCCTAGCCAGCACCATCTCTGCCAGGCCTGCCCTGCTTCCTTTCTCCCAGGAAAGAGGATTTGGGCTCTCATTGGGCTGGGGAGAAAAGCAGGGGCTGCTTCTGCAGTAACCTCATAGTTGACTCAGGGAGAAGGAAGAGCTGGGTCTGGCACAGGTTTATCCAGTGCTGGCCTAGACTGGGTTAGAAGGGGGCCCTGGAAGGTGCTGGGAGTATGTGATCGTAAGTGGCCCTTAACTGGCTCGGCATTTTCCTTGGTACCCAGACTGGACTTCTAGCAGGAGAGGCTGGGGGCAGCTAGGAGGTACTACTACTGGCCCCGACATTTGCTGTCAAGGCTGAGAAGTGACTCACAGCTGGCCTGTTCCACATCATTGGAGGGACAACAGAAAAGCCAGATGGTAGAGTCTTCCCACGGGCTCTCCTCTAAGTCCAGGCCAGGACCCTGAGGAGTACCAGGGCTTCCCCTGAGCCCTGCCTCCAGCCCCATCCCCAACATAAAAGAATACCCTGGGTTGTGGGCAGAGGGAGTGGGGAGATTTAGAGAAAGAACACTGGCTTGTGGGGATACCTCTGAAAAGACAGAGCTAGATGGGGAGTGCAGTGCCAGGGCATGGGGACCCTAGAAATGGGACATGGAGGTCATCTGCCTGATGGTGTGACAGGGCCGAGTGCCTATACTCTCTCTTACTTCCTTGGATACTGGGTTTGGTGATGCTGGTGGCTGCGGGGTCAATCAGATAGTATAGGCCTAAGAGGGGTACCCTTCTCCCTGTCCCTGTCCACAAGGTTGTGAGAGTGGAGAAGAGCATCCTCAGGCCGGGGACAGGAGTCTTTGTGGCTGTCTCAGAGAACAGGAAGACTGGAGTGGGGCTGGTTGGGGTGCAGGTAGAGGACTGCAGGAAGTGACATGTAGCATAGGTCCTGTGGTACATGAGATTCTGGAGGCATTGGGAACAAGGGATGCTGTCCAGGGTGGAGGGGATGCAGGCTCTGGCTGGAGGCCAAGGCCCAGAACTCTAGTGAGCTTTTTCTGAGGTCCCTCTGCTCTGCCAGCTCTGTCAGGTTCGGGGCAGAAGGCTGGCCATTGGGCTTCTTGCCTTGCAGCTACAATGGGCCCCGCCTGAAGCCCTCAGTTTGAGAAGGGGAGGGCCTGTCTCTTCTCTGTGCACATCCTGTCACTGACCCAGCCGGTTTGGGGGCGGAGAGAGGGCAGCTGCCTGGCCCCAAGCCCAGAAGAGCAGAGGTCACAGCAAGGCGCTGGGCTGGGTGGGAGCTGGGGGAGGGTGCAGCAAGCAGGGGGAGTAGGGGGTCAGGTCAGGACTGGAGCTGTGGCTTTTTCTTCCTGTCGCCTTCCTGGAGGGCCTTGTGGGAGCTCCCCCAATAGCTGGCCCTGTGAGTTGAGGCCTGGGCCACCCCTTTCCCTTTCTTCCCTTGGTATTTAGGGCCACTGCCCACCACGGGTCTTCCATGGACAGCCTCAGCGTTGGGTGCTTAAAATACTTTCCCAGGAGAGGGGCCTAGTTGTGGGCCACCCAAAAACTAGGGCAAGTCCTGTGCTAAGTGCCCATTCAGGGCAGCAGCCTGCACCTTAGCTCTGACCCTTCAGTGGTGCTCCTCCCCACAGGCCTCATCCACTCGTGTACCCTGAGTTCATCACTGGTGACAGGCTGGAGGAATGTTGTGGTTAATGCCACCTGACTGTGCCTGGGGCCTTCCTCACCGCCCCCCCCCCCCGCCCCTGGCTTCACCCCATTCCCACGTAGGTGACTAGACAGAGCTCTGCCCCGGCTCCTTTGTGCCATTGTCTTAAAGTTCGGAAGCAGAGCTTGCCCTGCCCCTTGCCAAGTCTGAACCGGGAAGCTCCACCCTCCCCAGCTCCACAGCCCCCTCTGCTGCCCATGTGCTATCCAGAGCGGAGAGCCGAGGAGCTTAGGCCTAGGACAACTTGAGCCCAGCCTCCCTATCCAGGCCTCTGGGTCCCCTCTAGGCCTCCTGCGCGGATACCTGGCCTAGGCCTCCGGCTGAAGGAGGAGGCGGTGCTCTGCCTTTGGAGTGGAACTGTGCAGGGCAGCTATCTACCTGCTCCATCTCTGCCTGACCTGGGGCCTTACTCTAGAGGGGCCCTCCCGCTAGCTCCTTTCTGGCCTTCCCTTTTTCTCTGGCTTCTCCCCACCCTACTCTTCAGCCTTTCCTCCCCTTGCCATCTCCCCCTCCCCACATCCCCACCCAGCAGCCAGAATGACTCTAACAGGACTGTAATACTCCCTGCTTACATCCTGCTAATGGATCTCTAGTGCTCAAAATGCAGTCAGGACCCTCAGCCTGGCTTGCAGGACCAGCGACCAGGCCCCAGCAAGCTAGGAGCACTGCCCTGGTTCCCTCCTTCTGCCAACCCTGAGCTGTGCTCAGTTCCTCGAATGCGGCAGGCACTCGGTGAATGCCTCCAGGCCTTTGCACACACTGTTCCCTCTTCCCAGAACACAATTACATCTCCCAGTTTTTTCATCCCCAGGCTGGCCTTGCACCTCCTTCTGTGTTCCCTGCCAGAACTCTGTTCACACCGTGGGGTAGTTACCTCTTCCCAAACACTCGAGGGGCGTGAATCTGTGCCACACTCCCAAGGGAGAGGCCGTGTATGTCTCAGACTCCTGGTGCTGGAGTAGGGCTGCAACCGGGCAGGGAGGTGAACCAGTGGTGCTGGTCAGCAGCACCATTGAGGTGGCGCTCTTTGTTGAGGGTGGCCTGTGCAGGGTGGGGGCAGGGTCACAGTGCTGGGCCAGGACTTCCAAACCCCCTGCTGTTATGTGCCTCCCGCAGTTACAGCTACATGATTGACAACGTAATCCTGCTTATCACGGGCACATTGCACCAGCGGTCTATCGCCGAACTTGTGCCCAAGTGCCACCCACTAGGCAGCTTTGAGCAGATGGAGGCTGTGAACATTGCGCAGACACCTGCCGAGCTCTACAATGCCATTCTGGTGGACACGCCCCTGGGTGAGCCACTGGGGTGGAGGGGGGAGGAGGTGGACACCGCCTCCAAGTGTGGGGTTTGTGGACCCCTGGGTGGTGGGGGGGTGATACTGAGCCATAAAAGAAGGCTTGCCCCTGCTGCTTACCTTTATGTTTCCCTTAACTTCCCTCCCATTCTGTTGCCCTACCTTCAGTTCCTTTCCTGTTGCTTTTGCTGGGCTAGGCAGACTACCACCAGGGCCTGATTCAGACCATGTAACTTTGTGAAACTGGCCAATTTCTCAGAATGCAGAGAAAGGCTGAGCTCATGGAGTGGGGAGAGGCCCAGGTCCCTCAGAGTCTTGGGACTCGAACACACTGTGGCCCCAAGCTGGGCCAGAGTGGCTGGCTGCCTGTGAGGCAGAGGAGGGAAGCAAATAGCTTCACTTGCCTCCACAGAACAGGTCCCAGGGGCCAGGTCAGGCAGTGTCCAGCAGGATGCAGGGTTCGTGTCAGAGGCCAAGAGAGGAAGGGGAACTGGGAGCTTCCTGCAGGGCCCCACCTAGGCAGTGCTGGCTCCTGCCTATCTTGGAGGCTGGGGAGAAGGCACTAAGGCCGTCACCAGCTAGTGCCCTCATAGCCACAATCTTTGTCCCCAGAGCACCACCTCCAGGAAGCCTCCAGGGTTAAACACTGGGTTCTAAGTTGCACTTGTTCGTGTACTAAGAGTTCTGAGCCCTACTTGCTAGGCCTATCTGCCATAGACTCTTCCAGTAACTCTGAGCTAGTTCTGGGCTATTTGTGGTTTCTCAGTTTCTCCATTTTTATTTTATTTATTTTATTTTATTTTATTTTATTTTATTTTATTTTATTTTATTTTTTTGCTCCCTCTCTCCCCCTAGTTTCTCCATCTTTAAAGAAGAGACAGACTAGAGAGTCTGTGGGCCCCTGTCAGGGGAGGGAGCTCTATTCTGTTCTGGCCTCTACTTTCAGCCTGACAGTGGCCCTCTGGGTCCCTGGTCCAGGCCCACTCAGCTCATTCCTTAAGAAGTAGGCTGGTTTTCCAAATGTGGGCCCCAGGCCCCCCCTGGGGGTTACAGATACATGGGCATCAGGCCCCAAATCCACAGCTGCCCCTCAAGAAAGGAGGATGTCATGGCCTCTTATGCAAGTCTGTCTTTGGCATGGTCTGAGCTTGGGTCTGCCCCAGAGGCGATTAGATCATGTTATGGCTGGCCGCCTCCTTTATAAATCAGTTTTAGGAGCAAGGATGCAGGAGAAGCTCAGGTCAGTGTACATGGCCCAGTGTATTGCTTCTG
Organism: Panthera onca; assembly: GCF_046562875.1. NCBI lineage: Eukaryota > Metazoa > Chordata > Mammalia > Carnivora > Felidae > Panthera > Panthera onca. The sequence goes on along the minus strand of NC_138353.1, from coordinate 42,722,030 downwards.
CCACTTGCAAGGCAATTGCCCAGGCTGGTTCGGGAGGCCCCCCACCCCCTGGCCAGCTGGGCCTTGTGACAGGGGCCCTCTATGCCCTGCAGGGGTGGTTAAACAGCAGCAGGATTCTTGCCTAGGCTGAATCTAGTCGCCCACCCTCACCCCCACGTCTTTCTTTCCCAGCGGCCTTTTTCCAGGATTGCATCTCAGAGCAGGACCTTGATGAGATGAACATCGAGATCATCCGGAACACACTCTACAAGGTAGTGCCCTCATCAGAGGTGGGGGCTGGCCTGTGGGCAGGGGTGGGGCCACGGTATGGTGGGCTCGTGGTTTATGTGGGGTGCTGGGACAGGACGCAGCTGCACCAGGCTTCTATCCCGCAGGCTTAACCTTATCCGCGGGCTTAGCCACTTTCTGGCTCCCATGATGGGCGCAGGCTGCATGGAACAGGTTCTCCATCTCGTGGCGCCTGCGGCAGGCCCTGATAAGATCAGCAGGAGTGGCTGGTGCCCCACAGCTTGGCCTGTCAGAGCTGGCTCCTGGATGGCCACTCCCCCTGCATCCAGGAGGGTCACGGGGCCGCCACCCAGGCCATAGCTTTCAGGTTTACCCCACCTAGACTGTTGCCAGCAAGGACAGGCATTTGAGCAGAGGCAACAGTGTGCTTAGTTATGATGGGGGGAGGGACCCAGCCAGGTGTAGCCAGGTCACCACATCCTTCTCAGGTTCCTAGGCCTAGAGCCAGTGCCACGTCACAGCATCCTTATCTCTTAACCACTTTCTGCTTCACTCCTGACTATGGCACAGGTTGGTGACCCCTGGAGACAGAGTGAGCTTGGGATTCCTGGGTCAGCACTGCCCTGGCCCAAAGAGGTTAGGAGCAGGGCTGGGAGCCAAGGAAGGGGGCCGGCCAGGGACCAGTGAAGGACATTTGGGACAGACTAGGCTCTGGGCACAGTGAGGTACTGATGGGCTGCAGCCAGGAACATGGATCAGCAGTAGGCAGGCCCTGAAGGGGGACTGAGTATAACCTAAGTCACAGGCCCTGCTGACCTAACCCTGAGAACATCTGGCAATCAGATCTTTACACTGAGTGTCTTCTCCTGCCTGAGTTGGAGCTAGGTGGCTGACACTCAGCTGCAGCCTGAGAGGCTAGGCCTCCAGTCTCCCTCCAGGAATCTGGGCCAGAGTGCAAGGGGAGGTCTGGTAGTAGGTGAGGAGCCTGCATATGTTGCAGTGGTGTGGGCAGGGGAACAGCCCATGCAGAAGCAAGCATGGAGCATGGGCCAAGTGACAGGCAGTTTGCCATGGAAGTGCAGGTTCCAGATAGACAGCAGGAGACAGGTCTGGAAAAAGAGGCAGACACAGGATGAAGTCACCGAGGGCCTAGAGTGCCAGGGCAGAGTTTGAACTGTATCCTGTGGGCAGGGTCAGCCAATAAAGGTTTGCAACAGGGCAGAGTATCATCAGAAAGCCCCCTCTGGCTACAGTGTGGAGCATGGAGTAGAGGGGAGAGACTAGAGGTAGGAAGATCGTCAACTTCTTTAATCGTCAGGATCACCCTAGGAGCTAGGTAGGCATGAATATCTGAATTGGTAAGATGAGAAAACTAAGGGCTCAAAGAAGCAGGGTGGGTTGCCTGAAACCACTTGCTATACTCTGGCAGCACTGGGATCACACCTGGCTCAGCCTGTTTGCAAAGCACGTGCTCTCATCTGCCCCGCTAACAGGGAGGCAGGCCAGGCAATCAGCCGAGAATGTGCATGCGCACATGATCTGAGTGCTCCTGCCCGCCCAACTGGCCTGCTGCCGGTTCCCTGCCCTGAGACAGGGTGAGGGGTGCGGCTGTCCCCCTAGCCTCACCCACACCCTCACCGGGCCTGACTGGTTCTAGCTGGAGTCACTGGCGAGGGCTGCCGGACACCAGCTCCGTAAACACTGATCCGAGGCTGAGGGCGCCATGCCAAGACTGCCCGCTCGACAGGCAGTGTCCCAGCCCAGTGGCCACAGATGGGAGATTAGATGGACCCTCAGCCGCCTGGCAGGCAGGAACTGTAGGCAGCTGGTACAGCAGCCATGGACTAGCAGGCTCCAGGGGACAGGGTGGGGATGGGGAGGCAACCTTGGTACCTGAGCCTTTGAGGTCTTGCCAGTTTCTTCAACTGCCCTAACTTCCAGAAGAGAGTCTGAGCCTGTCCCATCATCTCCTCTGAGCCTAGGGTCAGCCTTTCCAGTGATTGGTATAGCTCAGTGAAGGCTGGTGGCTTCCCCACAGATTGGAACTGCAAGCCCCACTGGGGCAGGCCTCGAGATTTGGGCAGGCCATGGGGAACTTGGCCTGGCCATGGGGAAGAAAGTGGCTGGGGACAGTCCTAGAGGGACTGAATTACCAGTGAGCCATGGTAGGATTGGCAGCTGTTTCTACCACCCAAGCCCTCTGATTCCTGGGGATGTATTATGCTGGGGTCCACTCTCCCCTTCCAGGCTTCTTCCTCTCTGATCTGTTCTAGACTTTTGTTTCCTGTGACCTCAGTGGTCACCACAGGCCTTCTGAGCACAGCTTGCCCAGTGCTGCTGGCCAGGCTATGCCTGTGCTCGTGGACTCCTGGGTTTCATCTCACCTCCTCCCTTGGGGGAGCAAAGCCTGTGGCCCAAGTCAGCTTGTGGTGGGTAGAAAGGTCTCTGAACCTTGGAGATCAGACCTTGGTACTGAAAGCTTTCCAGGCCTCCTGGCCCTGAGCCCCAACTCTGAAGAATAATCTCTAGCCTGTGGAGCCAGAGTCCCTGTGACCATGCCACCAGAAGGGACTCAGGAGGATCTGAGTGAAGGGAGTTCCCCAGAGGGGCCACAAGACCATCCCCCCCCTCTCTTGACACAGAGAGGTTTGGGGAAGGAAGCCTGTGCCTAGCCACTTTTATGAGTGAGTGCTGGGAGGAAACGAGGGACTGGGCTGACCTGTCTTTTCCTCATGCCCAGAAGATCCAGTTTGCCTGGGCAGGAAGTGCTCGTTCCCACCACAGCCCATGTGTCCAGCCATTGCACTGCAGGGCTGACGTCTGTGCAGGCAATAACCATTCCTCAGCAGGAACTGAGCTGACATTTGCTTCCTGCTTCATGGTGCCTGGGAGCTGCTTGGGGGATGGAAGGAGTTCCGTGAGGTGGGGTGCCAAGAGGGGCCAGGGCACCCAGTCCAGGCCACTTCCATGAACTCTTAGGAGTAACCTTCCTTCACTAGCTCATCAACATGTAGTTTTCTGAGGCTGAGGAGGGGAGGTTTGGGGGAAAGGCAGGCAGAGCAGCTGGGGGCAGACAGACCCCCTCTCTGAGCCTGGTCCTCTGCGGGATGAGGACATAAGGGCACGTAGGGGGCACTGCACCATGAAGCCGTCAGTAGGTCAGAAATTGCTCTATTGCTCCTGGGTGCAGTGAGGCAGCCGGCCAACTGATTAATAGTTGGAATTTGCAGATGTTTCCGAGGTTCTGACATGGGGGCTTCCCTGGCCAATTGATGGGTGTGATGTATGGACTCACCATGCAAGGGACTGGGGAGGGAAAGAGGCAACTGTGAGGAGAAGGCTTGGCAAGTCCCCCAGCTCCCTGCCTGAGTTGAGCGAGCCCCATGCTCTGCGCAGGCCTACCTGGAGTCCTTCTACAAGTTCTGCACCCTACTGGGCGGGACCACAGCCGATGCCATGTGTCCCATCCTGGAGGTGAGTGCTTGCCCACCTTCCTGCCCACTAGTCCCTGGTAGCCTGGGCCTGGGGGAAGCCCCGCCAGCTGACTGGCTGCTGCCTCCTTCCCCCTCCCTCTCGCCTTGCCTGTGTACTGGCCCCACAGTTTGAAGCCGACCGACGAGCCTTCATCATCACCATCAACTCCTTCGGCACAGAGCTCTCCAAGGAGGACCGTGCCAAGCTCTTTCCACACTGCGGGAGACTGTACCCAGAGGGTCTGGCCCAGCTGGCTCGGGCTGATGACTATGAGCAGGTCAAGAACGTGGCCGACTACTACCCGGTGAGTGCCCTGGCCACAGGATGATGGGCGGGCATACTGGCATCTGCATCCCCACCCCACACCCAACAGTGCCCTTGTGCTCATGCTTCCCATCCCTTTTCTGGGCCAGGAGTATAAGCTGCTCTTTGAGGGTGCAGGCAGCAACCCCGGAGACAAGACCCTGGAAGACCGATTCTTCGAGCATGAGGTGAGGGGTTGCTCACCTGCCTGTCATAGGGAGGGGTTGGTGGCCCAGGCCTGACTCTGCCATCACGGCCACCTGCACACCACGTCTGCCTCTCTCTATAGGTGAAACTGAACAAGTTGGCCTTCCTGAACCAGTTCCACTTTGGTGTTTTCTACGCCTTTGTGAAGCTCAAGGAGCAAGAATGTCGCAACATCGTATGGATTGCCGAGTGCATTGCCCAGCGCCACCGCGCCAAGATTGACAACTACATCCCCATCTTCTAGCGCCCTGGCCCAAGGCTCCCCACAAGTGTGTGTGTCTGCGTGTGCTGTGACCAAGCCCACAGCTCACATGCCTGCCCTGGGGGATAGCACATTGTCCTAGTGGCTGCCGGTATTCCTGACCCTCCCTGGGATGGTTCTTGGGCCTGAAAAGGGGCTGGGCACCTGTTCCCCCTACCAAGGTTGGACCAACTCCCCCCCCCCCCCAAAAAAAGGAGGCCCCCTCAGCCCTATGTTTACAGCCACTGACACGCCTGAGAAGCATGTGGTCACTTTGTGTGCTTCCCTGAGAACCCCTGGGGCAGCGTGAGCCTCCTCTCCCTTCTGTGGGTCACCCGCAGAGCCAAGGCCCAGGGGAAGGATAGAGTGTGTCCTTGGGGCATAGGAGAAATAGCTCTGCCACCCTGTCCCTCAGCTCTGCCCTCTGAGACAATAAACTGCCCTCTCTAAGCCTGGCTGTCTGTCTCCTTTGGGTGCCATCCTTGTCAAGCCACCCCCACTCCAAGCTTTCTACCTCCTTTGCTGGCCCTCTCTCTGTGCTTTCAGGTTCTGCAGGATAGGGGAAGTCACTGGAGGCTCACACAGGGCTGTGGAACTGGGTGCTGGCCCTAGCGGGCCACAGATCTCCCTGTTTGCCTCAATGAGCCCCACTGCACCCTAGTCCAAGGGCATTACCCCCATTTCACTAGGCTGAAACCCAAACCTGTGGATAAATGACCTGCCCACAGTCAACGAACAGGAAAAGGTATGAAGCACAGAATCTTTGTCCAGAGCCTTGGCCCATGCTGACCACCAGGGGTTCCCCAGGCAGTTCCCAATCTGTCACACAGTCACAGACTGGCACTCAGACAGTCATGCCCTCCAAACACAGCATCTCCCCCATTCTAGGAGAAATAAAAATTTGTCTTTATTTAAAAGGTGGCAATCAGGCAAGTAGGGTATGGAACCTCCTATGGCTAGGGGGGTTTGGGGTGGGTGGTCGGGACCCTAATTCTTGAGCCAGTCAAGAATCAGGATTTACCCTTTGAATCGCAGCACTGAGGCACTGGTGCCTTGAAAAAATCCTGAGGGTGGTCCCCACCCCACCCAGTGACTCCTTAGTTTGCAGAGGCACTGTCTGCGGGATCCTGTCAAAGGCTACAGCTAAGTCTTGCACAAAACTCCCCATCCAGTTGGGTTCTCCAAGCTACAGGGTGGAGCCTTGTGCCCAGGAGGGTCTGTGTGGGCTCATGAAGCAGAAGAAAGGCCTGGAGGTTCACTGGGAAGCCTCAGCTTCACCAGGCCTGGCCTGGGGCAATGACTGAGTGGGTAGGGCTGGGGTCCTCTAGGGCAGACTTGGGGGGGTCACAATGGCCCAGGGGAGGGCCAAGGGCTCATGGGACCTTGTCTGCTAGAGCAGCTAGGCCATCTGTGTGCACTGCTCATTGGGCTGTCATGGGGGAAGAGCCTGGGTTTGGGTCTGGGTCCAGGGCTGCATCCTGGGCTGGGGTAGAGCCAGGCTGGCCAGGCCGCAGTGCTCTTGGCAGACAGTGATTGATGAAGAAGGTCTGCAGGAAGCGGCGCCGCAGGCCCTCAGGCAGGTAGTAGTGGATGAAGTACATGAGCCCCAGGCCACGGCCTGGGTAATAGCGGCGGCGTGGCTGAGCTGCCAGCAGTGCGTCGGTGATGGCATCTACAACTGGGCTGAGGTCTGGCAGCGCCAGGCGCAGCGAATGCAGGAACTGCCCATGTAAGTGCTCGATGTAGTCCTCACCGTAGGCCTGGAGCAGCTCTCGGGGCAGGCTGGCCAGCAGCAGCTGTTTACGCTGCTCCCACTGGCCCACATTCTGCACAGACTCTGAGGAAGGAGCCACAAGGTCAGGGTGGGTTCACTTAGGGAAGCCAAAGCCAGACTCAGGTCAGTCTACCTCAAAACCGATCCTTGCCTCCAGACAGAGCCAGGCCCATTCCTTAGACCTGACTCCACCCCAGATAGGAACACACCCACACACCGTATCCCAAACCCGATGCCCACCTGTCTTGAAGCAGCCAGGCTGGATGATGCTGACCTTGACCCCCCAGGGCAGAAGTTCACAGCTGAATGTGTCCATGAGCAGTGCCATGGCCGCTTTGGAGGTCCCATAGGCCGCCAAGCATGGGTATGGCATGTCTCCTGGGAATGGATTGGGAGGGAGGCAGCTCAGCATGGACCAGGGGCTCCAGCAACCCTCCCTGCTCTGCAGCAGCACCTTTTCTACTCCAGTAGGGAAGGGCACTCACCTGCTGGGCTGCCCACAGTCACAATGCGACCCCTAGAACGGCGCAGCAGTGGCAACAGGCCCTTGGTTAGTTCAAGCGCACCGAAGAAATTCACCTCCATGCAGCTGCGGAATGTGGCCACTGGAGACAGCTCCACATCGGCCACTACATTGTTGTGGCCTGCATTGTTGACCAGGCCCCACAAGCCTGAGGGCACGGAGAAGGGGGACAAAGAAAGGAAGCTCAGAGTTGAGTCTGCCCAGCAGCAAACCTCCGCCCATTCACACCCACCCAAGCACACCCTCTCCTGGGGGATCTAGGCCCACTGACCTGTGCTGGTGGTGTGGGCCTTTGTGAACTCCAGTGCTCGGCTGATGTCTGCTGGCTTGGTCAGGTCCAGCTGCAGCAGCCTTAGGCGAGGGGAACAGCAGGCACGCAGCTCTAGGGCACCAGGGCCATCCAACTCCAACACGGTGGCCAGCACCGTGAAGCCCATAGCATCTAGCTTCTTTGCCGTCTCCTTGCCAAAACCAGAGTCACAGCCTGGCCAGGGCAGGGCAGCCAGTGAACTCCCACTGTGGCCCAGTCCAGCCTGAGACAACTCTAGGATCATCCGGGTCCATACAGGATCCAGGCCTCTGGATACCCAGTCTTCAGCAGCCTTCCCTCCCATCCCAGGTCCATCTCTGTAGGCTTTGCCCCTCTGGCTGAGCACTAGCTCTCTTACAACTGTCACCTCCCTGACCCCCCAGAGCTACCCCAAACATGGCTTAATGATTCCCACTTTACAGATGAGGACACTGAGACCTACGAATGCTAAGTTGCTTCCCAAAGTCATTCAGCCAGCAGAGAGTAAGATCAGGACTCTACTGGAGGTCAGCCCGAGACCCAGTACCAGTCCTGGTGTCCTGCTTGCTTTGCTATCAGGTCTAAGCTTGCCTGTGCAATATTACTGCTCAGCCTCGCTGCCCTTGCCCGGGCTTCTTCCTCTTACCTGGACTAGGCAGCAGCCCCCTCTTTGGTCCTGTCCCATCTTGCCCCCTTGAATCCATTCTCTTACCTCAGCAGCCAGAGGGATCTTTCCAAAACTGACAATATCACTCTGCGGCTGAAAGCCTTTCCAAGGCCCCCTTGGATGAAGCCCCAAGCCCTCTGCTCCCATCATCACAACCTGAGCCCCACCTCCCTTCCCCACCAGCACCCTACTATTGTTCCAGGCTCTAGGCAAGCTGGAGGCTCATACCTACCTCACCACTGACCCCCACTCTTGGAATTCCAATCAGTGGCAACAGTGGGGCATTCTCTGAGCCCCAGACCACTTGCCCCCAGGACAGGGAAGATGATGGATGGAGAAGAGAACAGACCTGCATTTGAATCTCTTCCCACACCCAACAATTGTGACCTGAGGTCAGTTACCACTCTCGGAGACTTAATTTCCTGTGTTTGGTATGTGGAGAGTGGAACCACCAGGCAGAGCCAGAGTGGGGGTCTGATAAGACCCTGTTTCCTTGATTGTTCCCATCCAGATCCTGGCTCTGAGGGTGGCAAGGGGAGGGGGAGGCCAGTGAGAGGAGGCTCTCTGGAGCCTGCCTCCCTGGTGGTCCCACTCACTTCTGGACAGGCTCTGCAGCCCCTCCCCACCTCAGCCCCGCCCCCTCTGCTGAGGCAGAGAACAAAGCTGGGACAGGGGCTGTGAACTAGGCTTTGTGTGGCTGGGGGCCTGCAGACTAAGGCAGTCTGGGCTGGGCTGGGCTGGGCTGACAAGTCCTTCCAGGGCAAGCCTGGCTGGGGGAGGCCAGTGAGCACATGTGTGTCCACTTGCCTAAGCTCCCTACTCTGGAGGGCCCTTCACTGGGAAACTGAGGCCTCCCAGAGCCTCAGCTCTACAGTCCCAACAGTCACCCATGCCTCGCACACCCTCTTGTTTATCTGCACACAGACACCTGTACACACACTTCCAAACTGCCTGCATATTCACACAGGGATTCACTCCCAGGAGACCCCCAGCCACCATCCATGAGCAGATGTGCACACATGGCACCCAGCCACTCAGCCCAAACTCTGACTCCACGGCTGAGCTCTGGATGTAGCCTTGGGCTGTGGTTCTCAGGGGTATTCTCAAGGAGGGGTGGGTAGCAGCTCTGGCAGGCTGAAGACACTGTTCTTAGCAGGTGAGGCAGGGCCTAGTCACTTATTTGTCTTGCAGTCAGGCAGTGAGAGAGGAAACTGCAGAGTGTTTGGACATCGGGAAGCTTGCTGGTCTACTCCTGATGCTTAGCAGGAGTGGGTTGGGCAGGACTCTTCCCCTCCCCCATTGCAGGGCTTTACAACCAGATATGGAGGAGCCCAAGCCTCAGAAGGCATCCCTCCTCTTCCCTCACTCTCCAGCTCAAGGCAAGGAGAAGTAACAGCAGCAGCATGAAGGCCTGAGGGGAGATCTCAGGAAAGTCTGCCCACTGAGTCACTACTACCAGCAGATGGCCCAGATACTGTTGAGGCAACTCACAAATTAGACGGCAGGAGGGGAGCTGCCCAGTCCCTGGGAGCAGAGCTCGCAACCTAGTTCCTGCTTCAGACCAGGAGGGCCACTGTATCTTTCCTTCCTCAATCCCCTAAAACTTCACACTAGACTCTGAATTCAGGTTCCACTCATCAAACCTGACCCCTGCTCTAACTCCACCCTCTTGCTGAAACCCAAAGCCCTAGTGCCACCGGTGTTCCCACCCCACCTCAACAGTCAACCTTCTTGCCTGGCATTCAAGGCCCCTTTTGAGGAAACAACCTCACATCACACCACATCTCAGCAGCCAGGCTGGTTACTGACTGTCCCCTACCCAGGCCACTCTCATTGTTGCCTCAAGCCTTTGTCCCACATCCACACTTTGATCCAAAACACCTTCCACACTTCACCTATCTTGACTCATCATCCCATGCCCAGCTCAAGGATGGCCTCCTCTGAGAAGTTCTCCCAGGTCTGTCCTTGTGATCATACAGGGCCCCCTACTGGACCAAGACCTCTGGGAAGCCACTCTGGTGGTGAGGGCAGGGCTCTGAGAACCTGTCCAAAGCCATGGGGGTTGGGGGGGGAGAGACCAGGCTGCCCCTCCCCCCACACATACAATGGAGCCAGTGCCCCCTGGCCTTTCTCTCCCTCCCCGCTTCCGGCTGGGTCTCAGTGCGCCCCCCCTCCCTTCTGGTGACAGATTTATTCCCTGCTCCAGACAAAGGGAACTCTGCCAGGCAACCAGAGGCACCTGAGTACAGCTCTCCACGACCTCCTTCCTGGGCACTGAAGACCAGGAGGAAGGTGGCATTGTGTGTGCTGGCTGCAGATCTGGAAGGCTACCTCAGCAGTTTGGGGGTGGGTGGCACATTCTAAGAGGCAGCTGAATGCCCAGCTGCCTCTTATGGTGACCTCAAGCTTTTATGGATTCCAAGGACCCCAGCAAACGGGGCGGGGGAGGGGGAATGGGTGCCCCAACTCCCTATCTAAGCGCCTTCCTCTGGCCCTGGGGAAGAGGAGATGAGGCGTCCCACGTGGGCATGTTAGGCAGAATCCAAGGGGTGACCATCCTCTTCAGTCCCTCAGAGCACTGCCCCCTGCCCCAAGACTGCTCTCTTGGGGAGGGGCATAGCATAAACCTCAGACTCCGGGAGGTTCCACCTTTCTCAGCCAGCAGTTGTTCCTGCGCACCTGCCCACTCCCGGCCTCATTTTCCCTCCAGCACTCCACAGCGGCAGGTAGTTAACCCGGACTTAAGGAGGTGCCTTGCGCTTCCTACTTGGCTCGCTCCCGGCACCCAGGGGAGAACGACACTCCCATTCCTGTGCTGGGGGTCCCGCCTTGCCTTGGCGCGCTAGAGGGGAGCCCTCTGGGTGTCTGGTCCCGCCCTCGAGCCTGGAGTCCCCGCGCTCCGCGCACTCACCGGTGATGAGCACCGCGCGAGTGGCCACCGGCAGGCGCGGAGGGCGCGCCAGGCGGGACAACGCGATCCAGCCGGCGGCGGCCAGCACGGCGAGTGCGGCCGGCGGGGGCAGCAGGCGCTGGCACAGCCAGTCGAGCGCAGCCAGCAGCGCCAGCGCCGCCAGCAGCGGGCGGCCCAGACGCAGGTCTGCGCGCAGCAGCTGCAGCAGCGCACGGGCCGCCACGAGCAGCCAGGCGCCGCCCGACGGCCAAGGCCAGCGCTCCATGGCGGCCGGGCCGGGCTGGGCTGGGCCGGGGCGGGGCGGGGGCCGGGCTGGGGAGCAGGGAAAGGGACTTGAGGCCGGAGCGAGGGGCGCGCGGTGCAGGAGGACACCAGCCAGGGGCGGAAGGGATACTCGCTTTCTCTGTTCGCCCTCGGGCCGAGCTTATAAAGAGCCCCGGGGGCGGGGAGAGGGCGGGGCGGAGGCGGGGCAGGGGCGGGGCTTCCCTCCACTTCGCACCCCGCACCCTCCTGCGGGCAGGTGCCCCCCCTCCCCCGCTCCGCCCCGCCCCCGCGGCCAGATCTGCTTTCTAAGAAGCCGGAACAAAGTCCCGAAGTTGCTGCTAGAGAGGGAGCCGCCTTGCCGCGGACCGTGCCGGGAACCAGGCCAGTCTGTGTAGCCCTAGTGCTTTGCATCTGCTCACCCCTGCGCCCACCCCCACCCCCACGCTGCGAGAGCAGTTGAGCCGCCGCTCCCAGGTGAGCACACCCAGCTCACACTTGCTCAGGACACCTGAGGACAAGCACAACTTCCCTCAGCTTCTCACACTGACAGCACCGCCGCGACCTCCGGGCCTGCCGGAACCCCGCGGGGAAACAGACCGCCCTTACCCGGCCGCCGCAGCCGCCGCGGGCACACGCGCCGCACTCCCACGCCATGCGCGGCCGCAGGTCCCACGCGCACACACACTCCCTGACGCGCGCTCACACCTAAGCTGGCGGCGGCCACAAAACCGGCTTGCTGCGGGGGCTGGAGGGAGCAAGATGACTGCCCGGGTTCTAGGGAGTCTCTGCCCCGCCTTCCCCCTTTCCTTCAGGGCCCAGTCCTGGGGATGCACCAACCCCACCTCCTCCTGCCACACAAGTGTACGTGTGTGGGAGTGCAGGTGTGTGTGCGTTTGTGTGTGTGTTGCGGGGGATGGGGCTCACAGAAAGTGTCTAGGCTTCGCATTACCTCCAGCCCACCCTCCGACTGGTACTTCTAGGACCAGGCCAATGGGGACACCTGGGGGGAGTCAGTAAGGGCAGCCTCTAGGACAAGGTAATTCCCTGCCCTACTCCCATGATTCCCCAGGTTATAAAATAAGTGCTGTGAATGTGGGTGCATTTCCCTACCTGTATGTATGAAGATCTGTGTTTGTGTGTGGCCCAGCGGCCCCCCATCCTGCCCACCCCCGTGTCTGGCACCCTGTGTTTGGCATCCAAGCTAGGGCTCTGCCAGGCACTAGGAGTTGGTGCCAGCACCTGGCTCCCAGGCCCTATTCTGAGGGCAGTAGGTGCAGCTCATGGCAGAAGGAGTCCCTGCTTCCTGTGGGCCTTTGGACTTTGCCCAGTGCCTCATCTATGCCTGCACTAGGTCCTGGGAGGTCATGGATCCCCCCAGCCCTGTGCCCATTCTCTATCTTAGGTGCTCAGGCTCTGTGCCAGGGCTTTGAGGCAATGCCTCTTCCAAAACCTTCTCTGCCACCCAGGCGTGGCTCCCTGGTGGGCCAGGGGGGTCTTAGGGAGGGGGCTGGGAGCCACTTAAGAGGAGAGGCTCTGGGTGGAGGACTCAATTGCCCAGAGCCACTTCTGTGCCCTCTTATAAGCACAGATGGCAGGCTAGCCCTGGCCCTAGGAGGCAGGACTTACCTGGAGAGGATGTGCCTACCTTGAGTACATGACCTTGTGTGCCTGTATTTGTGTACACTTGTGTCCATGTCCCGTGCCATGACCCTGTATGTGCATGTGAGTACATTTGTGTGTGTTGTGTATGCTTCTGGTGACTCTCCCTCAGTCTGGGTCATCCTTTGGAAAGTCAGGGAAACATTCCTTTTCCAAAATGTGCTGACTCCTATTGTCCCAAATCTATGGCCCAGGCTCACAGGTAGACACAGCATCCTTGGCCTGGCTTCCTGACCTGATCTGTAGACTGTGGATTCATGGGACAACCCCTCCCCCCCACCTCTACCACACACACACACACACACACAACTCTGGCACTCTACTGAAAGTCTGGTTATGGTTTTTCAAATTAAGGGCTTCCCTTTGGAGCTGGGGAGGGGGTGTAGAGGAGGAGATGGGGCAGGGGGTCCCAGGCAGTCTTCAAGGTTAAGCCCATGCAGGTAGTACCAGCACTTGCCCAAAGAGGAATTGAAAGTAGGGGAAGTGGAAGTGGGACAGCAAGGTGAGAACAGAAACTGAAAAGCAGGATCCTACACTGTCCCGGGAAGGAAACATGAAGGATTCTGGCTCACTGGGAAGGCTATGATGAGGAGAAAGACTTGCTTAGAGGGGGTATAAGGGAATTGCCTTTGGCTGCATGGTACAGGATGGCTGGGATGGGGAGAGGTGTTTCCGGTTTATCTTCTGGGATGCTCTGCCACCTTGGACAGACCCATCAGTCTTATGTGATTTGGGTCTTTTGGAACAGAATGATCTGCCATGCTTTTATATGTGCCCATCCACCCCACCCCAATTCATCCTACTTCCAAGGCCAGGCTTCCTTCCTAGGATCTATGGTGCAGCCCCCTGCAGCCTCCTCAGCAGCTGAACCCTTACCCCTCATCAGGTGGAGACATTCTAGAAGTAGAAAGAAGGTGGTTCAGGCAGTCATGACTGGGAGGGGCTGGCCCAACCCTGTCTGAGGCCTAGTGCCAGCTTGTGCCTGCCCAGGGGCAGAGAACCAGCTTCTGCCAGAACCAGGAGTCTGGGCTGGTAGGGGCCTCCAGGGAAGAGAAGGGAAGGGGGGGCAGAGGGCAGGAGCCCCAGTAGATAAGGCAGGGCCTGGCAGGGGCAGAGGAATGAAGGGCAACCAGAAGTTCAGAGCCCCTGAGCCACCCCACCCCTAAGCCCTTAGCCCATAGTCTCTCTTAGTCCTGAGTCTGACGCCTCCCTCCCCCCACCTTGGTCAGAAACCTGGTGAGCCAAACCCTTAGATTGCCCCTGGTGCTAGAGGGTCAGGGGTTGGGGAGGGGGGTGGCTGGCAGGCTAGCTCCAGTCGGCTCAAGCTGAGTCTGGCAGCTCACCGGCACCATCTGCTGGCTTTTCCAGGAGGGCGCGGCTCTGAGGGTGGTAGAGTGAAGGTGACTGCTGGATCTGACGATGGGAGGAACAGAAGCTGGTGCCCGGTGCCGAGCAGCAGTCACCAAGAGTTCAACCTCTGTCCCCTGACCACACTGGAGCTCCTGGAGCCAAGACTCCATTGTTACCTCTTCCTCCCTCGGTGGTGCAGCTCAGAGGCAGCAAAGTCCCAAGGAGGCCCTGCCTGGTGCACTGCTCCCTCCTGGCACTGCACCGCCATCCTCCCAGCACAAGGGCGGTGGAGCCCCTCTCCCTGCCAATGGCCAGTACCCCCACCGGGCCCCAGACCCCATCCCTCCCCATCCTCAAAGATAACAAACTTTTATTGACTTTCTACTGTGTGCTAGGCCCTGTGCTGTGTCCCCTGGGTGTCATAACAACCACTGGCCTCTCCCACTGGGAGCCACAATGGAGAACTTCTTCCACCTTAATCTGGTACCACTTTCCTCCAGCACTGTTCTTGTGCTGCCCTCTTCTCAGCTACATTTCTCTAAAATAGTCTACAATCACCATCTCCACTCCCTGCCTCCACTCCCCACTCTAGCTCTGCATCATCTCCCCCTCCCAACCTCGCCAAAGGTCACCAGAGAATGACATCCTAGTCCCCAAAAACCTTAAACACACATCTGCTATAGTTAACTTGGCTTCCTCGAAGCCTCTGCCCTGCTGGTCATTCCTCACTGCTCCAAGCCCTTTCTCCTTCTGGCAGCCATGAAACTACTGCTGTTGGGTTTCCTCCTACCTCTCTGGCTCTCCTTCTTGGTCTCTTTCTTGAGCTACTCTTCCTTGTGGATAAGCCTCTGGCTGTGGAGACCTCATGCTCAGGTTCTCCCCATCCCTGCCTCATGAGTTCAGCTTCCTACCCACATGCTAGTGACTCCCACCCTCCTTTCTGGCCAAGTTCTTGCTCATGACTCCAGGCCTGTGTGTCCAGCTACCCCTGGATGCCTCCCCTGAACACCTGTAGGCTCCTTACACTTGGCCTTTATCCAAAGCTGGTGTCACCATCTTCCGTAGTTCTGGCAGCCACTCCTTCCCTTTCTCATCCTGAGTCTTCATTCCATGCACTGGCCTCCCTAGGTTGCATACAGAGGCCTCACAATAGCCCTTTGTAGTAGATATCATCATTATTCTTTTATATTCAAGGAAATTGAGACTTCCAGACACTCAGAAAATTGTTCAAGGTCTTAAACTCAGGTACACTTGAGTTTGAATCTTAGACCATTCCCTAGATTCAGACTCAGCCTACTTGAGTCCAAAGTCTCCGATCTTGAGAACTGTGCTAATGCAGGACCACGTTTGCCACATGTGGCCTCTTACAGTTCATTCTGAGGGCAAAGGAGAGCTGGGAATGGTCTTGAGCAAATGAGATCCCTGTCCCAATTGGCCAGGAAATGGATTTGGGGATGGGGGAAGAGTGGAGGCTGGGAGTCCTATTGCTGCATCAAGACAAGAGACAGAAGCAGAGGTCTGCTTGGGGCAAACCGGGCCCAAGATGCTCATGGACTTGCAAGGGCTAAGCCCAGAGGCAGCTGGATGCTTGTGGTCTCCAGCACATCACTCACGTGGCATGGGAGCCCAGGAGATTGCTGATTCACCTCTGCATGCCCTGGGCATGAAGTGAAATCCCCCTATTTTCAGAGGTACCCCATCTAGGCTGTGCAACTGGAAATCAGGCCCTTTGGTTATCAGGGAGGGGGAATGATGAGGCAGGGAAGCCAGTGGCATCACTTGTATTTCCAGACTGTCATGCACCCTCCTCTGAACTTCTTTTGTCTCCAGGATTGAAGGAAGATATTTGGGGATTAGGGCCCTCGAGTTTGGGAGACACTAAGAGAATGTGCTCGGAAGGGTTTTCTGGACCAGCTCCGGAGGAAAGGCAAGCCCCACTTGAGAACATTTGCCAGGAGAGCTTGGCTGACTCCAGGTGAAACTGGCTGTCTTGGATCCTGCAGTGTGGCTTTGAGTTATTCATAATCCTCTGTCATATTTACTGTGTGTTTGTGTATGCCAGTGTTTGTGTTTGTGTATGCCAGTTTTTGTGTTTGGTTTGCTTGTCCTTTATTTTATTTACTATGCTCACATCATCCCTGTGAAGCAGGTACTATCATTTTCCCCTTCCCATACATAAGGAAACAAAGCTCAGAGAGATTAAATGACATGCCATAGGTCACACAGCCATCCAAACTCTATACTCCTAACCATCCAGTCACACTGCCTCCCTGGCCTTAAGCATAGGGGGTTGGCAATACCCAGGTGGAAGACTAACAACCTTTTTTTATTTGCTTTTGTATTAGAAACATGTCTCCCAATGGTAGAATTAAGGCAAGTTGTTAAAACTAATTCTGAAACTTGCTTCTTTACAGCTTCTATCACCCCTGATTTAGGCCCTTTTTTGTTTGTTTGTTTGTTTGTTGGCAGAACAACTGCAAAAGATACAAAAATTAGTTGCTGTTGGCTAGCTGGTTTAATTTATTTGCATATATATAATTCAGCCCCACCCCTGGTGGCTAATACCCCCCTGGGGGAAGCTGCGGCTGTTTTCTGATTGCTGGTGGGGAGGCCTGTGTGTGTTGTTTTTTAAATAAACTGAAACCAGATGGAGGGGAGTTTTGTTCACAGCCTTGCCTACAATTTTCTCCAGCAAATTCCTTGAAAAGCCAACCACCTATGAGTGGTGCCTGTTCTCCTTGGAGATCTCTCACCGCTGGTATGCAAATGGAGAGCAGGGTTGGGATTTCTAAAAGTGAAACAAAAGGAGAGGGAACAGAAGCTCTTGGGTCAAGGGCTTTCGAGAATGCGGGGCCATCCTCCGGTGGAGCCCCAACTTTAGGTCTGCATTTAGAGTTTGTGTCCTCACTCTCCCCTTCTTCCTAGAGTTGGGGGTTGGGCTGGAGGGGTGGAGTCTTGGGCTGGGCAAGAGTCAGAATCACCCTGATCGACCACTTGGTGAAAGTATGGGTTCCAGACCGGCGCATATATTCCATTTGCAGTGCTAACCGCTGGCATGAGACCCCAACTCTCCAGATAGGCTGATTTTTGAGTCAGTGGAGGCAGTTATCTCCTGAAAGGGCCCAAGCCACTCTTGCTTCCATCCCAGGAAGACCAGTTGCTCAAGGTGGTTATCGAAATATTTTTAACCACCAGTCAGGTCTAGGACTTTTGTCATGTCCCTTGAGCACCTCGTTAAGTGATTCCTTGTTCAGAGATGTAGCACGTACACCCACTGATCACAGTGCCAGGGGTTTAGCATTTTTCTTTGGAATGTAAATTGGGTATTGTCATAGTGAGGTATGACCCAGTCCCCTGGCAGGGGAGAACACTTCTTTCCCAGCTCCAAACTTCATTCCTAGCTCAGAACGCTGTTTTTTTAGATTCCGAGCCTTTTCAGATAATTGTGTCAGGTTACATAAGGTTTCAAGATATGAACACTCAAAGGAAATTCCGCTGGGAACAGGCCTGAGAGGTTCCGGCACATAATTTGCTTTCAAGTATTCGAGGAAAAATTCAGGTGTCTCAGGCCTGCACATTTCTGAAATAAAGTAACAACAGCCAACAACTTTGCTCGCATATACCATTCCCCATAGAAGTGAGCGAGCAAAGAGATAGATTTCGTGATGGATGGAAATATCCCTCCCTGGGGAGCACAGGCAGGGCTGAGTGGAGGTCAGCTGCAAAGAGAAGAGCTTTGACCAGGCGGCCATAGACATTCTTACCAGCCCAAGATACCTTTCACTACCCCACCCTCCCCTGCATCTTTGGTAACACATATGGTAAATACAGGCCTTCAGTTTTCCAAGAAACATAAAATAAAAGCTGAATTACTGGCAGAGAAGCTTTAAAAGCTTTAGTTCCTAGGACTCTGTGGGCACATTTTCCACACACCATGATTTTTATTACATTTGCCTCCAAGGGACAGCCCTGCAGCGGCTCGGTTGCATAAGGTGCTGTTTCCAAACACCTTGTCCCCAAGTAGAGACACAGAATAAGTTTTATCTAGGTCCGAGAGTGTTCTGGAGGGGTGACATCGTGTTCCAAGCTGCACTGGTTATAGTCAACAGTGGGAAAGCTGCCAAAACCTTCTCACCAAGGAAGCTGAGAGAATGTTCTAAATACCGAGCAGTACTTCTTTCTTAAAGCACAAAGTAGTCATAAAAACCACTTAACAAGGAAAAATTAATGGGAGGAAAATGTCCTAAGTGTAGAAAAAAAAAAAAAAAAAAAGGCTTTGCAAGGGATACGGAAAAAAATAGATTTACTATGTTGAAAGGATGTGGCTATTAATATAGGAAAGTCAATTTTTACACCAAAAATAATTCAACAAGTATCATTTACTTTACAAAAGGCTTCACAAAAGAACTCCTATGAGAAGCACTATGGTTTCCTTCCTTCCTTCCTTCCTTCCTTCCTTTCTTCCTTCCTTCCTCCTGCCTGCCTTCATCAAACATCTACTGAGTGCTTACTGTGTTCTAGACTCTGTGCTAGGGAAGCCATGGTGAACTAGATAAACATTGTTCCTCCCCTTGTGGTCTCTCTGGCCAGCTGGAGAGACAGCCCCTAATCAGATCACTACACAATCAAGAAGCCACTGATAGCAGAAGCCAGAGTCCCATGATGCTATGGGAATAACAGCCTCTTCTATTCTGAGGGCCAGAGAAAGCTTTCCCAAAAGAAGTGATGTTCCAGGTAGCAAGAGCATCCGCGCAAAGGCCCTACTATAACAGCAAGCCTGGTCCTTCGAGGAAAGGGAGGCCATGAGGCCACAGAGGTCAACCGGAGCCAGGGGGCACAGGAGGTCTTGGAGGCTGCTGTAAGGAGGAGGTTTAGATTCTAATTTCATGGTACATGGAAATATTGCTCCCTGGGGAGCAGGGAGAGTCATGAGGATTGTAAGCAGGAAGTAAAATAATCAGTTAGGCGCTTTTTTTATTTTCTTTTCCTTTTTTTCTGACAGTCACAAGCTGTGAGGAGAATGGACTGATGGGGGTGGGGAACCCACAGTAGAGGCAGAAAGACCAGTCAGGAGGTCACTGAGCTTGCCAGGGCAAGAAATGCTGGTGGCCATGGGGACAAGCCAAGTGGAATGGGCCAACTCATCCAAGTGTCCATTGGAAAGGGTACTGTGACCCAGACAAAGTGAACCCAGAGAACAAGAGCCGTGGCTGACCACATCCCACCCAGGCTAGTTTCACAATTAAAATTTAATTTCATTAGTTGATAAAATGGATAGCATCATTTCCTGGTGGAAAGACAAGGTCGAGATTATATGTATCAATGTCTACTACCAACTTGTGTGCTTTAGGAGTCTGAGCACATTTTCAGCCTTTATCATCCTCATGTAGTAGTTATTGTTACCCTCATTTCACAAAGGAGCAAATTGAGAGCCACAGAGGTTGAGAAATTTGCTCAACTGGTGACTGGCAGAGCTGGGATTGAAACCTGGCAACTAGTGATCTGCCCTGGGACAAGTGGCAAGTGTCAGGGAGCCCATGCATACAATGGGTCTAATTAAGGCTGGGGTGCTGGTTCAGCATAGGGCGGAGGTGAACTGCTTTTTCCCCACTCCAGAGGTCTCTTCTGGCAACGGTTCTAGGAGTCATGTAAACCAGTTTGGAATCCCCACACACATGTGTGCAAGCCCTTAAAATCACAGTGGGGCCTCTTCTCCCCCTGGCCTGGGCTCTTCCACCCTGGGCAGACCTGCCTCGCGGGTCAGGGGCACCCGCTCTGGGCAGGAACAAGTCCTGCCTGAGGGGGTGACTTCTGTCCCAGAAAAATGTGCCTCACGTTTCATAGAAGTTGGCCAAAGGGGGCAGGAGGAGCTGGAACAACACTCCAAGCAAAGGGAACCCTGTGGGAAAAGCCCTGGGGGTGGCAGCAAAGGCTGTGGGTTCCTGGAGCTGCATAATCCTCAGAGAGGGCAGGGATGAGGAGGTGGATACGAGCCTGCCAAGCAGGTCCTTGGAAGCCATGCTTTGGTGTTTAAGTTCATCCCAAAGGCAAAAGGGAGCCCTGGAAGTGTCTTACACAGGCAACTGATAAGATGGTGTTTTCATGTTGAGAAAATTTCTCTGCCATGTGCCGGCCCTGGGAGCAGGCAACATGTTGCTTTCTTCACTAGGTGATGCCCTAGGCAGTGTCAGGTTCTGGACTGGGGACCACACTATGTTGACAGACTCAGGAAGAACATGATCAAACTACCTGTGCTTTTAAAAAGCAGATTTGGCCAGAGGGTGTCCTTTTCTCAGACAGCCTGACCTGGAATCACTCAATCACAGACACTGAGGGAATCTGAGCTGTCACCTGGATTTTTGTTTCAGATAAAACCAGCTTTAATTTGTTTAATGTATGTATGTTTAACCCTACTTGAAACCCACTATATTAGTTTCCTGTTGCTGCAATAACCTATTACCACAACACACATTAAAAACAACACAAATTTTTAATCTTCTATTTCTAGAAGTTTGAAATGGGTCTCAAGGGGCTAAAGTCAAGGAGTCAGCAGGCTGGTTTCTTCTGGAGGTTCTATGGAAAAATCAGTTTCCTTGCCTTTTGTATCTTCTAGAGGACTCCTGCATTCCTCAGCTCATGGCTTCTTCCTCCACCTTCAAAGCCAGTAGTGCAGTGTTGTCATATCTCTTTGACCTCTGCTTTCATCATCATGTCACCTTCTTCCATTCTGACCCTTTGGCCTTCCTCTTATAAAGGCCCTGTGATTACACTGAGCCTATCTTGATAATCCAGGATAATCTCCCTCATTTCTTTTTTTAAAAAATTAATTTATTTATTTTGAGAGAGAGAGAAAGGGAGAGAGAGGGAGGGAGGGAGAGAGCCAGTGGGGGGAGGGGCAGAGAGACAGGGAGAGAGAGAATCCCAAGCAGGCTTTGTGCTGAGAGTGCACAACTGGACACGGGGCTCGATCCCATGAACCATGAAATCATGACCTCTGCTGAAATCAAGAGTCAGACGCTTAATGGACTGAGACACCCAGGTGCCCTAATCACCCCCATTTCAAGCTCCTTATTTTGATCAAAGTCCCTTCTGCTTTGTAAGGTAACATACTCATAGGTTTTCAGAGATTAGGATGTGGACATCTTTGAAAAGCCATTGTTCAGACTACCACACACTTTAACCAAATAAAGAGAAAGGGGATGCCTGGCTGGCTTAGTCAGTAGAGTGTGCAACTCTTGATCTCGGGGTTACAAATTTGAGCCCCATGTTGGGTGTAGAGATTACTTAAAAATAAAATCTTTAAAAAAAAATAAGGAGAAAGAGTGATAAACCTGGAAACTGGGAGTAGAATGGACTAGAAGTAGGCAGGCAGATGTTAGACAGGAGGTTGGGGCAGAATCAGCAAGGAAGATGCTGGTGGTCTGGGCTGGAGTAGAGTGGGAAGAATGGACACTGGCCATGTTTCAGAGGGAGGATGGCTTGGTCTTGGGGACTGTCTGGGTTAAATGGGCAAGGACCAGGAGACTGAGAAGATAGTGGTGCCCTTGGGAGGGTCTGAGGGGGAAGAACAGATTTGTGGCAAAGACAAAGAGGGCATACAGGGATGTGTTGCATCTAGATACCCATGAGACATCTAGGAGAGGTGACTGGGAAGCAGGTGGACCCAAAGTCTAGATGGCTGTGACTCTCAGGTTCCCCCTCTCCCTGTGGGCATATATGGGCTTATCCTCCACATTGATTTCTAGGTCATCATCTCTGTTGGACCCGAAAGTTCTCCAATTCCAGGTAAGAGTCATCTTGATTGGCATCTTAACAAGAGAAGTTATCTTGCATTTCTGAGGCCAGAGTACAGAGATATTTATTCCACAATAAGTTTGAGTTTATCAGGACTGGAAACAAGAATTTATATGGTAGAGAGATTCAATCACTTGCACAAGGACTCACAACTGGCCTGTGGCAGAGTAGGAGTTGTTAATGCATGTGGCTCATGCATTTTAGGCATAGGGATGTTTTCTGTCCAGCCCATTCTAAGCTGATAGCAGCCAGCTGCTCACCATTTTAGGGCCTTGGAGATTTCGAAGACAAAGGTTCTTCCTGTTTTTTGAGAAAGCCTGAGCTCATGGGAGGGTCCATTTCCAGTGTTCCCAAGGAGAAAGGGAGAGGGAGCTTTCAGGGAAGCTGGGTCCAGCAGGGAGGTCTCCAAGGCAGGGGAAGGGAAGAGTCCTCAGGCCCTGCAACCAGGGAAGCAGGCACCTATCCCCTGGCAATCTTGGGGCATCAGGCATGGCCCCTTAGAGCCCAAACCTGGAAGTCCTGTGGTTGGGACAATGGCTGTGGCTTCAGTACCAGAGAGGACCCATGACTAGAGCGTGCTTCTCAGGCTGCTATTGCAGGAGATCCTGAGTCCTTGGAATAACCTGGGTAATAGGAGCCCAGCAGAGACCAAGACTGAATGTCCCACCAGTCTGGAAGAGGGGGCTCCCAGTAGGATTTCTACTTAATTTAAAGGAAAGATAGAAAGGAGATATTTTGTGCTGCATATTTTCTTTTATACTTCACATTTTATATTATGGGGAAACCTGCATATTTATTTGTGTATTTGTCTATACCTGTCTTTCCCTTAGCCTGTAATCTCCCTGAGGGGTAGGGATCTCGTGTTCCCCACGGTATGCCCAGTGCCCAGCACATACTCATTAAAGTGTGCAGGCTGACTGGGGGGTCTCCCCGACAGTGGTAGTCTCAGGGAGAAACTGAAGGGGGGCACGTTTGGGACAAGTTACGATTTCGAGAAGACAGCTGTGGAGTGAGGGTGGGGGAAAGTGGGTTTTCGAGGACAATAGTTGAAAGGGAACGGGGAACGCGGAGGCTCGGGTTCCAGGGATCCCAGGGGTCCCTGGTGAGCCCCGCCCCGAACCTTGGTGCCGGCGCGAAGCGACGCAGCGCGGTTTGGCCGCTGTGGGGCGCCGTAGCCCGCGCCGTTGCCAGGGGAACGGGCCCAGCTCCTGAAGAGTTCCATCCCGCCTCGGCCTGGCCTGGCGGGGCTGTACAGCCAGACCGCTCCAGCCGGTGCCCGAGGACTTGCCCGCCCGGCCTCCGTCGCGCGACCCGGGATGGGGCCCCGCTCCGGGCTGCGCCACCGCCTGGTCCCGAGGACCATCTCCGTTGTGAGGGTCTGAAGTGCAGCCACCGTGGGAGGGTGGACGGCCAGGCGCGGGGGCTGAGCTACCGGGTGACCTTGGCAGGGCCGATCTGGCTCGGTCGACGCGACGCGCAGGTGAGTAGCCCCCACCGCGGTTCTCACCTCGAAACCTGGCATGAGCCACGGGGTTGTGGCTGCAGCCGCCCGGCTGTGCTCTGCGCTCACCTCGGCCTGGAGCCCGCGGCCTGGGCTTCAAGGGACAGGGCAGAACGCGGGGCTTCCTTCTAGTATTCATCAGGTTCACATATCTGCATTGAGCAGATACTCAATATACACAGTATACTCAATACTGTGTGCCAGGGACGGGGTCACTGAGGATTCCAGGAAACGGCACGATCTCCAGAACCCACAGAGTATTAAGGGGGGTGGGGTGGGCAGACTCCAGATAGACGACTGTGTGATTTTCGCTCGAGATAAGTACTCTGGTGACGTCATGGAGGGGGGCGGGGGTGGTGTTCTGGCAGGGTCTCCTATAAAAGGTGACTTTGAAGCTAAGACCTGAAGGTTGAAAGGAACCAGAATTGTTAAGTAGGGGAAGGGTGTTTCTGGAAGAGGGAAAAGCAAATGCAAAGGCAGCAAAGTACTATGAAGGAACAGAAAGGATGAGGGGAGCATTGAAGGATGCGATGGAGGTTTCAACTTTGTCCTAGAAGCAGGAGGAAACCATTGAAAAGTTTTGATGAATTTGAAGTTTTGAAAAGCTCACCTTCCTCTGGCTGCTGTGGGCAGTGTCCTTATGACAGGGCACACCAGCAAGTCATTTGAGGGCCATCGTAATTCTGCCAGTCTAACTGTGTCTCCTAGAAGAACTTAGTCTCTCTGAGCCTCAGTATCTTCATCTGTGAAAGGGGGATGTTATTCTGCATGTTGTTTATGAGAGAGAAAGTGAGAGACCAGTCCATCCGCGACCAATGACAGAGGAGGTCTTTGGGAACAGTTTGAAATGACAGGACCTACCTCAGAGAGTTGTGAGGGATTATAAGTCATTCTGTTAAAGTAGTTCCTGGCACAGAAAAAGTTCCCTCCAAATGGCCATTATTACTGAAACTACATTGCTACAGGGGAACAATGATGGAGGGTTGGATTAGGGTGATGGCAGCAGAGATGGTAACAAATGGTTTAATTTCTTTTATTGAAGGAAAGCTGGATTTAGAGATAGGTGTGGGGTGGTCTTTGCTTTTGTGGAACTGGTGGTTCACCATGGAAGATGGGTTTGTAAATGGATAATCACCATGAGTTGCAATAAAAGCAACATTGGTGCTTCGTTTTTTTTTTTTCTTTTGTTTTTCTTACTTTGTTTTGTCACAACTTTGCTCTTAACGACTGTTTCTTGGTGGGTGTTCCTCCAGGCTTGCTCCTACAATCATGTGAGTTGATTTCCTGGTTAAAATCAACAACCGTTGGCTCCTCTCATTGGCCTTTTTTCGCTCCATTGTTACTCCTTCCTTCTTGTCCCCTTTCCCTGGCTAAACCTGAATCCCAAACATTGCAGTGGTTGCTTCAGGAGGAGAATGGCACAGAAAATGTTTGCACACCACATCAACTCAGGAATGAGTGAGATTTCAGGGTTTTCTTGCTCTAGCATCAGACTTCTGTGTGTTGTTTATGTGAAGAGCCCAGCCACATCTGAGGCCAGTGACTGGACGGGTCTATGAGAACAGCTTGAAGTTCCAATTTATTTTCTGGGCATTGTCGTGAGGTGCATATCTTAGTCAAACTGGAGCCACTTCCCAGAATTTTAAGGCCAGAGACTTCTCTGGTACCTGGAGGGAATTTTAATAAAGTATTTGCCCAAAACTTCTTTTATAAATGACTTTTTTTGCACTGTAAAACAGTGTGTACCATGCAGCATTTTTTTTTCCAGCCTCTGTTTAGGTTTAAATTGGACATCTGTTAAATCTTAGTGAAAATTATTTTATTTTATTTAAAAAAATTTAAGTTTATTTATTTATCTTGAGAGAGAGAGCGAGCAAGCGAGCTTGGGGGAGGAGAGAGAGAGACAGAGAGACAGAGAGAGGGAGGGAGAGAGAGAATCCCAATCAGGCTCCATGCTGTCAGCACAGAGCCCACATGGGGTTTGAACTCACAAACTATGAGATCACAACCCGAGCCAAAATTGACTGAGCCACCCAAGCACCCTTAGTGAAAATTATTTTAAAAGCAGATGCAAGGAAAAGTTGTTTAGAAATATCCATAGACGGGTGCCAGGATGGCTCAGTCGGTTAAGTGTATGACTCTTGATCTCAGCTAAGGTCTTGATCTCAGGGTCATGAGTTCAAGCCCTGCAAGAAAGCAAAAGAAATATCCATAGAAAATAATTCCTGTAAATCCTCTAGCTTTTCTTAGCAAACAGAAAAGATGGTTGTGAGCAAAACCATCCTGTTGCATGCACCTTCCCTTTGGGTTCTGGAGTCACAGGAAGCTGAGCTGACTTTTGGCTGAGCACTGGAACAGGGTCCTGCCCAGCAACTCCTCTTGTGCTGCCCAGAGGTCTGATTCCAACTTTGACAAGACTCCCAACAGCTCGTAGGGAGCTCTGTGGTTCTTCCTCACAGCTCTGCAGTGGAATGATTCAGAGTTGCTTTCGAGGAGTGAGGAAGCACCGAAATAAAACTGAGCACTCTTTTTGCATGGTAGTTAGGTGGGATTTCCTTGTTTGTCAGGTGTGGTACAGGGCTCTGGAGCCCACAAGCACATTTGGTCTACGTGGCAGCCCAGTGGGCCAGGAGGGTAAGAGGTGACACCCCTTAATTATTTATCTGACACATTCTTTTTTTCAAAAGCATTGATGCATATGGTAAAAAAAATTTCAAACACTGCACAGTAAAAGCAAGTCTCTTTCACTGCAGCCACTAGATCTTCCCAGAGGCTGTCCCTGTGTTTGCCTTTTTGCATTTCTTTCCAGAGAGAATCTATGCAAATTGGAACATACCCATCCCCGTTTGTTTTCACTTACTTGATATAGCATGTTCTACAACTGCCCACATCTTGCTTTTTCACTTCACTGTGTATCAAAGGTCATTTAATCCCTCATTGTTTTGACATTGTATAGCATTTCATTGTGTGACTGTGCCATAGTTTGTTTATATTGTTTTTTGTTCTTTATTATTGCAAACAAGACTGCTGTGAATCTTTGTGTACTTTGTGACTATATGTATAAGATAAATACTTAGAAATGGAATGACTGGGCCTAAGGGTATATGGGTTCTAAAGTTTGGTAGGCATTGCCAAATTGTCTTCCAGCTACCTTTTTTTTTTTTTTTAAGTGGGCTCGAACTCATAACCCCGAGACCCAAGAGTTGCATGCTCTAGTGATTGAGCCAGACAGGCACCTCCCAGCTAACTTTTTTAAAAGCTGAGTAAAGAAGACACCCAAAGAGTTGCCTCTGAAATTTGCCTCCGGGTTACCCAATCTGTGAGTGGCAGTGCAGCAACCAGAGCCAGGATCTGTTTCCAGGCCTTGTGCTCTTGCCTAGCTCCAACCTGCCTCTCTCCATTGGTGGCTCAGGTCCCCAGGCCCTCAATCCTGCTCTAAGAGCCCTGTCTCTTCTTCTCTAACCCCATCATTCTACCCTGCCAGTTCAGTGGCGTCCTCCTAAAAAGCCTCTTTAGTATTGAAATTGATTCTTTTCTGAAATCCTCAAACATTTTTCAGGAACACAGGGGTGCCCACAGCCTCTCCAGGGCTAGTATTTTTCACTTGCGTCTGGTTGTTTCGACAACGCCATTCATAAATCTTAGGAAGCATTCCTAAATATTTTTTTGGTGAGAGCAGAGGTGGGCAAGAGGGAAGTGGATCAGTCATAGAACTATTCTACAGTTCATAATGAGAACTTGAAATGTTGACTTCCCTCATTTAAATTAGGCACATAAAGTAAGGTAGCCTTTCTTTTGAAAATGCTATTTTAGGGTTTTAGCATAGGAATGTTAACAGGAAGAGATTAGTGTCATCTTGGCAATGACCTTTACCTTATTGGGACAAGGGAGGGGGCTATACAGCCCCTCTAGCCCACCTCAGAAGCCAGGTGGGTCCTTGGCTTACCCAAGGTGACCTTTACCCAAAGGTGGCGACTTTTGGCCTTAACACTCCTTGGGACCTCGTTACTCTTGTCTCCATCTCCACCAGTTTAACTCTGTGGTTTGTTCTGTGGCAGCAGAAGGTACATGAAGAAACTTTTACCAAGGCGCACATACCTCTCAGCCCACCAGAGATGCAGCTGGAGGCATCGGTGGTTTAGGGGACCTTGTGGGCTTGGCCTCCATCTTCTGGCCAATTCTTCCCGAAGCACAAGGCTGCTGGGCTGCTTCCCTCCCTGGGCCAGCCTGCTGTTGTGTCACCTTTCCCCTCTTGCTCGTGCCCTCTTCCCTACTGGACTAGAAGAAAGCTTTCTAAAACACCCACCACCTTTGTGTCGTTCCCCTGCTTTAAACTTCTTATGACTCCTTGTGGCTCTTTCAATAGTAGCCAGACTTCCTTGCCTGGCCTCCTAAGCCCCATGGGATCTGACCCTTCAGCTTCTCAGGGCTCATCTCCTTCTCTAGATCCCCCCTCCATGCACCCTGTGTTCTGTCACTCTGAATGGCTCACCCTTGTATGACCCATTCACCCACTGCCCTCATGTCTGTCTGGGCCCCCAGAAAGCAAGGCCCTGAGGGCAGGAGCCTGGTCTCATCTGTGTTTATATCTTTAGTGCACACAGGGGGCTGGGCCCCAAAAGTGCTGACTGGGCCAAGGTGTAAATGCACAGGCTGGCCAAGCTGTCCGGGAGCAGAGCCATGCATCTTTCATTCTGGTCTTCTAGAGAAGTGCCGAGAGGGGAGGGAAAGCCAGAGAAGTTCCTGGGTCTGATGACAGTGCTTGGTCCCATCCCTGCCTGAGGCCCTATCTTGGATTCTCTCCTACCTCCCAGCCCTTTTAATCAAAGCCTTTTGGGCCAAAAGAATTTGTAGCCACCAACCCCACAAGGGAAAACGTCATCAGGTAAGAGCTGGCTGGCCCAGGTTATCCGGGCAGGTGGCATGCCTCCTGGTCAGCTTGGGTGTCTGCTCTGGGGTGCTGCTACTTCTGTACAGGACTCACCCAATAGCACCATTCCCCTGTCCTCTGTCTCACATGAGGGGCACCTCCCTGGGCCAGTTGTCCCCGGGTTTGGAGTCAGAGCCACCCCCCAGGCCTCAGATGATGAGTCCTCCCACTTCAGATATTGGGGAGACAGCAGCACTGGGGGTGCCTGTGACCACTGCCACTCTGAGCAGTGGGGACATGTCAGTCATATGCCTCTGCTGCTTTCTTTAAAAACTTCCTCAAGGTGTAGGGCTGCACAGGTGTGAAGATGGCAAAAGGAAAGCTAGAATTTAAGGATCCCAATTCATGGGTTCCCTTCAAAGGAGTTTCCCTGGTGATGGTGTCACTGGAGAACGGATGTGCAAGCCACAGGGATTTGCCCCTGAGCAGAACCACCCACCTCAACTGTATTTACAGGGCTTCACCTAAAGACCTTTGAATTCCCAAAAATCAAGGACAGATTTGCTACCTCTGGGGACATTGAAAATAAAGTGGTACCTGCTTTTTTTTTTTTTTTTTAATTACCATTGTCTCTGTGATCAAAGGTGAGACGGTTAGAATGACCATCCAGTGGCCCAGCTCTTATGACAACATGTTCCTTGGGACCACTGGTTTAAGAAAGCAGCTTCAACCAATCCCATTACTTTGGAAATTAACCTTGTAAAATATCAGATGCAGCAGCCTTCCTTTGGAGAGATCAGGAGAACCCAGAGGGCTATTTTAAGGATAATTATAATATCCATCATTTACGAAGCATTTATGTGTCAGGGCTTTACTTACAGTGTTGCTGATCTATACACAGCACTAGGTAGCCATCCCTACCCCCATTTTTCAAATGAAGAAACAAGCCACTCAGCTAGTAAGTGCAGGGCCAGGACTTGAACCCAAATCTGTTACCTCCAAAGCTGGGGCTCTTTTTTCACTTTTCACTGTTTCTTTTTGGAGACAAAGCAAATGACCAGGGGATTCCAATTGAGTCCCTGGGAGAAAACTAAGGTCATCCCATTTAGCTTTGAGATAAGGCTGCTCAGAGATGAATATGGCGGGCTTGGCTTACAGGAGGCTCTGAGCCTCAGGTGGGATGAAGCAGTGGCTAAGCGTGAATGTCCGGCAGTCAGGGTAATAATAGCCAGTGGCAGGGCGAGCTGGGCAAGAGGTATGTCTCTGCATGGTGGCTGTGCAGATTGAAGGCAGGGCAGAGTGGGCCAGATGGTTCTGGGTGGACCAGGATTCCACACCATTTATCGCACCCACATTTCCCTTTATTTCAGATGATTTCAAGTCAGCAAACATTTACTGAGCACTTACTATGTACAAGGTATGTTTTGGTTGCTTGGGGAAGGGCGTGTGGGCAGCAGGGATAAGTGAATCACAGTACAGTTGCTGCCCTTAGGGAAAATTGGCATAACAGGGAGCAGATGTGGGGATGACACAGGGTTCCAAGTGGCAAAGTGATTTGCCCATGAAAGACTGAGCATGAGGGCCCCCTGACTCTGTTTGGGGCATCAGGGAAAGCTTCCTGGATTGGTGATGCTTAAAGTGGGCACTGAAGGCCAAATCACATTTTGTTGGGCCAAGATGTGAGGAAGGTGTTCCGGGTAGATGTGCTGAGGGGGGTCTGCTGTACTTTCTGATATAGTCAGACTCCTTGGCCCACAGGCATGGGCTCCTGAAAGGAGAGTCCAGCTGCCAGGGTTTTGTCCCTTACTCCTGGCCATCCCACCAAGAGCTCTGAGTTGGCCTGTCTCCCCAGGTGTGGTGCTGCCTGCCCAGGTGCTAGTCCTCCCTCAGGCCCAGAAGATTCTGGAGGTGGGGCTCTTCCTCCAGTAATGACAGCACACCCTGCCTGCCTTGCATGTGATTTTGGCCACTAGGCCAGGTCTTAGACTGAAGGATGGTGGGATGGGGGTGGGGGAGTGCTGCCACCTGGTGGTCTGGCTGTGGAGGAGGCCCAGCCTTCTCTGAGCTCTCAAGTGAGTCAAAGGCCATCAGCCCACTTGTCTCTTCTCAGTGCACTAGGCCCAAATTTACCTAGAGAAACATGGTCATTTCTGCTGCTGGAAGGAAGCAAGGGGGGATCCTTCCTTCTCTTGCACGCTGGCCCCTCCCCAGCCAAGAAGTCTGAGGCACAGGGGAGATGGTTTAAGGGCTCCCCCATGCCCCATCCCCACTGTTCCCAGCCTCTCTCCTAAAGGGATTACGTGCTAGCCCAGGGGCAGACGCCAGACCCCCTTCTGAGCACCCCTAGTCCATGTTTCCCCTAGCAAAGAGTAAGGGGGCCCTTTCTGACACTTGCATTTGGGCCTCAGGACAGAGGTGACTAACAGAATCAGCATGTGTTCTCATTGCTCTGGCCCCAGCCTGATATTGTTACCAGATGACAACATGTCTTACTGGGTTTAACTTTGATGGCTGTGGAGACAGCACTTTGAGTAACAGGGAGCCACACTGTTCTGAATAAACCCTGGACCCTCCTATCTTGTCCTGGCCAGCGCTGGGGCCAGAGCTTGCTCTGGGGCTTTGAGAAATACTCCACTACCACCTTCCCCCATGGCCTGTCTTCATCATGCTAGGGCCCCAGTTCTTCTGCAGAGTAGCTGGGAGATGACTTCACATCCCGGCCTGCTCTCCACATGGGGCTCTGGGCTCCAGCCCGGGCCTCCTTAGGCTAATGCTTTCTCTACTTTTCCTTCCTCTGGAGATGAACGTCTGCAACAAGCCCTCCAACAAGACAGCCCCTGAGAAGAGTGTGTGGACGGCGCCTGCACAGGCCAGCAGACCCTCCCTGGAGCTGCAGGGCCAGCGGTCCCGCCGGAATGGGTGGAGCTGGCCCCCTCACCCGCTCCAGATTGTGGCTTGGCTGCTGTACCTCTTCTTCGCTGTGATTGGCTTTGGGGTCCTTGTCCCCCTCCTGCCTCACCACTGGGTGCCCGCTGGCTATGCTGTATCCTTGGGAAAGTGTGGGGCTAGTACATGGGAGAACTGGGGCAGTGGATGGAGGAACATGGCAGGGGCCTTAAGCTGGGCTCCAGAGCCCCACAGAGTGCAGGCAGGCCCTCTCTCTGCCCAGGAGCACCAGCTGCCTCCCTGCCTGGTTTCCAATCCCCATCTGACCCCTCTGCCTGATGGGGTGAGCAGATGGACCTAATGTACCTTGGAGCATTTAAAGTCCACACAGCTAGGAACCTTGTCAACCGAGATACCACAAGAGTGATCACAGAAGAGAGCCTTAATGTTAATTGTGTCCAGAGCTCGACAAGGGATAGAGAGTAATTATTCCATTTACAAAAGAATCTTTCACTTTTCAAAAAGAGTCATGGTAGAATTCTTTTACATAGTAAGTTTCCTGGTATATTTAAAATGTGGTTTTATGTACCGTCAGATAATTATGCTGTACCCAGGACTGTTTAGGAGCTCATTGGTTTTGTAAACCATACTCTTAGTGTGAGGCTGAGTTGACAAGAGGAGGGATAGAGATGCCCTGGAAACTCATGGGAACAGTGACAAACACAAACTTGCCTGAGCCCAGTGGTATGACTCCCCCAGCCTTGGCCACAACCCCCAGGAGCCGAGGACGTGGCTGCAAGGCTGGGAGATTGGGGTGCAACAGGTGGCTATGTGCCCCTGTGCGGAGGGTGCCCAGAAGAGGGTGCCCTCATGTGTGTTCTTCATGAAAATGATTTCTTGGGCTTCCTGGGGGAGAAGGGCGAGGGTGGGCTAAAGGAGGTTAGCAGAGATTAACTTGAAAGCTCCGGGCGTAGGGTCAGCAGCCGAGGTTGGTCACAGCTCAGCCCTTCAGGGGTCAGACAAGGCTGAGCAGCTTCGGCCGGCTCCCCGGTTCTCAGCCTCCTCCTCTGTCTGACAGGAGTCCTGCCTGCTTCGCAGAGGAAAGGAGCACCAAGGGTGTGTGTGTGAGCACCAGAATATGTGAGCCAGAAGTGTGAGTGTGCTTTCTTGGGAAACCACAGAGCCCTTGGCTGGTGAGTGACAAGGACAAACATGTGGAGAAGGACTGTAGAGAAGGTTGTTGTCCTCAGACACCAGCAATATCGCTGGGGGGCTTCCTGGTTCACTAGGACCCAGGGCCTAGTCATCAGCTGTGTAAATGGAACGCTGGCCTTTCCCTGAGGGGACCAACAGGACTTAGGCCTTAGTGCTCTTAAGTAGAGTGGTTTGTGAAATATTCCTCCCATGATCTGGAATGGGCATGCCCCTCACTCAGGATTATCTGGGCTTCTACCACCAGGGTACCTGGGAAGCCAGATTCATAACCACGTGGTTGCAGTGAGTACAGTCAGAGCAAAAACAGTAAACAAGAGTAACTAGCATCTGTTGAGCATGTATATGTGCCCGGCACTGTGCCAAGCCCTGTATGTGGATTATATCATTCAATCCTCATAATAATCTATAAGGAAGGTGTTCTCCCCCACTTTACTAATGAAGAAGTCAGGGCTCAGAGGGTTTAAGCGACTTCCTGAGGTCACACAGCTGATACCCACTGAGACAAGAAGGGCTGCTCAGGCAACCTGACTCTGAGGCCGTGGGACGATTTAAGGGTTTTATCCTCTCCACATTCATCCCTTTGGGCAACGTGGAGGCTCACAGAGCCACCAGGATTGGCACTCCCACTTCTAGGCCTGTATGCTTCTCCTTCCTTCCATCAAAGCCACCTTCCTTATGAAAACTTCCTCAGGGCCCCTGAGGAATGAGGTAGGGTAATGGTGTGTAGCAAGTACCTACCTGGGGCCTGGAAGTGGCCTGGGACCTACCGTTGCAAAGATGAGTAAGACAGGCCCCCGGCCCTGGGGTGCTCAGCCTGCCGCTGGGGGAAAGCCTTGTAGATTAGAGATCATCACATGGTAGGTATGAGGGTAGGAGCCATACGACAGATTATGGGTGTAGGAGGAGGGCTGTCTAGACCAACACCACCGTGGGCTCAGATGCGGATCTGCTATGTGCCCATCCTCCTCTGTGGTCATCTCTCTGGGTACTCTTGGCTCTGCCCCTTTCCTTCATCATCTGTATCCAGTCAGTCATCAAGTTCTGTGGATGTTGGCTCCTAAATAGCTATCCAGGCTTGCCCTCATTCCTCCCCACTGCCATCTGCCCCTCTTACCTAGATGACTGTTTTGTTTCCAAATAGGCCTCCCTCCACACCCTCTTGGTCCAATCCATCTGTGTCCACCTGTGTTCCTGCAGCAGATTGCCCTTTCAAAATCCAAATCTGATAAAGTCGCTCCCCAGCTTAACATCCCATAATGGCTTCTTCCTGTCTTAAGAAATGATGTTCAAGATCCTCAGGACTCTTCATGTTCTGGGTTCTTTCCATCTCCCCAGCCTCTTACATTATTTCCTCTGACACCACTGGTCTCTTGGCTGGAAGGCTCTTGACTCTCTCCCTACCCCAACACCCAGCTAAATAAGAAGTCCAGAACTGGCAGCCCACAGGCCTGTTTGGCCTACAGATTTTCTTTTCTTTTCTTTTTTAAAGTAGGCTCTATGCCCAGAGTGTGGCTTGAACTCACGACCCCAAGATCAAGAGTCACACGCTCAAGCAACTGAGCCACCCAGCTGCCACCAGATTTTCTTTTTTATTAAAAAATTTTTTTAATGTTTATTTATTTTTGAGAGACAGAGAAGGAGCGTGCACACACACGAGTGAGGGAGAGGCAGAGAGAGGGAGACAGATCCGAAGCAGGCTCCACGCTGACATCAGAGAGCCCAATGTGGGGCTCAAACTCAAGGAACTGTGAGATCATGACCTGAGCTGAAGTCAGACGCTTAATTGACTGAGCCATCCAGGTGCCTCCAGATTTTCTTTTTTAATTGGGGGACAGTTAACACACAAAATGGACAGTCTTAAGTGTTCCTTTAGCAGGTGTATTTTAAGAATTATTTATTTTTTGTCAACATTTAAAAAATGAGACCTCATAAAAAATCCAGATTTCTAGTTCCTTTTGAAAAGTTAGAATATGGTGGCGTGTGCCCTTATTCTAGCATGGCAGCAATGAGCTGAGCTGGAACCACACACCAGCCACCCCTCTGGCCGGGACTCTACTTGGTCCCAGTACCCAGCCAGGCCCCTCCTATTTACATTATCTGTTCCTCTCCAAGTCTCAGCTGAGATGATGCTTCGTCAGAGCAGCTTTCCGGATCCCTTCGGATTAGATGAGGTTACTCAGTTGTAAATTCACATGGTCCCATGAACTTCCTTCATTGTAATCAACCCATTATTTGATTAACATATGTGTTTCCCATCAGACTGTAGGCTCCTCGGGGCGAGGGCCCAAGTCTGTCTTGCCCCTGGCATAGCCCTCAGAGCTTGGCGCAGAGAAAGACCTGAGTGAACAGTCAAATGAATGAACCAGGGAGTGGTATGGGAGGAGTGTTGGAGCAGAAAACTAAATGTTTGCCCACATTCAGTGTGTCTGAAGAGAGGCTGGAATGGTGAGGAGTAGTGGGTGGTGATATCAGACAGGTGTGACAGGAGCCAGAGCAAGAGAAGCCTTGGCACTGAACAGAACAGTAAACGTTAACTTGAGAGCCATCGAGAGCCACTGTAAAAATTGAAGCAGGCAAGGCTTTATTTAAGCTATTCAGTGCTCACTTTGGGATCAAGTGAAGGGCAGGCTCAAGGGCACTGAGGCCAGAGGAACAGAGTCAGGAGACTGTGGAATACCCAGGGAAGAAGTGAAGGCCTGACCCACAGCCAGGGCTGTCTGGCCTTCGTGGGCTGTGGTCCTCGTGTTCAGCTGTGGTCTAGCACATTAGGGAAGAGCCTGGCTCACACAGACATGTAGGGAAATTTGGCCACTGGGAGGAGGAGGAAGAAGGAAAAAGGAGGTTAGGCAGCCAACTGATGGAGGGATGAATGATGGAAGGATATGAGGTCTGCCTGGTTAGCAAGAGGACAGATGGAGGGAGGGAGGGCAGATGGCTGTCTGGAACCTATTGGTGAATTTTTACAAATGTAGACTTTGCAGCAAATTGTCAGGATACTCGTCCCCTGCATTTGTTCTACTCACTGAGCAGATAGGTCCTGGATGATCTGTGTTTCAGCCCCAGGAATTAGCCAGGCTGCCCCTGGCCAGGCGCTGAATATGTCAAGCCATCCCAGAATCCTCAGCCCTAGGGCTCCAAGTACCTGGACTCCAGTCAGGGAGGCGGTGGGTGTATTGGACCCTATCTACAAGTGATTCTCCATCTGGCCCAGCTG
Source organism: Panthera onca (assembly GCF_046562875.1). Lineage (NCBI taxonomy): Eukaryota > Metazoa > Chordata > Mammalia > Carnivora > Felidae > Panthera > Panthera onca. The sequence goes on along the minus strand of NC_138353.1, from coordinate 42,686,660 downwards.
CTGAGAAAGGACGGCTGCCTCCCTCTCAGATCCGAATTCCTATGAAGGCAAGAGAAACAAAGTTAGAACTTATATTTTGGGTCCTTGGGCCTTAGAGGATAATCTCTTTCAGTCTCATTTCACCATTTAGAATCTGAAACCAGATCAGATTCCAAGGTCAGACCAGCCTATGGTCTGTGCCAGGACTGGAGCAGTGAGGCCAGGGCCCTGTGGTTGGGCCGCTCAGCGACAGTAGGCAGTGCCTTGTGAGCTCCATTACCAGATGGCTCCTCTCTTCCATCTGGGGCATGGGTATGCCGAAGAGGTCTTTCAAGGAAGCTCTTGTGGGGCTGGAGGTAAGAGGTGGCACAGGCAGAGAGTCTCTGCATGAGGGAGTCATATGGAGGTGGAGAGCTGCTACCTGGCCCTGGAAAGTGGGGAAGAGGGGCTTCCAGCCAGCAGAGTGTGCAGTGAGTCTTTAACCTTCTGGGCCAGTGCATGGGCGCCATCTTTGCCGGCCACCTTGTGGTTCACCTGACTGCTGTCTCCATCGATCCAGCAGATGCCAATGTGAGGGACAAGAGCTATGCAGGCCCCCTGCCCATTTTCAACCGCAGCCAACATGCACACGTCATTGAAGACCTGCATTGCAACTTGTGCGACGTAGATGTGTGAGTGAGTGTGGACTGAGGGTGTGTGTGGGTGGTGATTGTGCCCCGGGGCACTGCCAGCGTACGGTCAAGGTGGAGAGGGGCATGCCCAGGGCTTTATAGTTATGCTGATGCCTCAGAAACCTCATGTTTTACACAGTCAAGAATCTTGACGGAGTGACAGAGAATTGGGTGAAGGAGGAGATTGGAAACAGAAGATGAGGAATGGCATTTCCAACAGTTACAGTAGGAGACAGTTGGCACTGCCACAGACTTTTCTACTGACTGACTCTGCCAGTGACTCCCCTACCCCCATCTCTCACAAGCATTCCCAGATAGGGACGGGGAGGGGCACTAATGCTTGAGTACTTACTATGTGCTAAGTGCTTATGAACAACCCTGCAGGGCGGGCAGCACCTCACCTCACAGAAGAGGAAGTGCCCAATGCTCATATGGGAGCTCAGTGCTCCCATATGACCTATGCCTGAGGTCATATGGCTATTGGGTAGCAGAGCTAGATTCACAATCCAGCCTGCCTGGCCCCAAGCCCATACTGTTATCCTCAGTTACCCATGAGGAATCTGAAGCCCAAAGAGGCCAAGTGACTTACTCCAGATCATGCTGCTAGTGGGAAGGACAGTCAGAATTTGCAGAGCCCATGCCTCCTTGGCTGTTCTGGACTGCCTCCCTAGGTCCCTCCCTACTCTCCTGGAGCTTCCAGCCTCAGGTAGGGGATTGGGGGTGGCGGTATGGTTCAAGGCTAGCTCTACATTTCTAATCTTAATGTTCACAGCCTGTTGAAGGGGTATGTCCCCAGGACAGAGAAAGAGGCAATGGCATTAAGGCACTGAGGGGTTTGGTGTCTGATCATCCTTTCCTTCACTAGGCACCAGTCAGTGCATTGCTCTTAAGTGGATGCTCTGGCAATGGCTGCCCACTCTGTTCTGTTCTGGGGAAGGGGCTGCAGCTCACTCTCCCACACCCCTTTGGGCTTGCATTCCTAATGTGGCCTCACCTCCTCTGACCCCCTGCAGCAAACTGCTGTTCACCCAGATGTCAGCTTGCTCCTCTTCCTTTGGCTCCCTTTGGGTTAGCCTAGACAGGCTTTTTCTGGCAGAGGTTTTCTGGAAGAATGCCAGTAAAATTCCCATAGACTGGCAGGGAAATAGGGACTCAAAAAATGGAGATGTCAGAAAAAGCAACGCAGGCCCTGGACCCAGCAGCCTTGCTCTCTTCTGCTCCTTGGTGCCACACCTGCATCGTCTCCTGGCTTGGCGCAGGGGTCCTTGCTTGGAAAAGAAGCCCCATTTCCGTTTCATACCACCATCACGCAGGTGCGCAATCCCTTAGCGGTGAAGTGTAATGCCTCCCAACCCTTCTACCTCCTACCCTGGCTCTTCAGAAGCCAGACCTCCTGTGGGTGCTCTGCTTCGCAGTGCCACCAGAGGGCGTGCGCGCTCCCCGTCGCCGTTTCCAGGTTCCGGTGGAGTGCGGGGTGGGTAACGCGCTCCAGGCCCGGCGTTCCGGTCTTCCGTGGCCCCAGCCAGGCCGGTGGCGAAGTGCGGGAAAAGCTAGCCGACCGCCTTGTGCCCCTCCACCCCCTCCCGCAGGAGCGCTCGCTCCAAGCACTGCAGCGCCTGCAACAAGTGCGTGTGCGGTTTCGACCACCACTGCAAGTGGCTCAACAACTGCGTGGGCGAGAGGAACTACAGGTGAGAGCGCTGCACGGGCCGCAAGGGTGCCTGCGGATGCACGGGTCCGAGTGTGAGCCAGGAACCTTGAGCTTGCATATGAGGCGGGGAAGGGGGGGGGGCGGTGCTTGGTGGACCTGTGCGCTGGTGTGCATTAATGTGTTGGTCTGAGGGTGATGCTCCTGATGGCTGCCACCTGGGACTGCTGAGGGAAGGTTTGGGGCTTTCTCCTGTGGGTCCACAGAATGGTGGGAAGCCTGCTGGGGTGGCTGCCCAAACTGATCTTTGCCCTAAGTCATTGGCTTCGTGAGGAGTTGGGGCTGTGGGGTCAGAGGCCTGGCTCCCCTCCCAACCATGGGCCCTTCTGAGTTCTGGGCCCTTATCCAGCTGGAGCACCTGGGTGCTGACAGCTGCCCACGGCTGGGCCCAGGCTCTTTCTACACAGTGTGGCATCTGCTTTACTGGGTGTCCTGCTCCTCGTGCTGGTGGCCACTTATGTCTTTGTGGAGTTCTTTGTCAACCCCATGCGGCTGCGCACCAATCGCCACTTTGAAGGTCAGTCCCGGCTCCAGGCCCACTTCCACCTTCCAACCCTGGGCCTGTCCTAGTCATTGGTCACAGCCCGGATGAGCAGTCTGCCTGTGCCTTGCAGTCCTGAAGAATCACACAGATGTGTGGTTCGTGTTCCTGCCCGCTGCCCCTGTGGAGACCCAGGCTCCTGCCATCCTAGCCCTGGCTGCCCTACTCATCCTTCTGGGCCTGCTTTCCACAGCCCTGCTTGGCCACCTGCTCTGCTTCCACATTTATCTCAGTAAGTCCCCCAGCCCCCACTCACATATACCTATACCTGCCTTGCGGTGGATAGGGGTCCCTAGCCTGCAGGGAGGTACCACTTGGGCCGTAGAACCCTGAAGCCATGCTCCTTTTTCAGTATTGGCTTTTGATGGTGGCCTGGTCTCACTTAATGGATTAGTGTATATGGGGACACTAGTTTTCAGGCTGGGGCTGGGTACCCTCCCTTACCTTCTGAACTCTAGGATCCCCTTTCCACTGCACTGAGCCCTCTCCTCACCCCCTCAGTGTGGCACAAGCTCACCACCTATGAGTACATCGTGCAGCATCGCCTGCCACAGGAGGCAAAGGGGGCCCACAGGGAGCTCGAGTCATGTCCCCCCAAGATGCGGCCCATTCAGGTATAGAAGTCGCCCAGAGGGCTGAGGGGATGGGAGATGGGGCCTGGGTGTGGGAGGGGTGGTGGCTGTGCAGCAAGCAGCAATGAGACAGGGCAAAGGAAAGCAGGCCTGGAACCACAGTTGGAGTAGGGGAGCACCTGGAGGCAAGAGGGGCAAGGCCAAGCCTGTACTAAACGCATGTCTGTTTGCTCAAGTGTGAGCACAGCCAGAGGAAGCCCCGTGTTTTCCCGGCCCCATGTACATGCCTGTCTGGGCTCCGAGTATGTGCTGGAGGGCATGGGATGTGGGAGCTTGGAAGTGGGCAGGTTGGGGCTGCAGAAGAGAGATGGATCAGCGACTGGGTCGCCAGGATGGAGATGTCAATTCTCTCTACCCGTGACCCTGAGACCTTAGACTCGTCACCTTCTTTAATCCTTAAAAGAGCCCATGAGGCAGGTAATATAACTGCAACCGTGTTGCAGATGAGCCTAACGCTGGGTCTGCGAAGAGTTAAAGTCCCTACACTCTGAAGCAGGAACCCTGTAGCCCAGCTACTGACCAGCCTATCCCCATTCCCACGCCCCATGGCTTCCTGAGGTCAGCAGCTGGAGGTGGGGGTGGTCCAGTTCTTGGAGCCCCCAGGGACTGGGAAGGCAGGGGGCCCAGGCAGGCCTTGCTGGGAAGGCTGAACTCTGGATCCCAAGTCCTCATGGCAACTAGACATAAACACAGGCTGGTGGGCGGGTTGGGAGAAGGCTTGGGACCCAGCCTCTCCTGTTCTCATTGCCAGGGGTAGGGCCTGGGAGGCCTGGGGGGAGTATTGACTTTTGGTGGCGACCCCCCTGCCACACCACTATGTACACACACTGGTGCCTGGCACTGAACCCTTGTAAGTGCAGTGGCAGCTATCCTTGGAGTGGGCATCCCCTAGGCAGGAGACTTTCTCAAGCTCCATAGTCATTACCCACTGAGGCAGGACTGGTCCTAAGATGCTTAGACCACAGGGATCTAGGCCCCTGCCCTGTAGTCACTGCTTGCCTAGGCTTTGGAGTCAGGTGTGCCAGCAAGGGCATTTAATGCCATCTGTATGTGACCTGAGGGAGGCCTCCCCAGGAGGAGGAGGGATGTGTTTGTCCCATTGCACAGAGAAGAGTTCTGAGGCTGAGAAGTGCCATTTACCATTCAGGAATGTGCACTTTTTTTTTTTTTTTGGTCAAATTTTTATTTCAATTCTAGTTAACATATAGTGTAATATTAGTTTCGGGAATAGAATTTAATCACTTACATACAACATCCAGTGCTAATCATAAGTGCCTTCTTAATACCCATAATCCATTTAGCCCATCCCCTACCCACCTCCCTCCATCAACGCTGTTTGAGGAATGTATACATTTAAAAAATTTTTTTTCAACTTGTTTTATTTTTTATTTTTTAAAGTTTACATCCAAATTAGTTAGCATACAGTGCCACAATGATTTCAGGGGTAGATTCCTTAGTGCCCCTTACCCATTTAGCCCATCCCCCCTCCCACAACCCCACCCGTAACCCTCAGTTTGTTCTCCATATTTATGAGTCTCTTCTGTTTTGACCCCATCCCTGTTTTTATATTATTTTTGTTTCCCTTCCCTTATGTTCATCTGTTTTGTCTCTTAAAGTCCTCAGATGAGTGAAGTCATATGATTTTTGTCTTTCTCTGACTAATTTCATTTAGCATAATACCCTCCAGTTCCATCCACAGAGTTGCAAATGGCAAGATTTCATTCTTTTTGATTGCCGAGTAATACTCCACTGTATGTATATATGTGTGTGTGTGTGTGTGTGTGTATACACCACATCTTCTTTATCCATTCATCCATCAGTGGACATTTGGGCTCTTTCCATACTTAGGCTATTGTTGATAGTGCTGCTATAAACATGGGGGGTGCATGTGTCCCTTCGAAATAGCACACTTGTATCCCTTGGATAAATGCCTAGTAGTGTAATTGCTGGGTCGTAGAGTAGTTCTGTTTTTAGTTTTTTGGAGGAATGTACACATTTTGAAGCTGAGGGAGGATCCTGGGGACAGCTGTGATGAAGGGAAGGGGGTTTGAATGGGGATACCCTGGTATACCCTCAAATTTCCCCAGCTGGCTAGGACCTGGCTCCTGTCCCACCCTGGCCTCTCAGGCTTCTGGGACCATCCTCTAACTGCTGCTCCTCCCACCCTGCCTTGCTTCTGGAGCCCAGGGGCACCAAGAAATGCTTTGCCCCTCTTTGCTGGGCCTTGGAGGGGTGCCGAGTCCATACTGGGGGAAGAGAAATGTTGGGGGGGCTAGATTACCGTGAGGTCCCAGTCATTACCTTGAGGTTCTAGTTCTTGTGACTGGCCTCTGAACGCTTCTTTCCCAGTGCTCCTCTCCTGAGGCTGGCGCCCCCACACTACTTTACAAAGGGCTAGTCTGGGCCTTGGTTGGGCATGAGACTTACTCTGGGCTTCAATCTCTGCATCTGTGCAGGCAGCCCATGGCCAGCTGGGCTCTATCCCCCAGATCTTCCAGGGCCCTGAAGGCAGCCTCCCCACCCCCACCCTGAGCAGGAATGCGGGAGGGGCCCCACTCTACAGCCGTTGCCCCCAAACATAGGCTTGTTTTAGAGACGGCGTTGCTGTTACAGTGTCATCTCTGCATTAGTCAGGACGCCTCGGTCTCCATGGAAACAACTGTTGAGCAGGCGACAGCTGTCCCAGTGCCCCCCCTGCCCCCCCCCCCCCCGGTAGGGGCGCAGCATCATCCTGGCTCTGCCCTATACCCTCCACACCCCACCAGGGTTGGCTTTTTCCTTGCTTTTGTCTCCTCACCTGTAGTCCTTATGAGCGTCCTTTGTGCTCGGTGGCAGGCTTAGGCCACTTCTGTGTCCTCCTGGCTTCAGGTCCCCTCACTTTCAGGGGTTGGTGCTGCCACTCCAGTGTCACTGTGAGGATCAGTGACTAAAGTAGACACAGAACTTGCCCATAAGCCTGGTCCCAGATGGGGGCTGTGGTACTGTTTTTTCCCACCTCTTAACTGCCTTCTCTTTTGGGGTGGGGGAGACCTCGCGTGGTCCCACTAGTTCCCCCACCCAGGTAGCTAAGATTGTGGCTGGTACCCTGAGGACTCAGCTCCCATCCAGTCATGCACATAGCCTCAGGTGCACACCCCAGCCTATGAATGTCTGGCCAGTCTCCCAGCCAGGGAAACAATCAGGGAGACTAGAGCCCTGGGAGGAGCAAGAAGTAGGAGAGGGTTGCTCTGAGAGCCTTTTCCCCACCACCCACCTTGGCTAGAGCAGACTGAGTACATTGGACCTATGAGGCTGGGGGTTCTCTGGAGGAGGTAGTTTGACTAGATGAAGTGAGGAAGATGGTAGGGATGGGCTAAGGCCCATAAATGGGTGTTTTAAGCCTCAGCCTACAGAGGGGTTTTCCCAGCATAGCTGGGAAGCCTGGAGGACAGTCGGAAACCTCTGTGCCCAGACCTCCCACAGAGACCAGTGAGAAGTGGGGTATTGTGTACAGGATGGGGTGTCGGATGCAGGATGGGGTGGGCTCAGGACCCAGAAAGCCTTGGATCCACACCTGGCCCCAGCCTCCCTGACCCCCACCTTCCCCAGGAGATGGAGTTCTACATGCGGACCTTCAGCCATGTGCGCCCAGAACCCCCTGGCCAGGCCAGGCCTGCCACAGTGAATGCCAAGTGAGTGCAACCTGGGCATGTGCCACCTGAACATCTCTCATTGGCATGGCAGGGACATCCAAGGTGGGAGAAAAGGGGTAGGTCAAGGCCAAAGTATAGGTCTGGGTCCAGCCTGGCATGCCCTTGGACAAATCAATGCCCCTTTCTGTGTGCTAGGAAGGGTGGCTTATTTCAGAACATCCAGAGGGGTGGGATTTGAGGAAACAATGGGCATCCAGCACTTACCCTTCCACTTCCCCTTAGTCTTTCTCAGTTCCTTGCCACCCGAGGCCAAATGGAGCCCCCCCAACCCTCCTCCCCAGAGACTCTGCCTCCCCGGATCCGACCCCAGGTGAGGGGGACTGTGCTGGGCCCATGAGGAAGGGTATGGGAAAGCCGTCTCTACCCTGCCCCACTCCTCTGCTTCTTTGGGTGAAGTGGGGTTTGGGGAAGGGGCACTCAGGCTCCCCATGTCTCTGCAGAAAAAGAGGAAGCGGCGTGTGTATAAGGTGCCAACCTCTGGCACCTCGGATCGGGAATCACCGCTGCCCAGGCTGTCGGGTGAGTGTCCCTTTCTGACCAGATCCTGAACTCCGAGGGAAAGAAAGGTAGGGCCCCGAGAGTGTCACAGCCCTAAGTTCCACATTTTCCTCCATCCATGCAGGGCCCAGGGGCCCAGGTCGCAGCTCCAGCTCATCATCAGATTCCGTGGGCGCCAGCCCAGTGCATGCCACTGGGCCTGCAGGCGCCTACCACTCGGCGTCAGCAGAGTCCATGGACGAGATTCCAGTGGCGCAGACACGCCTGGGCAGCGCTGCTCTGGCCGCCCCTGGAGGCAGGGGCCGAGAGCCGGGGCTGGCGCTGCAGGTGCGTGCGCCCGCTGTTTTCGTGAGCCCAAGCAGCGGCGAGCCCGGGGCGCGGGGCGGTCCAGAGACCGGCCTACCTTAGCAGGGCGGAGAGGCAGGAGGGCCAAGGAGGACCGGCCATCCCGACTCTCTATGCAACACCCCCACCCTTGCCGCACCGAGTGCACTTTAGGGGCCCCTATGGCCAGCGGGATGGGTCCCCTTCTCCCATGACTCAGCAATACCCCCTCCCCCCCAACCGGCCATGATGCTCCAATAAACTTTTTTTTTTTTTTAATGCTTTTGCGGACTTAGTGCATACTTCTTAATGGCAAGGGCCATAGGCCCTCCTGGAACTGGACCATTGTCAGTCGGTCTAGGGGCAGAGGGTAGGATGAGCCCCCTCATACATTGAGTGGCCACCTAGGTTGTCATATAGAGAGGTACATGAGGACCTAAGGTGCTCAGGTACAGGGCCCCTGTTGTGAAAAGTCCTGCAAGGCTGCCTGGAGGAGGTTATTTGTCTTGAAAATAGGGTTTATACTTGAAAGGGAAAACAGGCTTTGGGATCCGGAGGCAGCAGAGGGGGCAGGGACTGTGAGGCTGACACCGGGGTGGAGTGGGAATAGAAGACCCCAGAAGTCTTTAAACTTCTTCCTGATGTTGGGATTACTGTCGGTGGGCTTGGGGATTCGTGATTAGTGCATTGGTCCCTCCTGCTCTCAGTGCTCTTGAGTTGTGGCCTGGGGATGCCACACGTTATTTGGAGAGCTGTGGCCTTGAGCCAGCTCTAGAACCCACTGCCATTGAGAGGAAGGACTTTCTCGCTCTTCTGCCAGCCCTCTGCCCCCCCCCCCCCCCCCCCCCCGCCCCCCTTCACTCTGGCTCCCGCTCCTGTTCCCAAACGGCCTTCAGTTGCCGCTCTGGGAATCTTCATCTTCCCTATGGAGGTGGGGGCCTGCCTTGAACTTTGGGCAAAGCCCCAGATGAGGCTCTTTTCCCGTTAGGGGTTCATCCGAGGACGTCCAGAGCTGCGGAGGGCTGGTCTCCAACGGGCGTGAAGGCCGTGGAGCTGCCCTGCGAGCTGCGGGGATGATGATATCGCAGCAGCTCCGCCCCCGCTGAGCGCAGAGGGGGAGGGGTCCGGTGGGTGGGGCCAGCGTGACCTTGGTCATTCTCCCGCCGAGACAGCCCCGGGGGTGGGACTCGCCGTCTCTATGGAGACCGAGAAACAGGGGATAATACGGCGGAACCGCCCAGGCTGCAGTCCCTCCCTGGAGCCGGCAGGGAGCAGAGCTGCGGAGCCGCCTTGGTCTCCCGCGTCCGTCGGTCCATTCTTGCGTCCTTCTGTCCATCGAACGAGCACGGTAGGAGCAGCCACGAGGTAGAAGGTAAGAGACTACAGCGCCGACCACTCTAATCAGTATCCTGCACAATAAGGAAGAGGGTGGGGTGGGAGCGCCCTGGAAGGTGTCCCAACCCCAGATGGTACCGAACTGAGGACACCAGCTGAGCGGCCCTGCCCTGGGCCCCAAGCGTTCCTCCCCCACCTCCTTGCCCTGCTGATTGATGACTCCAGCTGTCCCAGTGGGAGTCCGCGGGTGGCCCCAGTTCTTGGGTGTGGCCGCTCCATCCTTGGCCTGCAGACTCCTGGGACTATGGCCTGCGACCTGGCTCCACCTAATCAGTACCAAGAATCCCTTCTTCCCATAACAGGAGTGAGCACTGGATGCAGGATCCTGTCAGTCAGTCTGGGACAAGCATCTGTGCCCCAAAATCTCCCTGAGACTTTACGGTTGGGTGGCGTCTCTGGATCTGTAGTGGGAGGCTGGAGTGTAGAGAGAGGGAAGAGGAGTGCTGTGTGAACCTGGGATTGTGGGTCCATAGAGTCGCGACAATGTGGGGACAGCGGGGACCCCTAGGCCCAGAAATTGCAACTTAAGGATAGTGAGGATGGTCACTGGGAGGGGGCTTTCATTGTTAAGGCCAGTGGCAAATGGAAGGGGGTGTAGTTCTGTAGGGGCCCAGGCTATGGTAACTGGAGGCCTTAGGATAAAAGGCAGAGGTAGAAGCTGTTTGCTGAGGACATGACTTAGGGTGTGTTCAGGAGGCTGCAGTGGAGGTTTGGGGTGTGTTCGGGGAGTCTCAACATGGGGTCTCTCAGTGTAATACCTGGGAGTCTGGAAATGCAAGTCTGTGGGTTTGGACACTGAGGGGTTTCAGGGCAGGGTTGAGCATGAGGCCAGAAGGCTTGTGGGTGTAAGGATGTGGTCAGAGGCTACAAGTGTACAGAGAGGGGGTGAGTTGTGAAGCTCTGTTTAGGGGGCTCAGTAAGGGCTGTGGGTATGTGGATAGGGGGCCCTAGTCCCAGGGCTGGGGTGTGTGTGTAGCTGCAGTGGAGGTCTGAAGGTGTGGTCAAGGAGGCCTCAGTACTGGGCTGTGTCACACGTCATAGCTGCAGTGCAGGGCTGTAGGTGTGGGCAGGGGGCTGCAGGGAGGCTGTGGGGGGTGTAGGAGGGACACTTTATTGCAGGGCTAAGAGTATTATTGGCGGGTTTCTGTACGGGGCTGTTAGTATATGTGTGGCCGTGGGTGCTGAGGAAATGGTCCGGGCCCTCAGTCCCGAGACTGGTTAAGGGTGTGGTGGGGGGAATAAGGCTGAGAATGTGGAGAGCCAGGGCTACATGCATTCAGCTGTGGGAGTGTGGACTGGTGTGACAGTGCTCAGGGTGTGGCCAGGGGCTTCCATGGAAGACTGAAGGTGTAGACACTGGGGAAGTGTGCTTCACTATAGGGCATAGGTTTGAGGATTACAGGACCAAGGCCATACCTGCAGTTGCCAACATGCCTCTGGGGGTTGATAACTCTACAACCCCTACCCAGGCTAGTCTCCTAATCACCTGCTCCTCTTAAACTCTACAGACTGGGAGGTTACAGCCCCAAATGGATGGCAAGGGACCAGGAGGCCACGGTTGTGCCCCAGGCACTGGGAGTGCTGCTGTGCCCCACCCGTGGGCCCCTGTTCCCTAGCCCAGCCCAGCCCAGCAACACTGGGAGCTTCTCCCTGAGCCGCCCTGACACCATCCTGCCCTTAGCAACATTCTCCAAGCAGTACTACCCTCCCTTAGCAACTGTCTCCAGGCTTCACAAACTGTGGCCAGGCCAGCCCCAAACTCCCGCTCCCCTCGTGTTTTTGTTTAACAGCAAATAGTAACAAGGTCCTGGCTGGGCTAGCTGCACCCCTGCCTAGGGCATGCACCCCTGCCCATGATCTGGCTCCCTTCTCAGCATGGACTGGGTCTTTCTGGGTCCTCATGACTCTGACAGAGACCCTGTCCTTACTAAATACCTGTCCAACCAGCAGCCTGGCCTGGCCCTGACCTAGCTTGGCATGGAACTCCCAGGGAGGGACGCCTGCTCTGCCACCCTCACTTCCACCCAAGCAGGCCTTGTGCCAGGGTCAGACAAAGCCATGGCCCCAGGTGTTGCCCTCACAGTCTTTCTGGACAGTGCCACTCTGTTCCCAGCCTGGTGTGGGCATCATGATTTCACCTTCTGAACTCCACTCTAAGCCAGGGCTGGCATTAAGTGACAGGACCTTTCAGGGCTTCTCCTTGGGGCTCTGAGGCCCAGGGACACACTGAGTGCTGGCCCCTCTCCCCAGGCAACTCCATCTCCAACTCTGAGGGTATGTGGCATAAGTGCCCCATAACTCAGACCTTGGTAGGTTTTGAGGTAGAGGCAGTGATGTTCTCTGCCTTGGGGACAGGAGGGGCAGCTTGGCTGGGAGGTGACTGAGGTGGGTCTCCCCCCCCCCCCCCCCCCCCACAGGGTAGCATGGCAGCAAGCACAGATGTGGCTGGGCTGGAGGAAAGCTTCCGCAAGTTTGCCATCCATGGTGACCCCAAGGCCAGTGGGCAAGAGATGAATGGCAAGAACTGGGCCAAGCTGTGCAAGGACTGCAAGGTGGCTGATGGAAAGGCCGTGACAGGGACCGATGTCGACATCGTCTTCTCCAAAGTCAAGTGAGCCCCAGGCAGTCCTTGTTTCTGATGTTCCCAGAAGGTGGGGAACTGGGAGGCTGGAACCAGGGAAGACATGGAGAAGGGGGAAAACTCATGGTGTCCACATACCTTGCAGAGGAAAGTCTGCTCGGGTTATCAACTATGAGGAGTTCAAGAAGGCTCTAGAAGAGCTGGCAATGAAGCGATTCAAGGGGAAGAGTAAGGAGGAAGCCTTCGATGCCATCTGCCAGCTGGTGGCAGGCAAGGAACCAGCCAATGTGGGCGTCACCGTAAGTACCCTGCTGGTCTCGGGTGGCCACTGAGGGGGATATGGGGAATCACAGTTGGGGGTGGTGGTCTGGGCTTCCCAACGCCAGGTGCCCTTGGAGGAACAATTCTGTCCAAACAGAAAGCAAAGACAGGAGGTGCTGTGGAACGGCTGACTGACACCAGCAAGTACACAGGCTCCCACAAGGAGCGCTTCGACGAGAGCGGCAAGGGCAAGGGCATTGCTGGGCGTCAGGACATCCTGGATGACAGTGGCTATGTGAGTGCCTACAAGAACGCAGGCACCTATGATGCAAAGGTGAAGAAGTAAGGCCTGGGAAGGCCCACAGCATGGCTGCCCCCAGCAGAGGCTCAGGCCTGGGCCTAAAGGGCACATGGAGCGAGAGAGCCCTGTCCCATCCCTGCTGGACCTCCACCCAGTGCTTCCTGCCCAGCCCCAAGGGCTAGCCCACCAGACCTCTGACCCAGACTGCTCTGCATCCCCTTCCCCTTCCCTCCCTGACTTCTGGCTGTCTGGGGAGGGTCTGTGCCTGTAGCCTCACTGCCCCAACCTAGCCCTGGGCATGGCTAACCCCTTGCGTGCTTGCCTCATATTTAAGCTGCTGCTCTGGCCAAGTGCCTAATTCTTACCCAGACCTCAATAAAGATACCTTTTGTACCAATATAACCTGGTCAGGTATATGGTAATGGGGATAATGACATTCACACCCTGCTGACCTCTCAGTGTTACCACCCGCTTGCAGATCACACTCTGCTGATCTTTCCACTGGCAGCCCTGCCCAAAAGACCACACATACCAGGTCCCTTCCATTAGCACAGAGCCAAATTACCTGAGGATGCTTCTTAGGGAAATCTAAGGCCTTTCAACTCAGCCTTGACCCACAATCCTAACATCATATCTTGCTCTCCTGCAATTAGGGCTCAGTCTTGGCCTCTCTAGGAGAGAGGAATGAGACAGCAGACTAGGCCTGGCCAAGGTGCTGGGCAGGGTCCAGTGCCAGGCCTCAAGTCTAAGCCTGCTGACAGGTCCTCAACTTGATGGGGCTACCAAGGTAAGTCATTCTGGGGTCCAGCTCAGAATACCAGATAATGCAGGAGCAGCAAGAACCTTCAAGAGTGGATAGTCCAACTCCATAATTTTATAGCCAAGGAAACTGAGGCCCAGAGAGTGAGGGGAATTCTGCAGAACAGAGCCAAGAACCATGCCTCTTACCTCCCAGGCCAGGCTCTTTCTAACACAGCAGTCCCCAACAATGATTTCCAAAAATGGAGTTCGATGGCCAGTGATAGAGCCTGGCATCCAACACCAGCCTTTGGCATGTGAGCAGGGTGTCCGACAGTGAAGTGGCTTCTTGCTGATTCCCTCCCATCTGTTCAACATCCCATGTTGTGAGGAGGGAGAGAAATCTCTGGTCCTTGAGGACTCCTGGAAGTTTCCAGATCAACATTTTTTCTTCTGTGAGGCCCTGGTTGTTAGGCCATAGCTATTCCCAACCCCAAGGCTTTGGGGCCAACTCTCCTTCTTTCCTGCTGACAAGCAGACTGGATGGGACTTAGGGCCTGCCCAGGAGTGGGCAGCTCCCAAGGGTTCTAGAAAAGGCTTAACAGATACTCACAAATACCTTTCTTTTCTGATCCAGATAAGGTGGCAAAACAGTACAAGGGTTCATTCCCTCATCCCACAGGCTGTTCTGGGATGTCCCTGCCCTAGGCAGAGTCCCTTGAGTGGGGTTGGAGAGGAATAGTATGGTTTGGGGTAGGAACACTGCAGGTACAAGGTGGGAATTAGAAAGTGGAGGTCAGCACCTGGCCACAGCAGAGCCTTGCCTAACAGCTGACAGCTGTGGGTTCCTCCTGACTCAGTTGACTGTGTTGCTTTGCATTGCCCAGGGAAGAGTTTCAGAGAGCTTTACCTCTCCCACCAGCAAACAGTAAGACGAATGATTCCCCCAGCCCTGTAGAATTTGCTGGATTGTGAACTTACTTAAGTGAGCACAGTAAGAGTGAAATCCAAATCCTTCTGGCCTTCATTTACTAAAATATCTTCATAGTGAAAAAGAATTTAACTGTATTGCAATTTGATCCAGGCTATTAAGCTCAGGTGAGAATACTATCCAATGTATAGGGGAGTAGCAGCTCAGCTGCTGGCAATGTGGCTTAGAGCAGCCCAGAGAGAGAACAGGCTGAGCCCAGAAACTCCACCCACTCCATGTTGAGCTCACTTAGCCCCACAGGGCAACAACTCTATGCCCCTTTCTTTGACACCACCAATTCTTGCCCTTGCCTTCTAGACCAAGGGCCACATAGGGAAATTAAGAAACAGCTGACTTTCCCAGAAGTAGCCAGCAACCCTAGAGAGGGGCAGGGCTAGCCACTTTCAGTGACAATAGAAAATAGGGTAGAAGGTGACTGACTCAGTTTGCTCCTCCTTAGAGGTACCCTGAATAGGTTCTGGGTCTGGCATTATTAGACATTCATAGGGCAAGAAAGGGAGAGCTGGAGTTGGAGGGAAAATTCATTATTTTTCCCTCAGTGGTTTAGCCCAGTAAGTTGGCCTGTGTACTGTGCTGGGACGCTGAAATATGACAACTCAGGGCTATAGGGCTACTGCCTGAGGCTACCCTACCTGGGCAAGGCTTAGACTTGTTGGAGGCCTCTCAACAGAGCCAAGACAGGCCTAGAAAAGTAGGAAAGTGGGTTGTTCTTACTATTTCCACAGAGTATGAGCTCACTTTAGGTTCTACAAAGACATGCAACTCAAAGAAACTTAGGGCTCCTCTCTACATTCTCCTTTTGGGAACCCCCATAAAATTCAGAGGCCTGTGGATTTTATTTATAACTCAGAAGTGTGTGAACTTGGTTGTGATCTTCATGTCTCATTACTGTGGCAATAGCTTGCCTTCCCTGAAGAGTACCTGGGTCAGAGGAGCAAATAAGTGTGTAATCTTCCCACCTGTCTCTCTCTCTGACATGACCCTGGAGATGAAGAGAAGCACAACATGGAGTTAGGCTGACACTCCTTCGCCCTTTACATGCTCCAGCAACATTAGCTAGCTACCTGGGTGACCCTGAAGCAGAATCACTTTCGTTATCTTTACCACTGATTAAAATTTTTTAAAAAATATTTACTTTTGAGAGACAGAGTGTGAGCAAGGGAGGGGCAGAGAGAGAGGGAGACACAGAATCTGAAGCAGGCTCCAGGCTCTGAGTTGGAGCTGTCAGCACAGAGCCTGATGCAGGACTCGAACCCATTAACCACAAGATCATGACCTGAGCTGAAGTCAGACACTTAACTGACTGAGCCACCCAGGCACCCCTACCACTGATTTTTAAATGCCCAACTAAACAGGATTAAAAGAAACATTGTGTCTCAGGTCTGAAAGGCAAGGTACTCATGTGTAAAGTGAGCCCAGAGCTAACATTCGGAAGCTTTATCTCTGGTCTGGATCACACCAGTCTTCTCTTTTATCTCTAACTCCTCATTGGTCCTCCCCTACTCCACATGGTCCTCAATCCATTCCTCTTATAGAGAAAGTTTCTCAAACACAAATGTCACTCCTTTGCTTTCCTAATCTAAAATCTTCAAGGAGTCATGCAGCCTAGCTCCTACTCATCATAAATTAAATTTATTAAACTATTTTTAAATTTTTAAATAATTTTTTTTAAAAAGATCATTTCTTTAAGAGGACATTTCTTGACACTACACCTCCCAGACTACGACAGCTCCCCTATTTAATATATTCTCCCAGCACATTTCCTCCCACATCTTCCCTGCCCTACAATCCCTCTAGGGGCTCCAGACTCTTTTACTCTGCATTCTTGGCCTGGGGGACTCTGCCTACCCCCTCTGTTACCATGGTACTCATTCTTCAAGCTTCCACTCAAACAACAAGTCCTCACTGATGCCTTCTCCAATTCCCCAGAGTGGGAATTCCTTCCTCTGCCTCCCCTCCTCTTTAGGGCATTTTTGGGCATGTGTGTATGTATGTATTTAAATATTTTTTAATGTTTGTTTTGAGAGAGAGAGCAAGTGAGCGGGGAAGGGGCAGAGAGAGAGGGGGACAGAGGATTCGAAGTGGGCTCTGTGCTGACAGCAGAGAGCCAGATGCAGGGCTCGAACTCTCAACCTGTGAGATCATGACCTGAGTTGAAATTGAGAGTCAGACACTTAATTGACTGAGCCACTCAGGCACCCCTGGGCTTGAATTTAGACCTGTTTCGTACCAATACCAATCTTTGAGCTTCATCACATGAGTTTTGCTCATCTCCTCAACTAAACTGTTGGCTGCTTCTCAGCTGACACCAGACATTGTCACCTTTTCACTATGGTGGGAAGAAACTCAAAACATGATTGATGAGCCAATCAATATACATTGTCTGAAATTTCTTCTAACACAAAATACACCTGGCCAGTGATGATCTTTTAAAACCTTCTACCACATAGTTTCAAGTGACACTCAGAAAAATGTCTGATTTTTTTCCTTTTTGACATTTTTAGCCAAATGTTTCTTCTCTTTTGTGTATGTGTGTGTGTGTGTGTGTGTGTGTGTGTGTATACACACACACACACACACACACTTTTAAGTTTATTTATTTGAGAGAGAGAGAGCAAACAGAGGAGAGGCAGAGAAAGAGAATCCCAAGCAGGCTCTGCACTATCAGCATGGAGGCTGATGTGGGGCTTGAACTCACGAGCTGTGAGATCATGACCTGAGCTGAAACCACGAGCCAGATGCTTAACCAACTGAGCCACCCAGGCACAGGTGCCAAGACATTTTTAACCAAATGTTTCTATGTGATATGATGCCTAGGATTAAGTGCCAACTATTTCTGAGGGCAGGAAGAAAGAAAGACTTGATGGGAGGAGATAAAAAGAGAAATAAAAAGGACCAATACAATGTAATCAGAATAAGATTTTCTCTTAATCTTGTGGGTAAATACTACCATACTAGTGGCAATGACACTAGTGACACCCCCCTGGGGCTGAGAGGGAAGCCACAGAGAAGGTGTTTAGTGCTAGCTCCATAAACTAGGCTCTGGAACAGAGTCTGAAACACTCTGTATTAGATACTGACCCGTGTCATGTGCCACTGGTGAGGAGGAAGACAGCGTCCTTTTCCCAAAGGGTGACGATCTCCCCAAATGATGACTCTTCTCAGGAGGCAGGAGTGCTTTCCCAGAATAACCTTTTTGCTCTTTATTCAGCTGCTGCAGCAGATACTCATTAGTTACCACCAGGGATCTGAGGCACGGGTGGGGAGGCAGGGAAAGACAGTCATGAAATCGTAAAAGCAAAGTAGATGCCATTCAGACCCGAGATGTTTACTAAAGACAAATATAAAATGAAGTAACATCTTTAAATAGAAAGAACTGACCGATTTATGAGTGGGTTATTTTAGAGGCAGGCTGACAGTTTCTTTCTTCATTACAGTTCTGTTTGATTATGTTCCAGACTGACTGTAGCAATAACATAGTTCACATTTTATATAGTGATTGTTCTATCCTTTCTAAAGCACTTTCATGATGAGGTAAGTAGAAGCACTGGAAGATTGGCATCTGACCAGGCCTCCAATTTCTATCCCCAGATCTTAACTTCTACTTCTTCTAATCTATCCTGCGTTTGCAGGATATTAATTAACTAATGGTGTTAGTCATGACTGTATTCTTGAGCTCTGTATTACTATGTAATATTAAAAGCTATCAGAGACTAGCCAAAAAAAAAAAAAATGCATGCACAATGCTATTCATTGCAACACTGTTTATAATAGCAAAAATACTGTCAATCTAAATGTCTGTCAATAGAGGACTAATTAAATAAATGCAGAGTGGAGTCCTAGTCCTATGCAGTTATAAAAATGAATGAGAACTAACTCTATACACTACTGTCAACTGATTTCTAAGATAAAAGTTAAAACAACACTATGCTTACTTTTTATATTTGTCTGAATTTATCTTATTTTGTAGATTTGACTTTGGAACCATGTAAATGTTTTACATAATTATAAAACAAGATTGCGGTGCCTGGGTGCTTTAGTCGGTTAAGAGTCTGACTTCGGCTCAGGTCATGATCTCATAGTTTGTGAGTTTGAGCCCTGCGTTGGACTCGGTGCTAACAGCTCAGAGTCTGGAACCTGCTTCGGATTCTGTCTCCCTCTCTCTCTGTCCCTCCCCTGCCCATGCTCTGTCTCTTTCTGTCTCTCAAAAATAAATAAATGTTAAAAAAAATAAAACAAGATTAAATAAAAATAATTTGAAAATTGCTTATGAATCAAAAGCAAAATGAAACAAATTAAAGCTATATATTGAATTGATGGTTTAACAACATGCAGAATTATTTCTTTCAAAAATATTTTAATGTTTATTTATTTTATTTTAAAACTTTTTTTAAATCTTTATTCACTTTTGAGAGACAGAGAGAGACAGAGCATGAGCAGGGGAGGGGCAGAGAGAGAGGGACACACAGAATCTGAAACAGGCTCCAGGCTCCAAGCTGTCAGTACAGAGCCTGACACGGGGCTCAAACCCACAAACCGTGAGATCGTGACCTGAGCCGAAGTCGGACGCTCAACTGACTGAGCCACCCAGGCGCCCCTTAATATTTATTTTTGAGAGAGAGAGACAGAGCGTGAACGGGGAGGGGCAGAGAGAAAGGGAGACACAGAATCTGAAACAGGCTCCAGGCTCTGAGCTGTCAGCACAGAGCCTGACGCGGGGCTCTAACTCACAAACCAGGAGATCATGACCTGAGCCGAAGTCGGACGCTTAATGGACTGATCCACCCAGGTGTCCTCCACAGAAGAATTACTTTAAGATATAGCAATTTGTACATCACTTTGAGATATACCCTAATGTTCTCAAAATGTGATCCCCAAATCAACAACAACAGCATCACCTGAAATTTATTAGAATGTAAATTCTCTGTCCCCACCCCAGACCTGCTGAATCAGAAACTCTGGGGGTAGGGACCCAGGAATCTGCATTTCAACAAGTTTTTCAGGTGATTCTAATACCCCAGTTTGAGAAGGATGATTTGATTCTACTTCCTCTACCTTTGTATGTATTGAAATAACTATAATGGAAAGTTAAAAAAAAAGCCATCTAGAATGGGTCTGGGTCTAATCCTCTGAATATGAAGCTATCCTAATTCACTAGCTACTCAGGAAGTGAAGTTTGGGGACAAAGGTTTGGGGATGGGGTTCTTATATTTAAACTTCATTGAAAGTCATAGTGAAGGTGTTTTGCAAATCAAAATGTCAAGAACTTCTGTAAATGTACCAAAAGACTTGAGGCCTCTTCTGATTTGTCTAGCTGGCATGTTGAGGGTACTGTTCTTTGAAGAGGCTGATACTGTTGAGCAGCTCTGAAGAGAACACATACATTGGACATTCAACCACTCTTCCTAAGTGCTTGATGTCTCTTCTGAGACCATTAGGAGGCAGGCATTTTCCAGAAGAGACAGATGGCTGGTTTTAGGGGCACATAGTGACCAAGGAAAGCTAGCTGACTCAAACCTGGGACCTATTGGATCCAGTGAGAAACTACTTATTATTGAGGTGTTGTGACCTACTAAAGCCAGCAAAGATCTTTAGTCTCTTGTGTGTCCTGGAATATAGGAAGTTTACACACAGATACGTCTAGATACATGAGATTACACACAGAATGAAGTTAATTTGAAAAGTATATAGGTATTAACTTATCAAATAAGACAAAATAGATAAAGGAAAGTAAATATTGGCTTCTAGAAGTGAGCTAGATACACCCTCTCCTACCTTTGACTTTCATGGAGAAGGGCCACTGTCTCCTCCAGCTTTTTCAGCTGGGCAAGCTCCTGGTTGAGGCAAGCCACCTGCATGGTCAGCTGTTGGTTTTTGCGCAGAAGATCATCTGCAAAGGGTACAGGAGCCAGATGTGAACAAAATTCCAAGCTACTATCTTTGAGCAGAGCTTAAGCAATCAGGTGGACATCTTAAAGAATTGGGGGCCCCAATTCTGCACGCACCTCCACACTCCATTCACTATTCCCTCCCTTAGAGACAGTGGATACAGTGGTTGGAGTATCCAACCTGAATTAAAATTCAACCATTTAATATTGCATGTTAGTTTATTTTTCTTTTCTTTTTTTTTAAACGTTTATTTATTTTTGAGACAGAGAGAGACAGAGCATGAACGGGGGAAGGTCAGAGAGAGAGGGAGACACAGAATCTGAAACAGGCTCCAGGCTCTGAGCTGTCAGCACAGAGCCCAACGCAGGGCTCAAACTCACAGACCGTGAGATCATGACCTGAGCCGAAGTCAGACGCTTAACCGACTGAGCCAACCAGGCACCCCATGTTAGTTTATTTTTCTGAGTTTCACTAGAGCAATAACCCTACCCCACCACTGTTGTGAGGATCCAATCCTCACTTAGCATAGTTAACACATATTAGGTATCTCTGTATTCTCCATTTTAGTTTGTGAATGTATGTATATCCTTCACTCTCTATAGTATATGTGAAAACATCTAGAACTGTGTCAGGCACATAGTGCTTACAGGCACTGAGCACTTACAGAAACTGAATTTGTAGTCAAGACATTCATACCTAGGTCCCCAACTATGTTACCACTGCCTGCAAAAATGAAGTAGATGGGGTACCTGGGTGGCTTAGTCGGTTAAGCATCCGACTTTGGCTCAGGTCATGATCTCGCAGTTCATGAGTTTGAGCCCCCCATCGAGCTCTGTGCTAACAGCTCAGAGCCCAGAGCCTGCTTCAGATTCTGTGTCTCCCTCTCTCTGTCCCTCCCCCACTCGCACTCTGTCTTTCAAAAAAAACATTAAAAAAAAAAAAGGTTTTTGGGGTTTTTTTAATGAAGTAGGTAAAAGCGCAGGAACTCTGGTCCTAAGGAAGTCAGTCTTCTAGAACAGTACTTCTTAAACATTAATATGCTTACACCTGGGGATCTTGTTAAAAACAGATTCTGATTCAGTAGGTCTGAGATGAAGTCCAATATTCTACATGTCTAAGCTCCCAGGTGAAGCTAATGTTTCTGATCTATGACTCACCCTTTGAGTGGCAACGTTCCAGAAGGTGGAAAATAGGGCTGCAATAGCTTTATTTATCACCAGTAAGGTAAAATACAGTACTGGGTCTCATGGGTGATTGAAAGTAGGTATCTAGTGAGCATCTGTTTATTTTCAGAACAGGTAAGTGGAGAAATCTCAATTATTCAGGCTTGAGAGAATCAGACAGTGATGAGTTTCAATTCTAGAAATTCTGTGCAGACTTCCAAATCAAGTTCCTCATATAAATCCAAATGCCCATAATGTTTGCTTAGGGGTGCTAAGCTAGAGGTTTAATGTCAAGGGTAGACTTTATCTAAGATACTGGCCTGGGCCACCTGGGTGGCTCAGTAGCTTAAGCATCTGACTTTGGCTCAGGTCATGATCTCATGGTTTGTGAGCTCGAGCCCCACTCAGGGCTCTGCACTCTCTCTCCCTCTCTCTCTGCACCTCATGGTATTCTCTCTCTCTCTCTACCCACCCCCTCAAAAAAATATTTAAAAAATAAAATTATGGTCTAAACTATGCTAATAATAAAGTAGTACAAATCAAGATGTCAGTGAGATATTAATTTTCACTTATCACAATGGAAAAAAAAAGAAAAAAATACACAAAAAAACCTGAGTGTGGGCAAGGATGGAGTGAAAATGGCATTTAAATACACTCACTGCTGATGTGAAATAACCTTGCTTGGGAGTGGTTTGATAATATGCAACAAAAACCTCAAAAATGTCCACATATTTTGACCTACTAATTCTACTTCTAGGAATGTCTCCTAGGAAAACAGTGTGAAATTTATGTACATAAACAGCTGCACTATTTATCATAGCATGAATATTAAGACTCTCAGCTCCATCAGAAGGGAAGAGACAATTTCAGAGAAGCATTTCCACTCAGGTCTTCATTCAAGCATTTCATTTCAAGTCTTCTGAATGTTTGGAAATTCTTTAGAATTATTTATGTGATATTATATGAAATGCCTTTGCTATTAAATTAATAACATTAGGATGTAAAAATCAGATTGGTAATTGCCTAGGGTAGAGAGTAGGGGAAACTCACTGCACAAGGGTCTCAGGGAACTTTCTGGAGAAACAGAAATGTTCTATATTTTGATTGGGATGAAATTAAAAGAGTGTATGTATTTGTCAAAACTCATCAAACTTAAAATGTGTGCATTTTATTGCATGTAACTTAGTTTTTAAAACATCAAGTCACTGGGGTGCCTGGGTGGCTCAGTTGGTTAAGCAACCAACTCTGGAATTTGGCTCAGGTCATGGTCTCACAGTTTGTGAGTTTAAGCCGTGCATCAGGTTCTTCACTGACAGTGCTGAGCCTGCTTGGGATTCTCTCTCTCCCTCTCTCTGCTCCTCCCCCACTCTCTCCAAGTAAATAAACTTAAAAAAAATCAAGTCACAAATTTTATTTATCTTTTTCAAGATTTTATTTTTAAGTAATCTCTACACCCAACGTGGGGCTCAAACTCACAACCCCAATATCAAGAGTATCATATTCTACCAACTGAGCCAGCCAGCTGCCCCTCACAAAATTTAATTTTAAGTTGAAAAAATATATGTATAGGGGTATGGTGAAAGAAAATATATGAAAAATAAAAGTGGCAGTTATTTCAGGATAATGGGTTATATTTTTCTTATATTTTTCAGTCTTTCTATAAAGAACATGATCTTTTTTTTTTTTTTTTTTTTTAAGTAAATCTCTATACCCAGTGTGGGGCTGGAACGCACAACCCCAAGATCAAGATGGCATGCTCTACTGACTGAGCCAGGCAGGTGCTCATAGAACATGATCTTCTTCTATAATCAGAAAGTGTCAATATCAAAAATGATAGGGGCACCTGGGTGGCTCAGTCGGTTAAACGGCCGACTTCCGCTCAGGTCATGGTCTCGCGGTCTGTGAGTTCGAGCCCCGCGTTGGGCTCTGTGCTGACAGCTCAGAGCCTGGAGCCTGTTTCAGATTCTGTATCTCCCTCTCTCTGACCCTCCCCCGTTCATGCTCTGTCTCTGTCTCAAAAATAAATAAATGTTAAAAAAAAATAATAACATCTGCACTTGCTTTACACTGACAGGTTCATAAGGTAACACAAGCCACTTGCATTACAGCTCTCTGAGGCAAGATGATTGTTTCCATGTGACCTCTAGATGATGAAGCTAATTAAATGGGTCATCTATAAACACACCACATGTTGCTTTCCTGAACTCACCATAAGTGTGGGGCTGGTGCCCACTCACAATCGAGGTGGCAGCACCTTCCTCCAACTGCTGGATTTTTTCTGACAAAATGAGGTTTTCCTCTAGCACTCTGACCAGTTTTTGCTTCAAACTTTCCTTTAGATCAGAAAACAAAATACAAGTACATTAAGAATCTGAAATTCTGAGGAGTGCTTTTAGAAGACTAAAAGACACTTTTCTCTGTTTAGTGATGAACTGAATGGAGGTCAGCATCTCTCTTTCTCATTAGAATTTTAATTCACTGGTAAACATGAGCACTACTTGGAGTTGCAATCTTTCCTGTAAGTTATCCACTACTCTTACAGAACAAGGGCTTCTTTTGACCAGTGGCCAGCATTCTGAGTCACTTATCTAAAGTTTCTAGAAACTCAATTTGGTATGTGAAAATTCTCTGATGTTAAGAAAAGCGGGGGAAAGCCTAAGGATATAAGTCCCTTCTTCATTTCCCAAAGTCAATAGCCTGATGCTCTAGGAATGGCTCCCGGGTAGGACTCTCTGTTCCATCAGAAGGGAGGAAAGACAATCCCCAAGACATCTATCTTCCCTCATTAGAATTAAACCATAATCTTCCAAAGTATGAACCTAAGTATTTTCATTCTAGGGTCATTTTTCCCCCTTTTTCCAAGTCTTTCTTTAGAATTTTTAGAATAGGGCTAGAGTAGGGAGTTATCCCTGCAGAACTTCCAAGTTGTCCCTATGCTGGCAAAAAGTTTTGTGTTCCTGATTTTCCCAGACTGACTTCTCTGTATTTTGGTTCAGGAACATCTAGGTCCATGGTGATGACCTTTATGGCACAAAGCTGCTCTAGTCTTGTTGCTCTGTTCTTTTCTAGTAAAGGAAGAGTAGGAAAGGAAGATGAGTGAGGCGTACCATGTCATTAGGGACCACCTGCCCAGCCTCCTTCAGTTCCATCTCTCTGCTGTGGAAGGTTTTTGATGTGTCTTCAGGATGTGAGTGACACCACTGCTGGGAAGGAGCAGGGACTACCAAAGTCAGAAGTAAATCTCGGGCAGGACCTGCCAAAAATTCAGGTTGGGCACACGGGCCAATCTTAAAAACTAAAGCACAGAATTCCTAATCAATAACTACCAGCTCTGTAGGACAAACACAGTAATCTAATATTTCCTTTTGATAAGAATTTAGGGGCGCCTGGGTGGCTCAGTCGGTTAAACGTCCGACTCTTGATTTTGGCTCGGTCATGATCTCATGGTTCATGGGATTGAGCCCCGCATCAGGCTCTGTGCTGACAGCATGGAGCCTGCTTGGGATTCTCTCACCCACCCCCAGCCCTCCCCTGATTGTGCTCTCTCTCTCTCTCTCAAAATAAATAAACTTAATAAAATTAAAAAATATAATTTAGTAAGTGGCTGTAAGAGGTGTTTCATAATGGATAAGAAATTCTATCCCATGTCCTCTGTGGAGAAACAATAGAAGACCCTCATGAGTAGACCCTCAATACCCTCTGCTATTCTCTAGTCAATGATGAGTGGCTCCTGAGGATAATTTCCTACAAAATGAGAGCAAAGAGCCAATGTGGGAAGGAAAGTAACTTTTTTCCTATATGTCCCTTTAGACATTTAAATTAGAAAAATTAAGCCCAAACAACTTTAAAGTTTCTACTTTTTCCTAAATGTTTACCACCAACAAAAGCTCCTTGAACTTTTCTTCCATTAAGCAACAAATAAACACTTGGGGCACCATTTGCAGAATGACTTTTTCCCCCAAGTTCCTAAAAAAGAAGCCCTGGAAAGAGTCCAAGTCATTTACTCATTCAAATTTTTCAAATCATAACATTTCAACAGGCATCTCAGAATTCTGATGATCAAACCCAATTTTTGTTGTATTCACTGTCCCAAGGATCATAAAATCCTTTTGTAATCATTAACACTACCATGCTGTTTTACATCTTGTTGCTCTACATATTACCCAGAGATTACCAAAAAAGTCACAGAAGGGACAAAACAATTAGTACATGAGGGAAGAGTGTTGATAAAACCAACAGGGAAGATTATGAGAAAAAATACAGATTTGTCAATTACCATGCCACTGAGAAATTTTAGTAAGGGCTCATGAGAACAATTTTCCTTGCAACTTAAGGGGGCTTGGTGGCTTTTATAGGAACATAGAGAGGAACCAAGGTCTGAGTTCTTCTCCAGAAGCTGAAAATGCATTCACTTACCAAGAAACTTCTTGTTAAGGAGGAGGGAACCAGAGCCATTCCAGTGCTTATCCACAAGCTCCAAGAGCTGTCTGAGGACAGTGGCCACATGGGAAGTTCTGGCAGAAATCAGGGGACTGTGGTTCCCTGGCAAACCATGCAAACTGCCCAGGTCACTAGAGAGAGGCTCAAGAAAAAAAAGAACACACACACACACAACCATTTGTCATTCTTACACAATAAGGGAAGTAAGAATCTGGAATATTTAAAGTGTTAACATTTAAAAAAAGAAAAAAGGAGCCCCTGGGTGGTTCAGTCGTTAAGCATTTGACTTCAGCTCAGGTCATGATCTCACAGTTTGTGAGTTCAAGCCCTGCTTTGGGCTCTGTGTTGATAGCTCAGAGCCTGGAGCCTGCTTCAGATTCTGTGTCTCCCTCTCTCTCTGCCCCTCCCCCACTTGTGTGCATGTGCACTCTCTCAAAAAATAAACAAACATTAAAAAAAATTTTTTACAAGAAAAGAGATGGGTTCATCTTGGTTTGGATTTGAATAGAATATTATTTATGTCCAAGGCAAATATGGTAGTATATTCAAGGATAATTTAAAAGATAATGGTATATTCAATCATAGTTTTCTGTAGAGAGTTTTAGAAGAAAACTTAAGTCTATGACTCAATATATTACAGTATGTAATATAAAAAGATGAAACTTGCAAAACATTGCAAAAAATTCTTTAATTCATTTTTTAGAGAGACAGAGAAAGTGTGAGTGGGGGAGAGGCAGAGAGAGGGAGAGAGAGAGAATCTCAAGCAGGCTCTGCACTGTCAGTTCAGAGCCCAATATAAGGCTCAAACTCCTGAAACCATGAGATCATGACCTAAGCCAAAACAGAGTCAGATGCTTAACTGACTAAGCCACCCAGGAGCCCCACAAAACATTTTTAAAGTTATTACATACCATAAAATGGGTATTTTTAAAATTGTAACTCATAAGCTTATATTTAGTACGTTAATATATGATAAACTTAAATGTTCTGTAACATTTTATTTATTTTTTGTTCTGTAACATTTTAAATGTTATATGTTAAATGTTATTGTTGGACCCAGTACTTAAGATAAATGTTTAAATGTTTATTTATTTTGAGAGAGAGAGAGTTCATGCCCACATATAGGGATGGGGGAGGGGCAGAGGGAGAGAGAGAGAATCTTAAGCAGCCTCCATGCCCAGCACAGAGCCCAACTGGGGGCTCGACCCCACGAACCCTGAGATCATGACCTGAGGAGTAATCAAGAGTCAGACACTTAACTGACTGAGCCAGATGCCCCAAACATACTTTTATTTAGTGAGATTCTTATCTAGAAAGATGGCTAGATCTGCCCAGTAAAATTCACAATTATTTTTTTATTCATTCAGATATTTATATTTTTATATTTAAGTTTATTTTTATTTATTTTGAGAGAGCACACACGTGCAAGTTGGGGAGAGGCAGAGAACAAGGGAGACAGAATTCCAAGCAGGCTTTGCACTGTCAGCACAGAGCCTGATGTGGGGCTTGAACTCACAAACCGTGAGATAATGACCTGAGTCTAAATCAAGAGTCAGATGCTCAACCAACTGAGCCACCCAGGCGCCCCTCTACCAATCTTTTTTGTATGGTCTCATGGATTTCAAGAAAGCTGAAAACAGCCAAGTTATTTCTCAATCATTGGCTCTTCTGATACAAAAAACTATACATGATAATTAGCTAATGCTGTCATATCTGACAACTGTGAAGCAGAACATATTAATGACCTGAGTCACACACATGGCCTATGGTTAATAGGGAAAGGCCTTACAAATGGGATAAACATTTATTCAACAGATCTGTACTGAGCACTGACCATGTGCACTGAGAGTTCTGTATAAGGACTGTGAACATATTGAAGAGGTAAAGGATGAGGAACTTTAAGAAGTTAACCTGGTTGGGGAGAAAAGTCACAGAAAGTCGAGTTACCCCACAAGGGCACTTTAGAGGAACTTGTCAAAAAGAATATTTACTAACATTGGTTTTTTATGTGTTGGTAATTTTGTGAGTGTATCATGGAAAAATTTGGAAACTTATATATGACTTTACTCATTTTCTTTGATTTATCACAATGTGGTGAGAGTTGGGGATAAATTTTATGAACGTTAGAATAATTTTGTTACTTTTTATGAGTCTTTTAATTTTTTAACTTTTTTTTTTTTAAGTTTATTTATGGGGCACCTGGGGGGCTCAGTTGGTTAAGCATCTGACTTCAGCTCAGGTCACGATCTCATGGTTCGTGAGTTCAAGCCCCGCACATCAGGCTCTATGTTAACAGTTCAGAGCCTAGAGCCTGCTTCAGATTCTGTGTCTCCCTCTCTGACCCTCCCCCACTTGCATTCTGTCTCTTTCTCTCTCTCTAAAAATAAATAAACATCAAAACAACTTTTTAAAGTTTATTTATTTTGAGAGAGAGAGAGAGAGAGAGAGAGAGAGAGAGAGAGAGAGAGGCAGAGAGGAGGGAGAGACAGAATCCGAAGCAGACTCTGTGCTGTCAATGCAGAGCTGGACATGGAGTTTGAACTCACAAATCATGTGATTATGACCTGAGCTGATACCAAGAGTTGGATGCTTAGCCGATTGAGCCACTCAGATGTCCCTAAATCTTTTAATTTTCAACAAATTGTGCCTGTTTTTTTAAATTCAAAAAAAAATTTTTAAATGTTTATTTAGTTTTGAGAGAGAGAGACACAGAGTGTGAGAGGGGAGGGATAGAGAGAGGGGGAGGCACAGAATCCGAAGCAGGCTCTGAGCTGATAGCACAGAGCCCGATGCAGGGTTTGAACCACGAACTGTGAGATCATGACCTGAGCTGAAGTCAGACGGTTAGCAGTCTGCACCACCCAGATGCCCCACCTAATGGCTTTTTTTTAAATTAATTTTTATGTTTGGTCTATGATTCCAAAGTCAGTTGTTCAAAATTTCTAAACCCAAATTCATGTTCGGTTTAATTTTGTGTATCATGCAATTATTTTCTTAACTTTGTAAATGTTCTTTTAAGCAGTTTTCTGACTAATGCCTTTCTAGAAACTGAGGTGTATTTGTTAAAATATTTATATTCAAGCAGCTCTTTCATAGCTTTCCATATAAAGAAAAATAGTATCGGGGCGCCTGGGTGGCTCAGTTGGTTGAGCATCTGACTCTTGATTTCAGCTTAGGTCACAATCTCATGGTTTGTGAATTCAGGCTCCACACTGGGCTGTGTGCTGACAGCACGAAGCCTGCTTGGGATTCTCTTCTCCCTCTCTCTCTGTCCCTCCCCCGCCCTCTCTCAAAATAAACTTTATTAAAAAAATAGTATCTAAAAGGAAAAGAGAAATAAAAATTTTTAAGATGGTCCAGGAAAATGCATTGAGGTTTTAATTCCTCTTTTAAACCTGTAACTTGAAATAGAGGTTAAAAAAAATGTCTTAGATGGTGCTCCTGGGTGGCTCAGTTGGTTAAATGTCTGACTTCAGCTCAGGTCATGACCTCACAGTTTGGGAGTTTGAGCCCCATGTGGGGCTCTGTGCTGACAGCTCAGATCCTGGAGCCTGCTTTGGATTCTGTGTCTCCCTTTCTCTCTGCCCCTCCCCCATTCATGCTCTGTCTCTATCTCTCAAAAATAAATAAAAACATTAAAGAAATTCCTAGAATATGTGTTATTAACATAGCATCCCAAATATCCTAAGTGTTGCTGAACCTTCACCCTAAAAACATTAACACAGTGCTCTTGCCTGGAAAAATAGGCATCAGTGGCTGAAAATGGGAAAAAAGGGACCAAAAAGCCAAGAAAGTACCACAAGACTGCCCCCTTTAGTGCATAAAAATTATAACGACCTCCAAAAAATTTGAAAACTGAATAGTATTTAGAGTAAAAAAACCCAATAACTAAACCAAAACAAAACCTTGTAAACCCATGCCAATGTGCAAAAAAATGTCCAAAAATTGCAAAATATGTAGTAGCTGGTTTTTGTTTTGTTTTGGGTTTTTTTTGTTTTTTTTTTTGTTTTTTTTTACTAAATCCTCTGCTTCCTTACAGGGTAGTAAATGATTGAATGACAAATGGTTCATATGACAAAACATCATGGGTTCAAGGGAAGACAGGGCTCTGAAAGTGTTGTTCCTTTAAAGAGAAGAAGGCTTTATGATGGAACTAGGACCTGAAGAAAAATTAATATTCAAACAGATGAGAATGGAAGGCATTCTTCATGGAGGGATGTCAGCAAAAGCAGTGAAAAAACTTAATAAGAACTGAATAGCAATTAAGTTCTATTGTACAACACTATTGTACTATATGTTGGAATGGTTCTTGATTTGTTGTTCATTCTCTGAACCACTCTCAGCTAAAAATCCTTTGGATAATCTAATTCATCTTCTGCTTGCTCCTACTTTGGAAAAAATTGGAATAATTTTAATTTCTAGACAGAAAAGCAGTGCATTCAGAATAAAGGTCTCTAGCAAGTTAGTCACGTGTGGTCAGAGCAAATGTGTAAGCATGGTAAGATTATAAATATCAATGCTACAGAGCTCACTCTTCAGCCAATCCAGAACCCCCAGCAACTTCTGCATTCCCTGCTATGGTAAACTGTCTGCTACTTCTTATTATCAAAGTATGTCCCTACAATATTTATGCTCTGGAAGTAGATTAGGGAATGTCTCACTGTGATGGAAATGAGAAAATGCAGCAGAAGGGGAATAACTTTCCCAAGGGCAGAAGAATGATAGGCTTTGGCCTGGCAGTATTAACCACTGGCCTCCAAAAATCCCTTTGAATTTGTAGTACCCTTGGTCAGAATCACTGCCACCCCCAACAGAACCCCACTGTGGTCTTGGATCTGACGTGTTTCTTGTACAAGCAAACAAACCAATACTTGCCTCGCTGCCAGTAGCATCTTGGAAACCAATCTTTGGATTCAAGGTGGCAAGGAGATTGTCCTTCCGTTTGAATCCTCTCCTTGATGGGCTTAATGACCCCTTGGTCAAACTCTCTCTGTTTTCTGAGGTCACAGTAGGCAATAGCAGTGTCCGTAGAGAGTCTCCCAGGGTGGAGTTGTTTGGGAAAGAACCACGTGCTGGTGTTAAATCACCGAGACTGGTAGATAATTGTTGCTCTACATTGACCAGCAAAGCAGGGTCACTGTTGAAATGGGTTGTGGCATACAGATCTGTGAAGGAAACAGCCTGGGAGATGACCCTGCCTTTTAACATTCTCATGTCTCATTTACAACCTTACCCCGCCTGGAGTCCAATGGTCATAATAACATCTTCCTACGATACACCCTCAACTCTCTGGATCCTTTCTGTTCCAACCCTCCACCTGACAAAACCCCCCTCTGGCTAAATCCAACTGTCCACATACTCTAAGCCTATATGAGGGCAGTAGGCAGTGGCTGGAGAACAACATGCATCTCTTCTCACTGTCTTCACTTCAAGTTGATGACTACTGTCTTGACTGAGCCCTCTACTGCCCAGCTATCCTAATACACTACTCTAGTCAATTTACTGTTCTATTCTCTGAAATGACTATTTCACACCTCTCTTCCCCTCAAACTTTCAACACCTTCTCCTCCTTCCTCATTCTTAGATTCTGACCTCTTTATTTTGCCAAGAAAAACAAGCAATCAAAGAAAACATCTACATGATCCCAACACTAAATCTACCAACTCATCTATATTTGTATTTATAAATTCTCTGCCTTCCTTACGTAATAAAAATTAAACTATCTGTGCTTCTATCTAAGGCCAACTTCTCCACTGGTGGAGTGGATTCTATCTTCATGACTACCTAAGGATTTTTTTCCTTGTAATTGTCCCTATTCTCTCTTGCATCATTGGTTTTCCCTCTACTGGATAATTTCCATTACAATTTCCTTGATCCCATTCCCCCTCCATCTATAGTTTCCATTCTCTGCAAATCTCCTTGAAAGCATTGTATATATTTTATAACTCTATTGCTTCTCCTTCAATTCTTTCTTGAATTCACCTCAATAAGTCTTTTATTAACTATGTGTCTCTTAAAGCTACTTTCTAATATATTGCCAAATACCATATGTCTCATCGGAGAAGTTTTTCCTGACCATTCTATCTAAAACATCACTTCCTCTTTATTATTTATTATTTATTATTATTATTATTTTTCTTCACAGCATTTATCATAACTTGACATATATTTATATGCTAACTTGTTTATCATGTCTTACCCCTTTAGAATGGAAGCTCCATAAAAGTAGGAACTTTTTTTTTATTGTGGCAAAAGATAAATGGAACTTTATTTTTGTTTGTTACTTTATCTGCAGAGCAGCATCATTTGGCACATAGTAGGTATCAATAAATTCTGCTGAATAAATTAATTACCCTGAAAATACCTTTTTCTGAAAAAATAACTCAGAATAGAAGTGACTGTGCCTAGAGAAGACTAACTGCTACTAGAAATACGTTCTGGGATGCTATTTAGCTACAATAACATATAGTTATAGAGCTCATATTTCTATGAATTTTCTTTAATATATCTGTTATGTTAAACTTACATCCTGCAGATTTCTGGAGGTTTCATGGGCTACTGACACCCCAAAATAAGAATTTAAAAAATCCTAATGCAATTTAAGAAATGTTAATTCCAGGGGCGCCTGGATGGCTCAGTTGGTTAAGTGTCCAACTTCGGCTCAGGTCATGATCTCACGGTTTGTGAGTTCAAGCCCCATGTCACGCTCTGTGCTGACAACTCAGAGCCTGGAGTCTGCTTTGGATGCTTTGGATTCTCTGTCTCATTCTCTCTCTGCCCCTCCCCGACTTGTGCTCTGTCTCTGTCTCTCAAAAATAAATAAATGTTATATATAACATTTTATATATATATATATATATATATATATATATATATATATATATATTTATTCATTCTGACAGGAAGCTATTACCTGAACTAAGCTTCAAAAGTCTTCCGGTGCTGAAGTCAGGGTTTGACAGAGAAGTCAGTAAGTCTCCACAGGAATGGGATGTGGTGGCCTTCATGTCATTTGAAGGTTTTATGCTATATTCTCGGTAGTTCTTGCTTCTCTGAGGCCTTTTGCCAAGACTTCCATGCAGGGATAGATTTTGAGAATAATGACTATCATAATTTTCTAGACCAACATCTGAAGGTAACTGATGGGGATGGATCTGGCTAGAATCACCCACATCCAGGCGTTTACCCACTGAGACATCATGGGTAAGCTGGTAAGTATCAGCCTTTAGTATCAAGTCCTTTTCTGGAGAAGAACCTGAAGACTTGTTGTTCAAAAAAGATAGTCGGTACCCTTCTCTAGCCATCTTCTCTGGGGATCGGACTGTGGACTGATGAGGAGAGTAGCGTCTGAATTCTAACCACCACCAAGGGGAAAAGAAAACACAAAATACAATGAGAATTGTTGGCTCAATTAGGGTACCTCTGTTCACTGGACATACCTCTGTCTACCAGAAAAAGTTCTCAGGAAGAGATGGTTTATAATTTTGATAAGTAGCAGCATAAAGTGATAAAAGGACTTTTACATGGGACAACAATAAAACATGATGGATACTGAGTAAACAGTAAAGAATCTCTAACATTCTGGAGATAAACTTCATGTCACCCTAATCCCCTAGGAATTTCCTCCTAAAGCTGCAGTATCAGAGTTTTCTAAATGCTGTTTTCTATTTTATTTTATTTATTTTAAATAAACTCTACACACAATGTGGGGCTCGAACTCATGACTCCAAGATCAAGAGTCACATTTTCTTCTGACTGAGCCAACTAGGAGCTCCTCTAGATGCTGTTTTCATATAAAAAATTTGGTGCACCCCATATGACAATAGTTGTAATCTTATGTGTTCAGTGTATAGTCAATAGTTGGTAAGTCTATGATTTCATAGACTTCTTGCAATAAAACTAAGCCCATTCCCACCCCCAAACTTCACTCAGAGGTTCTAGGTTCATACACTGGGAACCAGTATTCCAAGCCAATTAAATGGCAGGGAATCCAAAACCTATGAGAATCCCTAACTAGCTACAAAGCATTTCTTTCAGACAGCTATATGTGTCATCTCTAAAAAGCCTCAGAGTGGAGCAATTAGAAGTCTTTGTGCTCTTAAGTTTTCAGAGTTTCGTATGCTTAAAGGTCTTCCTTAGGAAGCAAAAAATACTATCCCTAACTTAGTCATATTAACTTAAAAAAGTGGAACCAAGCACTTTTTATCTGTATAGGACCTATAGAATATCAACGTTTTACCCAGGGCCAGCCTATACAGTGGGGGAAAGGTTGTAGAACAATATTTTTACATTAACAAAAATAATCTAACAACAAGTGATGAGATTAGGTAATTCAGATTGTGCTTCTTGTTGAAGATACTAAAAAAGTGGGATGGTACATGTTCTTAAATGCATCAAAGAGGGGGCACCTGGGTGGCTCAGTCGGTTAAGCATCCGACTCAGGTCTCTCAGGGCATGATCTTGTAGTTTGTGAGTTCTAGCCCTGTGTTGGGCTCTGTGCTGACAGCTTGGAGCCTGGAGCCTGTTTCAGATTCTGTATCTCCTCTCTTTCTTCCCCTCCCCACTCACTCTCTCTCTCTCTCTCAAAAATAAATAAACATTTATAATAAATATAATAAATAAACATCAAAAAGCTTGTTAGCTGGTAAGGAATTTCTAGGCCAAAATCTAGTTGACAGCAAGGACTCACATAGGTAAGTCTAGCACTTAAAGTCACTTTTACCCTCAGAAGTTTTAGGGTGACAGGGATGGAAGTAAAGTTCAGCATCCATCCAAAGTGAGGAGTATGACAAACCATTCCTCTCCCCTACCCTCCCCACATACATATGAAGATGGAACCCCAAGCAGGATGCAACCTTCAGAGTAAAGGTAAACTGGAAATAAGCCAGTCCTTGTATTGACAGGTAATCCAGGTTTGCATCATCTGAGTGGGTCCAGGGAACCTCAAGCTTTGAGCTTGGATTAAAGTGATCCCAGAATGAGAGTGTCCCTGGTACCTGGTAGAAGCAAATGAAAATCTGATCTGGAAAAGATACCTTTATGTAAGACTTTAAATGATTCCTACAAATAGTTTTTCAAATATATAGCAAATAACCAAAGCAAAGGAACAAAAAAGGAAATAAGACAACACAAGTATGAGGAAAAAACAAAATGACAACAACTTCAGATATTAGAATTAACATCCAGTGTATGCAACAGCTATGTCTACTATGTTTAAAGAAATATTAAAAAAGCTTTAAATTTTCTGTTTATACAAACTGACCCAGAAGACTTGGAAAAAGAAACAAAACTTATAGAACTAAAAAATAAAACTATTGAAATTAAGAACTCAGCAAGCAAGCAGATTAGACACAACTGAAGACAAGGTTAGTGAACTTAAGATGGATCAGAAGGAATTATCCAAAGTGCAGATCAGACCAAAGAAAAACAAAAACCAAACATGAAAAATACAAAAGAATAAGAGACAAAGAGGACAAAGTAAAGATCTCTAACATATATTTATTTAATCAAAATTCCCAAAAGGACAGAAAGAAAGGACAGGACATAAGGATACAAACAACATTTGAAGCACTTTCCAGAATTATTGAGACACAATTCACAGATTCAAGTGTAATAACCACCAAACAGAATAAATAAAAAGAAATCCACATATCATACTGAAACTGAAGAAAACCAAAGACAATTGGAAAATCTTAAAAGCAGACAGAGAAAAAAAGACAATATCCTTGCAGGAATGACAGACCTCCAGCTGACTTCTCAAAAGCAAAAACAAAAGAATACAGTAGAATAACTTCAATTTTCAGAAAGAAATAACTGCCAACTTAGAAACTTATAACTGGCCAAAATACTTTTTAAGAATAATGGTAATGGGGGTGACTGGGTGACTCAGTTGGTTAAGCATCTGACTCTTAATTTCTGCTCACGTCATGATCTCACAGTTGTGAGATCCAGCCCCACGTTGGGCTCTATGCTGGGCATGGAGCCTGCTTAACATTCTCTCTCTCCCTCTCCCTCACCCTCTCCCCCACTCACACTCTCACTTTCTCTCTCTCAAAAAAATAAAAAAAAAAAAAGAATAATGGTGAAAGAGAGGCATTTTCATACAAACAAAAACTAAAAGAATTCAACACAGTAAACCCACACTAAAGGAAATTCTAAAAGATGTACTATAAGCTAGAGAAAAATTATCTCAAAAGGGAAATCTAGGATGAAAAAAAGAAATAAACAAAGTGGTAAATACGAAGATAAATCTAAATGAGCACTGGCTGTATAAAAACTATTTCATATGGGTTTAGAAAGTATAGAGAATTAAAATCTATAATAATAATACATAAATTGGGAGGGAGTAAAAGAAGTAAAGTACTTTAAGTTCTTTAAATTATCCAAGAGAAAAGTTAAGGTATTGATTAATTATTTTGTAATTTTTTATGTTTATTTTTGAGAGAGAGAGAGAGAGAGAGAGAGAGAGAGAGCAGAGTGCAAGGGGGGAGGGGCAGAGAAAGAGGGAGACACAGAAGCTGCAGCAGGCTCCACACTGTCAACACAGAGCCCAATGAGGGGCTCAAATTCACGAACCGGGAGATCATGACCTGAGCCAAAGTCAGATGTTTAACCAACTGAGCCGCCCAGTCAGCCTAAGGTATTGATTAATTTTTTAATTATAATAGTGAAGGGCACATATTATAGTTTAGGGAATAATAGTAAAAATATTGAAACAGTATATAACTTATAAACCAGTAGGTGGGAAAAAATGGATGAATAAAAACATAATAAATCCAAAAGAGGACAAGAAAGATAAGAAAAAATAAAAAGAAACAGTCAGCCAGTACAAAAAATCAAGAACAAAGGAAGTCAGAATATCCACTCTTCAACCAGTAAGGCCTTACAGGTCACTAAGCTTCCAGGGCAGCCCCCTACAAAAGCAGAAAAGAGTTAGTTGACCCTGTAGGGCCCTAGGGCTGAGACACCTCCATCTTCTCCCAAATCTCATAACATCTGGATTTCTCTGATTAGTGTGGAGAAAAATACTCCCTGCACAAAATATTTACCATCTTCTTGGTGATTGTCACTTGGGACCTCCCTTCTTGCCACTTCCTGCAATGAAAAAAAAAGTTTGAATGTTTAGGAAAAGGCAGTCAATGGGCATCCAAACATGAGCTTACTAGATAGACCAGGGGTTCAGAATACTTTCCTATTAGTAACCAAGTCTATCCTTACAACCTAGGGAAACAGACCTTCAAGCAAAGGTCCTAGTTTAAGCCTGTTTAAAAATTTTTTTTAATGTTTATTTATTTCTGAGAGACAGCACAAGCAGGGGAGGAGCAGAAAGAGGGAGACACAGAATCTGAAACAGGCTGCAGGCTCTGAGTTGTCAGTGCAGAACCTGACGTGGGGCTTGAACCCATGAGCCACGAGATCATGACCTGAGCTGAAGTCAGACACTTAACTGACTAGCCACCCAGGTGCCTCTTAAGCCTATTTTTAAATAGCCACAATCCAAAAAGATTCTAGAGCTGCTTTGGAGTAGGTAAGGAGACTCTCTGAAAAGACAAAATAGCCTCAGTTGGTAAAAGACATACCAGTGAAATACTGTATTTTTTCTGCTTTAAATAGCTCAGCATAGAAGTTAGATGGTTCACATTTTCCAACTTTATTTTTTCTGTTTAAAGAACTCTTGTATTTATTTTACCTTCTGATAAAGCTGAGCATCAACTACAGGTGTTACTGAGAGTTTTAAGAGATTGAAAATTAATTTAGGGCATAATTAAGCAAGGATTAATACAAAAGAGAAAGCCATCTAGGGTTTGCTTTTTTAAATATCATCTTCAAGTTTTCAGTTTGGTAGTTATAGAGAAGAAGAAATCCTACTTATTTCTTAAACTAAAAGAATATATAGCAAGCTATTTAATTTCCTTTTTGTCTGTCACTTCCAGTAGTTTCAATGAAATTGTGTTTTTTAATTTAAAAAGTGTTATTTAATTTTAACTGTATATTATTCTTTGTCTCCATTTCCTTTATTATTTTTAAATTTTATTTATTTATTTATTTTGGGAGAGAGAGAGAGCAGGGGAGGGGCAGAGAGAGAGAGAGAGAGAGAGAGAGAGAGAGAGAGAACCTTAAGCAGGCTCTGTGCCCAGCACAGAGCTGGACATGGGACTTGATCTCATGATCATGAGATCATGACCTGAGCCTAAATCAAGAATTGGATGCTTAACTGACTGAGCCACCCAGGCGCCCCATACTCACTCATATAAATGAGGCTTATATAATGGTTGTATTCCCCTAACCAATTTTTTTCACTAAAAGCTCATTAATTTTTGCCTCATCTTGCATAAATAATCTCTACCTCTCCATTGTCCACAACTTCTATGCCACCTTTATTTACCCCTAACTTTTCTTCTTTTATGTTCCAATGAACAGGCAGCTTTGGGAAAGCTACCCTTGAGATGTTAAGATTC
This sequence comes from Panthera onca, assembly GCF_046562875.1. Taxonomy (NCBI): domain Eukaryota; kingdom Metazoa; phylum Chordata; class Mammalia; order Carnivora; family Felidae; genus Panthera; species Panthera onca. The sequence continues at coordinate 42,648,398 of NC_138353.1, read as the reverse complement.
AGTAATGAAAAGTCAGAGGTAGAAAATTTAAGGAAGTAAGGTAACAGGAGATGGAGACATTGGATAGAGAAGAGAAATTTTATGTTTATTTTCTTTATTTTGAGAGAGAGAAACAAGTGGGGGAGGAACAGAGAGAGAGGGAGAAAGCTAATCCCAAGCAGCATGGAGCTGGATGTGGGGCTCAAACCCACAAACTGCAAGGTCATGGCCTAAGCCAAAATCAAGAGTCCCACGCTTAACTGACTGAGCTACGCAGGTGCACTGAGAGGAGAAATTTTAAAACTGGCCAAAACATCTGTTTGAGAGCCAAAATATTTGGCATAAAATGTGCTAAAAGTTGTATACATAAATATACTACATTTGATAACAAATTAGTAGGGGAGAGGGAAAAGGGAGATTGAAATTAATGGAGAAGGTCCTCTGTATTGTCTGTTCTTTCCTTTAATTTTATTTATTTATTTATTTACTTACTTACTTTTTTGCCCCTTTTTCCTTTTAAAGGGTCTAAAATGCCTTTATCAAACAAATGCTCTTAGATCTCCATAGATAGAGAGTCCAATGAATTATTGGTATTAATCATTGAGTAGTCAATAAATCAGCAGTAAAGTGAACACATTACCTGTGTCCCCAGTGAGTAAGTGTCCAATTTCTGATCTGCTATACCATTGTCCTGGGTTGCAGAAGTACTCGTGAGAGAATCCTTTATTTCCCGGTTGGGGAAGGGAATAAAAAGTCCTTTGTTTGAGTCTGTGTTAAAAGAAAAGGCATACAATGAAGCACTGACCAGATTTCAAATGCAATATGCCTTATGGAAAGATACTACTGGAAGGCAAGTCACAAGATTGAGAGTTCTGGTGCCACTACCTGGAAACCATGTAAACTTGGGCAAACTGCTTAACCTCTCTGATTTTCTCCATTGTAAAACAGTGATGATAAAATCTAGACTACCTATCTCTTAGGGTTGAGGTAAGTTAAAACAAAGTAATGGTGTATGTCAAGTTGGCTCAGTTGGTGGAACATGGAGTGTGCAACTCTTGATCGTGGGGTTGTGAGTTCGAGCCCCACACTGGGTGTAGAGATTACTTAAAAATAAATCTTAAAAACAAATAAACAAAACTATATACTAGTCCTAGCCACCCTAGAAACTGTTATCAAAAAGAGCCAGTTGGGGGGCGCCTGGGTGGCTCAGTTGGTTAAGTGTCGCACTTCGGCTCAGGTCATGATCTCACGGCTTATGAGTTCGAGCCCCGCGTCAGGCTCTGTGCTGACAGCTCGGAGCCTGGAGCCTGCTTCGTATTCTGTGTCTCCTTCTCTCTCTGCCTCAATCTCTCTCTCTCTCTCTCTCTCTCTCTCTCTCTCAAAATGAATAAACATTAAAAAAAAAGAGAGAGCCAGTTAGGATTTTTATTAGATTGGAAGACTTGTACAGAAGTTTTTGCACACTCTTGATCGATACTTATTAATTGTAGAATTCTGGGATCTGGAGTCTTCTGGGGGGAACTTGAATGAAAATAAGAGTTTCTTGTTTAGGGAGGTGTTTCCCCCTAGCAGGATTATGTAAGCATTAAGATAGTTTCAAAAACTTGGGCCTTAGTCAAACAACGTGTTCTTCTGCTAGTTTTTTATTTGTAGGCTCTGGCAACAGAAAGCTGCTGTAAGCCAGGGCAACTGAGAATACACAGTGAATAAAGTCAGCTTTTTGAAAATCCAGGCCCCTTAGTTCATTTGGGGCTCTAAAATGCTTCCTACTTCTTTTTTTTTTTTTTTTGAGAGAGAGACAGAGAGAGCGAGAGGGAGAGGGGCAGCGAGAGAGGGAGAGGGGCAGAGAGACAGGGAGAGAGAGAATCCTAAGCAGGCTCCATACTGTCAGCATGGAGTCCAATGTGGGGCTCGAACCCACATGGCATGAGATCATGACCCAAGCTGAAACCAAGAGTATGATGCTTAACCGACTGAGCCACCCAGGTGCCCCAAATACTTCCTACTTCTGAGTTGTCTTATGGGATTGAAATTGCCTATTCAGTATGAAACGCTCTTCTACCATTGTATTTGACAGAATTACTTATAAGCTCTTAAAATTTTGTGCTCCTTGGCTCCTACTGCAGTAGTAACACAGAAAAAAAAAAAGTAAAGCAAAAATTACTGATCTTAACCTGATTCTTAGTAGATAATGAGAATGGTTAGTAAGCTGTGACTTTGGGTTCAGACTTCCTCTTACTCTTATCCTACGGAACAACACTTACACTTCCCAGGTGTCCAAGACCCTGCTCCATCCTGTTTCCTTCTACTGTACTTATATTCTTTTTCAGATTCACAGGTTCTTTTTCTTTCAACGCACCTCTTTGTTTAAGCAAATTTCCCAATGTCCAAACTCTTTGCTGAATGCTACCAGACCTTCCCTTTATCACTTAAATCTGGATGACCCTAAATCTAAATCTCCACTCTGATCTCTGATTTGATGTCCAGACCTAAGGTTCTTGAACTCTGTCCAAGGAGTGCCTCCCTCCCAGACAAATAAGAAGTTGATATTTTCTAAACCAAACTCATTATCTTCACTTCTAAGCCTACTTTTATGGATGCTCCCCCACCCTCCACTCCAAACTGCATCTCTATTGGGATTACTACTCAACCAATCTCTCAAGATAGAAACTAATTCTTTGACTCTCACCCATCTCACATACTAATCAATTAACAAGTGTTATAGAATCACTTTTTTTAATGTTTATTTTTGAGAGAGACAAAGAGAGAGAGCACGAGCAGGGGAAGGGCAGAGAGAGAGGGAGACAGAGGATCCGAAGCAAGCTCTGTGCTGACAGCAGAGAGGTCAATGTGGGGCTTGAACGCACCAACCGTGAGACCATGACCTGAGCTGAAGTTGGACGCTCAACCGAGCCACCCAGACACCCCTAGAATCAGTTTTTTGGGGGAGAGGAGAATCTTTGTTTTAACTTCGTTCACACACCATATAATTAACCCTTTACAGTATACAATTCAGTGGTTTTTAGTATATTCACAAAGTTGTCAACCACAACACTATCTAATTTCATTATCCAAAAAGAAACCCAGTTAGCTATCACTTTTAATTCTCTTCTCCTTCCCAGCCTTTGGCAACCATCAAGATACTTTATGTCTCTATGGATTTTCCTATTCTGGACATTTCATATAAATGGAATAACATAGTATTTGGCCTTTTGTGTCTGGCTCCTATCACTTAGCATGATTTTTTTCAAGATACATATTGTACATGTATCAGTACTTCATTCTTTTTTATAGCTGAATAATATGCCTTATATGCATATACAATATTTTGTTTATCCATTCATCAGCTGACAGACTTTTGGGCTATTATAGATAATGCTGCTTTCGTTCTTGTACAAGGATGATTGTGGTGAATTTTTCTTTGCTATTCTATTTTCCTTAAGATGTTACTTTACTTTAAGTAATCTCTATACCCAACATGGGGCTTGAACTCACAACCAGAAGACCAAGAATAACATGCTCTACCAACTGAGGCAGCCAGGCGTCCCTTTGCTGTTTCGAAATAAGATACCCATTAGATCAGTAAGTTTTAGATGTAATTCTACTTACAGGTAAAAGGAAATGGCTAAAAGAGTGAGCAGGGCCCCTTTCAATTCACAGAGTATGTGTGCTATATGCACACATATTATCTTTAGTAAGGCATTCATTGTTCTTCAATAATTGACCTTTTTACCCAACATAAACTTTCTACTCAAACTACATGGTCATTCAATTGTCTCTATGACCTGCTATACTCATTACCACTTTCACACAGCTGTTCACACAAATCCCACCAACCACAATGCCCTCCTCCTCTTCTTAGGCTATCCCAGGGTTCACCAGCCTTTAAGGGCTGATGACTTTGTTTCCACATCTGCTACAAAACCTTTTCACCTCTGCTCCTAGCAGTCTGAGCTTCTATAGCATGTGTCCATCCACATCAGTGTTTCTCAAATTCAATGTTCTCATAAACTCTGAGAATATGAATCCAGTTTGAGAAACTTCAATTTAAGAAGCTCAGTATATAAAAAGATACTTTAAAAAGCAGATTGTATGGGTGACAGTTTGGCAGTTTCTTGCAAACTAAACACTTGGTATTTACTCAAAAGAATTGAAAACTTATGTCCACACAAAGACTGCACATGGATGTTTATAACAGCTTTTTTCAAAATTGCCAAACCTTAGAAGCAACCAAGATGTCCTTCAGTAGGTGAATGGATAAACTGTGGTATATCCAGACAACATAATATTATTCAGCACTAGAAAGAAAGGAGCTATCAAGCCATGAAAAGACATAAAGGAATCTTAAGTTGATAATACTAAGAAGCCAATCTGAAAAGGTTACATACTTAATGATTCCAACTATATGCCGTTCTGGAAAAGGCAAAACTATGGAGACAGGGAAGATGGCAGAGTAAACAACACTCTGCATCTGTCTTCTGCAAGCGCAACAATTACATTGGCAGAATCTGTCTGATGTAACTATTTTGGAATTCTGGAGTCTATTGAAGGCTTTCAGTTTCCAGGGGAAGACATGGAAGTTAAATTGAAGTTAACTTCAGTCCTGTTCAGTTCTCAGCAGTAGCAATAGCAACTACTCATGTCCCACCCCTCATGCAAAATAATGAAGTTGGACTCTTACCTAAGATCACATATAAAAATTGACTGAGAATGGATCAGACCTAAACGTAAGACCTAAAACTATAAAACTCTTAGAAGAAAACAGGACAAGTGCTCCATGACATTGGATTTGGCAATTATTTTTTTGGATGAGACACCAAAGGCAAAGCAACAAAAGAAAAAAACAGACAAATTGAACTTCATGAAAATGTAAAATGTTGTGCATCTAAAAACAATATCCACAGGGTAAAAAGGAAATTCACTGAATAGGAGAAAATATTTGCAAATCATATATATGATAAGGGATTAATATCCAGAATATATAGAGAACTCCTAAAACTCAACAACAACAAAAACAACTTTAAAAGTGGGCATTAGGGACAACTGGGTGGCTCAGTTGGTTGAGTATCTCACTTTGGCCCAGGTCATGATCTTGCTGTTCATGGGTTTGAACCCCGCATCTGGCTCTGTGCTGACAGCTCAGAGCCTGGAGCCTGCTTCAGTTTCTGTGTTTCCCTCTCTCTGTAGCCCCACCCCTCCCCATTCACCCTCTGTCTCTCTCTCTCTCAAAAATAAATATTAAAAAAAATTAAAAATAAATAAAAGTGGGCATTGGACTTGAATAGATATTTTGCCAAAAGAAGATATACAAATGGTCAAAAAGCGCGTGAAAGATGCTCAACAGAGCACCTGGGTGGTTCAGTCGTTAAGCATCTGACTTCGGCTCAGGTCATGATCTCACAGTTTGTGAGTTCGAGTCTCACACTGGGTGAGCTTGAGCCCTGCTTTGGGTGAGCATGAGCTCTGCTTTGGGTCGGCCCCGTTTCTCTCTCTCTGTCCCTCGCTCACTTGTGCCCTCCCCCCCAAAAAAAAGATTCCCAACATCACTAATCATTAGGGAAATTCAAATTAAAACCACCAGATACTACCTCATACTCACTAGCATGGCTACTATTAAACAAACAAACAAACAAACAAACAAAAAACAGAAAATAACACATGTTGATAAGCACGTGGAGAAATTGGAATTGCTGGTCCAACTGTATGGTGGGAACGTAAAATGGTACAGATGATATGGACAATAGTATCACAGTTTCTGAAAAAATTAAAAATAGGGGCGCCTGGGTGGCTCAGTCGGTTAAGCATCTGACTTCAGCTCAGGTCACGATCTCGCGGTCCGTGAGTTCGAGCCCCGCGTCGGGCTCTGGGCTGATGGCTCAGAGCCTGGAGCCTGCATCCGATTCTGTGTCTCCCTCTCTCTCTGCCCCTCCCCCGTTCATGCTCTGTCTCTCTCTGTCCCAAAAATAAATAAATGTTAAAAAAAAATTTTTTTTAAATAAATAAAATAAAATTACTATATGACGCAGTAATTATGGGCCTATCCTCAAAGAAGTGAAAGCAGAGTCTTGAAGAGGTATTTGTGTACCCATGTTCATAACAGCATTATTCACAATAGCTAAAACGTGGAAGCAATCCAAGTGACCATCAACAGATGAATGGATAAGCAAAATGTGATATATACAAACAGTGGAATGTTATTCACTCTTAAAAGGAAGGAAATTCTGACATATGCTATAACATGGATGAGCCTTAAGGACATTATGCTAAGCAAAATTAGCCAGTCACAAAAAGACAAATACTGTATGATCCACTTATATGAGGTACTTAAAGCAGTTAAAATCATAGAGAAAATAGAATGGTGGTTGCCAGGGACTGCAGAGAGGGGGAAATACAGAGTTACCATTTAATAGATATAGTTTCAGTTTTACAAGATGAAAAGAGTTCCGGAGATGATGGTGGTAATGGTTGCACAACATTATGAATGTATTTAATACCACTGAACTGTACACTTAAAAATGGTTAAGATGGTAAATTTTATATGTATTTTGCCACAATAAAATAATTGGGAAAAAACCCAATACTATGGAGATAGTAAAAAGATCAATGGTTGCCAGAGCTTTGAGAGGAAGAAGGGATGCCTAGGTAAGCAGAGATTAGGGCAGTGAAACTATGCTGTAGGATACTAAAATGGTGGCTACATATCACTATATATTTGTCAAACCTGTAAGACGTACAACACCAAGAATGAACCCTATTGTAAACCATGGGCTTTGGGTGATAATGACACATTAATATAGGCTCAGCAATTGTAACAAAAGTACCACTCTGGTTCAGGATGTTGGTAGTGGTGGAGGCTGTGTGTGTGTGGAGGCAGGGGAGAATACACAGTGAATACACAGTGAATACACTGAGAATACACAGTGAATAAAGTCAGCTTTTTGCATCAAACAAGAACGCAAAAGTAATGGATCTCACACTGCCTGTGGACCTCTGAGTGTATCCCTGGACTGAGTCCTTAGCGCTGAGTTTGAGGAACACTGATCTCTACCATTCACTTGATGTTTTCATATGCATCACCTGGGATTCTGTTACTTAGGTCTTTCGTGTTTGTCTCATGTTCCTAATGATGCTGCAAGTGATTCAGGGAGTGGTTGAATTTTCTATTTCCAGAGTACATATACCAGGATATATATATATGCATTATGTGGATTTACAAAAACACGAAAATTTTTTTGGTTGAAGAATCAAAAACACTTCACTAAAGACAATGGACTTTGAGTTGGGTCACTTAAAAAAGGGTAGGATTTTGATTAAAGCATACCAAGACAGAATTAGTTCAGGGGCAGAAGAGGGAGAAAAGAATAACTATCTGAGGAGGAGACAGTGGTTTGATGTGATTGCAGAATTGGAAACTGTAGTTCAGAAACAGGAGACAGGTTTCAGGTTAGGATGAAGATATAAACTGTGGTCATAGTTTAAGGGAATCTTGTATGTCAAATTAAGGAGTCTTAATTTAGTAGGTGAGAGGAGCCATGTAAATTTTTGAGCAGGCAAGTATAATTATCACAGCTGAGTTTTATGAAAATTAATCTGACAGGAAAGTACAAAATGAACTGAAGGAAGAGACCAAGAGGTAGCATGGTGTAATGCTTAACAGGACTTTGATGACAGATGGACCAGAGTTTGCATTCCAGCTCTGCCACTTTCTGTACGACTAGAACAAGTTATTTTACCTTTTTGGGTCTCAGTTTCCTCAACTGTAAAATAAGGATAATTATAACCACCTTCAAGGATGTTGTGAGGATTACATGAGATAATGCACAGAGCCTGGCCCAGAGTTTACACTCAATAAATGATAGCTATTACGCATGCCTATTAAGAGACCATTAGGAAAGGAAAAGGAAGGCTCATCAACTGTGGATCATACTATAGAGTATAAATGTTCAGCTGGTCTTTAGGAAAGGAGCAGCATCAAATCTCAGTATGGTTCTAAGCCTGAGTACTAGGAAAGTGGTGGTAACACTGAGGAAACCCTAGTTACTGTTTAGGGCTGGAGGAAAGGGGTTCATTTGGTTTTTTAACATGTTTGGTTGAAGGACTAGAAAGTTTACTAGTGGAGATTCTAAGTATATACAAAGTTAGATTGATCTATCTATCTATATTAAGATTTTATTTTTAAGTAATCTCTACACCCAACATGAGGCCCAAACTTAAAACCCCAAGATCAAGAGCCACACATTCTACTGACTGAGCCAGCTAGGTGACCTGAGATCAATATATTTAAGAGTCATCTAGAGGGAGGGAATAAAGCAAGTTTTACAAATAGATCAGTAAGGGCAAATAAAGAAAGAAGAGAGCCTACGGGCACCTGGGTGGCTCAGCTGGTTAAGCGTCTGACTTTGGCTCAGGTCATGATCTCACAGTTGGTGAGTTGGAGCCCTGCATCTAGCTCTGTGCTGACAGCTCGGAGCCTGCTTTGGATTCTGTGTCTCATTCTCTCTCTGCCCCTCCCCCACTTGTGCTCTGTCTCTCAAAAATAAATAAATGTAAAAAAGAAAGAAAGAAGAGGTCTAAAGACATAGGCTAGGTATGTTTATTTTGGGGCTATGGGAAAAGAGAGAGGAACCTTCGAAAGAGTCAAAGATCATGTGGTTAGGAGAATAGGATGAAGATCTAAGACAATAGTTTTGCTGCCCATTCTAAATGATTGGTGGGAAAGCACTGTTTGGAACTGAGCTAGTGGAAACTGTCCTCCAGAAAGTTTTCTCCTAGCTTGTGGCACAACGATTAGCATGGCATAACCACTTTAGTCATATTGAATTACCAACAGTGCTTACAGGCAACAATCCCCAGGGGTCTAGCACAAACATGATTTTCAGTGGAAAGCAAAGCTGTTTAATGTTTCAAAGTAGCAACATAAATTTTATATTAAAAAAAAAATCCAGGCAACAGCTGGAGCTTCCAAGAACCTTTAGAAATGGGCCCTGTGTCTAGCAGAGCAGTTTTTTCTCAGGGGAGACTGTGCACTTTAAAACATTTTAATTCATGGAGTGAATTTTTATGTGTGCTAATGATGTAATATAACATAAATGAAGTTTAATTCAGCTAATACAAAGAGACAGTCAAATTACACTTCAGTGTATCTTTGTCATTCTGGAAATTGATATATAAATGTTTTACCTAGAAAAAAGACAGGAAGGTTGTATACCAAATTATTCATTGGGATTCTCTCTAGGGGACAGGCTAATAAATGATTACAATGCTGTTCTTCATGCTTTTAAGTATTTTCCACAATTATTACAATAGAATTTCATCAAACTTTAAATATAAAAAAATGCTATTTAAAATGAAATAAAGGGAAAGCCTGGGTACCTCAGTAGGTTAAGCATCCGACTTCGGCTCAGGTCATGATCTCACAGTTCATGAGTTCGAGCCCCACGTCCAGCTCTGTGCTGACAGCTCAAAACCTGGAGCCTGCTTTGAATTCTGTGTCTCCTTCGCTCTCTGCCCCTCCCCCACTTGCACTGCATCTTTCTCTCAAAAAATAAAAAAACATTAAAAAAATTAAATAATAAAATGAAATAAAGCAATCCATGCTCCATGGCATGTGTGCACTGAGGCTTCCAAGAAAGAAAAATAAAAATCACACTTCACTATGGCTTATTTTACCATGAAATCATGTTAAAATTACTTGTCAATAAATGTCAGCCAGGATAGATAAGCAGTAAGGAAAACAAAATACAGTATGTTATAAACTGGAAATTCTTAATGTCTAAACTACATACTCCATCTATTAAAGTTATTGCTGGGATTTTAGGGATTAATTTTTAGAGGTTGTAAATAATTTGGTATATCCTTAAGGGGACAGAGGCCTCTACAAAATAAAATTTTCTCAAATAAAAGGTCATCTAATGAGTGCTAGGTTAATCCATAAGGGTCCACTGCATGTATTCTCTTGTGGAAAGCTTTCTCCTAGCCTGTGCCACAACCATTAATGTGGTATAACCACTTAAATTATATTGCACTACCAATAGTGCTTACAGGCAACACTCACCAGGAATATAACACAAACACAAGAGATTCTGCAGTTGCAAAGGTTCAAGGTGGAGAAGCACAGAAGGTCCAGGTTTTTTTTTTTTTTAAATTTTTTTTTTTTTTAACGTTTATTTATTTTTGAGACAGAGAGAGACAGAGGATGAACAGGGGAGGGACAGAGAGAGAGAGAAACACAGAATCTGAAACAGGCTCCAGGCTTTGAGCGGTCAGCACAGAGCCCGACATGGGGCTCGAACTCACGGACCGCGAGATCGTGACCTGAGCTGAAGTCGGACGCTTAACCGACTGAGCCACCCAGGCGCCCCAGAAGGTCCAGGTTTTAAGCTACATTGATGCAGACGAGTCACCAGTCTCTGGCTAATGAATCAATCACCATAAGCAATGCTCAGGAGTCATGGGGACTGGCAATGCAACTTTCAGAATGTACTGAATGTAAACTGATATAAATGAAACTGAATTCTGACTATAGCTTGTACTTAATAGGTTCTGGTTTATGCCTGCTCAATAAATAGGGCTCCTTCTGGCAGTGAGAGAAGGGAGGAAAAGCACAGTCAGTAAATCTTGTGCTTACTGCAAATCTGTTATTTCTCAACTATTTTGTCCTCATCCTACCCAAGACTGCCCATAAAAACTGAAATAACTTATGTCTTAAGCATTTTGTGATCAGAGACAAAACTTACCAGTTTCAACTCTGTTATCAATATCAGCATTGACTTTTGATGCAGAACTCTCATCTGTCATGCAGCTTTTCATTGTCTTCTCCCTAGAGATGCCACATGGAATAATTTATTTAAAACCCCAATTTAAAAGAAAACGCAAAAGAAGGTTTCTGAGATCACCACTAAATGCTATTTGGAAAACATTAATTCATGGTGATCAGATTTTTTCCTCAAATGATCTAGAAAATATTAATTTCACAAAGTGTTTCAGTTAAAACCTATTTTTAAAAAAATTTTTAGTGTTTATTTTTGAGAGAGAGACAGACAGAATGTGAGTGGGCAAGGGGTAGAGAGAAAGGGAGACACAGAATCTGAAGGAGGCTCCAGGCTCTAAGCTGTCAGCCCAGAGCCCGACACAGGGCTCGAACTCATGAACCGTGAGATCATGACCTGAGCCAAAGTCAGACACTTAACTGACTGAGCCACCCAGGCACCCCCAGTTAAACCCTACTTTTAAGGTCATAATATTTTTACTGGGAATAGTGAGAGAGGAGGACACTATAGTTCAGCCTTTAAAGAATGAAAGCCAGAACATTCAGACACCGTTTTCTTGACACAAACTTAGGTCTGAATGATTAAGGGAATATTTTCTTTTGAATTAAAAAACTCATAGGACACAGAAAGAAAGGTTCTGCTGCCAAGAATTACAGTGTGGACAACCGCAGCCATTAGTTTAAAAAAAAAAACAGACAAGAAAGGCAAGTTTTGCATTTGATTGAAGTAGTATAGTAAAATATAACTACAGTAAGTACAGATTGGGAAGTACAGACAGCCTAGACTATGAGCTAGGCACTTTACACCCACCATTTTATTTAATCATAAAAGCTCCCCTATTATCTATTATCTCCATTTTATAGGTTGGAGGAACTGGGACTCAGAAAGACTTAAAGAAAAATCTTTACCCAAACAAAACAGATGAACATAGGGGAAGGGAAGCAAAAATAAGATAAAAACAGAGAGGGAGACAAACCATAAGAGACTCTTAAATACAGAGAACAAATTGAGGGTTGTTGGCAGGGTGTTGGGTGAGGGGATGGGCTAAATGGGCAATGGGCATTAAGGAGAGCACTTGTTGGGATGAGCACTGGGTGTTGTATGTAAGTGATGAATCACTAAACTCTATTCCTGAAATCATTATTACTCTACATGTTAACTAACTTGGTTATAAATAAACAAACAAACAAACTTAAAAAAAATATTTACCCAAGGTTGGAGAGCTAAGATATTAATGTTAGGACTGGGCACTTGAGTAACATTTTACCTCTGGTTTTGCAATCACTATGTGATAACTAAACAGAAATATGATAGTGCTAACTATCTGCCTTACTAGAAAATGTATTCAGTTACACATTAATTCATCTCTGTATTTCTACAGTAAACAGGGTACCCCCCAATGAATTAAAATAAGAATTAGGTCACAATATATATATAGAAATAACTTTTTAGAAACATTCCAGTTCTTTTTACAGCAGGATAAATTTTACTCTATGTAAAAATCTCAAAATAATTAACTTAAAAAAATAGAGAACTAAAAAAATATGTAGGGAACTAAAAATGCTCTCTGAGGGCTATGTTATAAACATATAAGGGGTTAGGGGTGCCTAGCTGGCTCAGTCGTGTTTAAGCGTCCAACTCTTGGTTTCAGCTCAGGTCATGATCTCATGGTTCTTGAGTTTGAGCCCCATATTGGGCTCTGCACTGACAGCATGGAGCCTGCTTGGGATTCTCTCTCCCTCTCTCTCTGCCCCTCCCTCACTTGTGCGCGCTCTCTCTCTCTCTCTCTCTCAAAATAAATAAACTTAAAAGAGAAAAGAAAAAAAACTTATAAGGGATAAGAGCAGAGATAGGCAAAGAGAAGGATCCAAGACCAACAGACACTGACTTCATTCATTCATTATTCAACAAATTGTTTCTTAATACCTTATATGTGCCAGGCTATTCTAAGCACTAGGGATACTGCAATAAACAAGACAAGCAAAGTCCTAGTTCTCATGGTGGGGAAAGGTAATAAACAAATAAAGAAAAACTCATTTTGGGAACAATATTTAATGCTGTGGAGATATGTTCATGATATCTTAAACTAAAAATGGTACATATAGGAAGCAAATTACTATAAAATAAATATTATATATGTATTATTTTTATTATTAATATGTATTTAGATATCCATTATATAACATAACCTTGGAGATAAGCGCACACACACACACACACACACACACACACACACACACCTAAGATTAAGAGGATATTTACCATAATATAATTAGTGTTTATTTCTGGGTAGTGAAATTATGAGTTGCTTGTCTATTTCTTGTGGTTTTTATTTTATTTATTTTTTTTTTAATTTTTTTTTTTAACATTTATTTATTTTTGAGACAGAGAGAGACAGAGCATGAACGGGGGAGGGTCAGAGAGAGGGAGACACAGAATCTGAAACAGGCTCCAGGCTTTGAGCTGTCAGCACAGAGCCTGACGCGGGGCTTGAACTCACGGACCGCGAGATCATGACCTGAGCCGAAGTCGGCCACTTAACCGACTGAGCCACCCAGGCGCCCCTATTTCTTGTGGTTTTTAAATGTTTATTTATTTATTTTGAGAGAGAGAGTGAGCACAAGTAAAGGAGGTGCAGAGAGAGGAAGAGAGAGAAATCCCAAGCAGGCTCCGCACCACCAATGCAGAGCCCAATGTCGGGCTCAAACCCACAAACTGTGGTATCATTACCTGAGCCAAAGTTGGACACTTAACCAACTGAGCCACCCAGGTACCTCTCTTATGGTTTTTCTATACTTTCCAGGTTCTCAATAACAAGCATGCACTACTTTTATCATCAGAAAACAATACTAATAGACACATGTACATGTGTCTATAGGTAGGTACACAGATGTCTATAAGGATGTATACCAAACATTACGAGAGGTTAACTCTTGGTAGCAGACTATGGGGTGACTTTTACTTTTTTCACTGTATTTTTCTGTATTATGTAAATTGTAATGGATTTCTGTTTTTCAAAAATAAAGCTACCTTTTTAAGATAAAGAGCATGGGTTTTATAGTAGAAGATATGGTATCTTATTTTGTTCAGATTTTAGTAACAAGAAGTAGAAAAATCTACCTTTCCAATACTGTAGAGCTTCAAGGTCTGTTTACTTTTGTAGAAAAAGTTTTTTACAAACTTTTGTAAAAAAGTTTTGTAGAAAAATGGTTCCCTTACCTTCTAACAAATTTATCTCTGTGGTAATGTAAACCTTCTAATTCAATAGGAAAAGACCATGTACTGATTTTAACTCCAAGAAAGATTTGGTAAGCATTTATAAGTCATTTCATGGTATCCCTATCTATAAGCTTTGAACAGCAGCTCTAGAGAATTTTCAACAATCATATCCAAAGCAGACGCAATGGTTCAACAAAGCAGAAATGCTCCCCCTGAGGGCCAGATTCTCATCCTAGATAAATCTCAATATATTGAATAGATACTTTTATTCCTGATCTGAGGATTCTTACAACTTGTGGAGATTTCTACTGGGAAGTGAAGACATTAAGCAGTAATTCACTGCTATGTCCAGAACCAAACTAAAACTTTTTTTGTAAAGGATTGTCTTACCTTTTTTCCACCTCTAAAAGAAAATTTTCACTGTTGCCCAACTGACTAAAATGCAGCTTGGCAGCTTTTCTCTCACTTGCTCGCACTGCTCGGTCATCTGGAGGCAAAAAGCGTGGTCTGAGCATGTTTCTTTTTTGGAGTAAACAGCAGTAAGTCAGAAAAACATATTCACAGAGTAAAAACTAAAGATCAGTCTCATATTCTTTTGTTAGAGACAGGTCACAAAATACTGCTATTATGTTGTCACTGGAGCAAGTAGTAACTCAGGGAGACCACAGGGATGTCATAGCAACAACTGCCACATAGGTGTAATTACCCCTGCAGGAGAGTAGTTTACTGCAGCAAACAATCCAAAAGACCTAATATTAATGTCAAAAGTTACACTGTTTCTGACAGACATTACTTAGTTTCCCTATAATAACTTTCCTAGGGGCATGTGAAATCCAAGTTTGTATCATTAAGAAATGTATATTTCAATTTCAACAATAAAATTATAAAGAAATGTGGACTACCTCATTTGAAAGAATAATTATTATTCCTTACCAACTAAGCCCCAGAGAGTTGTATTCATTTTCTATTGCTAATATAGTTGCAAATTTGGGGCACCTGGAAAAATAAATCTCAACTGGAAACTCTTTGTTGGAGAGGAAGTGGTGGTGAAACCATCAACTGAAGAAAACTAAAGCTGGAAGTAACTGATAAAAATCATAGATTGTCATTCAATAAAAAAAGGACTTGCCATACATCCTGCCAACACAAAAGAGTTACATAAATATTGACTAATAAACAAATATATCCTGCCAGTGCACACTCTGGGCCAACACCCAAAAAGTTAGGAGGCAGCTGGTTTAATGTAAATTCAGGGACAAGGAACAGGGGAGGAGGGTCTCACCCAGTTTCTCCAGAGTTTGTAGCGTGTACACAGCAAAGAGCCTATAATCTGTATCTTTCCTGACAACAGGATTGAGTCTCAAATCTAGTTCTTTGAGGAAGGGTAAAGACTGTAGGCGGGACACCTCCACTAATGAAGGAATGTTGTTATAATATAAATTCAGGTCTTGGAGTGAACATAAATACTGGATGCCCTGCAAGGAAAAGACCACATTATGAAACTGCACATTGGTAAGGACTAGGAATCTCATAGATACAGATGGAAATATATCTATTACTTCGATCCTTAAACATGTTACCTGGGTCAACCATGAGAAAGGCAGGGTTGAAACTCCCATTTAAGATGCCCGAGGAGTCCCTGGGTGGCTCAGTTGGTTAAGCATCTGAGGTCGTGATCTCACAGCTCGTGAGTTTGAGCCCCACGTCAGGCTCTGTGCTCACAGCTCAGAGCCTGTTCTGTGTCTCCCTCTCTCTCTGCCCCTCCCCTGCTCGTGCTCTGTCTCTCTTTCAAAAATAAATAAACATTATGAAAAAAAGTAAGATGTCTGAGAATAAGAACAAAGTATCCCATGGGTACTAGATGTTCTCTATATTAAATAATTCATAGATATCATACATTTCCTCCTTACAAAGTCTGACATAGAAATATCTGCAGTCAATTCTCTACTTCTGTTGCTCCCTGATAATTCTCCCTTCCAGGGGTAGTTAGGTTGAGTCACTTTTGCCCTTCTCTCACCTTTGTCACATCCACTCACCTGACCCCAGAAGCACCTCAATTTTCAGGAGGAAAAGAAATAGGCAAAAGAGACAGCACTGGAGGAGAAGGGCATAATAAAAAAAATTAAATGTGTGTGTGTGTTGTTGTGTTCTTATATCTCAATGCCTCATGTTTAGGGTCAATGGATTATATGGAAAACAAAATAATGCTATCTCTAAGTCTTCCCTCCTGGAACAGTCTGGAACCTTTCTTGTCCTTGTTTCTCCTTTCAGAATTACCCTACCCTTCCATTTCTCTGGGATACTGGAGAAGAAAAGTCACATTTTCCTCCTTTGCTGAAATCTACTATTGAAAACAATTGTTTAATTTTCATGTATTTGGCTAGTTAGCTGCTTTAGCCCAACACTAAATTTCAGGACAGAATCCAAAACATGTATATATATATATGTACAATCATATACTTTTAGTAGGAAAAAGGCTTACTATAGAAGGAACTCTGTCATTAAGAGTTATTTCAGAATGGTAAAATTATTTTCCATCATGTATGTATAAAATGTTTTTTATCCTCCTCTCATTTAAAATTACCATTTTTTGTTGCAAAAAAATTTAGAAAACTCAAAGCATTTCTGAATAAAACACTGAATAAAACACTGTTTATACTTTGATGCATTTATTTCTGGCTTTTTTCAATTCCACGAACTTCTACATTGTGAAAGGGTCACTGGTTAGGAATAGTTGTCAGTGACTTTGGCCACATTTTCCAGGCAATACACCATTAGGATTCTATTTAAATGTGTAAATGGCAAGGAAATGTCTTCTATCCTCCTCTCACTTTTCCTGTTTGCATGAATTCATGTATTCCCCAAAGTTACACTAGAAATAACCACAAAACATTTACCCCCTGAGAAAATTAAGCAAAACCATTCAGAACTGCTAGAGATAAATATATGCAGATAAGTCATAGATGAAAAGAATGTAGAAAACATTTACCAAGTGCTTCCTATATGCCAAGCAGTGTACACATGCTAATTTGATTAATCTTCACAATAGCTTTTTGTCCAAGTTACAGAAGCGGAAAGAAAGTGAGTATAAAAACAAATAATGGCAATGTTCAGTCAATTTTTTAGCTTGAAAATTAACATACATACATGTGAAAAGAGGAGACTTAAACAACTCTGAATTAATGTTTTCTGAAACTGATGGGCCAAATACAAATGGCTGCTACCAAATAGTCTAAAGACCTAGTTTAACTTGCAGTTTCTATTTTTAGAATCCTAGTTGAAAATCCTGCTTGGACTTCCTCTTTTAGGACCCTTCATTTAGACCTTGAGATTGGGTCTGGCTTATATTGTTGAACAAGTATCCCCTAAAAAGCACAAAATGGGTGGAATAATCCAGGAGATCATTACCTAATCCTGAAAAGCATCCGTTGAGTCCTTCACCTTGAGTCTCGAAAAGAAGGGCTTAACCAAGACCAGCACAAAACTGGGTAAAATGGGAACATGTGGAAGAAACACCATCTGGGGGTCTACCACTAAGAAAACAGAACTTCCATTTCTGTGTGTGCACACTGATGTTTGTAGAGCTCTTAGTGTATTTGCTAATCCTCACACACTGTGCTCAAGCCTGCTCTCACCCTACTTTCCTGTCCTGCTCTCTCTTCTACCATCCCCTGATCCAGACATTTTTCTTTGTTTTCAGTACCACCATTTCCTCTTCCTCTGTGAAAAAATTATTTACTAACAACCAGTAACAATCCAGTAACAACACAGCCCAGTGTTTCTCCATGTGTACTCCATGTACCAACATCATCAGAATCCCCGGGTATATCCTGAGCCCACCCCAGACCCACTAACTCAGAATCTCTCTCAGAGTAAGAACTAAGAATCTGTATTTTCACAAGTCCTTCTTGTAATTTTTTTACACACATAAAAAATTTGTACTATTGCCTTAGGCTGTGATCATTTAATATAATTTTCCCTAAGTACAAAAGAAATTTTCCCCAATATTTTAAAAAATAAAAAATATTTTAAAAAATTCAAATATAGAATAGAGTCAAATGAATTTTACAGTAAATAATAAAATTTAGTTTGGAAACATTTAAAAGGAAGATGCTATATTCCCCAGGCTGGTATTACCTATCTCTTATTTCTTCCCATCAAAACAAACAGTGATAGATAGATAGATAGATAGGGCTGAACTGACTAGTCATAGAATATAGAACTTACCTTCAGGCTAGTGATCAAATTTCTTGATAAATCTAAGGATCGGAGGTTTTTAAAATTTCTGAAGGCATCACCAATGGAATGAATTTTTCCAGCATAAGATCCCTGCAATGAAAGAGACTCCACCAGTTCTGAAAAGAGATCATCAGTAGTTATATTATGATCTCTGCTTATATAAACAACAGTCAGTGAAAATAGGCCTTGCTTCCTCCCATATCCCATTTGTAAAAGGCCCTACATTCAAAGCTTCTAAGAAGATCATCTTCCTTTTAAAAGCAGCATTATCACCTAATATATTGATATCAAACCTTGGTTTTTCAGAACCCCTGTGTTTCTCTATTCACCCTGAAGGATGTAATAAAAGTCTCCCAAAGTTCTCAAAACAAAATTTAAAAAGAAATTCAGTAATCCTACTGCTAGAATTTAGCCCTATAGATAATACTCAAAAATTTTCACTAGGATATATAATTTATACACATAGGTATCAATTCCAGAGAGGTTTTAGAATAGTTTTTAAAAAAAGAAAGAAAGAAGAAAAAGGAAACTATCACAGGATTTATCAGCAGAAGAGTAGAACTTAGGGGCCCCTGGGTTGCTCAGTCAGTTAGGCGTCTGACTTCGGCTCAGGTCATGATCTCACAGCTCATAAGTTCGAGCCCCACGTCTGGCTCTGTGCTGACAGCTCAGAGCCTGGAGTCTGCTTTGGATTCTGTGTCTCCCTCTCTCTGCCTCTCCCTGGCTTGCGCTCTGTCCCTCTCTCTCTCAAAAATAAACATTAAAAATTTAAAAAAAAAGCGTAGAACTTAATGTCCTAAATAACAGTACACTGATACAATGAACAAAGTACTAGATCTGTGGCCTTGTACAAGTCACTTCATCTCTCTGTACTTCAGTTTCCTTATCTGCAAAATGGGGATAATAACAGTACTTAACTAATAAGGTGTGAATAGTAATAATTAAATGAATATATATACAAAATTTAGAATAGTACCTGATACATGACCATTGTTATATATGTGTTAATTATTGTTATGCAGTCATTAAAAAGAATAAGGTCAATTTGTAGATGATCATATGGAAGATCTCCAAGACATTAAGTGAGGGAAATGTATGTGTGTAACTGCTTTAAAGTATATACATATATATTTATATAATATATTTATATGTATGGAAGAAAGTCAACTAGACTTCTAACAGCACTGAAAAGAGGAGAATCTCAAAACTGTCAATAGGAACTCACTGGCAAGTGTGGTGGGCCAAATACAATACCAATCAAAGCCGGAAGGAGGTATTGCAGGATCCAATTTGTAGATAGGTGCCAGAGGACTGCACTGAAATAAGGTTTTAAGGTGTTAGAACAGTCTGGACCATATAAACTCTGAAAAGTAATAAAGTGAAGATCCCTTTCAGACAAGACCCACATCAGGGAGAAAGAGAAGTAGAGTGGGAGTAGAATCCACATTGAATGGGACAGAGACAACAGGTTCAAAAGAAAGAGAAGGTCCAGATACAAGTTGGGAGAGAAGAAAAGATGGCAGATAACAGGAAACATAAAACTCCATTTTTTAGTACTTTGTGAACAAAACAGAAGAGGGAGCTCCAAAACCCTGAAACTGGAAAGGCTATTCTGGCCCACCCTTACTATCTAAAAGTATAGGAAAACTTACTACACTTAAAAGAGCCACAGAAAAAGATTACAGTCAAATTTTATATGAGGTTAATAAAAGAAAAAAGAGAATAACATCCTTAAAGAATGAAAACACTCCAGAAAGCTACAACACAAATGAAAATTGTAACTTAATATTTTGAAACAAGTTAAAAGATACCAAAACAAAATGTAGCAGTCCTCACAGTGTGGATCCCTCAAGTTCCCTGACACATACACAGGGGTCCACAAAATCAAAAGTATTTTTTTTAATTATTTGCATAATAATATTAAAATATTAATTAGCTTTTCCACTGTTTCACTTATGGTGCAAAAGGAAACACTACTGGGGCCTTAGGATGACTCAAGGCAGTGGCATCAAACTTCACTCATAGTCACTGTGTTCTTTACCATGGCTTTTTAAAATAGCCAGTTTCATTTAAGAATGTACTTTAAAAAGCAGTAAAAATGGTTAACTTTATTAATTTTTGAATCTTGAGTACATGTCCTTTTTATTTGTCTGATTAAATTAGAAATATGCATGAAGTACTTCTGCTGCATACTGAAGTATGGTGGATGCCCTGAGAGAAAACATTTGTGTGATTTTTGAGATGCCAGCTTAATTAGCTACTTTTTTATGGAATACCATTTTTATTTGAAAAAAATAAAAACTTGATATATGATGGTTATTCAGACTTGACTATTTGGCAGACATTTTCTTGAAAACAAAGTGAGGTTGTTACTTCAGGAAAACAAGTGACAGTAATTGTTGTCAATTATAACATTTGAGTTTTCAAGCAGAAATGGGAATTTTAGAAAATTTGTATCTGCCACTATGAACTTGACAGCTTCCCAACACTGAAAGATCTTTCTAATGAGATTGATGACATTAACAAACATGATTTTTAAATGTTATACAGAATGAAATTTGTCAGCATTGGGAAGATCTACATAACTCATTGAGTTAATATCTTTCAAATGACCAATGCATGATGTCACAAAATCACGCATGGGTAAAAGATCCAGTTAAATGCAAGATGTTACAGATGAATTTTAATGCAAGAGTACAAAGTACACTGACAATGGTTTCAGACTCTACATACAACTAAACTTTAAGAAACTACCATTTGTCCAGTTTTCATGTCATATAAAAAGAATATCCACAATCTCTTGAAAAGGCTATAAAATACTCTTCCCTTTTCCAACTGCTTATCTGTGTGATGCATCATTTTAAAAAAAATATATTTCAACTAGGGATGCCTGGCTGGTTCAGTCAGTGGAGCATGCAACTCTTGGTCTCAGAGTTGTGAGTTCAAGCCCCCACTGCGTATAGAGATTACTTAAAAATAAAATCTTAAAATATGTACATATATTTCAAAAAAAAAAAGGGGGGGGGGCCTGGGTGGCTCAGTTGGTTGAGCGTCTGAATTCGGCTCAGGTCATGATCTTGCAGCTTGTGAGTTCGAGCCCTGAGTTGGGCTCTGTGCTGACAGCTCAGAGCCTGGAGCCTGTTTCAGATTCTGTGTCTCCCTCTCTCTCTGCCCCAACCCACTCGCATTCTGTCTCTGGCTCTCTCAAAAATAATAAACATTTTTTAAAAAGTCTCTAAAAAATAAATAAATAAAATAATAAAATGTGTACACATATTTCAACCAAAACAACATATCATAACAGATTTAATAAAGGAGATATGAGAATCTAGACGTCTTCAATTAAGACATTAAAGATACTATGCTAAGTGAAATTAGTCAGAGAAAGACAAAAATCATATGACTTCACTCATATGAAGACTTTAAGAGACAAAACAGATGAACATAAGGGAAGGGAAACAAAAATAATATAAAAACAGGGAGGGGGACAAAACAGAAGAGACTCATAAATATGGAGAACAAACTGAGGGTTGCTGGAGGGGTTGTGGGTGGGGGGATGGGCTAAATGGGTAAAGGGCATTAAGGAATCTACTCCTCAAATCATTGTTTCACTATATGCTAACTAATTTGGATGTAAATTTTAAAAAAATTAAAAAGAAAAAAAGACATTAAAGATAATGGGGCGCCTGGGTGGCTCAGTTGGTTAAGCGACTGACTTCAGCTCAGGTCATGGTCTCACAGTCTGAGAGCCCGCATCGGGCTCTGTGCTGACAGCTCACAGCCTGGAGCCTCCTTTGGACATGTGTCTCCCTCTCTCTCTGCCTCTCCCCTGTTCATGCTCTTTGTCTCTTGCTCTCAAAAATAAATAAACATAGAAAAAAAATTTTTAAAGACATTAAAGATATTTGTAGGAATATAAAAGAATGTCACTCTCCTATTTTTTTTGGAAAATATAGTTATTTTTCAAAAACATTATTTATGTTAATATAATGTAATGTTAATGTAATGGATATGTTATGGTTATCTTTTAAGGAATTAATAAATAGATATTTAAATTTTTTCTCAGTTTCAATTTTAAATATAGTAAATATAAGTAGATATAGTCCACAGTAACAAAAGCTCTTTGAAATTCATATTTTTAAGAGTGTAAAGGAATTCTGAAATCAAAAATTTTAAAAACTGCTGAAAAGTGTAAATTAGAAATAGAAAAATTCAGAACAATTATTGAAAAGAAAAGGAAAATTTGAAAATAAAGATAGAATTCAAATGATAATAAAAGGTCATTTCAAAAATAAAGATTAGAGCAAAAAAAACCCAAAACACTAAAACAATTCTATTTCTGGGTATATATCCAAAAGAACTGAAAGCAAGAACTCTAACAGGTATGTATACACCCATATTCAAAACAGCTTTATTCACAATAGCCAAAAGATGGAAACAACCCAATGTCTATTAATGGATGAATGGATAAACAAAACATGGGGTGTGAATATGTGTGTGTGTATGTGTATGTGTGTGTGTGTGTGTGTGTGTGTGTATCCATACAAGGGAATATTAGTCATAAAAAGGAATAATATTCCAGCAAGTTATTTTGAAAATATCAACAAACTGATTCTAAGATTTATGTATAAAAGCAAGACTCAGAACACTCAATACAACATTGAGGGAGGAAAACAGTCAGAAGACTGGTACTATCTGACTTCAAATCTTACTGTAGAGCTATAATAATCAAGACAATGTGGAGTTGGAAGAAAGCAAAAAAGACAAATAGACTGATGGACAGAACAGAGTCCAGAAATAGACCTACACATATACAGTCAACTGATCTTTGACAAAGGAGTAAAGCCAATTCAGTGGAAAAAGGATATTCTTTCAACAAATGGTGCTAGAACACTAGTGTAACTGGACATCTACAGATGGAGGAGGAGGAGGTGGAAGAAGAGGGGGAGGGAGAAGAATCTAGACACTTTCACAATAATTCACTCAAAATGGACCTAAATGTAAAACACAAAACTATAAAACTTCTAAAAGATAACACAAAAGAAAATCTAGGTGAGCTTGGGTTTGGCAATAAGTTTTTAAATGCAACACTAAAAGCATGACCCATGAAAGAGAAACGTGGGACTTCATTAAAATTTAAAACCTGTGCCCTTCGAAAGACACTGACACACTGTTAAGATAATGAAAAGACAAGATACAGAGTGGGAGAAAATATATCTAAAGCACATATCGAGAAAGAACTGATATCAAAAATATACAAAGAACTCTTAAAACTCAACATTAAGAAACAAAAAACTCAAAAAATAGGCAAAACAGTTGGAAACCTCACCAGAGAAGATATTCAGCTGGCAAACAAACATATAAAAATATACTCAACATTATAAGTCATTAGGAAATTTCAAATTAAAAGTGAGATACAACCATATACTTACTAGAATGGCCCAAATCCAAAACACTGACAGCCAAATGTTGGTGAGGATGTGGGATGTCTTTGTCTGTTTGGGCTGCTATAACAAAATACCACAGAGTGGCTTATAAACAACAAACATTTATTTCTCACAGTTCTGGAGTCTAAAAGTCCAAGATCAGGGTGTCAGCATGGTTGGGTTCTGGTGAAAGCCTTTTTCCAGGTTGCAGACTACCTACTTAGCCATGTATCCTCACATGGTGGAAGGGGGAAAGGGAGCTTTCTCTCTGGTCTCTTTTGTAAGGTCATTAATTTCTTTTATAAAGGCTGTGCCCTCATGGCCCAATTACCTCTGAAAGGCCCCACCTCTTAATATCATCACATTAGGCATTAGGATTTCCACATACAAATGGAGAGGGGGCACACAAATATTCAGACCATAGTATGGGTTAACAGGAACTCTCATTCATTGCCGGTGGAATGCAAAGGTGTAGCCACTTTGGAAGACAGCTTGGCAGTGTCTGATAAAGCAAAACACAGCTTACCCAATGATCTAGCAATCATGTGCCTTGATACTTGCTCAAGTGACTTGAAAGTTTATGTCCACGCAGACCCCTCTATGTTTATAGCACCTATACATAGAGGCTTAAATCTATAAACCTGAATGTTTATAGTAGCTTTATTTATAACTGCCCAAACTTAGAAGTGACCAAGAAGTCCTTCATTAAGTAAATGGATAAACAAACTATGGTACCTCCACACAGTGGAATATTATTCAGCAATAAAAAGAAATGAGCTATCCATTGAGCCATGTAAATACATGAAAGTACCTTAAATACATATTGCTGAGTGAAAGAAGCCAGTCTGAAAAGGTTACTTGTATGATTCCAACTATATAGCATTCTGAAAAAGGTGACTAGTTTATAATGGTATATGTCAATTATCTCAATTAAAAGACTTTTTAGGGGCGCCAGAGTGGTTCAGTTGGTTGAGTGTCCAACTTTTGATTTTGGCTCAGGTTATGGTCCCATGGTTTGTGGGTTTGAGCCCCACGTTGGGCTCTACATCGGTAGTGGAATTCTGTCTCTCTCTCTCTCTCTGCCCCTCCCCCACTAACACACATGATCTGTTTCTCAAAATAAATAATAAATAAGCTTAAAAAATAAATAAAATTTTTCAAAAAAAATTTTTAAAAGATTACTGGTTGTCAGAAATTACATATAAATGACTACAACTACAGGACATTCTGAAAAAGATAATAGTAAAAAGAAAGAAAGGAGCTCTTAATCATGTCTATGTCTTAGAAGTTCAGTCTGTTCATCATCCATGTAGATGACAGACTTAGGGGTGGGCAGAAATAGGAGTGAGGTGGGGTGCCTGTGTGGCTCAGTCAGTTAAGCGTCCAACTCTTGATTTTGGCTCAGGTCATGATCTCATGGTTTGTGGGATCACAACCCTAGTCAGGCTCTGCACCATCAGATTCTTTCTCTTGGGATTCTTTCTCTCTCTCTCTCTCTCTCTCTCTCTCTCTCTGCCCCTACCCATCTCTTGCTCTCTCAAAAATGAATAAACTTAAAACAATATATTACCTATATAATAAATTAATGGAATTATTTTTTAAAGCCAAAAAAGTATATAATTATATATTTTCTCTCTTTACCAAATAATTATTAGCAGCATACAAATATGTTCTAGTATATCGTGCCTTTAAAAAACTTGTTCTTGATCCCACATCATATCCCTCAACTAATATTCTACTTTTGTGTCCTCTTTTATAACCAAATTTCTCAGGAAAGGTTCTTACCTTCACTCTCTCTTCTCCCTCACATATCATTCCCTTTTTTTTTTTAAGCTTATTTATTTTGAGAGAGAGAAAGAGAACAAAGGGGGAGGGGCAGAGAGAGAGAGAGGGAGAGAAAGAATCCCAAGCAGCAAAAAGCCCTACTCAGGGCTCGATCCCATGAACTCAGGGCTTGATCAGATCATAACCTGAACCTAAATCAAGAGTTGGATGCTCAACTGACTGAGCCACTTAGGCACCCCTATCATTCCCTGTTCATACCAACCCAGGCTGGCCTTCCTCCCCATTCTCCAGAAACCCCCTTAAAGTGACCAATGAATTCCATGTTGCCAAATCTAACAGATACTTCTCTGCTTTCTTAGCTTGTCAATAACATTTGGCACAGCTATTACTTCCTTGGTGTACTATCATTTCTTAAATTCCAAGACACCATGTTCTTCCCTCTCTATTCAGCCTCTAAACACTGAAATGCCCCAAAATGAGTCTTAAACCTTCTTCTGTTCTCCATCTATATTCTCTAGTTAGGTGAGTTCATCCAGTTCCATTGCTTTAAATACCACTTATTTATTTGCTAATGTCTCCCCAAATTTACATCTCTAACCCCAACTTCTCTCCTCTGAGATCCAGACTTGTATATCCAATTGCCTACTAAAATTCTCACATTTGAATGTCTAGTTGGTATTTTAAGCTTAACATGTTTAAAACAGCACTCTTGATTCCCCTTCTCCAAACCAATCTTTCCCATAGTCTTTGCTCTCTAGAGAGATCTCTCTAAATAGCACCATCATCCATGTAGCAATAACTTAAGCCAAGGCTAAGTGTTACTTTTGAATCTTCCCTTTCCTTGTGTTCCATATTCAATTTTTTTTTTTGTAAATCCTGTCCGGTCTGCCCACAAAATACACCTTGACTCTGTTCATTTCTTTTTATCTCCACTGTCATCCTCCCAGTCCAAGCTATTCATTATCTCTTATCTGGAGGACTTTAACAGACTTCTAATGGGTGAGAGTCATATTTTAAAAATAAGTATTAGATCAGGACACACCCCTGCTTAAAATGTTTTCATGAAAACTGACAAGCTGATTCTAAAATTCTAAATGAGAATAAAGGACCAAGAATAGCCTACATGACTTTGAAGGAGAAAAGAGGAAAGTAAAGTGTAATCAAAACCTACTGCTAAGCCATGATAGTTACAAAAGGATGATATTGGTGTAGAAATAGACAAACACAACAGTGGAACAGAACAGAGAGCCTAGAAATAGACCCATGTTTACAAAGGAACTTGGAATACAGTAGAGATACTATAAATAGGTTCCAGAGAAACTGGCTATCAGTATTAAAAAAACACAATTATACCAAGTCACACCTCATATATAAAAATAAATTCCAGGTAGATTAGACTTAATGTGAAGAGCAAAGCTGCAGAATTTTTAGAAAAAAAAATATTCATCAGTGTAGGGAAAAACTGCATAAATAAGACACAAAAATCACAAATCATAAGGAAAAATAAACTTGATTACCTTAAGATGGAAACTTTCTGCATGACAAAGGATAACTTAAACATTTATGGGAATTTTTTTAGGACAGAGAAATATACCAAAAAACAAACATACAACACAATCTGTAACTGCACCACAAGATTATCCCTTTGGACATTAAAAAGAAAGAGTAGCCAGAAAATTCCAACAGTACAGAAAAGTACAGAATAAAAGTAAAAGCCTTTCTCTCCAAAGATGACCACTGTGATTTCTTACATAATTTTATAATGCATATACCAACACATTAATTTAATTGAAAAATGTCTGTTTTGTTGATAGGTTTTAAAAAAAGCAAATTTCCAAAGAATATATATGCTCTTATTCCTTAAAAAAAAAAAAAAAACTATATGTATACGTTTCTATAAATATTGGAAAAGGTATGGAAAGAGGGAGAGGGAATAATATTCTTTCACTTTAGATACTTTTGCATTGTTTGAATTATCAGAATGAGCACAATTAATTTTGTTATTCAAATGATTGCAATAAAACTGGGAAACAAAAACAAAATAACAAAAAATCTGCCATATATTGTTCTAGCTAGAGAATGTAAGTACATGCCCCTCCACCAAATAAAACCGAATCAATATATTTTTAAAAGGCAAGAAAAATACAGAAGCATATCAAACCAATAAAGCTTTTCTTACCTAACTTGTAAAATAGGGGAGTTCAAAGTAGTTTGGAAAAGAAAAGCTAAACCTGAAATATCTGCATGAGTCTATTTATACACACACCAAACAGTTACCTTTGGCTGGGGTGGAGGGATTTCCAGAGGAAGGAAAGATTAACACCCTCTTTGTTCACTCATGTAATGTTTGTTACTAGCATGCCCTAATTTTTATAAATTTTAAATAATAAAAATTTTTTTTGAAAGAGAGACAGCGCAAGCAGAGAAGGGGCAGAGGGAGAGGGAGAAAATCTTAAGCAGCTTCCACCCCTGGCGTTGGTGGGGGGAGGTGGTGCTCCGCGAGGGCTGATCTCATGAGGGTGAGATCATGACCTGGGAGGAAATCAAGAGTCACATGCTTAACCCACTGAGCCACCCAGGTGCCTCTAATTAATATGTTTTAAATAAAATAAAACCAAATTATGTCATACCCCACAAATAAAAAGTACTAGAGGAAGCAAGAAGGGCAACTTTTTGTTATGGTTAAAGCACAGGCTCTGGACTCAAGAGTCCTGGGTTAATAAACCCCAGCTGTGTCACTTTGGGCTGGGCAACTTTGGGCAGAAGTCTAAACCTAAATTTTAAACCACCTGTAAAACAGGCACAATAACAGCATCTGCTTTATAGGTTTGTTATGGGGATTAAATATTGCAGGAGGTGGGAGGGGAAGCGTTTAACTCAGGACGTGGCGTTAATGATACAGTAAATTTAGTAAGAATAAAAGTTGAAGTAGGAATGCTGATAACTTTCCCAACATTTCTATTCCTAGAAACTCAGAAAACAATCTGTGTGAGTTAGACCCCAGGTCAAAGGTGGGGTCTGCAGTCACTCAGCCAGTTGCACCTCCAGGACGAAGTCAAGGCTGGGGCACTGCCATAAGCGCCCTGAAAGATGAGCGGCTTGCCACTGCTTTCACAACAGGCCCCTTTCTGAGTGCCACGCATCCTGGTGGACTAAAGAAATGGCCAAGCTCTTGAGGCTGAGACTGGACGAAGAGAAGGGTTGATGAAGGAAACACCCTTTTCCATTTTGCCCCAAACAGGAAAAGCCCTCCTGGGTCTGAAATTTCAGAAAATGCCAAAATGAACTCCCTTCGTGCCTCCTCAGGAGCACCACGACCTCAAAGTCGCTTCTCAGCACGTCCCTTCTCCCATCAATGCCCCTCTTGGGGCTCCGTTTTCTTCCGCTAGTTCAGATTCTGTCCAGTTTTGTGTTCCTGGCCTCAGTGTCCCGTTAATCTAGTTTCTCCTTCTCCACTTCAGACTCCATTCCTCTCCTTCAATTTCTCGCCCTCCTCCCCAGACTCAGGTTATTTACCTCCTTCACCTCTACCTTAGTGTAACTCTTTTGCCTCAGTAACCTCTCCTCCGCCTCAGGGACCGCTCCTTCGCCACCCTTCTCCCGCGTCCACTTCAGGTTTCCCAGCTTCCACCTCAGTTTTCTCCCCTCAGCCTCAGACCCCAAACTCCCGGCACAAGCCCTCCCAGCCTGGCCCTACCGGGCTGCTCCAGGGTCAGCGCCCCCAGGCGGCGGACGCCTTCCTCGTCCAGATCCCACTGCTCCGCCATCCCTGCCCGCCTCTCACCTGTCTCCGCCCGCGAGACAGGCTGGCTCGCGCCAGGCCCCGCCCCCTACCAGGCCCCGCCCCCCGCGCGAGCGGCCGACCTCCTCCGGGCCGTTATTGCCTAGGTCACGCGCCTGCCCGCCAGCCTCAGGAGTCCCGACTATGGTATGGAGCCATCCCTGGCGGGGGCGCCAAAAACAATAAAGCAGATAGGGTGGCGTTGCGGTCGAGGATTAGAGCTTTGGGGTTAGGGATGTAGCTCTGGACGTGTAGGATGTGGGGGCTGGCTCTGAGGAACTGGAAGAATGCTCCTGTTTTGAGGGATGAAGTGTTCTGCTCTGAGGATTTGGGGAACTTCAGGTCTGAGGGGTTGGTGGTGTGCCTCTTGGAGAGGTGAAGGTCTTCATATCTCAGTGCTTGGAGCTGTTGACACTGAGGCCAGGCAGTGACGGCCGTGTGAATGAAGCGGTGTCCAGATCTGAAGGATTGGGGTAGGGAGTGGGAGGCAGCTCTCTGAGGCATGATAGGGAGGGAGCCCCAGATCCGAACCGTTGGGGAATTTGGCTGTGGGGAGTTGAAGTCCTGTCTTTAGATCATGGGCTAGTTCTAGCTCTAGAAATTGATTTGGAAGGCGCTTCTTTGGGAAATAGGGATCAGTGTGGAAAAGAGATACTCTTTGGAATGGGGTAGAGATGATTATGCTAGGGCTACCCCATTTCCTGTAGTCAGTCTGACAAGAAGCCTTTTGCCCTTCAAGTACCACAGATCCTCAAGCTTGCCTATGACCGAGGGCTCTTCCCAGACTGGGATAGTTCTAACAAACTCCTGTGCAGTCTTTGGGAAGAAAACTCTAGAAAGAACAGCCATACCCTTAACTCCTACCTTCACTTCAGCGGGCACCTCTTGAGAGCTCACCTGTGGATGGGACATATATGTGTAAGAAGGAGGCAAGCTCTTGAGCCAATACACTCTTGTCAAAGCTTTTTTTAATTTAATTTTTTTTAATCTACATCCAAATTACCATATGGTGCAACAGTGATTTCAGGAGTAGATTCCTTAATGCCCCTTACCCAATTAGCCCATCCCCCCTTCCACAACCCCTAAGCCTATCCTTTTTTTTTTTTTTTTTAATTTTTTAAAATATTTATTTATTTTTGAGAGACAGAGACAGAATGCGAGTGGGTTGGGGGCAGAGAGAGAGGGAGACACAGATTCCAAAGCAGGCTCCAGGCTCTGAGCTGTCAGCACAAAGCCTGACACGGAGCTCAAACCCACAAACCAGGAGATCATGACCTGAGCCAAAGTCGGACGCTTAACCGACAGAGCCACCCAGGCGCCCCTGTCAAACCCTATCCTTAATAACAAAAGAGGAGAACAGAACTGTGACTCAGCTTCAAAGAGCTAGTGGGTTTTCTCTGGCAGCCCAAATCCATACACTAGGAGCACTTACACTGAGCTCTCAACCAGCTAGTCACCTTTAAGGACAACAGAAAGTAAAATCAAGAGTCCTTGCATGTTTATGCTTTCTGGTCTAGGTGGGGACCTTAGTTACCATCAGTTTGTCATGTTCAGTCTTAGCCATGTTTAGGAAGACCAGGGCTCAAAAGCCTAGATTAGCTCATTAGATGGGCTTTTCTTCCTCTGGTTCTGTGAATCATGGCACCATTAAAAAATTTGTAATCTTTCTCATGGCCCCTTTAACTCTTCTAGCCTCAAATATGGCATATATAATTGTTCTTCTTTATATATGAATATTTAGACCAGGCTTATTATAAAAGAACTCCACCCCCTTCTTTGTTGCATGCATTTATTTGCCTTCCTCAACTATTAAAATAGGAGATGCAGGTTTTGTTGGGCTTTTCCTTTCTTAAACAACCACCTCTTTAACACTTTTTCCCCCCACCATTTTAATGCAAATTTTGAAACATTTAGATAAGTTGAGAGAACTATATACTCACCACCTAGATTCTATAGTTAACATTTTGCTGTGTATGTTTTATCACATGTCCATGTATTTATCCCTTTATCAATCCACATTGATTTTTGATGCATTTCAAAATGTTGTAATATCAGTACATTGCACCCCACTTGCTTCAGCATGCATAATTTTTACCTAGAATTCAAAATTGTTTTATGGTTCTTTTATTATTTTTATGTACTATTTGCCACCTTTTAAATTTTGTTTACAAGAGTAGTGCTCCTTGAGTGTTTCTTTTAAAATCTGAAACAGATGATGTGTATGTTTGATGATTTGTATGTTTATATGTTCTACTTTTCTATAGTGTTGATAAGCTAGGCCATCTGAAGGCAAAATAGACAATTCACTTACGAATAGATAACCTTGAACTTTTAACAATGAGCTGAAGAAGGTTAATGATCTTTGCTGTCTTTCTGTATATTAAAAGGAAACCACAGCATTCAGCTATCCTGTTATGGCCTCAATAATGTGATGTCTCTGCAGGTATGACCCCAAGAGAGCTCTGCATACGCTCAGTGGGGTGGGGAGTGCCTTCCTCATAATTCTCTTTTTTAAATGGCTTTATTAACATATAATTCCCATACTACAATTTACCATTTTAAAGTTTACAGTCCAGTGGGTTTTAGTATATTTACAGAGTTGTGCAAGTAGTACCACAATCAATTTTACAACATTTTCATTATCTGAGAAGGAAATTCCATACCTGTTACTAGTCACTGCCCATTTCCCCCACAACCTCTCCAACCCTGAGCCACCACTAATCTACTCTCTACAAATTTGCCTATTCTGCACATTACACATAGATGGAATCATGTAATATGTGGTCTTTTGTTGCTGGCCTTCTTTTACTTAGCATAACATTTCAAGGTTTCATCTGAGTTGTAGCACATATCGGTACTTCCTTTTTATTGACAAATAATATTCCATTGTATGGATACACTACATTTTGTTTATTCATTCATCAGTTGATTGACATTGGGTTGTTTCTACTGTTTGTTATGAATAATGCTTCTATGAACATTTGTCTGTAAGTTTTTGTGTAGACCTAGGTTTTCATTTTTCTTGAGTTTATACCTAGAAGTGGAATTGCTGGGCCATATAGTAACTATGTATTTAACATTTTGAGGAACCACTGAACTGTTTTCCAGAGCAGCTGCACCATTTTACACTCCCACCAGCAGTGTAAAGGAGTTCCGATTTCTCCAGTCCTTGTCAACACTCGTTGTTACCTATCACTTTGATTCAGGTCCTCCTACTGGGTGGTGAAGTGGTATCTCACTGCAAGTTTTGATTTGCATACCCCTGATACCTACTGATGTTAAGTATCATTTCATGTGCTATTGACATTTGTGTATCTACTTTGGAGAAATGTCTTTTTAGAGTTTTTACCCGCCTCCCTTTAAATTTGCTTGTTCATCTTATTTCTATTATTGAATTGTAAGAGTTCTTTTTTTTTAAAAAAAAATGTTTATTTTTGAGAGAGGGATAAAGAGCAAGAGCGGTGGGGGATGGGGAATAGTGTGGAGGGGGGAGCAAGCGTAGGGAGACAGAGGATCCGAAGTAGGCTCCAGGTTCTGAACTGTCAGCACAGAGCCCAACACGGGCCTTGAACTCACAAACCACGAGATATGACATGAGCCAAAGGTGGAATGCTTAACTGCTTAACTGACTGAGCCACCCAGGCACTCGAGTTGTAAGAGTTTTTTATGTAGTCTAAATACAGGTTCTTTATTAGATATGTGATTTGTGAATATTTTGATCTATCATATGGGTTGTCTTTTTACTTTCTTGATGGTGTCCTTTGAAGCACAAACATTTTTAATTTTGATGGACTTTTATTTATTTCACTTGTCATTTTGTATCTTATCTAAGAAGCATTGCCTAATTCAAGATTATAAAGATTTTGTGTTTCCTTCTAAAGGTTTTATATTTTTAGCTCTTATTTTTTAGGTTTGGTCCACTTAGTATTAATTTTTGTGTATGGTGTGAGGTAGGGTTTTTAGTTTGGTTGGTTTTCTTTTTGCATGTGGATGTCCAATTGTCCTAGCATCATTTTTTGAAAAGGTATTCTTTACCCATTGAATTGCTTGACTCCCTTATCAAATTCATAACCATATGTTTCCTTACACTAATAGCACACTATCTTGATTACTATACCTTTTTAGTTAGTTTTGAAAGTGGGAAGTATGAATCATCAAATTTCGTTCTCCTTTTTCAAGATTTTTTTTTTTTTTTTTTTACTATTCTGCGTCCTTTGTATTTCCATATGGATTTTAACATCAGCTTGTCAATTTTTGCAGAAAAAAGGCAGCTGTAATTTTTATACGGATTGTGTTCAATCTATAGATCAATTTGGAGGGTATTGCAGTCTTAGCAGTATTAAGTCTTCTGATTCATAAATATGAGATGTTTTTCCATTTACTTAGGTCTTTAAATTTTTTTTTTTCAACAGGGGCGCCTGGGTGGCTCAGTTGGTTGAGCGTATGGCTTTGGCTCAGGTCATGATCTCACAGTTTGTGTGTTCCAGCCCCACATCGGGCTCTGTGCTGACAGCTTGGAGCCTGCTTCAAATTCTGTGTCTCCCTCTCTCTCTGCTCCTCCCCTGCTCATGCTGTCTCTCTCCTTCAAAAATAAATAAAAACATTAAAAAATTTTAAAAAAATTTTTTCAACAGTGTTTTGAACTTTTCAGAGTACAAGTATTACACTTCTTTTGTAAATGTATTCCTAAATATTTTGTTTTTTTGATACATTGTTTTCTTAATCTCATTTTTGGATTGTTCATTGCTAGTATATAAAAATACAATTGATGATATATTGATCTATACCCTTCACCCTGTTGAGTTCATTTCTCATAATTTTCTAGTGAATTCCTTAGGATTTTCTATATGCAAGATCACATCATCTACAAATAGAGATAGTTTTACTTCTTCCATTTCAGTATGGATGCTTTTTGTTTCTTTTTCTTGCATAGCTCTGTTTTCATTCTCCCTTTAGGAGGAGCCTGGCATGCCTCATGAATCAGCAGAGGATTTGTTTCATTTCAACGTTGGGGGCTGGCATTTCTCAGTTCCCAGAAGTAAACTTGCTCAGTTCCCAGACTCCTTGCTGTGGAAAGAGGCTTCAGCCTTGACTTCTTTGGAAAGCCAGAGGCTATTCATCGACAGAGATGGTTCCACATTTAGGCACGTGCACTATTACCTC
The DNA here is from genome assembly GCF_046562875.1 of Panthera onca. Taxonomy (NCBI): domain Eukaryota; kingdom Metazoa; phylum Chordata; class Mammalia; order Carnivora; family Felidae; genus Panthera; species Panthera onca. The sequence goes on along the minus strand of NC_138353.1, from coordinate 42,614,037 downwards.
TACACCTCCAAACTCTCCTTCTCCAGTTGTGCTGAACTGAACTTACTCTATGAGCAAGCACTGGGTTTGCAGCTGATGCCTTTGCTGCAGGTAAGATACTCTTGTCTTCCAGGAGTGATCAGTAACATAGGCCTTATAGCACTAAATGTTGTGTCCTTTCAAATATTGGTTTCTGGGATGACCCTCTTAATGGGGAAATGTGATGAGTGAGTTAAAGTAATAAATAATACACTGGAAATGCATGTCCTGAATAAAGGCTTTCATCCTGACTCTGCCTTATCTATACCAGTACCCACCACAGACCCAGGATAGGACTTAACCAACTGCTGAGAGGGTGCCCTTGACTTTTGAAAATCCTATTTTAACATTCTTCTTGAATCTTAACTTTCCTCCTAACTACAGAAACCACTTCTGTGGCTTCTCTTAAGTAGTTTATTCTTAGTTTTTGGACAATGATTTTTTTTTTAACTAGAAAAGCTAAATATTATGGCTAGAAAGGACCATTGGCCATGCTCCATATTAATTCCACTGTCTGGACAAAGTGTTGTTTACTCCATCTCCACAAGCACTGAGCCAGCAAGTCACAGTTCAGCTTAGGGTACTACCAACTGTGCCTCCCCAACACATCTTAGAAGAAAATTGAAATAGTGCATGTTTGGGTCATATAGGAATAAGAACATTTCATACTGTGTGTTTTTATAGATATTCCTAAGTAATTTAATGTTTTTTTCATAAGTTACTATGTATTTGGAAATCAAAACCCTTCACATACTCCAATGCAAGTTGATGGTAGTATTCTTTTCATTTATTTTTTAAAGTTTATTTATTTATTTTGAGAGAGAGAAAGAGAGAGAGCAAGCAGGGCTGGGGCAGAGAAAGAGGGAGAGTCTCAAGGGAGATGTGGGGCTCGATTCTATGAAACCATGAGATCATGACCTGAACTGAATCGTGCTTAATCGACTGAACCACCCAGGCACCCCTTCTTTTTATTTGTTTAAAGCTACCCACCTGAAACAAAATTTTTTTCAACTACCCCTGGAGTGGAGTGCTAGAATTGCTTACAAGTGGCTTCAAAATTACTTAAATGGCCTCACATGTCAGGATTACTGATGACTTTATGCCAAGGCACCATTTTGTGAGGAAAAGAAGGGAATCATTTGTTCATTGCAGAAAATCAAAGAGATCAAAGCAATTTTTGAACCATTTTAAAGAACACAAGCCTATTCTACAAACAGTTTATAAAGCCCTTTAAGTCCTTTCCTGTTCTCACTTCCCATTGAAACAACATCTATCTGGGAAGCAACTTCAGAATGGGATGTAGCAACTTAGAGGGCAATGAGCTGGTCCAGTTCCCAAGTTCCAAGTTGTGTGAGCAGAAGTATTTGAAGAATCATGTGGATCTGCCTCCCTAAAAGATATAATAAAACAAGTGCTTATGTTTTGGAAATAGTGTTTTCAAAGAAGTAAACATTTAGGCTGGGCTAACTGAAGTGATGTTTATTCTTTGAAGAAGAGTATAAATACAGCTGAAGAATCAATGGCCATCTCAAGCAAATCAATAGTCTCACACATTTCCATCACTTTCCCCATTGCTAAGGCCTGCCCATATATTCAGGTTCTTTCATAAATGTACAGATGCTTTGCTTGGAGAAAATGGAATTTTCTAGTTATTAGTCTAAAGACTTTCCTCAGGCAGCCCAATTTAATTCATTCAGCCAGTATTTATTGAAAACATTTTGGGTACCAGAAATTATTCCTGTGGGCTTTAAGAAAAACATGGTATGAACCAATAAAAATAAGATGTCACAAGTAATTTTAAACTTTCAGTAGCCATATTTAAAAAATTAAAAAGTGACACTAAATTTAATAATATATCTTATTTAACTCAATATATTTAAAATACTATCATTTCAACATGTAATAAGTATTTTAAAACTGATATATTTTACATTTTTTGTACTAAATCTTCAAAATCTGATGTGTTTTATACTTATAATACATCTCAGATTCAGATGATTGCATTTCAAGTACTCAGTAGTCACATGTGGCTAATGGCTATCATATTAGCACATATCTAAACTGTTCTTAAGTGTTGGCACTCCTCACTGTAGCATCCCTCAGGTTTAACTCCTAGTAAAAAAAATGGGACTCTGCCACCTGCTAACTAATGGCTAAAGTAACTAAAGTTACTACACACTCAGCAGATCACATATCGTACTCAGAATTTTCTGTTACACAGTAGGCTTTTTTTGGAAAGCCATGTAGAAGAGCAAACCATCAGAATGAGATGGGAAGCTTCTGGAGTACAGACACCTTGTCTCACACTGCTGCTATACTCTCTACCACTCCTTATCCCCCCACATTTCCACTCTTTCTCTTTCCCACCCTTCCTTCACCTGCCCACTCTACCTCCTTTCAGTCTGTAGCTTTGGCCTCCAAAGGACACACTCAGTATCTATTACACTCAGAATCTATCTACACTTGATTCCAAGTGTAACATTTATTGTGTATTGAGCACCAATCAAGGGCCAAGCACTGGAGATACAGGAATGAACCATATAGCCATACAATGTCAGGTAGAGGTAAATACTATGAAGAATAGAGCAGTGCTTCATGTATAATAGTGAAAGAAGAGGGTATTTCTGTATTGTAGGACTTCTTGAGGTTTCAGAATGTGCTTATATGATTTTCTTTTTGTGCGTGTAGTTTTTATTCTGTCAGTCACTGCCCTTGTAGTATTGGAGCTTAGTTGAAAGAATAAAACATTTATATCTAACCTGCTTGTTTTTAAATGTACAAATGTGTAGTATGTGGAAAGGAGATAGCAAGTGACTGAGACCAAGGAAGCTACTCCTTTAGAAAGAGTGGTAAGGGTGGGCCTCAATGACAAGGCAACATTTGAGCAAAACCTGCAGGAGAAATAAGTCATGCTGATGTCTGAGTTAAGAGCTTCCAGGCATAAGGAAAGGCACATAAAAACACCCTGAGGTTAGAGTGACTTGAAAGAGGCAATCTCAGAGGCTGGTACAATGAAAGGTAGAAGATCGAAGGTAGATAGATGGTGAGGTCAGAGGAAGCCAGGGGGCAGATCTTACAGAGTCTTATAGGCCACATTAAAGATATAAGATCTATTCCAAATGTTATAGGTAGCTTTGGGAGATACTTAAAGAAGTAAACTGATCAGATTTAAGTTTTAAAAGATTACTGGACCTTGGGTTAAGCAATGGTTTCTCAGGTTCAACACCAAAAGCACAAGCAACCAAAGAAAAAATATAGATAAATTGGACTTCATCAAAGTTAAAAACTTTTGTGCTTCAAAGGACACCATCAAGAAAGTGAAAAAGACAACCCACAGAATGAAACAAAAAATTTGCAAATCACATATCTGATAAGGGACCTGTAACCAGAATATATAAAGCACTCTTACAACTAAACAATAAAAAGACAATCATATTTTAAAATGTATAAAGGATTTGAGTAGACATTTCTCCAAAGAATATATACAAATGGGGAATAAGCACATGAAAAAATGTTTAACATAGTTAGCCGTCAGGGAAATGCAAATGCAAACCACAATGAGATGTCACTTCACACCACTAAGATGGCTATCATCAAAAAGACATGCTAAGGGTGCCTAGGGGGCTCAGTTGGTTAAGCCTCCCTCTTGATCTCGGCTCAAGTCATGATCTCACCGTCCTGAGATGGAGCCCAGTGTGCACTGACAGTGCCAAACCTGCTTGGGATTCTCTCTCTCCCTATCTGCCCCTCTCCCTCCCTCCCTCTCTCTCTCTCAAAAGAGATTAGTAAATAAGAGAGAGAGAGAGAGAGAGGCAATAACAGGTGTTGGCAAGGATGTGGAGAAATCGGAACCTTCATACACTGCTAATGGGAATGTAAATTTGTACAGTTTCTTTGGAAGACAGTCTGACAGTTTCTAAAAAAGTTAAAGAGTTATGATGTGACCCAGTTAATTCCCCTTCTAGGTATATACCCAAGAAAAATTAAAACTTATGTTCACACAAAAACTTGTAGACAAATGTTCATAGCAGCATTACTCATAGTAGTCAAAGAGTAGAAACATTCCTTATATTCATCAGCTGATGAATAGGCAAACAAAATGTATATCCATCCATACAAATGAATATTATTTGTCAATAAAAAGAGAGGAAGTGAAGTGTCTGGGTGGTTCAGTCATTTGAGCATCCGACTTTGGCTCAGGTCATGATCCTGCAGTTCAAGAGTTCGAGCCCCACATCACACTGTGTGCCAACAGCTCAGGGCCTGGAGCCTTCTGGATTCTGTGTCTCCCTCTCTTTCTGCCCCTCCCCTGCTCACACTCTGTCTCTGTCTCTCTCTCAAAAATAAACATTAAGGGGCGCCTGGGTGGCGCAGTCGGTTAAGCGTCCGACTTCAGCCAGGTCACGATCTCACGGTCCGTGAGTTCGAGCCCCACGTCAGGCTCTGGGCTGATGGCTCGGAGCCTGGAGCCTGTTTCCGATTCTGTGTCTCCCTCTCTCTCTGCCCCTCCCCCGTTCATGCTCTGTCTCTCTCTGTCCCAAAAATAAATAAAAAACGTTGAAAAAAAATGTTTTTAAATAAAAAAAAAAATAAAATAAAAAATAAACATTAAAAAAATTTTTTTAAACGTTTTTTTATTTATTTTTGAGACAGGGAGAGACAGAGCATGAACAGGGGAGGGTCAGAGAGAGGGAGACACAGAATCCAAAACAGGCTCCAGGCTCTGAGCTGTCAGCACAGAGCCCTACGCGGGGCTCAAACTCACGGACCGCGAGATCATGACCTGAGCCGAAGTCGGCCGCTTAACCGACTGAGCCACCCAGGCGCCCCCTAAAAAAATTTTTAAGGAATGAAGTACTGATACATGTAACAACAAGGATAAACTTTGAAACATTATGCTAAGTTAAAGAAGCCAGGCTCAAATATATTGTATGATTCCATTTATATAAAATGTACATAATAGGTAAAGTTATAGAGACAGAAAGTAGATTAGCTGTTGCCTAGCACTAAGGTAGAGGGTGGGAAGGCTAGGGTGGGCAGGATTGGCAATGACTGCTAATGGGTGCAGAGTTAACTTTTTAGGATGTTGAAATAGATTGTGGTGATGATTGCACAATTCTGTGAACACATTAAAAACCACTGAACTGTACAATTTAAATTGGAGATTTTATCATTCATATTATATATGTGAATACATTTTACATTAAATATATTTCAATAACACTATTTAAAAAATCATTGACTTCTGTCCTGATATTAGACGAGGAATCATCAAACTATAGCCCATAGACGAAATTCAGCCCACTACCTTTTTATACAACCTGTTAGCTAGGACTGATTTTTACATTTTTTAGATGGTTGAAAAACCAAAAGAAAAATATTTTGTGGCACATAAAAATTATATGAAACTCAAACTTCAGTGTCCATTAAGTTTTTTCTTTAATTTTATTTATTTTTGAAGGAGAGAGAGACAGAGCATGAGCAGGGGCAGAGAGAGAGGGAGATAGAATCCAAAGCAGGTTGTAGGCTCTGAGCTGTCAGCACAAAGCCAGATGTGAGGCTCGAACTCCCGAGCAGTGAAATCATGACCTAAGCTGAAGTCAGACGCCCAACTGACAGAGCCACCCAGGCACCCCTGTGTCCATTAAGTTTTACTGGAACACAGCCATGCTCATTTGTTTATGTATTATTTATAGCTGCTCTTGAGCTACATACAATACAGAGTTGAATAGTGGCAACAGGGACCATATTCTCAAAGCCTAAAATATTTGCTCTCTGCCCTTTTACAGAAAAAAATTTGCCGACCCCTGGCCAATGAAGAGTGGGACACAGGAAGAAGCAGGAAGACCAGTTAGTTAGGAGGTTCCTATAGCATCCAGATAAAAGATAGTGGTAGTTTGGCCTAAGGTGGTAAAAGAAGTGTTCAAATTCTGGATGTATCTTGATAAAACTGACAGTTTGCTAATGAATCGTTGGTAGAATGAGAAAGAATAGATAATTCTTTGGTATACTGAGCAGTAAGGTGAATGGTGGATTCCAAAGAATGTGCAGGTTTAGGGGGAGAAATCAGGAGTTAGGATTTGAATGTGTTAAGTTTGAGAGGCAAGAAAAGGGTATTTATTAAACATCCAAGTGGTCATGGTGAGAAGGCAGCTCAATTGTATAAGTTTTGGAATTCATGGGAGCAATCTGATCTAGAGGTATAAATCTGGGAGTCGTCAAAGCTGGTATGTAAATCTATTAGCCTGGATGTTCACAGAGGAAGTACAGAGTAGCTATTCCAGGTCTGTACATTAACATTATAGTGCTTCCTAGAACTTTCTCTGTAATTTGGGGAGTCCCCTTTGCCTAAATGTAAACTGCTTCAAGCCTCTCACAAGCTATCAGCCTGGTTGAGAGTCATAGCTGCTACTGCAGTGTGAAATTTCTCTTCAGGGTCACTCACAAGAGTTCAAAGTTCTTGGCAGACTGTCGATTCCTTTACTTGCCCCCTTGAACCCCACTGAGGACTTAGTATGATAGTACATGCTACTTGTGTTTCCTTTTCCATCACCATCTGGCGACTTCTACGCTTGGAAACTTAAATTATTCTTCCTATAAGCATTCTACTACCAGCAAGCAACCCAAATACACCTGCATTTCTTGTGTTCAAGGGAGCCAGAGAGTTTTTATGTTGATCACACAAATGATGCTTTCAAGAAAACAGACAAGGGACAGTCTCACAGTTTCTATTACTCATGATGTTAAGACAGATTACCACTGTGGTCTTGGAAAGGAAGATTACATAAACAGTAGATATTCATCCCAACAGTGTAGCTTGTCTGTAGATATGGGTAAGTGGACAACCCTGGACCTGGCAACTGCTTGCCTTGACTCATAACCTAACACATACCCAAACCTATGTTCTTGTGTGGGCACTCACACACACACTTTGAAATCCAGCCATGTCCCTAAGTACCCCCAGCACCACCTCTCCACACCTTTTTACTTGGTGTTCCTTCTTCCTAGAATTCTTCCCCTTTAAGATTTACCCTAAATGTGGTCCAAGGGAAGTCTAGCCTGACACTTCCAGGCGGAGTTTTTGTCTCTCTGCTCTCAGAGTTAATTCCTGTCACCTATCAATGTTAATTCTGTTTGGATCAAGTATTCATAGGTCTTTCTCCCTCACTGGCCTGTATTCTTTTCATGTTTGCATTTCTAGTATCTCATAGTACCCAACCTGTAACAGGTGTTTAACAAACATCCACTGAGAGAACATTGAATGATGCACCCAAGATGACCTATGAAGGCTAAATCTACTTCTGCAGGGTCAGGGCACTGGAACTGGCAGTGGAGGGACAGGTTTGAGATGCTGATAGTTGTGTCATATTTGACTTCCTTGGCTGATTGCTGTTCTGCATATCCTTTTGTTCTACTAACCTTGCTTCCCTTGAGCTGCAGATTGATGCTGGCCTTCCTTGTTTTTACAAGACAGTTGCAAGCCCCCACTCCCCCACCCCCAGATCCCTCCAACAGCCCACATCAGAGCTTAAGGCATCTCTAAGCACTGGTTGTACTTGGAAAACCTCCATTAAGTCCCAGAGTTCTTCCAGTAGTGCATTTGTCAGCCATCTTTTGGCAGCTGTACATATACACATACACACTTGCCCCATGCCATTAGTCTTACATTGCTTCTGATTGACAAATTTTTTCACTACTATCTAGACCAAAAGTGACATTAATTATCCCTGTGCTAGTAATTAGCCATTTGAATTTATATCTATATTTCCCTAAAGAAACCCTCCCTTTAGTAACTTTCTAGGTCATAGCATATGAATAGTAAAAGTCATAGAAGTAATATTCAGGCAGATAGAAGTAGAATTGAAGTCCACAGAAGACTAGTCAAATACTCTGTGACAATTTCAGTCAACAAACCCAAAGAACACTAGGAAGCTAGGCTCTCTGAAATTCTCTTCACTCATTCATTAGTTCATTCATTCCATGAAAATGTATTGAGATTCCTCAGGCACTGTTGTTGTGGGTGCTGCAAATAAAGCAGAGAACAAATCAGGCAAGATCATCATGGTATTGGAGGTTTTATCTACTAGGGGAGACTAGCAGATGTTAAATAAATAAGTAGGTGTTATTGAGAACAATAAAGCAGAGTGAGGGGTTTAGGGAATGTGTTCTTTGGGTTCCTATAGCACCTAAATGGCTTCCCAGAAGAAGGCCTTGTGTTTCTAGAAGCCAGAGCAAGGACTGGCTGAGAGAATTTAGAAGACAACCCAGTTGGGGCACCTGGGTGGCTCAGTTGGTTGAGCGTCTGACTTTGGCTCAGGTCATGATCTTGTCGTCTGTGGGTTTGAGCCCCACCTTGGGCTCTGTGCTGACAGCTCACAGCCTGGAGCCTGCTTTGGATTCTGTGTCTCCCTCTCTCTCTGCACCTCCCCTGCTTGCACTCCATCTCTCTCTCAAAAAAAAAAAAAAAAAAAAAAAAGACAACCTAGTTAAGGCTCCTGGGCCTAGTGCATGCAGCACGACTTGACTGGCAGGAATTATGATCTCTTAGGATTTATTTGTATGTTTTTCTTTTTAAGATTTTTCAAACATACCTTTCTTGGAGAGAATGGTACAGCTCACACTTCACATTTACAGAAATGGCAAGAAATGGAGATTTCACGTCTACAAAATAGGTCATTCTCCCCTCAGCTAATACATCTCTCAAGCTAGTTGGACTATCAGTACTGACCCACCCCACAGGATATACCTGGGTACCAAACAGCACTTCCAAAAAGGGCATCTAGGCCCAGAACAATAGGTTGTTCTCCCAGACAGGGATTTCCCTCCCCCAGTAGGTCCCTTCCACAATGGCCAATACAGAGTTGATCAAAGGCACTGTTGTTTCCTCCACTGGGACAGAATTTCAGGATTTGAATCTGCAAGTGAAACACAAATGGCAAATTCAAGTTCTGATGCTGTCAGCTTAGTATGGGTTTTGAATGGTCCACTGTCACTTGCAGGCTCTCCCTAGTTTTACTCTTTTTTCTTGCTACTTCACCCAGCATCTTTTGATCCATCACCAATCAGACTGAAGTTGAGACTCTTCTTCCTGTCATCCTCCTTCTTCTCCTTCATCCTTGTCCCTCTCCCCCTTAGATCTTCCCTCTGGACTCTAGGTCCCAAGTTGGAATCACTGTCTTCACTGCCCTCTGAACTCTCTGAGCACTGCCCATTGTAATCCTATGTTAGCTTTTCCTGTGGTTTTGGATATTCAACATCTTTGGATGCTCAGTTTTTGTGAATGTAGTCTGCTTCTCTGCCAGCTCATTTTGGGGTCCCTCATGTCTCATTTTGCTTTTCTTTCCAGAGGACTCAGCCTTCTAGCTCTCCATTTATGTGAATTCTTTCATTTAATGCAGCAGTTAAGCACTTACTACACATCGGGTTCTAGACTAGAAGCTGGGATGCATCGGGGCGCCTGGGTGGCGCAGTTGGTTAAGCATCCGACTTCAGCCAGGTCACGATCTCGCGGTCCGTGAGTTCGAGCCCCGCGTCAGGCTCTGGGCTGATGGCTCGGAGCCTGGAGCCTGTTTCCGATTCTGTGTCTCCCTCTCTCTCTGCCCCTCCCCCGTTCATGTTCTGTCTCTCTCTGTCCCAAAAATAAATAAAAAACGTTGAAAAAAAAAAATTTTAAAAAAAAAGAAGCTGGGATGCATCAAGTCAGTCCTTCCTCCCAAAGCCTGAAAGAACAGGCCTGAAATCAAGCCACAGAGACCCAGATGGAGAAGTTCAGAAGGGTCTATGGGAACAAAGGAGGATGACCTGCTCTAGCTAGGGGAGGATGCAGGCTTTTCAGGCAGTGAAGGGAGGAGAGAAGTGTTCTGGGAAGAGGAAATGGTATATATAAAATTGAGAAGTCATTACAGAACATGGTGTGTCTTTGGAGTTTTGTGGAGTTGAGTATCACTGATGATGGAGTGCAGACAGAATGGTAGAAGATGAAGCTGGAAAGGTAGTTTGGGATCTGACCATTAAGAGGAAGGAAATTAGGGGCACCTGGGTGTTTCAGTCAAGCATCTGACTTTGGCTCAGGTCATGATCTTGTGGTTTGTGGGTTTGAGCCCTGTATTAGGCTCTGCGCTGACAGTGCAGAGTCTGCTTGGGATTCTCTCTCTCCTCCTCTGTCTCTCTGTCCTTCCCCCACTTGCACTCTCTCTCTTCAAAATAAATAAATAAACTTAAAAAAAGGAAATTAACATTATATTATTTCCTTTAATCCTTACAACATCTTCCAGATTTTACTATCTCGACTTTGCCTATGAGGAGCCTGAGGCTTCTAGATGTTAAGTGACAGATGGGAGGCAGGTGGTCAAGAGCAGTGGTTAAGAGCACGGACTCTAGAATCCTGGGTTCCATTTGTAGCATTTCCTCTTACTTGGGGCACTGAGTACTCATTCTCTTCTTGGGTCTTGTTTCCCATTTGCTAAAAGGGAATGATAATAGTAAAACCTACTTTGTGTGTGTAAGGGGGGCATTAGGAGAATTCAGTTTTAAAATGCCTGGGTAGGGGTGCCTGACTGGATCAGTTAGTAGAGTGTGAGACTCTTGATCTTGGGGGTGTGAGTTCAAACCCCACATTGGATGTAGAGATTACTTAAAAGATAAAATCTTAAGAAAAAAAAAAAAGTGCCTGCTGTTAAGTGACCAAGCAAGATTCAAACCCCAGTCTGTCTGAGTTCAAGGCTCCATGCTTGTTGTGTATATCCTGCTGCCTCCAATGATTGTGAAGGACCTCGCATGCAATGCTAAAAGGAATTTGGATGCCCCATAGGTAGTGGGGAGCACCGAAGTTTTTTTAAGATGGAGACTGGTTTGGACTCATTGGCATGTTCGAAAGATACACTGTATGGAAAGGACCTGGGGATGAGAGGACCAGGACTGGGGAAAGGGAAAGGAGGAAGAGGGTGGAGCAGAAAGCAGGGGATGGAGTCACAGGGCTTGCTGACTGACTGAGTGGATAGTGTGACTATCAGTCAAGTTACAGTTCCTGCTTTAAATCCTTCAATGGCTTCACTTAACCAGGGGATATATGAAACTCCTCAGCTCAGCTTACAGAGATGTTCACTCTCTGGCTCTTGTTTACTGCTCTAGACTCATCTCCCTCACTTCCTCAACCTCCATACACCTTAAAGCTACAATCAAGGCACAGAGGTAGGTGACTTAGTGTATATCTCTACCTATCATCTTCCCACCCTGTCCTGTCCCTCCTGTGCAGTCACTGTTTTCTTTGTCCCTTTTCTCAGTACAAATACTACATTATATACTATAATAATATAATTTATTATTATCATCATCATCATCGTTATCATCTCATTTTAACTCAATAATCCTGCTCACTCACTTTTGCAGAAACTGTTCCAGTCTGTCACCTTCCTAGAACCTCAGTTTTATTTCTTTGCCCGAGGCCAACTACTCCCTCATACAGAAATCCATCTCTCACCAGTTTCCCTCCTCAGGATAGCTGACAGCTTCACATAGAAGCTAAAGTTGTGTGCAATCCTGAGCAAAAAGGGACAAAAAGCCTATATTTTCTTCCAGTGCTGTGGAAAGAAATCCTAGGTTCCTGGAGCTCCTGAAACTTCAAAAACAATGCTGGCTCTTATCCCAGTATATGTAAATTGTTGGTTTTCTTGTCTTTTCTCATCTTTCCCTCAAACTGAGAGCTCCTTGAGTCCAGGCACAGTATCTGTGGCCCTGGTGATACACAAGCATTTCTTAAATGAATGAATGACAGACTCTCTTCTGGTGTCACACACACACTATTCTTCTCTCCCATTACTCAGTGCTCCCAGGAAAGCACTTCCCACAACCCCGACATTTTCCAATCCTTCCACAAGTCCACCAGCCACCTAAAGTGAGGAAGAATTCTCCCACTTCTCGTCTCCTTTCAGAGTTTAAGCAGTTATGTGGGTGCACTTTATAGGTATGGCCACCAGAGGGCCCTCTCAAAGCTCGGGATTCCTATGACCAGCTTCACCAGAGTTTCATCTGGTAGTTTAGATTAGAAGCAGGTTCTTTTATTAGTATCATACTGAATCTAAGGTGTTCTGTTAATTTTGAGGCTCTTAGAGAAAAAAGTTGTCACATGATGCCTTTCAAAGACAACTTTTCCAGCTATCTCTAGTATTTGATGGGAAAATACTATTTTCTTCTAGAGTAGGTACATGAAAAATGGGCTTGATGTTATGATAAGCTGCCCCCTGTACAGGACTCTTGAAGGAAAATGGGTCCTTGAGTGAAGGGTGGCATGAGCCCACCCTCTGCTCTGAGCTTCATCCCTGCCTATCTGGGGTGCTCCACTCGAGCCTCAGCCCACCCTGGTCACCTGCTCCTTCAGGTACAGAAGCTCTGGATGTGAAAGACTACTTGAGCAAGTCACAAATCCTTTAACCTCAACTGTCTCATCAGTAAAATGGGAATGCAGACATTTACCACATCTATCTCACAGAGCTATGTCAGGGTAAATGAGCAAATGCATGTGAAAGTGCTTTGAAAAATGTGGTACCCTGTGCTACCTCCAATTCCCTGCTTAGATCACGTTCCAGGATTAGGATGAACACAAACAATAAGCAGGTCACAGCAACTCTAACAGTTCAAAAGGGTTTTTAAACTGTTGAGGGGAAATGATAGAAAATCTCAAGCTTTTAATGATTAAATATAAATTACTCTTTAGCTTATGTAAGATAACTTTCTATCAATCAGCATAAAATTATAACCCAAAAAGATTGTTTAAAAAAAATAAGAGAAATAGTCCCTGAAATTTTGAATATTAGCATGTCATCTTATAGACCTAAATTTTTATATTTATGTATGATTGACTAAATTTATTTCAAAACACTTTATCAAAGTAAAACACATACTATCTTTCCTGGTACTTTGCCCTAGAACTGGTAGACAGTTACATGATTTAGAATTTTCAAGGTAGTAATTTTCTGTATCTAACAGACTCTAGATAATCTGAAGGAAGGGAAACACCACCTACGTGTACGGCCTGCAGACATACCTGTTGCTGAGAGAGCATCTTTGAACTACTGGCGAACGTGGAAGTGTATCAGCAAACCCTCAGAGTTTCCTATAAAAAGCCCAGCCTTCACAGGTATACCCACAGGCTGACCCATCCTATAGCCCACACCAGCCTTCCTTCTCCTCATCCTAACAGAAGTGGCTTCCATCCGGAGAATACTCTGATTTTTGAACTAGGTCTGGATGATTTTTACCTCTCTGTCATCTCCTTTGATCTTGTACCTTGCCACACGCCTTCTTCAAGGCTGCTTACCCTCTGGAACTAAACATCCTCTTCCACGTTCATTTCTCTGCATAGTGGTTTTACCTGGGCAAGGCTGGGCTGCATTCTGCCCCCTCCTAGTAGTCAGAGAACTCCACTAACCTTTCAAGTCAGCTCTAACCACCACACAAGGAATGTCCCCAAATGATCACTGTCTGATGCATGCCTTGCAGTATAGATTGGCCTCTCTGGGACATGAGAACAGCCATTCACGACTGCTGATGGGTCTTGAGCTTCCAAGACAGTCAAAAGCATTTATTTTGGCTGTGGGTCACAATAGTTGGTTTGATCAATTAGAACTAGACAGGTAACAAGTATGAACTTAATGATGTTGGGTACATAAGCCAAAATGTTACAACATACCTACTGCCCTTCAGTATAGAAAAAATAGATTTCTGTCTTTCTCCCCACCACACTCCTGCACTTGACATTAGAGTTACATCCAGAGACAGACAGACAGACAGGAAAGAGAGAGAGAGAGAGAGAAAGGAGGCACCTGGCAGGGACCATCTCTGGGGTGATCTCTCCATCTTCCTCTGGGACCCCTGGGTCAGTGAGAGCCCTAACCTCTGAGAGGTGGTGATGCCCCTCTGCACATTCTCTTCCAGGCCTCCATGATAAGGCACCTTTGGGACTCATGGATACACCATTGTTAGACACAGAAGAGGAAGTGCACTACTGCTTTCTGCCCCTAGACCTAGTGGCCAAGTATCCAAGCCTGGTGACTGAAGACAATCTGCTGTGGCTGGCTGAAACTGTGGCCCTAATCGAGTGCGAGTGCAGTGAATTCCGCTTCATTGGTGATTGCTCTATCCTGGGGGTGGAGGGCTGATAGGTAGGGCCTATCCACCCCTCCCTATCCCACACACCCTGGCGGCTTAGCTTGGTGCTTAAGGCCTCAGGAGCTTCCCTGGGTTGAGGAGGTGAAGGCATGACAGAGCCTTCTGGAAGGCTAGCAGATTCTCAGCATTAGACTCCCACAAGCCTCAGGGCTATATTATTCCCTGTTCATTTGGGGATGGCCTGGGTGTAAAGGGGCACTGGAAACTACCTGCAGTGATCAGAGGCCACAGGAGTTGGTGTGAAGGGCAAGGCCCTGAGCTGGGCTCCAAAGTCAGCTACTCTCTAGCTTGCCTTTATGTATCCACCTGGCCTCCTGGCCTCAGTTCCTCTCACCATAAAATGAGGAAATAGGGTTTCCTATTCCTATTCCTTTGTTTCAAAGAATGGTCCCTACCTGCTCTCATTTCCACTAAAACCAGAATAAAAGGGAAGGAGAGTAGTCAAATTATTGTAAAATTACTTGAACTAGTGGCCTAAGGAGGGATGAAATCTTCAACCCTGGACAGAGCAAGCCTCCCTCCCCCTACCACCCTAGGACAAGGTCTGGTTAGGGTGTGAACTGAATGAGCTTTCTGATTCCAAGATGCTACTGCTGCCTAGATGAATAGGACAGGAAACACCCAAGTTGTACTGGGGCCCAAATGCATGGAACCCCAGCCATTCCTACTTACAGTCACCTGGAAAGTTGTCTGTGATGTGCTTCTGAATCTCCAAGTTGATTCACACAGGACGTTAGTGTTGGCTCCATCTCTGCCTCCCACACTGCAATCCAGGCAGGGACAAACTGCAAGTGCCACCTGCCAGCCCAGGCACAGCTGGGCCTTTCCTCTGTAAGCAGCAAGACAACCCCCCCTTTTGGAATGACCTGCTCTTGGGTCAAGACTCACAGGGTAAGTCTCAAGGCCAGTATGCTCACCTGGGAGCTCCAGGCCAGGCCAAGGGAGGCCACACCCATGGACTCAGACACAGGAAAACAAAGTAATTTGGGGTCTTTCACCTTGAAACCACAGACTCAAAGCCTATCTAACCAGGTATGTTTAGAAGTTGTTTCAGAACAAGGAGGGCGTAGGATATGTTGCAGTACCACAAACCTGCCCAAACCTGGACCTACAGTTAAATCAGAAATAATCTTATCTCATGTTTCCCTTTGCTTTTCAAGTGAATTTTCTACGCTCACAGAAGATTTTACTACCAGATAATTTCTCCAACATAGATGTGTTAGAAGCAGAAGTAGAAATTCTGGAAATCCCTGAGCTCACTGAAGCTGTAAGGTTGTACCGGATGAACATGGGTATGTCACCAGAGGAACCTTGCCCTGCTCTTGACATTCTGGGGCAGTTGAGGCTTGAGCTGTTAAAGCCAAGAACAGACATCTCCCCTCCCACAACCACTTTGGGCTTTGGGTGGTGGTGGGAGAAGCGGGTGTTTTGGCTGACTTAGAATCTGAGAAGAACAATTTCAGCCTGAAACCTTGTACACCCTGTCTGCTCAGCCTTCCCATTGAGCTGCACGTAGGTCAGCCCAGCCTGGGTGGGGAAACCAGGCCTGAATGTCCTAGGGAGGGAGGTTGGGCCCAAGGGCAAGCTTCCCAAGGGTAGGGGAGGTTTGTTCTGCTTGGGGAAGTGGGGAGCAACTTGCAGCATCTGACTGCCTCTGCCGTCCTTCCTCTTCCAGGCATAGCTGGAGGGCGTGGGAAACTCTCAAGCAAATTCTCTATTAGTGCTCCAGTTATCTTACCCATCCCCAAATTCCCTTGTTTCCCTAGTTCAAATCCTCTGGCTGTTGTGCCTGTCTCTGCCTGCTCCCGACACTTTTTTTTCTTTTTTTTTTAAACAGTCTTGAGGTCTTTTATTTTTTTTTTTTATATTTATCATGCCATGAATTCACGGGGAATGAGTTCCAGCAGCTCAGGCTCCTTTCCATTGGCTCTCACAAAGTGTGCTTTTCTGGGTGGGGCAGGCTGGCACTTCAGTTGAACCCAAGTACCTTTCTCCTTGGCTTCCTTCTTTTTCTGACCATTTTCCTTCACACGCTATCTTGGCTCTTTGAGTGCTTAATATGCTCAATATGTACATTAATTCTCTTAGCAAGAATCTTGCCCTTGTTTGTTTACAACAATGCCAATAGCATGTTGGGTAACATTGTAGACTCTTCCAGTTTTGCCATGGTAACATTTGTGGTGTATTCCTTTTTGAATGTGCCCATTCCCTTGATGTCCACAATATCACCTTTCTTGTGGATTCGCATGTGTGTTGCCAAAGGAACAACTCCATGTTTTCTAAAAGGCCTAGAAAACATATAGCAAGTTCCTCTCCTCTCTCCCTTTGTGTTGGTCATCTTGGCGAATTACTGGAAGATGGCGGTTCCAGCCCAAAAGGACTGCTCCTAACACTTCTTGACCTGGTCCAATCCAGGCCTTTATGCTCCCAGCTCTACCTCATTCTGGTTTCATCCTCATGTTTTTATTTGCCTCCCACCATCCCATTTCCCAAATCCTGCATATCTGTGGAAGCTACTGTGCATGCTGCAGGGAGCTAGCTGTGTTGCAGTGTGGCCTCAGCTGGCATTCTGAGAACATATAAACTGTCTTGCACATGTGAAGTTTGGTCTGTGCATCGAATAAGGTCTTTCCCTGTGATTAGGCCTAACTTTCCCAGCCTCTTCCCCAGGCAAAAATGGGACTAGTGGCATCCTGAAGCAGGTCTCAGGAGCCTGTTCCAGGGTCTACAATCCACTTAAGAGGGCTGAGTTCAAATCCTTCCTTCAAGGGCTTCTATTTCTCAGAGAACATGGGTCATTGAGAGATGAGTAGAGTGGTGTCTGTTCCACAAGAGCTATGTGAAGATGGCGGGAAAGCATGTTTGCAGACAGGCTCTGTAAATCATGCAGCAGCCCCCAAATACAAAGTGTGGTTTTGTCTTTTGAAAAGCACCATAACTAAGGGAAACGGCTCTAGTAGCTTTGGAGATGGACAAGCTGCCCTCAAATCCCAGCTCTGCCCCACCTAGCTTTACAGTTTGGGGCAAGGTACTTAATTAGCCTCTCAGGATAGTTTCCTCCTCTGTGATAAGGATGGCATGACCCCTCTTGTACGATCCATGAAAATCACCCAGCAGCTTGCCTGCTGGCCCACTGTTGCCACTGGGACAGGATTTTATAGACTGTGCATTGTACCCACTTCAGGAGAACAAGGTCCTGCCTGTGAGCTAGCAATCCCGATACCCAATCTAAAAGTAATACCACATAGTTTGTCTGTAGGAGAAATTCTGCCCAGGAGTGATAGGGGCTGTGAGTCTGAGAAGCCTGTAATGCATATCAGGTTCTGTGCTATGGGGTCGTCTTCCCCATAGATGATTAATTAGAGCAGAACTTGGAACAAAGGAAGATTCCTGCAGAGGATGGGGCCAAATGGCTGCTGTACTGAAATTTCTGAAATTCAAATGTTAATGATTCAGCAAATTAATCCCCCGCCCAACCCTACCTCCCAACAAATAGCTTTGGCCTCTAAACCTATGTATCCTAAAATTATACAGATTTTGAGAAGAATCAGATTTGGCTATGCAAGGAAATAAGCTTCCTCTAAGTTTCTTTAGTACTAATTCAAGGCAGGAGTAGGAAGCAAGACCCAAAGCTTCCAATACAATTATGACTGTGAGGAGTCTAGGAGTCACCCCCTTCTCGCCGGCACAGGTGGCTGTTCCCGGACCTCCTGTTCTCCCCTGAGCCCTGGGAAAGGGGGCCATGCAGCAGGCCTGGAGTCTATGAAGCCGTTGTACACGATGGCCCTGGGTCTGCTTGTCAAGTACCCAGACTCCGCACTGGGACAGCTCCGCATCGAAAGCACGCTGGATGGAAGTAGACTGTACATCACAGGGAATGGGGTTCTCTTTCAGCACGTCAAGTAAGGCCCTCCTCAGTGAATAGCTCAGTTCCACTCAGGCTGGTCTCTGCCTTTCTCCAGAAACCAACCTGGGGCCCCGCCCATGAGCCAGAGGAAAGTAGTGTCCTTGGAGGCAAACCCATCATTTTAGCTACTCCCACTACCACCACTAAACCCAGGCCTTAGAGGAGAGCACAGGTTCCAAAGGTATAAGGGTTCCCAAGGTTCAAAGGCTTCAGACTGTTTCATATTTCTGTTTTCTGCAATCCACTGCTGTTTTCAGCCCTGTACTAGGGCTGAGATGACCAGGTCACGGTCACAACCCTCAGGATGCTAGATATTTTCCCTGCCATGCAGACCTTCCTACAAAGGCCCTCCCTGAAACCCTTGGGAGTCTTGCTAGATACACAGAAATGCCAGAACTGGGGGTGAGCTCCAGAAGCGAAGTAAGGCAGGCTTCCCAAAAGAGGTGATACCTGGTCTGTGTCTCAGGGAATAAGCTTAAAGTGTCCCCATTAGTGCAGAAGCATGGATTCTAATCCTGTTTTATAGAAAAGTAAACTGATGTTTGGAGTGGAGCAATTAACTCTCTTAGGGTCACAAAATATACTGGTACCAAAACTAAATGTGAAAGTAGGTTTTCCTGAGCCCCTGGGGAGGTTAGCCAACTCTGGGCCCTTTGGGCCTTTGTGGCCCACACCATCCATCTCTCCCAGAGATGTCCCATCCCTGATGTCACAAATGCCTTTGGAGGCAGGGACTGATATTCAGACCCCCAGCCTCTTTCCTGGGCACAAACAGTATTAGTAATCTTAGGCTGCCACACAGTCACTGTGATGTCATGGGAAGACACTTAGCGGGGGCAGAATGGAAGTGGGTGGTCCCTGGCCTGGCTTCTGGAACTTCAGGCAGACCTAGAAGCTTACAGTTAGTTGATTTAGAGGGCTTTTCTGAAGTAGGTCAAGCTCAGCTCCAAGATGGTGAGTCTGTGTGTCCAAGCTCATTCTCCTATAAGACATCACCAGATTTCTGGTTAAATCAAGGAAATGAGGTTAGTAGCCACAGGTTTCAGCCGGTGTTAAGGACAAGACATTCTATGCATGAAAAGTTAGCAAGCTCCCTAGGTGTGCAGTGCTTGAGGCTCTCTCTAACAGGCCTTTCCTCTGGGCAGGAACTGGCTAGGGACTTGTCGACTGCCCCTGACTGAGACTATTTCCGAGGTGTACGAGCTCTGTGCCTTCCTGGACAAAAGGGATATCACCTATGAGCCAATGAAAGTAGCCCTGAAGACTCATCTGGAGCCGAAGAGTCTGGCACCCGTGGATGTGCTCAGTAAATGAGGAAGCTTCTTTATTTGAATTTAGCATCAGAGGAGGGCTTGGGTATCAAAAAGGAAAGTTGAGGCTGGCCAGGGCCAGGAATTGTAGATGGAAGAGGAGAGGAAATCCAACATTTGTAGGTTTTCCTAGAGGGAAATTTTCCTGTTAAGGTACCCCTCCTCACCTCAAGCCCATGAGTAGCCTCAAGTAGTACAGACTGACCTCAGTAGGGGGCCACATGGGTCTTTGAGAGCTGACATGCTGTGCTCATTTGATCCTCATAACCTCCTGGGAAGAACAGTCCCTGGGTCCATTTAACAGATAAGCCTCAAATTACTCAGTGAGCTAGTGATCAAGCTGGAGTTTGAATCTGGGTCCAAAACTAATGTTGTTTTCACCAGCTGCCTGTAACTATTAACAAAAAGTTTTTAGATCAAGTTTCCACTGCATTCCATCATTCAGCAACATTCAATATTTATTGAGCACCTACCATATACCAGGAAAGGAGATACTGGGAGTATAGAAGTGAACACAAGAGACCCAGTCCTTATCTTCATGGAGTTCACAATCTAGTGATACACCTCTTGCCTCTTCGTTACATAACATAAACCTTTTACTTATTACAAAGCTCATTAGAAACTGGTTCCCAAACATCAGAACAAAGCCTAAGTCTAGTCTCCCCCAGGAAGAGGGTCATGGATTCATCTCCCCAAAATGAAGCCCCATTCTCCAGACATACCTAGAGGCTTGGTCTCTATACCAGTGACAGATTTGATGAGTGCTGGCAGTGTGACATTAACTAAACTATAAGCACAAACATAAAGAGGGACTTCTCACCACATGAAGAGTTATACACCAAGGACACACCCAGCCAGAAACCAGAGGCAGCTGACAATGTAGGTAGACAGGAACATTAGTCCAGCTTTCTTGAGAGAGGTGGGTTGGGGGAAGAGCATCAGTGTTCTTGGGGTTGGGATTTTAGAGGGCTTACCCTTCCCACTCCCAGAGTCATCAGCTGTCCCTCCAAGCTGCCATTCCAAACCCACCTCACCACCCAGGAAACTGTAGTGAGCTGCAGAGAAAGCCTGAGAGAAGATTGGTGTCAGAGATTTCTATTTCTTCTGCTTCTCAGAAGAGGCAACACAACATGACTGAAGATACTGAGTCTTAACATGCATTATTAACTAAAATGTCCTAATTTCCCTTCTGGCCATGTGATACATTCCTTTTCACTGGTTTCCTTAGATGAGGAGTGGACAGCAGAAATCACTGTATATTCCCCCCAACAGATCGTCAAAGTTTATGTTGGAAGCCACTGGTATGCAACCACCCTGCAGACCTTGCTGAAGGTATGCTGGCCCCGGAGCTACCCTCTTTTCCTTTTGGCTTCTGTGGCTGAGCTGCTTTAGAACCTGTCATCTGACTCTCACACAGTCTCTAGCACCTGCTTAGAATAAGACCTTCCCCCTACCCCATGGCCCAAAGTGCCCTTATTGTATGAACAGCATGCTACAAACGCCCTCAGGAGTTTGGGTAGGGAGGAGACCAGTCTGAGGGGCCTGGACTGAGCAAGACACAGGGTAGGCTTACAAATGACTTGAGAGGGTGGTTTAGGGGCAGTAAAACTGAAGCAGGGTTGTTCTTGTCCCTGGATGCTCAGCTCCCCACTATCGCTCCCTGTGGCTAAAAAGATAGGGAGCTGGAAATCCCAAAGCCTAGAAAGGTCAAGAAAATGAAGTAAAAGAAGACTGACCTGCCCCTTACTAAAGACCAAGCCCTTTAACTAACAGACTGACAAGGTCTGGTGTACAACCTCTTGCAGTATCCAGAACTTCTGTCCAACCCTCAGAGAGTATACTGGATCACATACGGACAGACCCTGCTGATCCACGGGGATGGCCAAATGTTCCGACACATTCTTAACTTCCTGAGACTTGGAAAACTGTTTTTACCATCTGAATTTAAGTAAGTGATAAATGGAAGGAAATCACGTGATGAAATCCCTTCCTTGTATAATAGAAAAACCTTCAGATTGCAGCCTTCAAGGAGGTTATATTATTTCCAATATGTAAATTGCTGTCAAGGCAGCAGCTCTGAAGGCTATGCCTCTATGCACCCAGCTGCCCAGCCTGACGAGATCTTGTCATTTGCAGGGAATGGCCCCTCTTCTGCCAGGAGGTTGAGGAATACCGCATCCCATCCCTTTCAGAAGCCCTTGCCCAATGTGAGGCATACAAGTAAGGAAACTTTGCTCTGGACACCATGTTCTGGTGTTTGGACCTTTATAGTATTCTTGAGAATCCTAAGTCCCATCTCCCTGTTCTCCTTTGGGCAGAGGGGGTGGAACAGGTCCAGGATTGGCCAGTGACCTAAATGAAACCCTTTAAGAGCCCTTCACTGCCACTGTCTAGAGCTAACTAGCCAAAGGGCAGACCTGACCAACTAGTAGATGAACTAGTAGAGGCTTCTGCTCACTGACTCCCTCTTGGGAGTCTGCAGGTCATGGACCCAGGAGAAAGAATCTGAAAATGAAGAAGCTTTTCCCATCAGGAGACTGCGCGTGGTAACAGAAGGGCCAGGGTCACTGGTGGAGTTCAGTAGAGATGCCAAAGAAGTAAGTCTCAACCTTCTTTGGTTTGGTGGTGTCCTCAAAAAACCACCACAGTGTTGAGAGGTAGGCTCTACTATTGAGGGGCATGGCAAAATTAAAGGGCAGAGCCTACATGGATTCCTAACATGGTAATTGGTTTTTGAACATTGAAGGGGCACAGGGATGTGTTTGCCACTCGTGGTCTAGGATGCTGATAATATGCTCCTTTGGAGTATGTGAGGCCCCTGGGCTGGCACCACCCCCACTCAGGCTGAGCAAAGCAAATGGCTGATCTATGTGGAAGACAGGAAGACAGGATCTGGATGAATAAATTAAATCTTAGAAGTCCAAATTATTAGCTCTTGGGTGAGGCTTCAATGTGGAAGCACAACATTCCCAGAGCTGCTGTGTCCTCCCTCTCCAGACCACAGCCTGCATGCCCATGGACTTCCAATACTGCAATGACAGGACTTCATGGAATAAGGCCAAGGGGATCCTGACCAGATCCAGCCAGATGGAAGAACCTGAGCAGTACTCCCAAACCATCCAGGTGTCCCTTTGCCGAGGTGCCAAGAGGGCGGGCAATCCCAGCACATACTCCCACTGTCCAGGTCTTTGTGCCAACCCCAAATACTGGGGGGCCCACCCCGAAAGTCCTCCCAAGAAGAAATGTAGTACAGTCAACCTCACACAGAAACCTGAAACCAAAGACCCTCCTGTCACTCCCATGCAAAAACTCATCTCCCTCGTTAGGGAATGGGACATGGTCAACTGCAAACAGTGGGAATTCCAGCCCATGCCAGTCCCCCGGAGAAGCTTCATGGAGGAAGCCACTCTGCAGCTCCCTTCAGGAAGTGAGGCTGCTTCCCAGCCCAGCACCTCAGCTTCCTGGAAAAGCCATTCCACAGGCTCAGAGAAGGACCCAGCTCTGCAGGCAGGGGCTGGAGCTGGAGCCAAAGACAAGGGGCCAGAGCCAACCTTTAAGCCATATTTCCCTGTGAAAAAAGCTGTCACCCTGAAGGATTGGGGCAAGCAGAAGCCAAGGGAGAAAGGTGAGTCCTCTCTCATCCTTGACCTAAGTCTTATAAAACAGAGAGGGTAGGGGCACCTGGATGGCTCCATCAGTTAAGCATCTGACTTCAGCTTAGGTCATGATCTCATGGTTCATGAGTCCTGCATCGGGCTTTCTGTTGTTGGCACAGAGCCTTCTTCGGATCCTCTGTCCCCTTCTCTCTGTCCCTCCCCTGCCCATGTGCACACGCTCTCTCAAAAATAAACATTAAAAAACAACAACAACAACAGAGGGCAAAACTTGGCCATGACCAGAGTGAATTAGTGACAAAGTGGGGCTAGAATCCTCTGTTCACAGCTCTGCCAAGCAGTATACAGAGATGACCAGTACATTGGCATGGCTTGTGAGGCTAAGAATCTGCATGAAGCATATAGGAAGAGGGTGTTTATGAAATAATAGGAGCACAAAGGAGGTTGGAGGTTAGGGGCTGAGGACTGAGCAGGGGGAAGGAAGAAGTCTCAGGTGCTTGGGGAAACAGGTCTTGCTGGAGGCCAGGCTTCATGTGGAAAAGTGATGGGAAACAGAGCCGAAGACATAATTCATCAGGACAGGTCTTGTGGGCCAAGTTCAGGACCTGGTACACTGTTCTGACCCTAAGGGGTGTGCGCAGCCACTGAAGCATTTTAAACAATGGAGCAAGAAGCCAGGTGTGCATTCAGAAAGCTTGCTCCAGGAGTAGAGGAAATGCAGCAGCAGAAGTAGAAGTATTACAAGCGTAAGGTCAAACAGGCTAGGCAGTTGGGAGAGGAAATTGGGAAGGATCTGGCCAAAGAGGGGCCAGATTTCTGGCTTGTGTGACTGCAGTGGAGTGAGGGATTACTGAAGTGGGATGGACAGGAGGAGCTAAAGAGAGAGACGTGTTGTGTATGGTGGGGCAGTGTGGAGACAACCTAGAGGAGTTTGCTGAGAACTGCCATGTTGGGCTGTTTCCTCTGCTCCCTCAAATTCTTTCTACAGTGTTCTGGTGCTTTCCCTTTCAAAGGTTTAGGTCCTGCTTGGAGGGGCCTTCTTGGGCCCTGCCTATGAGCCCTGAGTTGGTCTGTCAAACATACTCTTCAGAGTGGACATGCATCAACAGCTCACCCAAAAAGCTCCTCTCATTTTACAGTTTTTCATGATTTCCAGTCCCCCAGCTAGGGTATTATCAGCTCTAGTTGACACCAGTCTTAGTTCAAGAGGAGTTCCCTGGAGTTCTAAAATGTAGGATTGGACTTATAATGCTTCTAGGACAATGGAGAGAGGAGAGCCAGGACAGGCTCCTGTCAGCAAAGGGTGCCACTTCTAAGAAGCTGGCAGCAGAGGCCGCTGGAAGGTTGGGGTGACTCACTGTCCTGGTCCCCTCCCCGCGTGGGCTCTGAAGTGGTTCAAGGAGAACTCCCACCCCATGTCATTTTCACAGAAAGCCCTGGCCCTGAGCAGCCTTTGCCTGAGGCCAATGAGGTGGACAGCGCAGGGATCATCCTCAAAGTGACCCACCCCCCCGTGGTGGGCAGCGATGGCTCCTGCATGTTCTTTGAGGACAGCATCATCTACACTACACAGATGGACAACCTCAAGCATACGCTGCCTACAGCCAGCCCCCAGCCCAGAGGTGAGACTCGAGCCATACCTGGCCCTGCACTTCATTGTGGAGGTGCCTGAGCCCCTAGACAGGGTACTTCAGGAAAACACTCTCGCTCGGGAGCCTTACACCTCTCTCCTTCCAGGCTGGCTCTAAGGCCTTAGCCACAGCAGATGTGGCCATATCCACTCTCTCCTCCACAGAGGTGACTTTCCTGAGTTTCTCTCTATCCTGGGAAGAGATGTTTTATGCACAAAAATGTCACCGTTTCCTGACTGACATCATCCTGGATTCCATCAGGCAAAAGGACCCCAAAGCCATGACAGCCAAGGTGGTCTCTCTGGCCAACCAGCTATGGGTATGTGTGACAGGCCCCAGACCTTGCTCTTTGTCTGTCCCCCTGTCCACATGATAAGTGGTGCCAGCCAATGGGAATAGGTCAGGGGCACAAGGGTGGCATGAAGAGCAGGGATATGAAGACAGGGCAGCAGCATCTGGACCAAGCCTTGACCGAGAAGTAGCTTGGAATAACAGTAGTCTCCGATCCCTGGAGCTCCTGCAGACCCAGGGAAGCCCCTGCTCTGCATCCCACTCTTAAAGGCAGGAAGTAAATGTGTGTCAGGCAACTGCTTCCAGCCCTGCCTGACCAGGGGCTTTCCTGGCAGACCCTGCACATCAGCCCCAAGCAGTTTGTGGTGGATTTGCTGGCCATCACCGGCTTCAAGGATGACCGGCACACCCAAGAACGCCTGTACAGCTGGGTGGAGGTGAGGGCCGCTTGTACCCCACTGGGAAAATTGACCCTGTGGACACCTCAAATGGACACTGTCTTGCTGCCAGGCCAGCACTGCCCAGAAGGCAAGGCAGGCAGCTAGACCTCTGGTCCCTGGTCCCAAGGAGGGAGAAACAATGGTTTGAAATTAATCAGTCCAGAGTGATCAAAAAGCAGTATTCAGGCCACTGGTTTTTTTAAGTTTTCCTCCAATGGTACCAATTTTGCCTTTATCACTAACACCCCGGCCATGCTTGGGAAGCACATCACATGAGCTCAAGCTTTTAGGGTGTTGAAATCAGAGAAACTATTGGGAGTCAGACCTTTTTGACCACTAATACCAACTTCACCTACTGAGCCATATCACCACTTTCACACATTCCTTTCATATATAAGCTGCTTTAAAGTATTCTTTACCCAGAAAAAAAAAATGTTCAATGAGATCAAAGGAATAACCCAGGTTTTTTATTTTTGCTTTTTGATTCCTTAAAATAATTTTAGGGTTTAAAGTTTTCATCTTAACATTATAGCTGAAAAAGATTTAGCTAATTTCTCATTAATCTGATATTTTTTGTAATCAAGTACGTTATTATAATACTTTTCACTCTAAATACACTGGTGCCCAGTTACTATTAGGCCTCTGGCTAGTCTATTGATTAGAAAGGTAATGTCAGCATATGCAGCTAGAAAAGTAGAAAACCAGTGGCTGGAAACGTGTATTTTTGACCCTCTGGTCATTCTGGTAGCCATTCATAGCCACAAGCTTGTGAGATACCTCTGGGCAGAACTGAGCCCAGAACATCAAAAGTCCCCGACAGGCCTTGCCCCACCCCTGCCCAGATGGGGAGGACCCCGCCTACTCAGTTACAATAGGCAACCAGCCAAGAAGTAAGGGATAAGATGGGACTTTCCTTCTAGCTCACGCTGCCTTTCGCCAGGAAATATGGCCGCTGCATGGACCTGCTCATCCAGAGGGGCCTGTCTAGGTCTGTCTCTTACTCTGTCCTGGGCAAGTACTTACAAGAGAGCTAGGGTGACCAGAGATGCTGCCCTCACAATACCCCCATCTGCCAAGGCTCATTTAAAGAATACATGTGTCCATATGAAAGTGTATCAGTCTATTTTTATTATAAATAAAGAGTAATTTATGAGTCAAGGGCCTGGACTCTCTGAAACACCAAAGACCAACAAGTGAAATAATTTTAGAGAATAGCTCCAATTGAAAGCTCTTCAAAAGGTGTTGAATCAATATAACCAAACTGACCCAAGAAAGAAGGGCTGGGCTTGGGCAACCAAGGCAGTCAAGAGTTAAGGGTACAATAGAGGTGGGCTTGCCCCTAAGTTTGAGAAGCTTGGCTTTGAGACCAGGGATTGGGAAGCAACTGCTGGGAACCCCACTATGTTCCTCCTGAGAGGTGGGGCAGCCCAATCACTGTCCAGAGCAACTTGGTGCCCCACCAAGTGGGGCGTGGGGCCTACAAGGCTTGGTAGGCCTACCAAGCCTACAGCGTGGAAACACCCACTCTGCTCTAGCCTAAACCTAACGTGTAATTGGGGTGGAAGCCGGAAAGGGAATAAAAGGGGACATGGGGCCAGAGGCTCAGGATCAGGGCACTCACTCAGGCTTTGCTGCCAGGCTCCCTAGGACAGGTCCCTGCCAGTCTGCCAATGGGCACAGACATCAGAAAGAGCAGTCAATAGGGCAGTGCATGTGGGCTGGAGGTGGCCCACATACCAGTCACGTTCTGGTCATAGCAGATCCTGAGAGAGGTGATATTTCTTGGAGCTACAAGCTGCTGGATCCACTGCCTGCCTTCCAGCCCAGGCTCAGACCTGCGGTTGACAAGCTAGGTGTGACTGCCTGTTTCCTCAACTAAAGGTCCAGGTGGGATCTCTGGGGTATGGCCCTGGCCCACACACCCCCATTTCCTCCTAAAGGAAAGACAGGCATAGGCCTGAGCTGGGGCTGGTAGAAAGAGGACAAAATGATACTCACATAGGACAAGTCCTCAAGACCTCTGCCCAGGGCCCACCCTGACATATAGCTGCTGTCAGAGCCACTGGATCCACTGGCTGATTGGCACTGGGATGACACCTCTGAGTCTTCAGGAGCTGGGGAGGAGGAAAGTGAGCTGTCACAGGGGAGGGCCAGACCCTAAGCAGTGCCCTCTTGCCTCTGGCTAAGCCCAGACCTACTCAAAGACAGCTGGCTGCCCAGCTCCGCTTCAGCCTCCAGTGCTGCTTCCTCTGGGAAGCTGGTAGAATACAGGGGCCAGCGGAGTCCCAGAAGAGCCGGGTCTCTGTACAGATGCAGGTTGAGGGACCCCAGCATAGAGCAAGAGGCAGGGTCTCCAGGAAGGGAGCTCAAGGCCCCCAGACAGGGGCTCTCATAGTCAAACGGGGCCACAGCAACAGAGGCCCGAGAGCGAATGTCTGTGTAAGAGAGAGGGTCAGGTTGGGACAGGCCAGAGCCCACCTGGGCCAAGGTCCTGAAGGGAGCACAGGCAAGGGGTGACAGAGGTCATTATTATCTCCCATGCAGCATTCCACACCCACACTCCCCTGTAGCCTGCCTGCTACCTCGGCACTTCAGGATGTAGTTGACAGTGCGGTCGTTGATAGCTTCCTCGCTGGGGTCGATGTCCTGCAAGGCCTTGTTCCCCACACCCATGGACACCATCTCAGCCATGCGAACCTCTGGGTGGAGAGTGAGCATAGGTGGGGCCTCTCTGGACATCAGCCTTGCCCTTAGGCCTCTGTGTCTACCAACCCCTTGAGTAAGTCCTTCCTCTACATCCATACCCAGCATATTAGCCATCCTGTGCACTGGGCCTTTCTGGTGCTATACTCTCCTCCCAACAATCCTGGGGACAAGTGTCATACTCAGGTTAACACTGTGTCCACAGTCGGGGACAGTGACAGCGGGACTGCCTGACTTTGAAGTTCCTTTCCTACACTGGCTGCTGCTGTTGGACCTCCCTGCTCCCAAGCATTCCAGGTCCCTAGGCCCTGTATGGGGCCCTGTGGGACGTAAGCTCTCCAGGAAGGGGACCGTTGGATGAAATAGGGGCAGGGACCCACCCTTGTTGTAGATGGCCTGCCTCCAGAGCAGACGAGAAATGTCAGCTGTCCAAGCCTGCTTGGTGGCCAAGCTGGCAGCCTGCAGCACAAAGGTGTCCCTGGCCTTGCGACGGCGGAACCAGATCTCAAACCGCAGGTTGTTATCCCCACAGCACTCAGTGAGGCCCAAGTCTGCCGTCTGTGTGGCCAGGAGAGGGGCTTGGTGAGGCCAGAGGGGGTGAGGGTAGGGCAGGGAGCATAGGAGGGGTCGAGTGGGCCTACCTTGAAGGAACGCTTATAGGAGTATGTGTCAATGCCCGTGGGTCCTCGGCGAGGCTTGCTGAAGAGCAGTAGCTCCTCAAAGAGGAAAACGCGGCGCAAGGACTTACGGCGCCCAGCACGTACCATGAACTCATCCTGTCGCACCAGCTGACCCTGTTCCTTCAGGTTAACCTGCCAAGGTGGGGCCCAGTGAGTGCCCAGCCTCTCCTGCCCCCTCTCTTCACACCCACCGCACCTGCCCACCATAGCCTGGCATGACTCACATCACAGCCCTGGATGGCGTCCATAGCTAGCAGGTCATTGCCATGTCGCAACTGGAAGCGGACAAGGCTCTGGGCAGCCCGCAGGGCACTCAGCTCCTGCACAGCACCCCCGCAGGCCCTTGCCAGTTCCTGCAGCAGCAATGCATACTTGCTCATACGCTGGATGGGCTTCAGCAGGTAGGAGGCCAAGTCCAGGTGGTCCCCCAGTGCTTGCTGCTTGTCCTGCCAGGTGGGTAGGAGACCATCAGGTGGCTTCAAGGTACTTACTTCCTCCATCCCCTCCTCCCCTTGTCTCAGGCTCATCTACCTTGAAGAAGACATGACCGAAGCTGGTCATCAGGGCATCAGAGCGAGGTTTATTCTTGCTGTAGAGTGCATACATCCCAAACTGCAACCTCTGTGAGGACACACAGATCAGTCCAGGTGCAAGGGGGCCAGATACCCTCAGCCTGGGAGGACCAAAATGCCAACAAACAATTCCCCGGGAAGATTCCCCCTGCAGATCCAGTCTGCCTGGCTTTGAATGAGGGGTAACCTGGAAAGAACAGGCACTGTGCCGAATGGGGCTTGCCCACAGGGCCTCTGCTCCTCCCATTGTCTTGGACCACCACTCTGGGCTCCCTCACCTTGGACTACTCCTCTTGCTCACTACACTCAGCCACTTTGACCTGTCTTTTCCTTGACCACTGAGCCTCTTCCCTGCCCCAAAGCTTTACACTTGATCTTTCCTCTGGATAGAACGCTCTGAGACCAGCCCCTCCCCTGGCCTCAGCCTGTTAAAGAGGCCTCTAACTGCCCCACCCCCCAACCCCACTACTAAATCACGATCATGTATATATCCTGATTATTTTCTTCCTGACCCCAACTACCATCTGGAATTACCTTTTTTACTTTTGTCTCCTCTACTAAACGTGATTACCTACAGGGACAGGGACCTTACTGGTCTTGCTCATAGCTATACCCAGCACAGACCCTGGCACCAGGCATGTGCTAAGATCTCTTTATTGAACGTGGCAGAATCAGGTAGGGGCTGTGTGACCTGTGGGCTTACATGGCGCAGGAACGCATAGGCTACCCGGGATGGGTGCTGGGTACAGGCCTCCAGCTCACGCAGGAAGAAATGACAATGGAAGTCCCGCAGCTTCTCCAGGTTGCCAAAGAGGTGGGCACGCTGGCCACGGAGGCCCTGGGGCACATCGGGGCGATCCAGCTCAGGGAAGTAGTTCTCCACGGTGTAATCAAGAGCTCGGACATACTCCCGCTCTGTAGCCACCATCTCTGCCAATACCAGCTGGAGCCTACCAGACAGGTGGAGTCAAGATTCAAGACATCTCTCCTGCCACTGCCCTCCCTGCCCTGCCCTCTGCCTGCACCTGTTGGGGGTCCTGGGGTCAGAACTGCCTGGTGGAAGCATGGTAGGGGATGACCCTGGCTGGGCACCACCTTCAGCGTCTGGTCCGTGGGAAGCAGCCACAATAGCCGCATGGTGGCAGTGGTGGGCAGGCTCTCTGAGACTCTGCCCCAGATTCTGATCGAGGCTATATGCCTTCCTCAGGGGAGGGGTGGCAGATGCAGCAGGGAAACGGCTGACACACAGGCTAGCTGTGCTGCCCGTTGTGGTCGTCGTCAGTGGTGGCTTCAGTGCAGCCTCTAGCTTCTGGTCCAGGGCCAGCCAGGTGTCCTGGCATCGTGCCCAGGCCCAGTGGCACTCCTGGCGAATGCCCTCGGAGCCCAACCCTGTGGCCAGAGCCCACATCTTTCGGAAGTGGGCAGGAGGCAAGTCAGGGTGCTTGGTCCAATGCAGCTGCAGCCGTTGCAGCACGACCCCTGGGCGCTCCTGCTCCAGCTCTGCCAACACCCTCTGCCCCTCCTCAGCCCATGTCGAGGCCTGTAACACCAAGGCCAGAGAGGCACTGAAGGCAGAGCCCACCAAAACCATTGAGCCTTCTCTTCTACCCACTCCCCCAGCCCCCCAGAATGATGGCTCAGGCCACACCCCCAGTGGTTGAATTTTGGGGTCAGACCAAAGACAAGGAGAGAGAAGAGGCAGGATGTCCTGAAAGAGCTCAGGCTGTGATGAAGCCAGGAAGCCACCCCTCCATCCCCACTGACCACCTGGAACCAGGGACAGGACACCGCACCTACCTGCTTGAAAAAATGCAACAGCCTCTGAGCATCTGCCAGCCGCTGCCGCCGCTGGGCCAAAGCCCTGGAGAAGTCAGTCAGCTGGGCTTGCAGGGCCAGAAAGCGGGCCCCAGCAGCGCCCAGCTCAGCAGCCTCCCAGCCAGCCAGTGGCTGCAGAAACCTCTCCCCTCGCCGGACCTGCTCCTGGAGACAAAGACTGGGCTTAGCAAATCTGGGCCATGGTCTAGCCCCTGAGCAGTCCTTTCCACAGATATCTACACGTCATTGTCAAGTCTCTCTTGTGACTGAAGACCCTCCCCCCACACCCCCATCCACTCCCCTGTCTCTGTGCCTCTCTACACAAACTTCCTGGAGGAATTATTCTCCTCGGTATCAGGTATCACTGTTTCTTCACCTCATCAGCCTAGTGCAACCTCACTGCCACCTCCATCCCCAGCAATTGTCAGGCTTCGTCTGACCATTGCTCAGCAGCCTCCAATCCTCTCTCTTACAGCTCCCCAACTCCTCCCCACTCACCCTATTCTCCTCCTGCTCCCCATCCCTCACCAGAGCCATTCAACACTGGTGTTCCTGAACACAGTCCACACTTTCTCTCCTGAGCCAATCTTATGTGACCGTCAAATATCATCCACACACCTATGTCCACCAAGTGACCCTGTATGGCCAGGTCTTTCTTCTGAGTTCCAGGCCAATCCCCATGGGTCTCAGTCCCTTATGGTCATCTCCAGAGCACACCCAAGACTGGACTGATGAATCCCCTTGCCTCAGAAGGCCCTTGTCTCCTGGTCGTTCTCTCAGAAGAGACGTCCACTCACCCCTACAACCTCCCTCTCCTTCTTTTTTTGCTTTTTAATTGTATTTGAGAAAGAGACAGCACACATGTGCAAGCATGGGAGGGGGGTGAAGGGAGAGAGAGAGAGAATCCCCAGCAGGGTCCACATAATGCAGTGCTCGATCCCACAACCCTGGGATCACGACCTGAGCCAAAATCAAGAGTCAGACGCTCAACAAACTGTGCCACCCAGGCGCCCCTTCCCTCTCCTACTTACCCCACATAGCAAATCCCGGCAATTTCTAAAATCAGTCTCCTCTGCCACCATCTGGCTAGAGAAAGCATCATTCCCACTGGGCCATTGCAAATGCCTCTGTGGACTCTACATGTCAGTCCTTCAAATCACTGTCTAACCAAAAACTAAGATAATCTTCATAGAACATGGATCTGATTGTGACTTTTCCACTTAAATTTTATACTGCTACAGGACCCAGGAATCTGGCCACTGACTGTTTTTCCAGCTTCATTTTACCTCATCTTATTTCACTCTCTCTCCTTCTACTGCCCTGCATTTCAACCTCACTATCCTTCTTATGGTTCCTCAGGCAAGCCGTGCTCCTTCCTGCCACAGAACCTTTGCACATGCTCTTTGTTCCCTCAGGTGGGAATGTCTCTCAACCCCAATCCCTCTTTCTCCTGGTTAACCTATTCTTCAGCTCTCATCTCAAAAGTCAGTATCTCAAGAAAGCTAGACCAACACCCCTTCTGGGTCAGGTCTTTTTTTTTTTTTTAATTTTTTTTTTTTACGTTTATTTATTTTTGAGACAGAAGGAGACAGACCATGAACGGGGGAGGGTCAGAGAGAGAGGGAGACATAGAATCCGATGTAGGCACCAGGCTCTGAGCTGTCAGCAGAGCCCGATGCGGGGCTCGAACTCACGGACCATGAGATCATGACCTGAGCTGAAGTCGGCTTAACTGACTGAGCCACCCAGGCGCCCCTCAGGTCTTTTGTAATAAACTCAGAACCACCTGTGTTCTTTCCGGAGCTTTTGCCTCAGTTTGCAATCACACATACGTGGCTCTGAACCTTTGACTACCATTGATGTCTGCTGGATTGTAAATTCCAAGAGAGAAATGGATAGATTTGCTCTCACCCATCCTGCATTCCTAGTCCCTAGCAAACTGACCCAATACCTAGGGAATAAACAAGTAACCAAACTCACCTGAGCAACCTGGTCCAGCTCCTGAAAAGGGCCTTGGGCCTGGAGCAGCATGTCCAGTGAGGGCTCCCTTAGCTCCTCAAGTGCTGGCCAGCCCACCTGCTGTAGCCATACTTCAATCTGGAGGGGCACAAACAGGGAAAAGAATGCTGCTGTGGGGTGAAGGTCATGCTTGAGATCAGAGGCAGGGCCCATCTGAGCAGATAGTTCCCACCTGGTGCAGCCTGCCTTCCTGGGCCTCCAGAGTCTGGACCAACTCTAGTGCCTGTACTCGCCGGTTGCTCTGCAGGGTCAGTTGGTGCAGCAGTCCATCTACACGGCCATAGAGCTCATCAACTTCATCCACTGCTGGCCTGGTACAGGGTACATGGTCTTACGACTCCTATTAGATGCCTTGTTTCACTCCACCCTGTCCTGGGACCACAATCCTGGCTGGTTCTGAGCCAGCCAGCTGAGTCCTTGGCATGGAATATGGTGGGCTGGGGCAAGAGTGGGGATCTGAGTTTGCGTCTACCTGTAGTCTGGGCTCAAGGTCACCTCTGGGACCTCTTGCTTCAACCATGCCAGCTCCAACCCCCCCTGGAACTGTAGCCATGCTAGCCAGGGTGAGTCTAGCACGTGCTGCATCAGGACTTGTGTCTGTTGGAGCAGCCGACCAACTTCCTATGATTAAGGGCAACAGTCAGTGGAGGTGAGCATCGGAGAAAAGGAGGAAGACAGCATCTGGAGAGGTGTTGAGGGGATACTCACCCCAGACTCCATGGGCTGGGGCACAGCTTTCATGCTCTCAATGGCCTCCTGGAGCAAGGCACAAACCACCTGGAAGCTTTGCAGTAGGGCTTCCAGACGCTGTGAACAAGGGTAGGCATGACCAGAGTAGTGCAGTGCTGGTCCCAGGCATCCTGGATCCCAGGCCACTGCAGCCAGCTTTGCACTGCTCAAACCAACCCAGGAGAGGCTCCTCTGCTGGCCAGGTTGCCTGCCACCCACCCTATGCCCCGACCCACTGCACTGACCATCCGGAAGTCCAGCCAGGTCTGGTGGCAGTAAGGCAGGCCTCCTCCCATTGAAGCTGGCAACCCAGAAGTGGAGATGTAGGTCAGCAGGCTCTGATGAGAGGGCAGCTGCTGCAGCTGCAAGAAAAGACGGTGTAATGGCTCCTGCCTGGTGGGAAAGCATCCCACCTCCACCCCTAGCCAAAATGGCTCAGTACCTGCAGCCTGGAAGGCACCTCCTCTGGCATCTTTCCCACCAGCAGCACCTGGTATACTGACCCTACGGCTGCTTCCTGCAAGGAATTTGAGTTTAGCCATGTCCCCAACCCTATTTAAAAGGAATGGCTGAAGGCAGAGGAAGATACAATCCTGTACTCACTTGTAGTTGGCTGAGCCCCCAGAAGAGAGAAGAACTTGGGGAACAAACTCGGGCATCCACCAGCACGGTCAATCCCAGGGCCTGTACTTCAGGCCTAAAGAGGCAGACTTCAGTTAAGTACCTAATTCCCCAACCTTGCCACCTCCTGGCTCCAGCTCCCCCCAACCTCCTCTCTATAACCTGGGAATGCTTCGCAGGTAGAGCAGGAGGCGAGTAAGTTCATGGCTACTGCACTTGGGGTAGAGCCAGGCTGGGCTATGGGCACACAGAAGCAACACTGCCCGGCCTTCTACATCCCGAGTCCCTGTGGGGAGAAGACAATGAACACCTGCCCAATCAAGTCACCCCACTTCCACTACCTCCAGTCTCTCCCAACTACCTGGTAAGGTAGCCATGCCACTGGCCAGCAGCTCCCAGGAGAGGTCTTGGGCAAGGAGGTAATTAGCAGGCTTAGGGAGGCAAGATCCACTGGGGTCTTGGGAAGGAAAATGGCTTGGGTGTGCATTGGGCACTCACCCAGAGACCCCTCCTCAGACCTGGGCTTCAGCCTGAGTAGGGTCAGAGCCCTCCCCCAGTCTTGGTACCCATCTTTAGGAACCTCCACTTGACTTCCTTGGCCCAGCCTCCCTTACCTGGCTCCAGTAGTTCTGAAGATGTCTCAGATAAAGGGCCTCCAAGGTCCACAGGATCGCTGTCCAACCCCTCAGGACCCAAGCCAGCTGGCACTAACCTGTCTGGAACTTGGTCTCTTGCCAAGTCTCCCCCTCGACTATCACTCTTGCCCTGTGCGAGGCTGAGGTGGGAGGACACTGGACATGGGAGGTTCTCCACTCTAGATGGGGTGGGTTCCTCTAACTGAACTGAGGAACCTCCTAATGTGTCCCCCTGCCATTCCCCCGGCCCATCTGCAGCCATTGGTCCTAGGGGTGACTGAAGATCCCCAGGCACGGAGCTGCCAAGAAGCCCTTCACCCTGGGCTGTCCCTGCTGGTGATCTTGGAGGATTAGGGTCCTTAACCTGCACGTGGGGAACAGGTTCCTCCTCATCCCAGGCATCCCTGAAACTGCACACAGCAAACCTCGAGTCAGTGGCGTGTCCCTGGGAGTCTGGGGACTTATCCCCAACTTCCAAGGGCCCTTCCATCACCCTCTCCTTAAGAGTAGGCCTGCTCAGGACAAGTGGGAGAGGGTCTGGGCCCTCACTGTGAGGCTTCTGCTAGTCCAGGAAATGGATTGAAGATGTTCCGGTAGGGCTCGGTGGGTGACCCAGATAGAAGGCACTAGAACACAGGAGGGGCCAGTCTTGGTGCCCGGGTAGAGGTATAGCGCAAATGCGCCTGAAGTTCAGGCCTGAAACGACAGCGAATGACAAGGATCTGTCCCCGCGCGTCCGTGCTCACACCAGCCTCAGCCAAGAGCGCCCCCACGCTCGGACGCGCACTCACCACCACGCTTGGCCGGCCTACGCATGTGGCACGCTCAAGGCGTGGGCGCGGGGCTGCCTCCCGCTGACGCCCGCCCAACCCGGCCCTGCCTCGCCGCAACACTCGCACGCCCCATCCCTCGCCTGTCTTTAGCCCTCACACCCCCGCACGCGGAACCGCGAAGCCGAGAAGCCGCACATCCGAGCCCTCGAACCACGGACGGCGGGTACAGCGTGACGCCCCGGCGTCCACTGGCGCCGCCTCCTGGCCGCGGGGAGGGAACGCAGGGCGGCGGAAGACCCGGCACCGCGTCGCCCCCTAGGGGCCGGAGGACAGAGCTACATCCCACCCCAGGCCCGACGGCAGCTGCCCGCCCCGGACTCCAGTGAAAGCACTGAGGCGCGCAGCCCTCGCAGCGTCCTAAGCCCGCCGCCGCCTCCTGCCACCCTCCGGGCCAGGCGGCTTGGCTCCACTCCCACCT
Organism: Panthera onca; assembly: GCF_046562875.1. Lineage (NCBI taxonomy): Eukaryota > Metazoa > Chordata > Mammalia > Carnivora > Felidae > Panthera > Panthera onca. Next base: position 42,577,635 of record NC_138353.1, on the reverse strand, counting down.
TCGGGGCCCGCTTACTTGACTCGACTGCTCTATCGGCCGGGAGGAGCAACGACTACCAGCCCAGCTGTTCCAAGATGCCCACTCACCGGACTGCTGGAGAGCGCCGGAAGCGGTCCGCCTGCCGGCAAAAGTGGTGTAGATGCTGGAGGGTGCATGAGTGGGTGCCTGGGCCGGGAGGGTCGAGGGAAAGGGTTTGTGGGAGTGGGGGGAATCTGCTCTTGAATGCACGAAGTATGGGCAGGGGGTGCCCCACTCTCTGTCAGCAAAACTGGGAGCATTCACAACTCAAGAGAAGAAAAGTGTGGGCCCAAGATCCCAGGAGTCCCCTGGAAAGAGAAACTTCCTAAGCCCAAACCAGCAGCTTGGGGTTGCTGGGAACCAGTAGGGGTATCTTTATGGAGGGTAGGAGGAAAGGGCCCCTCCTTTGCAGTCCTCAATCTTCTGCCCAGGCCCAGGCCCCAAGACACAGGTTTGTATGATTCCAAGACCAGATGGGGGACTGCTGTCTGGGCTGGAGGGAGGATGGGGGCAGGGAGGCCTCTGGGGTAGGAACTACCCAGGCCTGCCAGAATCCACCAGGCCCAGACCCTCCACTCTGGTGCATTCCTGTCACTTTCACCTACACCCCCTCCCCACAAAGTCCAGCCAAGGAGGCTGGGACTGGGGTCAGGGTCCTGGAGCCAGAGATCGTAACCCAGGCCTGCTCTTGCACTTACCTTTTGGGTGAGCTCCAGCAACTCAGTTCTCTTTAAGCCTTACTTGCCTGTAAAAAAAGAAAGTCATTCCTTTTTTTCCCCCTGGGGTTGCCACAAGGACTTGGAAAGACCCTCCCATATGTCAATGTCCACTGGCTGCCAGCATTTGGGCTATATTCATGCCCTCCCCATCATTTCACCCTCAGTCAGGGGATCCTGAACTGGTGAAAGTTACCTAGAGACTTGACCTGTGAGATCCCTCCCAGCTCAGAGGTATGAGGTCCCTTTAGGGCATGTGTGCCTGGCCTGACACTCCCCAAAATTTTGGGAAGATTGTAAGAAGGTAGGCTATGTGGCCAGAAGAACACACTGTGCCCACAACATGCTCTGGCCCTTGGTTCCTGGGAGGGGAGGGGGCAGTGGGTACAATGACTTCCTTGGCTCTAAAGCATGAGCCTGGAAGTTGCCGGAGGAGCAAACCAGAGTGTCAGAAGCAGGCACGGTGGGAACAGCATCCTGCCCGCCCCATCCTAGCTGCCACATCAGCCCCCAAAGTCCAGATTCTCAGACCAGGTTCCTAGGAGCCTTCTTCATGAGCTAATCTGGCTGCCAGAGGAGCTTTGGAATTGTCCTGCTCCATCCCCAGCTCCCAGCCGGGTCCTCTGGTCCCATCCTCCTAGAGCTTTAGTGAGCATCAGGACCAACCTTGGCTCCCTCCCCAACTGTCCCAGGGCCGCCCCATTGAGTCATTGCCTCCTGCTCCCTCCCTCTCCTTCTGTTGCCCACTGTCTGCCCACCTCCAGCCACCAGCCAGGCCTCCTAAGAGCCCTAAGAGCTGGGGAGACCTGCTGGCAGGCACACATACCCCTTCAATACCAGAAGCAGGTAAGAGTCCCCAAGCCACAGGCCATAGCTGACCCCAGCACTGCTGGGCACAGGCAGACAGATCGAGGGTCAGGGTCAGGCCTTAGTTTATTCACTCCACAATACAATGTGCATTGTAGCTACATGAAAACAGTGTTGTCACTTCTGTACTTCCAGCACTTAACATATGGCCTGGCATAGAACAAATGCTTAGGGGCGCCTGAGAGTGGTCACGTTACTCCTGTCCCCATGAGGCTCCCTATCCTTGAGCCAGATGTAAGCCAGAGTCACAAATAGATTCAGAGGCTGTCTGAAAAGGAAACAGAAAAGGCAGAGAGCTGCAGGATGCACAGTCCTAGGATGGCAAAGATATAGATAGAAATGGGGACATACTGAGGCCTAGAGGGGAACACTGGGGGCTGGACCTGGAACAAGCCCAGGCTGCTGACCACAGGAGGCTGTATGGGCTGAGTTTGCAGGACTGAGCAGTGACTCATGGGGCCCATCTCTGTGGCTCTGCTGGCAACAAAAACTACTCACAACAGCTTTTTCCACTGAGATCATAAAATAGGGTTGGACCTCCCTCTCTTGCCCCTTCCCCAGCCTTCCCTCAGCTTCCCATTCCTTGCCAACATGAATCAATCCAAAACAGGAGAGGGGCTATGGGCCTAGTGATAAGAGACACAAAGTCATTGCCCTCACTCCATCCCAAAACTTGCACACTCTCTTAAGTACTGCCCTAGATAGCAAGGGTGACAATATCCCCAAACCTTCCAGATCTCTCTCACTTTGGGCCAAAATAAACTCCAAACTCCATACTGGCCTGAAAAACTCATCTGACCACAAATCTTGTCTGTTTCCTCTACCTGGAAAGCCCATGCCCATCTCCCCTGGTCAAAATCCTTCTTCCTTCAAGGTCTGGATGCAGCTCAGGGTGCCCTGAAGGCCATGTCTGCCATCTTGCCCAGTTAGGTGGTGAACCGCAGACAAGCCCCTGACTTGCTCACTCTCCTACATCCCAAGTGCCTGCCTCTCCCTGGCTGTGTTCACCTGCTTTCTCCCCCTCTATCTCTGACTAACTGTCTTCCTGGCTGTCCCACCATCCTTAGTTACCCAGCACCAAGCCAGGAGCCGCCTGCACCCTCTCACCTACACCTTTGGTAGTGTGATTGTGTGAATTTGACTTCTACTACGTTTCTAATCTAGAAATTCTCAAAGGATGTGGTCTCTGTTGTCTCCCTTGAAGGGAGCTGATTAAGATTACAGATTTCTGAGGGGTACCTGGGTGGCTCAGTCAGTTGAGCATCCGACTCTTAATTTCAGCTCAGGTCATGACCTCACAGTTTGTAGGTTCAAGCCCTGCATTGGGCTCTGTGCTGATGGTGCAGATCCTGCTTGGGAATCTGTCTCCCTCTCTCTCTGTCCCTCCCCCGCTTCTGCATGCATGCTCTCAAAATAAATAAACTTAAAAAAAAAAAAAAAAGATTACAGATTTCTGGGTCTGCATAGCCTTGCTGAGTCAGAACCTTAGGGCAGGCCCAGGAATCTGCATGTTTGACAGATTCTCAGTGATTGTGATTCTAAAGTCTGAGAATGGCTGCCTGCCCTCTCCAGCCTCTTCATGTCCCCAGGCTGCTTGAACAGATACAGGCCTCCCATCCCCAGCCTTCTTTTCTACCAGTCCATCCTCCACCTGGGGTTTCATTCATTCCATCTGATACCAATTGCGTTTGAGCTCCCAAAAGCACATTACTGCCCACACCACACTCCAGATCACAATTCTCCCAGACCAACTTTCTGCCACCTCCAAAACTCAGCAGTGTCACCCCTCAAGCCTTTGTGTCCCTGGCTGGTCTCTCCAGAGTACAACACCCACTGCTCCTAGCTTTTTGCCATGTGTGCTCTGGGCATCCTTTGTTTATGCTGTTCTACCTGGAATGCACCCACCCAACTTTGCCTATATTGTCTGAATCCCTACACACACTCTCACCCACACTAGCTCCTCCCAAAGCCTTCTCAAATCTCCTCAGGGCCCCACAGCACTTTCCTTGCTCCTTGCCTTGCGATATAAGACCTGTAGTGGCATGGGGTGCCCAGGTGGCTCAAAATACTTCTTGGGGTACCTGGGTGGCTGTTGGCTGATTTCAGCTCAGGTCATGATCTCATGGTTTGTGAGATGGAGCTTTGCATCGGGCTCTGTGCTGGCAGCATAGAGCCTGCTTGAGATTCTCTCTCCCTTTCTCTCTGCCCCTCCTGAGCATGTTCTCTCAAAATAAACTTAAAAAAAAAGACCTGTAATGGCAAACATTTATGATCCCTTACTGTGGGCCATGCTGTGTACTAGATTCTTATTTTGTCATTTCATCCCGACAGCAAACTTATAAAATAACTGTTATTCTGTCTTAGAGATGAGGACACTGAGGCTCACAGAGTATATGTAGCATGCCTAAGCTGACATAACTGGTAAGTGACAGTGGACTGTTTAACTACCAGGCCCTATCACTGCCAAGTATAAACAATGTGAGGGCAAAGCTCAAGTCACTCCTCCTCCCATTTTCCCATTCATAACACAGAAAAAGTAAATGCTTGTTGACTAAATATGTAACCTTCACAGCATCCAGAGTCCTTCAGATCTATAGAAACAGAAAGTAGGTTAGTGATTACCTAGGGCTGGGCAGTAGGGGATGAGGAGTGGTTGCCAATAGGCACAGGGTTTTCTGGGGATAATTAAAATGTTCCAAACTTAGATTGTGATGAGGGTTGCACAACTTGTAAATATATTAAAAACCACCAATCTGTATATTTTAAATGGGTGAGTTTTATAGTATATTATATACCATATGTTATATATGTTTTATATATATAGCATATGTTATATCTCAATATAGTCAGATATTTTCTTAAAAGTTCTTCAGACACAGTGGAAATTAAATTTGGGACTGATACTACCTAAGGGTCTCCTTTCTGTTCCTAGATGTTTCTGGACCCCACACTACCTAATTTGTAGTGTAAACTCATAGAGTAACCACCTCCCTGGATATTGGCCTCCCATCTGCCATGTGCAGAGTATTTCTGTTTATTTGTCCTACACCTGCCTCCAGGTTTTCAAGGAAGGCTTATCTGGTCCCAGTATGTAGTGGCTGCATCTTTGGGTACCTGGGGATCTATCTTCTGGGGTCTCTTTCCCTGCTGGTCTCCCCATTTTCTGTGACCCTGTGCCCATACAGTGATCCCTGGACTACTACTGCAGGCCCCCTGCTCAGGGGACCATATTGGGAAGGGAGGAAGGAGAAAGGAAGAGGGCCAGCACGCCTAACAGTCCTTCCCAGGATCCCCCTCCATGCTCTATCCTAGAAGCCCCAAGGCAGGCAGTTGCAAGTTTCTGCTTCCCTCACTAGATACCCCAGTTGCTCCCACCCCCACCCCTAGAGCCACCCCCCCATGGACACAGGACACCCATCCATCTGAGAGATATTTAATGTGTCTCAGGTTCAAGATACAAGACACAAAGCAGGTACTAACCCCAGGAAAGTTACCTGCCACCCAGACAGCCCCCTTATTACTTCAGCCAGGCATCCCAGCCCCCAGAGCAGTGGAGTGGTGGCCCTGGAATACCTGGCTTCTTTCCTATTTGGGGAATGTCAAGGTGGTAGTGTCCCAGAGGCCACTATCTCCCCTCCTTAGAAAATATAGACCTAGGGATCTGAAAGTTCCAGACTTGGATGCAGAGCAGCATATCTTCAGAGTGACCCCTGCCAAGAAACAGCCCTGATCTGAAGCGAGGCCCAGCCCTGTGGCCTTGATCCTGTAAAAGAAAGAACTATGGCCCCAATAAATGTCAGCAAAGTGTAGGAGATAAAGCAAGAATTGGACACAGATTCCCACTGCCCCTCAAAAATTGGCTATAGGTAGCTGACCCAACAGGTAACAAAGCCTAAGGTTGAGACCTGCTCCACCTCCCACCCCAGTGCCTCTGAGGACCAGCCCCTCAAGGAGCCTCATTGCCAGGGTGCTGTCCTTGAGCTGGTGCTGGGGTGAGTGAAGGGCAGGAAAGGCCAGCATTAGCTGTGGAATGAAGCCTTGCTTTGGGGGCAGGAACAGCTGCCTAGAGTGACTCCCGGGGGGTCCACTGGGGAAAGAGCATCAGCTTCCCAAGTGGGTGGGCCTAGCTCCTAGAAGCTCTGGACTGGGTCTTTAGCCAGGGTAAGGGCCTTAGTGAAAGGGACGATGGCAGGAATTAGGAGCAGGGAGGGTAGTGAAAGTGCCCCTGTGAGGACCAGCCCAACACCCTTCTGACCTGCCACAAGGAAGCCCAGTTGCTAGTTCAGGCTCCTCTGGCCCCCTGTCAGGCTAAGTGGGCTCCTCTGCCTCTGCCTATTGCCCAGGGAAGACTTCCCATGGGGGATCCAGCCTCCTACTCCTCCTTGAGTCTTGGGCTACAGCCGGCTACCTTTGTTGAACTGGATGCACCAGTGGGAGTTGGCTGTGCCTGGACTAAGATGGGTGCGGTCCTCATATCCCATGAGGGGCTGTAGCTCCTGCTGCTGGGGGATGTCAGCGCTGCTTTCACTGCGAGAGCGGCCAGCTTTGGCTAGGCTTGGGGGAAAGGCGAAGCTAGGGCGTGGATCATACGGCAGGTTGAAAGGGTGCTGAGGCTCTTCAGCAGCCAGTGGGCAAGGAGGCAAGCGGGTCACAGTTGGGGCTTGGGTACAGGGTGGGGATGCCAGGCTCTCCAGGGATGAGATGCTTTGGTTCCAGCCTGTCTGCATGTCCACAGGCACAATCTTGGTGGTTTCCGAGGACACGTAGACTGCCAGATCTCCCTGCCCACTCTTCCAGGGTAGCTCCTTCTCTGCACAGGTTGGGGAGGGGGGGATGATGCGTGGGCTTGGGCACACCTCAAGGCTCCCTAGGGACAGAGAATACACACGAACTCATTAGTAACACATTGGAATCCTTCTCAAGTATAACTGCATTTTCATAAATAAATTCATTCCACATTTGCCCTATTACATCCATTTGTGTAATTAGTTGATGAATGCCTTGCCGAGGGAAAGCACTACAGCTGGTTTTGCTCTCATGGTATCCTCAGCACCTAGAACAGGCCTAGGCACATAGTAGTTGCTTGGCAAATACTGACTAAACAAATGAAAATAACTAAAGCAAGAGAAAGCAAGAGCCAGGCAGGAAAAAAGCCCATCTGCGATCAGCCCTCACCGACTTGCAGCACTGGCATAAGAAACCATATCCTGCCAGGCCCATCCCAGAGGAGACAGCAGTGAGGGTGAGGAATATCTCAAGGCTCTACACCAAAGGCTTTGGTGCTGGACACCCTGCCTGAGCACCCATAACAGCCCTTTGGTGGGACAGAGCCCAGGAGTGTGAGCTCATGCAAACCCAATAGTAGGCTAACACTGTGCCACAAAGGGGACCTGAGCCAGGAGTCCCAGGACTGCTGGCAGCCAGGATGGAAGACTGGGCCACTGCATGGCAGGAAGTTGGAGGTTCTGAAAGAGGAAACCTGGGAAAGAGAAACCCCTGGACACCTACCGCCCCCTGCTCTCCAAGTCAAGCACGATGCCTTGCGTATAACAGGTGCACATACATACCTGCTCATTGATAAAGTCCTGAGCAGTCAAGTACAGTATGAAATGTATTGATGCTGTGATTGGAAGTAAAACTACCTCTCTTAAAAGACCTGGAATATTACATTTTCACAACAACGACCAAACTAAAACAGCAAAAGAATTCAGTCTTCACCTTTGGAGGATGCTTCACTGGTTTGAAAACCGATTAGTGAAAGGAATAAAATCAAGCATTTATCTATTCCAGTATGAACTGTACCTCAAAGTAACAAAGTCATTGACGAGAAGTTTTTTTAATAGAAGAATTGCTAGTAACGCAGACGAAAAAACAATGTAGAAAATGACCACTGTACAACCCTGGATGAAATGTTGGATCTAGCAATGATCATCAGTGACTGCTAAGACTGGTGAAACACTGATGGCGAACTTCATAATGGACGGGGCTAACATCTGAACCCAATGATCAATATTAACCTCACAAAAGAGAAACAGTGATATGGGATGTGTTTCCTGATGTGATACAAACTACACCATTGCTACCTCTCAAGTAAGTATTCTTACCAAAACATCTAAACTGAAATCTGATCTAGATTTAATTGCTGGTTTAAAGGAAATAAAAGGCATGGTGGAACATATTAAATGATGCTTTGGGGATGCAATCAGCAAAATCCAGACAAGGAAAGACTGTGGAACAAATAACCAGATTATTTCAATAAATACATTGGAGGGACACCTAGGTGGCTCGTCGGTTGAGCATCTGACTCTT